>NC_083339.1:107790666-108414632 GCF_019175385.1 Lycium barbarum | reverse complement strand
GACAACCATCCTAAAATCTTCTGCAAAGCATCTTTCCATTCACCAGCAAGACCTGGATCACTAGCTGAAAACCCAACTCCTTTTAGTCTTGATCTTAATGATGATCTTACACTATTTGGCAACATGGAATATAAATCATCTCTAGCATCAACACCAACTAGTTGTGGTGATCTTATCATTTTTTCCATAACAATGATCAAATTAGCATAATGCAAAGCAAGGGCAGCCGCACCTAAAGTACTCGAAGGCGGTTTAAGTACCTTAGTATTCGACTCGAAAAACTCATGATCCGAAACCTTAGGGGGATTCACCAATGGCCCGGACACGAAATTGCATGTGTTATGGTTTTCTGAAGGATAAACTGTAGCAGAAGCAGAAAGACTACGTGGAAGAGAATTTGGATATCCATGATTAATACCAAAAACAAGTTTGATCCTTGCTAGAGTAGTGAAAATGGATCGAGCAAGTAATGATGTAACAGTATCAAAACTACGACACCATAAAGATCTTTCCTTCAGATACTTAACTTCTTGTTTCTGCCACAGAAACTTCTGTCTCAGTTCAATTATCTTCTGTTCTTTGATTGATGAAATGTCAGAATCCTTGAACTGTGAATTCGAATTCGAAGCTTTCTTTAAACTATTCTCAAGAACTGAAAGCTCATCCATTTGTCGATGAAGAAGGGCAGTGGTTGTAACATACTGATCCATTTTCTTGATTTTGGACTCCATATCTTTCAAGCTAAGAACCCAATTGTAAGGATCACGACCAGTGTTTGCAAATTCATTAAAGAAGCGATCAAAGCTTCTTAGATGTGAATCTTCACATCTTTTACTGATTCTTGATAAAGATTTTGCAACCATTCTTAGATTCTCCACAATCTCCGCACAGGCAAGGCCAAGAAGGAAAGCGTCATCGTTTGAGACGATTTTACGCACTCCTTCTAGGCAGATTGACTCATTGCGAATTCGGATCATGTTCTTGTCCGACAAAAATTGCCATAAATGGAGGAGTTTTGACATGAGTCCAGAGATCTCGAAAGCTAAAACTCCAACGTTGGATTTCTTGATCGTTGCCGGGTTTCCACGTGCCACAGTACTGGCTCTTACTGTATCAAATCTGTGAGCTATCGTCTTTCTCACCTTAATTAACCATGTTTCAAGTGCCATGACTGATATACTAGTAATTAGTTTATATGTATTTTTGAGAAATGAAGATATTTATTAGAATTGTTGTTTGTGGTAAGAGAAGATTGATGAGTTTTATGAGAAAGAGTTGGGAGAAAAACAAAGAGACAGAGAAGATGAGTTGATTTAAAGTTGGAAATAATTGGAGAATGGAGCTGCAGAGAAGAAGATAAAAGCAAGTGCTCGAGGCTCGTGGGATGTTGAGACCATTAGGAATAGTCTATTAAGAAAAAAATCAGAGATATAATATACTAACTGTGAATATACTTTGTATTTGTGACCTGTGGGAGGGGATATAATATGATATTGAAAAATATATACTGCAAACTCCCACATTCAATGACAGAGCGTGGTATAAATTACTAAGCAAAAGGGTAATTTGTCTCTTTCAAGTTGATGTCTACTTGCTATCAGATGGGAGTGGTATTGATTACTCTTTCTTTCTAAATATAATGTGATCTACTTTCGGTATGTAACTTCAGAGTTTAATTTCTTAAACTTTTTGAAATAAATTCCATATATCTAAACTTATATAAAAAGTACTCTGCACTTTCATTTCATATGACAATATTTGATTGTAAACCAAGTTTAAAAGAAAAGATTTGTTTCTGACACATATCAAAGGTAACTTTAAAACTTAACAGTAGTAAAAAGAAATGTGATTGTTCTTAGAGAGACTAAAAAGGAAAAAGAATGTGTAATAGAAAATACTAGTGCCCTTTCAATTTATGTGACAAACTTTGCATAGGTACGAACTTTAAAAATAAATAAATAAAGACTACGAAACTTATGATTTTGAACTGTCATGACATTTGTGTACCGGTAAAAAACTAATTGTTAAGAGTAGAATGGGGAGAGAACAATATCCATAATTCACGAATTTATATTTTAAAATATGTTTTAGAATTTTTTTATTATTTAAAGAGAAAATCGTTTTTTTCCTAGAAAAAATGTTGGAGTATCAAATATATACTTGAACGAGAGTAACGAAACTGTTTCATTTCATTTAAAATTTTCAATTTGAACTTCAACTTTCGAGATAATGTTTCTAATTAATTAACCATAGTGGGGAAAAGGTAACCTTTTTTCCAGTGTGTTTCGATAGAACACGAACAGAAGTACTTTTTTCCACTGAGCAATGTTTCTTCTAACAATTAGTTGGACGCATCATTTCTAACTTTTACTTTTCTATAGACATTCTTCTTCTAAGGGGTCAGACTCAGACATCTTCTCTTATTTTCATTTCTTTCCTTTTCCTTTTTTCTTTATTTGTCGGGTTTAATTGCACTGGTAAATGATTGTGAAGGACATTCACTGAGCTCACTCAGCTCTATTTTTATTTTTTGCCACAATATCTGTTTTCAAAAGTCAAGGAGTAGTTAGGTCTTTAATGTTTTTTTTTTCTTTCTCTTTTAGAGCTTTCTGCAAGGTCCCTATTATTCTCGACTCTCATATTTTAACCATATATATCACCTTGACGCTCAAGATGAAAATCATAGTATATTCACACACTATTTGGGAGATAAATCAAGAATTATAAAGAAAGAGATAATTTTACATTATGCTAGAAATCTCTAGGCACTTTCAGGCATTAAACTTGTTCTTCTTATTTTGTGTTACGTGTTGACCTTTTTCTATTTAGACAAGGCCTTGTTAACATATGTAAATATTAGATTCTTGGATCTTAAAGATTAGGCAATGAATAACGGTACGTTTTAGGTCACGATGGAAATGAATTTTTTCTAAAACAAATCCCTACCCTTCAAATCAGATGAGAAGAAGGATACATTTTGTAACAACTAGTCAATTTATATAAAATATGTTATCTTCAGCAAAAATAAATACATAATTTGATGGATCTCATGGATTCAAGAATTGGCAAATTTAACAGCAATGATCTATAACGATGATCAACATTCATCATCTTCGACCAATGTTTTCTATTTTTACTAATTCTCATGTATATTTAAGTTGCAAAAGACACATTTCCTTTCGTGCACAAGCGCCTTTAAGTTTGACCAAAAAGAAGGCAAATACAATATATTAATATGTCATTGCCAAATTGTCAAGTGTGATGAACAACTGGAGAGTGTGCTGTTGAGATAAATGGGAACATATATTAGTACTTGATCCACAACATATATAAGAAACAGCAGCATGCATTAGATTCTGGAAAATAATACCCTAATCAATTATCAATTATCAGCTGATGAAAATACACTAGCTTACATTTTAAAGAAAAAACTTTTATAACAGAATTTAAGTTCTGTCTACTAACAATATGAGAAGTATTTATATAATTATGTCAATTATATAAGGTGATTATAGATAAACTTTTATAACAAGCATTACTTGATAACCATATAATAATAATTTACTTGTTACGATATGTTAAAAATTCATCGACAGTGTAAAAAAACACTTCTATAATATCAGTATAAATATTATAAGGGAATAGACTATTTGCCTTCGTCCGTTCGGACACTCATTCACATGACATATGGTTAAAAATTACCAATAGTGCAAAAAAGAATTATAATGTTAGTATATATAATTTAAATTCTTTATATCATAAGCAGTGGGCCAGTGGCATATCTAACACAAGCTACGGGTTCACATGAACCCAGTATAAACTTTTACTTTCAATCTATATATGTGTTACAAAATTTACTAGATATTTATAAATATTTGATTTTGAATACAATTATTATTCTATATTAATTTTGAGATCGTTCTAAGAATTTATAAACTTCAAATTTTGAATTCGCCTCTAAAACCATTCTTTAGCCAATTTTGACACTCATTCACATCACATAGGGTGAGAGACCGGTGGGGTACGTGGGTTGGGGAAATAGAGGTTGTTCGGTTGATAAAATAGAACAAATGGAATTATGCAGTTCCGTTTTAATCTAAAGTGGAACTTATTTTAATTAGTTTAATGATGGATATCAGTATCCATCAGTCTGGACTTGTGGTGGAAAAGCTGATGGGATTAATTAAATTATTTGTGTTTTGAGTTTTTGCCTACCCTTTGAAAAGCAGTAAACAAGATCCTTGCTTTCTTTGTCGGTTAATTGATCCTTACATTTCTGTCTTGATCTGAGGAACGTACATCTGAATAAAAGAGTTATTTTCTGATCTTGTATAATGTAAAATATACAAGCATATATAGCACAGTGATCTATTCAACTCATTCTATTCTGGAAGTTAACATAATTTTGTACTGGAGTATGAAGGTAGAAGGAAGGTGGAGGTTAAAATCAGATGGAGTTTAACTTTTAACATTGTGCGTAAAAGAATTGTTTATATTACTTATCATATAACTTAAATGATACTTATCGGTAACAGGTTATAAAAGTAAAATTAGAATAACTTGTAAAATAAATTAAAGGAGTTGGTTACATGTTATAACAGAGAAAGATCTATATAGTAATTTATGGGTTCATGTAAACCTAATAATTTTTATCCAGATTCTATATATGTATTAAAAAATTTACTAATATCTATAAATATAATATTTAACTGAACTCAGGGATGTCAATTCACACCCTTCGTTGAATAAATACACTGGTTAGATAAGTAACTTTTTTTATGGATATACATTACATGTTATATCCCCTTAAATTATTCGTGATGTTTGCTTTTTTATATTTTGACCCCCTTAGTGAATGCTCTAACTACGCTACTGCTTGAGATCCTTATAGAAATACATAAACTCTAAATCTTGAATTCACCTCTAACTATAACGACTTAAAATATACTTTGTGGTATAAAGTATATTTACAGTGCATATAGGTTAAATCAATGAGATAAATATAGGGATGTGGAGAAAGCCCTGAGGCAGCGGGATATGTAGTAGAAGAATAAGAATAATAGTTATAAGGAGGAAGATGTACGTACGTACAGCTAGGGAGAAATGTTGGAAAAGGAAGCCATCCTTTGCTTCAAACTTAGGGTTTAGATATATTACAAATTACAACTAGCAACTGCAAGGAACGAGACATTTGTCGATGGTGAACGGTTAATGTTTCAAGGTTTACCATCTCACGACAGTTAGTCAAACTTGCTATTTCGTTGCTCTACAAAATTTTATTATTCTTCTCCGCAATTCATGTTTTAGTCAAATGGTGCGTATATATATAATAATTATATTATGAGTATGTTAATTGTAGGAAAATATGCCATGTTAGCTTCACCGTACTTTCAGAAAATATTTCTTTTCTTGCTTTTCATGTTGCCCTATAGATACGTGAAATTAATAAGACAGATGATGTAGATTAAAGATACCAAATAAGACCAAAATTGGAAGCAAAACTTAGAACAATCATTGAAGTACAAACACCCCAGTTAATTAAGCTAACAATTAGAATTAAACATATAGGAAATTCTCAAGTGGATGGTAATCCCTTGAATTACTCTTGAATCAACATAAGAGAATTCCCGATTTCCATTTTAGAATTATGTAATTAAGGGACTCTTCTTTTTTAAGATTTTTTATGATATTTTCAACCTTATAGCATATATTAACTCACATGATTCTCTAATCTATAAAGTTCAATATCCATCAAATTAAAGTAGATAGCTCCCCTAACAATTTTAGGAAAGTAACCAATTTTACTAGATTAATTACTAAATCAGAAAGACTAAAATGTCCTTAAGTAGGCCTAAAAATAGTAATTGAGCCGTAATAAATGAAGTTTTCCCTAACAGGTGTTGTTGGGTGATTTACAAAAATGGTCCTGGAGGTGGGTGATCTTTGTTGAAGATAAGGATCCTGATATACAAGATATATCAGGATATACATGAAGATACCGGATATGCATTGTAAGCAGTTGGTTATCCGGCTGCTTGAGTCTCATGTGTATTCAATCTCTTGTACTTAGTTATTTATGATAAGTCTTAGACTAGTATAGTTAAGCTTTAATAGAACTCTCTTGTATATCACTTATAGTAGGCTAAGGTCTCTTGTATTTACTCCTATAAAAGGAGATGCTCTACACGACTATATCATCATCAATAACAAATCTTTTCCCTCTGATTTGGCTTAAGAATTCTACATGGTATCAGAGCATTAGAACTCTTCTTGCTGTTTTAGTTGTAAAAATCTTGAAACTACACTTTTCTATCCACTCTCAATGGCTCCAAACACACCTATTGCTAATACTTTCTCAACTTCATCACTGCACCACCTTATTGCTTCATGTTCCATCAAACTTAAACCAACAAATTACTTGATCTGGAGAACACAGACGTGGAAACTTATTCAAGTAATGAGGTTGACATATCACATCAAGGAAGAGGCAAGAGTACCATCATCTGAGAAAGGAACAGGAAAAACTGCTGAAACTGACTTTGAGGGAACTGCAGACAACAGTAGTAAGGAAGATTGGAAAGAGAAAGATGTTCTTCTCAGGAGTTGGATTTCAGGAACTCTAACAGAAGAGAGTATGTACCTAATAGTAGGATGCACTAGTGCTAAAGAGATGTGGGAATGTTTGGAGGAAGACTACCTTCAAGCAACCAAAGATAAGGAGTTTCAACTTAAACAACAGCTGCAAAATGTTAAGTTGGGAACCAAAAAGATTGATGATTATATTAGGGAGTTCAAAGGCATATGTGATGGACTTGCAACCATACACAAGCTTGTTGATGAAGACAGCAAAGTGATCAACTTTGCTAGAGGTTTAGGTCTCAAATACAAGACCTTCAGAACTGTCATGTTAGGCAAGGCACCATATCCTACTCTAAACCAATTTGTCAATGCACTCAGATGTTTTGACATGAGAGAGGATGAAAAAGAAGTGCCTCAGCAAACTTTTAACTTGGCATTCTCTGCTCAAAGAGGTAGAGGAAGAGGAAACTACTCTCAAAGAGGCAGAGGAAACAACAACTTTAACTCAAAGGGAAGAGGTTTCAGGCCTGCTGGCCAAGGAAACAACAGTCAAAACAGTCAGAACAATTCAGGTAGAACTCAAAACAAAGGGAAGGATGTATCTGAGGCATGTCAAATTTGTGGTAGAAATAACCACACAGCTTTAAAGTGTTTCTACAGGTGGGATTATTCATACCAGGAAGCAGATGAGTCACCACAAACATTAAGTGCTGTAAACTTGCAGAACACATCCAATACAGATGATTCAATGTATATGGATTTAGGAGCAACTACTCATTTGACAAACAACTCAGGTATTTTATCTGAACTTAAGAGTATAATGGTTTTGATAAGATTGTTGTTGGAAATGGTTCAAAGTTAGATATTACTCATGTTGGAAACACAACTAAAGCAGGACTGAAACTAAAGGAAGTTCTTGTAGTGCCACAGATCAATAAGAATTTAATTTCAGCCAGTAAAATTGCAAAGGATAATTCATGCACTCTTGAATTTGATGAGTGTCATTTTGTTGTTAAGGACAAGAAGACAAGGAGTCTACTGGCCAAGGGAACTAAAAAGGAAGGCTTATATGCATTGGAGGATAACAACTTGTTTGCCTTAACTGTTGCACAAGACTGGAAGAAATCAAACACAATTTAGCATAATAGATTAGGACATCCTAGTTTAAGATCTTTACAAATTTTGAGTAGAAGTAGTTGCATTGATGTTAGTAGTTAGAATAAAGTGCCTAGTGTTTGTTCTAGTTGTCAGTTGGGGAAGAGTTGTAAACTACCTTTTGGCTTGAGAAATAAAATTGGGAAAAAACCTTTGTTAAAAATCCATTGTGATCTGTGGGGTCCTGCTCTAGTTGAATCATCTCAAAATATGAGATATTATGTGGTGTTTTTTGATGATCATACAAGATATTCATGGGTTTATTCATTGAGAAAGAAGTCAGACTTCTTTGACACTTTTCTCAAATTTCAGAAAATGATAGAAAAGTAGTTTTCAAAGGTCATAAAGATATTTCAGTGTGATGGAGGTGGTGAATTCATAAAAACTGAGTTCATCAAACATATAGAGGATTGTGGTATCATAAGACACATTTCTTGTCCTAACACACCAGAACAAAATGGAATTGCTGAAAGGAAACACAAGCATATAGTTGAAACTGGACTAACTTTACTGTTTCATGCAAAGTTGCCTTTATTTCTATGGGTAGAAGCATTTTTGACAGTAGTGTTTCTCATAAATAGATTGCCTTTATTTCTATGGGTAGAAGCATTTTTTACAGTAGTGTTTCTCATAAATAGATTGCCTTCATCAGTTTTAAAAATGGAAACACTTTTTGTTAAGTTGTTTGGTGCTCAACCTGACTACAACAGTCTAAAGGTGTTTGGATGTAGTTGTTTTCCATACATAAAAGGCAGTACAAAGTTTAGTCCAAAAAATTATCCTTGTGTATTTATAGGATACAACAGTTTGCATAAGGGATATAGGTGTTATCATCCTTCAACAAGAAGAATGTATGTTTCTAGGCATGTGATCTTTGATGAGTCTCTACTACCTTATGTGCACTCAGATCAGAAGGAGGCAACCCCCGATGATTCAACTCACTTAGCTACTTTTACTGAGTTTTTCTCCAAGTTACAGGTGCAAAATCCAGGAGAAATGCTACCTAGTGATCATGCTGATCATGATCTTGCCAATACTAATGTTGTTATTTCAGGGGAAGTGTCCACAGATGGTGAAACTACTCAGCATGATATGTTGCCATTTACTATAGCTGATGATAATGAAGCAGCAACTAATCATGATCATGCATCAGATATAGAAGTCCTAGATGATCAGGCTTCAAGTAGTGACTCTGATGAACACATGGAGACAAATACATCACAAGACAATATTGTGTCTGTACATAATCCTCAAGGAATACAACTGGAGGTGGACATCTCAAAATGGTTCAATCCTCCTAGTCATCAACAAGAAGCACCAGGTACTGATGCAGCTCATATTCCACATCAAACCAATGTAGATCCAGATCCAGCAGTAGAAGTTGCAGGACCTACAACCTCTGGTGAACAAGGACATCACATGATGACAAGATAAAAGGCTAAGACTGCTCCCACAACACATGTTTCTCTTACTGCTAGCAAAGTGGAGACATACAAGGAACCAACAACATTAAAGAAGCCTTGAAGAGTCCACACTGGCTTGCAGTAATGCAAGAGGAGATTAATGCTTCGTATAGTAACAAAACTTGGATACTGGTGCCAAAAACAGCAGGAATGAACATAGTTGGATCAAAATGGGTGTTCAAAACCAAGTTGAAGGCAGATGGAACCATAGACAGACACAAAGCAAAACTAGTTGCTAGAGGCTTTTCTTAGCTTGAAGGAATTGACTTTGAGGAAACTTTCAGTCTTATGATTAAAGCTACTACTATAAGAGTTGTATTGTCAATTACAATCAGCTCAAACTGGAAAATCAGACAACTAGATTTCAAGAATGCATTCCTGCATGGTCACTTACAAGAAGAGGTGTTTATGAGCCAACCTCCAGGATTCACTGATCTCAGGTATGCAAATCATGTGTGTTCTCTAAAGAAAGCATTATATGGACTCAAACAAGCTCCTATAGCTTGGTTTGACAGGTTTAGTTTGCATTTACTTCACCTAGGATTCATATGTAGCAAAGCAGATTCTTCCTTATTCATATTGCATTGCAAAAGAGGAACCATTTTACTTCTGTTATATGTGGTGTTGACACCCAATTTTGTCCCGCCTCTCCTCCGAAACACCTATTTATACTTCTGGCATGTTAAAAAAAAAAAAAAAAAAATAATAATAATAATAAATAAATAAATAAATAAAATAAAATAAAAAATATGTATTTTTATAATTATTAGTCTTTCATTAACACCCACGTTGTATTATTCCACTGTAGCTATTGTTATTATTATTATTATCATTATTATCGTTTTATTATTATTATTAATTATTACTATTATCCTTAAAATATTATTATTACTAATTCTCATTATTATTATTATTATTGTTATTTATTTATTATTATTATTATTATTATTATTATTATTAATTACTAATCATTATTATCAGCGTTATTTTTTGTTATCAATTATGATTATCATCGTTATTTTTATTATTAATTATTATCATTGTTTTACCAATAATTGTTATTTATTATTATTATTATCATCATTATTTCTCTTATTATTATCATCATTATTATTTTATTATTACCCCTATTATTGTTATTATTATTAATTCATTATCATTTTGTTATTTGCAATAATTGTTATTTATCGTTTATTATTAATTACTATCATCTTTATTAGCTTTATTAATTATTATCATTTTTTAATTATCAATATTTGTTATTTACTATTATTATTTATTGTTTTTATCACCATTTGTCATCAGCATTATCATTATTACCATTATCATTATTGTTATCATTATTAGCAGTATTATTACCGCTATTTATTTGCTGATATTATTTAGTATTATTGAAACTTGCATTTCTCAACGTTCTGCCAACTGGCGCATACACATCGCATTTATTTCGCACATTTTAATGATAGCGTTTGTTATTAAATATTATTGCACGGTCATTGCAACATCATATAATTTTATTATCCGGATCTTTTATAATTACATATTTCCGTATTAGGTGATATTCTGGCACCCTTAGTACATCGTTAATCAAAATGGGCCTCTTATGCAAATTTAGAAGCCAAACTATTTCTTGCACTCGGTCCGTATTTTGACTTACCGGACCCCAAATCAAAGTCCAATTAACTCCTAATATTTTTTGGACTAGACCATATTTTTTATCTCAATTTTAGACCAGTCCACGTTTAAATTCACTAGTCCATCTTTTTAATACCCAGTCTAAAATTTGACCCGGTCCACAAATGGACCGGGTCCGATCCATTTTTTTCGTCCAAATAAGGGAAACCCTTTTAGGGTTTCCCCTTCATCTCCTCATTTCCACCGCCGCACCCCCTCTTTCCCATTCCCTCTTCTTCTCCTCCTTTCCCTCTCCTCCGCCGCTCCCACTTCCCCTTTTTCCTCCTTCTTCTCCGCTTGTCCCCCACACCTGTTCCCTCGTTCCCCTCTCTCTCCCGCTCCTCCTTCCCTCTTTCCTCAGCACAAAAAAGAAACAAAAACCTATAAAAAGAGGAAACGGAGAAAGGGGATGGAGAAAAGAGGACAGTTCTTGAACCCCCTTCCCCCTAAAAAATCAAATCTTTCAGTCGAAAAATCCCTAAAACACGAGTTCTATTGGCAGTTTTAATCTTGTTTGTTATCAGTAAAAATACTGAATCAATTCTTCGTTTGCCTTGGTGTTGTTGCGAATCCGAGCATCGCAAGTTCGGATTCGATTGTGTTCGAGTAGATATCGAAGGCCCCGTACCCACTTCGCTGCACCCGAAGAAGGTTAGTAAACTTCCCTCTCTTAGCATATTTTAGCCTTTTATTTGTATTTTATTTATATGTGTTAAGTTGATTAGCTATAACAATCGTTAGTATAAATTAGGCAGATATGTGGTAAGTGCTAGCTTTGTTTGGTTGTGTTGTCCTAACTGTTAATTTTAGTCATGTTTAAAGAGCAATTTAAATATCAGTTTAGGTCTTTGATTTGAGCATGCTAAATGATTAGTTTAATCAGCGATATGCCTGTTTTAGCCCATGTTCCATATGTGGATTAGTTTAAAAGTCTTGGTTAGCTGCATTTCTCTACTGTTTTGCTTGATGAATCAACCCCTACTATGCAAAGAATACGGTATCAGTAGTTCTCTCGTTATTTCAGTATTTAGCTTCTCCTAATCTTATTGCTGCCTATTATGAGTTTATGCTAGTTTCGGAATATAAGTGGACTAAATCTTTAGTTTAATTAGGTTTCGCTTGATCTTATTTTATTTTACCATTTTCCAGTTCTTGTCGTTAGGATATGTGTTTAGTTCGATTGTCGTTCGAATTGAGGGATTAGTTTACTCCTTCTTCATATGTTAGAAAATAAGGCTTGTATTGCACCCTGTTCAAGATGAATTAAAGTTGATCCAGGGCATGCGTGTAGAGTGCTTGGTTGTTCAGAACCTCTACACAAGTAGTTAAAGTTAAATGTTAAATTCCAGCATGATTTGTTAAAGTTTATCAGCATGGATTAATTCAGCTCCCTAGTTGTTTCTAGTTGTACTATTGGCTTTCGTAAAAGCATGCCCTGTTTATGGCCTCTCTCAACGTGTCCTTGTACATTTATATTGAGTCCTGTTTAAGTCTTTGTGCTGTTAGGATTGTGTTCTGCATGCCGGATATGTTATTTTCCTTTATGACTTCACTTTCTACAAAGATAGGTGTTTAGGATCAAAAATGACGTTTGTTCCCAAGGGTTGTATACATCCAGCATTTAAATCATCTTCCCTCTTCTGTTTTCCATTTGTTTAAACTTAGTATGAGTTAGTAGTTTAAATCCATTTCGTGTAAGTTTGAATCTTGCTCAAATTAATGGGTTAGTTTCTTTTAGTTCTTCATCCTTTTTAACAAAGAGTCATGTTTGACATCTGTTGCTATTGATATTTGTTGCATATATATATATATAAATGATTGCCAAGTATTTAAATATCTTGCCTATGAGTTTAATTTAATACGAGTATGAGAAGAAGTTTATTATTTATGGGTAATGATGTGTTAAACTTTTGTGCTTAGCTTTCTCTGTTCTTTTTCTCAAGTCGTGTTCCCCTCTAGTTTTATATTTCAAGCATTAGCGATTTGAAGTTTTATATGGCAGTGATCCCTTCTCCATTTTTTTTTGCTTGAATATATGCTTTTGAGTCAGGGTGTTGAAAGTGGCTTAGAGATTTAATTTTCCTTGTCCGAGTTGGTCTATTTCCCCAGAATGATTCCGAAGGGCTGGCATACTATTCAGTTATTAATGTTATCCGTAGATTCGTCTTATACAATGGCATTTTTCTAAGTTTGCCTCTCGAAAGAAATGTGTATGACTGATAATCAAACAATAGAATGATATTGATTTACCATTAAAGTATGCCATGTTCGTCTTGTCTGAGAAGTCCATTTTTTTTCTTTTCTTTTTCTTTCCAGTTAGCTGCTGCTTATATGATTAAAACAATAGTACGAAAATGGCTTTCAGTCTTACTTCATTTCTTGTCCTGGTTGGTCACTTAGTGTTGGTCACTTGCCCACTGTTATAATATTTAAAGCTGTTATTCCCAGCATTTGATATGTGAATGCTCTTGCGTTTATATCCTTCTTGATCATTTTGTTGGCGCTGTAATGAATTGAAATACTTCCTTTCAAAGCATGAATCGAAGTACGTTTTTTTTCTCCAGCTAAAAGCAAGAAATTGCATGAACGTTTGGTGATTCTGTGCCTGCTTTCAGCATTTTATGTGGCTGTGCATTGCAAGTATACTGTGTATGAATGTGTATACATGAAATATACCTAGATATACATATAATCTACGGAGTTGTTTTGAAATTGCGTTGTTACATGTTTAACCTTATCTATTGGTTAGATACTAATCCTTTTTCTTTCGTTTTTATGCATGACCATCGCATACGAGTCCGAGAGACTCATCTCCTTCCGCGTTTGTTGTTGGGCTAAAAGCCCAACGTGCTCACTTCTCTCTGTCCAGCCCAGTCCGCGGCAAAACAAAAGAAACGGAAATTCTGGGCTAAGGCCCAATAGCGTGAACAGATCAGCGGCCCAAATGGGCTGAGCCCATTTAATTTTTATTTATACCTCTGCCTTATTTTATGCCTTAATTTGTATATTATTTGACTAGCACTTGTTCTTATTTCATTTTTTCCTTAGCCTTTGGTGAATTATTGGAAATTAGTAGAGATAGTTTAGTAAAGGGTAGTTAGATAAAAAGACCAATGATCAATCCCATGAGTCTATTCTTCCCTTTTATGTCGAAACTATTTATAAGCATCTAATATTTATCTCATAACTGATTTGCAAATAGCATAATTTCATATTTTTTGAGTCAAAGGATTCACATTTTATTATCTTGGAAATTTTGAAACGTCACTAACATGCAAATTGGAATTAAAGAACATTTTGAACTTCTAAAATGCAAAGTCAATCAATACATCGTCGTTTAGTTTGTTTTAAACATTTGTTGAAGCATTACGCAAACCCACATTTTCTTTTGCTTATACATTTCATGCGAGTTTTATTTTAATTAGCATCATTATTTAAAAAATCTTTGCAACATTTATAAGTTTTTTTTCCAAATGGCATTTGCAGTTTCTTTTTTATGCGAATTAGTATATTTTCTACAAATTTCATTCTAAACAGCACTTTTTATTTAAAGCCTTAACAATATTTATAAATTTTATGGCATTTGAAGTCTTCTTTTATACAAATTATTATATTCTTTTCTATAGGTTTTTATTAGCATTTCATTTTAAGAATCTTAGCAACATTTATAAACTTCTATTTCAAATAGCATTCTAAAATCCTCTCTTATGCGAATTACTAGTTCCATTTTAAACAACATTATTAAAATCCTCTTTTGCATAAATTGTTATATTTTTACAAGTCTTATTTGCACGAGTTATTTTCTTAAAATTTAAATACTATATCCAGCATTGATTGATTAACCTAAGTTTGGCCGGATAACCGTATTCAACGGATTCTAAAGGATGCCTAACCCCTTCCCTTTAGGATGATATAGAACCCTTATCTAGAATCACATTGGTTAAGCAGACCATTAACAGAGGTTTAGTTTTAGCTTTACCTTAGTTAATAATTAGGTGTCCTAATTCACCGTAAAAAATCAATTAGGTGGCGACTCCTTAAAATAAACAAATCATATTTAGGAATCTCCAATATGTTGTACTCCGCTTCAACCCGGTTAAAATGGGGTATAACAGCTTGGCGACTCCGCTGGGGACTTTAGGTTCTTAACCATAACAACTTAGGTTAATAATTAATTTGTTGGATGTTTGGTTGTTTTTCTTTATTTTTTCCTTTATTGTCGCTTTGTTTGTTTCTCTTATGTTCTTTTGAGTGATTGTTTTATTATGTGAAACTTTTAATATGTTATTGCTTTCCTTAAATTGGCATTCCGCTCATATTTCTTTCACTCCTGGAAAACTCACACATATTCACACACTTAAAGCGGCTTCGCAGTTTGCGCCCGTGCACTACTAAATTACCCCTTTAGTTGGATTGGTCTAGTGGATTTAGTCGATCAGCGGTGCAGTCGACGGCCACGGACTTTCCACTCCCAAGTTGTCCGCTTGGGGGAACCTTGTGTCATAGGAAGCCAACTCTTAGTCAGCCTAAGATAGAGCTAAACCAACACCTTTTATTAAGAGCATACATTTCATGACTTAGGAGGTTTAATACCCTTGGTGTATTAAATTCATTAGATGACTTTACCCAAAACGTCCAAGCGGGTTCGCGACCCCGAGTGACACCAATCATACTTTATGTGCATGTTTGAAGGATAATTGTGCCTAAATATTGACTATTTGCTCTAATTAATTAAACTTTAGGAGGGAGGGCATGATTAATATTTCTATGACAGGTATGGATTTGCATTGGAGTACAACGAATGATGAAGATCAAAGACAGCACAAATGGAGCTAGAAGTTAGACATAGGAAACTGTATTTACTTTACTTAAATTAGGAAACACTTTATGTTGTATTCATTAAACATGTAATAAATATTGCATTATCTTGTACTTTAGAATCTGTTTAATTAATCAAAGCAACGGGATGACATATTATGGCACACTTTACCCTTCAAACGACGATAGGCCTACCTCTGGCGCAAAGAGGTCACATGCATATTAGGACGCGTTATTGTTTGATATACTTGTTTGACAATTTGTTTGACTTTATTTGATGAATTATTTGCTACGCGTCTTACTTGACTTTACATGTTCATGACTTTACCTAGATATGTTCACGAGACTAACATCATTTATACTTTATGTTTCTTTTATCTTATTCCCAAAAAAAAAAAAAAAAAAAAAAAAAAAAAAAAAAAAAGTTGATTCGTGTTGACACTCAATGGCCGACCATCCTTACATCACAAGGTCAAAGACATCATCGTTACCTCAACGCAGCTGGGTTGTTCAAGGAAAAGCAAATATTACGTCTGGTCCAGCCGCATCTATTTCAACTAGCCCGGAAAGCATCATGGTTTCTAATGACCCTCCCGAGATTTTTGAACACGGAACTACTATTCAACGGGATGAACATATCGCCCGCCTGACTCAAGAGATTGAGGATCTACGTGGAGAGCTAAATCGGGTTAGAAACATGACCAACTTATCCATTACACTCCAAAGTCCACCTCCTGAACCTAGGAGTGTCGCACCAAACCCGCCTCATTTTCCATCACTTGAACCTTTAGTTCCAGAACATCTTCCTCCACAAAACAATGCACCTACCAACAACAACTTACCTCCAATCACCTCCGCAAATCCACCAAATCAATCACTAGGTAACACTCCTTACATTGCTTTACCCACCAACACTAACCCACCACCTACAATTACTCCTCTAAACCCACTAAACCAAGTCCTTACGTACTTTGGCCATCCGCAACAACCTTTCTACCCTTACCATTACGTTGAACCCTACCAAGCTCCACTATTCCCTTACCCTGTCTATAGTACTCGACCAAATTACTACCAACCCCGAGCACCTCAATATCAAAACTTACGTCCATACCAATTTGCCCAAATTTCCACCCACCGAAATCGACCACATACCACACATAGAGCCCGTCCAAACCCTGTCATAAAAAACACCCGTGATTACACTCAGTTCGCTGAACCTTTGTCTCAGCTATTTGAAAGACTGAAAGCGGCAGGCGTGGTACAACCTATTGAAGGGAAAATTCTCAATCCTATCCCAAAATGGTTTGATAGTTCCAAGCATTGCGCATATCATTCTGGAGTTCCGGGGCATGCCACTGAGGATTGCTATGGCTTCAAAAGCAAAATCGAAGCCTTGATTAAGGAAGGAACAATCCAGCTCACTGGAGCTCAACTCGATATGGATCGCCATCCCTTTTCCTACTCACGAAAACGCCAACGTGAACATGATAATTATCGAAAAGTTAAGAATCGGAAGGAGGCTGTTACGCCAATTGGAAAAGATGGAGAGAGGCGTGTCATCAACGTTCGTTGCGCCTGTGGGGATGATCCGAAAACAAGTGCCAGTGAAGATGGCTGCAACAACTACTGAGACACCAACCATCCAGGGTACAGAACCAGGAGAGACTCTGAAGAACTGGACTTGTACTCCGTCCCTGATTCGCCGGGAGCCTTGGTGGCATGAACATGTAGTGAACTTGTTTTCTTTTATTGATGCTTGAACCGTACCCAAAATTTTGTTTGTCTTGCTTCACCTTGTGGAAGCTTGAATTGCAAAACTATGAATGCATTTCGGATTTCCCTTAATAATTTATTTTCTACTTTACTTATCAAATCTGCCAACTCTACGATTGTGACATGAACGAATAGACAAATCCTGAAAGAGTAACAAAAAAACTAGGGGACAAGACAAGATTCCACTCGAGAAATTGAAATAGCCGATAGGTGACAACATAAGCCTAAAAGCTGGCAATTCAAGAAGAAATCAAAGTACGCCATTAGGTTAGACAACCTAGTTTGCAACATTTCCTTTAGTTGCGAACTACGCTTGACCTGATTCCTCGGTGGATACGTAGGCAGCCCACATAGGGACTCGGTCATACTAGGTTAGAATTTTTGCCATTCATATGCGTTGCGAACTACGCTTGACCTGATTCCTCGGTGGATACGTAGGCAGCCCACATAGGGACTCGGTCATACTAGGTTAGAATTTTTGCCATTCACATGCGTTGCGAACTACGCTTGACCTGATTCCTCGGTGGATACGTAGGCAGCCCACATAGGGACTCGGTCATACTAGGTTAGAATTTTTGCCATTCACATGCGTTGCGAACTACGCTTGACCTGATTCCTCGGTGGATACGTAGGCAGCCCACATAGGGACTCGGTCATACTAGGTTAGAATTTTTGCCATTCACATGCGTTGCGAACTACGCTTGACCTGATTCCTCGGTGGATACGTAGGCAGCCCACATAGGGACTCGGTCATACTAGGTTAGAATTTTTGCCATTCACATGCGTTGCGAACTACGCTTGACCTGATTCCTCGGTGGATACGTAGGCAGCCCACATAGGGACTCGGTCATACTAGGTTAGAATTTTTGCCATTCAGATGCATTCCGAATTACGCTGACCTGATTCCCATGGTGGGATACGTAGGCAGCCCACGTAGGGTTCGGTTGCTTTATAACAAAAATCCAAAATATCTTATGCGTACGAACTACGTTCTGACCTGATTCCTTGGTGGATACGTAGGCAACCTATACAAGGTTCGGTCACAACATAGCATAGGTTTAGTGTACCCTTCAGAATCAAAACTGGGGCATATTTTGGAAGATTAGACAAGAGAAAGTTGGACATCAACACTATTAAGGCTACTAGACAAGAATAGTACACACAAACGACCTTTCAAAGTTCTCGGAAGTGTCGCGATCGAAAGTTAGCAGGAATATCTTACAACTTGTATACATATATTTTCCTTACATACATACACTTACGTATATATTTTTCAAATGGAAGGCTTTCTTTCAAATTATTTCACTACTGTTCATCTACCGAGGCTTTAAACGGAGGCCGCAAGATCCAAACAGACAGGATGAATGGGGCGTCAACAAAGTCAAGCTTCGAGTCAACACGAATCAACTTTCCCCCTCCCAAACTGAGAATTTTTCTTTGAATGCAGGAACTTAAAATCGCGAGATCAACAATCAAGTCTACCAATCAGGGCCATTGTGGCCTCGCCTCAAAAGCCATGCGGCTTTGATTTCAACCTTATCTTTTAATTTATTTTTTTTATCAAAATAATTTTATACACCTGTTTTGAAGGTTGACGAGATTAAAGACGAATCAAGAAGGATTACGTGCCATCAATTCAGCCTGTCACGATACCGTCAAACTGCAAATTCTAGAGCTTCTTGTGTCATTCTTTTACGGGTTATCTGGCATTGAACATTGTTTTGGCTGCGAATCTGCATTAAGGACGAGATACAATGGCAAAAAGATTTGAGTCATTCAACACCGGTGTGGGGTTGGTGCAAGCGCAAAATGAAGATAGCGAGAAGAATGTAGTACAAAGAAGCGTGTTGGTCAATTTGGGAAATACCCTCAGCCTTCTTCCTAACACAAGTTCAGCTTCCAGCTCTACCCAAAACATTTCCTTCACTATTTCTCCTCACCCAGCTCCTACAAATATACCGCCAAGATACTCTATTAAACCAGAAGCTTTGCAAGTCACATTGATACCTAATGTCCAAAAGCCTGCACTTGCAGCGCCCTTCACAGAAAACCAGCAAAATCAGCTAGCGGTATACCCACACAAGAGATTGAGAAATGAAGCGAACGCAATCAATCAGAATGACTCGGATAGAGAGCTTCACAATTTGAGGAGAATTGTCGAAGAAGAGATGCGGGCAAGAAATGTCCAAAACTTAAGATATGAAAGTTTGTGCATGCTTCCAAATGTTGAGTTGCCGCCAGGATTCAAAGTGCCAAAATTCAACACCTTTAATGGCAGAGGAAATCCTATTACGCACTTGAAGGACTATTGTAGCAGATTAATGGGAATTGGACAAGATGAAGCCATAAGAATGAAATTGTTCATTCTGAGCCTATCAGGGTTGGCGTTAGATTGGTACACAGAACAAGACTTTCGCAAATGGTACACATGGGAGGACATGGCCCGCGACTTTGTAGAACATTTCAAATTTAACATCGGGGTTAGTCCAAATCTGTATGATATGCTTGAGATAGAAAGAATGCCACATGAGTCTTTTTCAGGAATATGCCATCCGATGGAGATTGGAAGCTTCAAAAATACGTCCTCCGTTGCCTGAGAATGAGTTGATTTCAACTTTCATCCAAATACAAAAGGGCATATATTATGAAAAGTTGTTATGTGCGCGGTTGCGCGACTTTGCTGATCTAATTCAAATTGGAAAGCAAGTAGAAGCGGGCATTCGAGCAGGAAGAATTGTTGACAGTTCATCAGTACAAACAACTTTTCAAGTCAAGACATTCAACAATTTGCAAGGCAAAAACAGAGAAACCGACTCAGCTATCAGGTCTACACATCAGCCGCAATCACGACAGAACTATCAATGTTCGCGTGATCATATATACCTTCATCAACGAGGCATTCAATATCAACCCGATCCAGCACAGTCTAGCTTACGACGGTCAGAGCACGCAAAACTCCGCACTTTTACTCCTCTTGAAGAGTCGTTAACCAGCATATTTGAGAAAATGAAAGCCAAGGGACTCCTGAAGCCAAAGAAAGGATGGATCCCTAAAAGCCTACCGCCAGATTTTGATTGGTCCAAAAGTTGTGCTTACCACTCTAATATTCCAGGTCATGACACAGAAAACTGCCCGGCCCTTAAGCATAAGATCCAGAACATGATCGAAAAGGATAAGATAAGTGTGCAACAAAATAAATTGTGCGACAATGATGGCCCTTCAGTTGCAAATGCAATTATTGTTACCGGTGATCTGTCAAAATTGGCACCGAGACATTTGAAAAGGAAGCGTGGAACTAAGTAAGACGATTGAAAGGATCTACCGTCACTAGCGTTCTCCACCCACTTGCCTCATGATCAACTTTCCTTCTTGTAATTTTTGCTAAAGCTTGTTATGAACTACTTTTGACCTGATTCCTTCGGGATAAGTAGGCAGTCCATTCTCGGACACGGTCTTAATATAGTGAAAATTCCATCCTCCCCATAAAGCAACACTGGGGCGGCTTTGCAAATGGCCTATCATTATTCGACAAAAAAACATGAATCGAAATCTCGAACAATATATCAGCGTCACCAGATTGTTGCAATGCCATCACCTCAAGAAATGCAGATTCAACGCCAAAGCTTTGGTGTTCAATGCAAGGCAACCATGTTATTTTACACTAACAAAATTTTCTTTGAGTAATGCAGGGACATATTTTAGCTATTCTTGAAGGACATCGCACAGTATCAAATCGGCAATTGCAAGATTCAGATACAACAAAGGGCAAAGTCAACTTGATACTAATTAATTTTGAAACTTACAAATTTCTTTGAGTGCAGGAACCTTTTAGTTGCAAATTTTGGCAGGGTAGAAAGTCCCCAAATCTTCGGCGTTGCATCATGAATATTTGTTGCCGCAAATTACGCACTGCGTCGAGACACGTCTCACCGTATATGAATCAAGCATCGCAAAGGCTCTTCGCTCCGCACTAATTTTGGTAACCATAAATCAAGCAGGTCATTTCGGGCTCATTCCGCCTTTATGCGTTGTATGGGCTGTGCACCGCCCTTTGAATTTTTCGCATAAGGTTGAGCACAGCCCCCTTGAAATGCCTGCATAAAGCATTTGCACTGCACTAGCATTGCTTTATTATTTGCAAATGCCCCGCATCGCACCGCACCTGCATTACATTATCACTTTCAAATGCCCTGCAAAGGCACAACACCATTGTTCGCAAAAGCACCGCATTTTAGGCCCGTCCGCCTTTAATAGGACATTATAGGTCCGTCCACCTTTAATTGGATATTTAGGCTTGTCCGCCTTTAATTGGACATTATAGGCTAGTCCGCCTTTAATAGGACATTTAGGCTCGTCCGCCTTTAATTGGACATTTTAGGCTAGTCCGCCTTTAATAGGACGTTTAAGGCTGAGCACCGCCTTTTATATGTTGCATGGGATGTGCACCGCCCCTTTGAAATTTCTGCAAAGGCTAAGCGCCGCCTTCTATCTGTCGCATGGTCTTAGCACCGCCCTCTTGATGCTTTTGCATAAAGTCGAGCGCCACTTTCCATCTCAATTTCATTCTGCTTTGTAACCTGAACTACGCTTGACCCGATTCCCTCAGTGGGATTCGTCGTCTGCGAAAAGCTCAATATCCTTCCGTACCAGAAACTGGGACAAATGTTAAAGGCGTCATCGCAGCCCAACATCCTCCTGCGCCAAAACTGGGACAAATTTTTTAGGGCATCATCGCAAGCGATATCGAGAAAAATGAAGGAGTATATGGCCAACAGAGTCATCAGGCAAAAGGAAACTTTGGAAAAGGACGCTCTTCACAGTGCGTCACAGTCCCAGTTAGCCAAGACTCAGAAATAGGCGGAGTTTACAAGTCCAGACAAAGTTGGAAGCATAAAGCGTCGAGAACCAAATCTTCAGAGTCAACGCGAACCAAAGCGCTGCATATGCACTAAGTACCCTATGAAAGCACTGCATCATTGCCCGCATTGCACCGCACTTGCATGGCTTTATTATTTTCAAATGCCCCTGTGTATGCGCAGCCGCATCGCATCGCACCTGCATTACATTGTCACCTTCAAATGCCCTGCAAAGACGCAACATCATTGTTCGCAAAAGCACCAACATTTTAGGCTCGTCCGCCTTTAATTGGACATTTTAGGCTCGTCCGCCTTTAATTGGACATTTTAGGCTCGTCCGCTTTTAATTGGACATTTTAGGCTCGTCCGCCTTTAATTGGACATTTTAGGCTCGTCCGCCTTTAATTGGACATTTTAGGCTCGTCCGCTTTTAATTGGACATTTTAGGCTTGTCCGCCTTTAATTGGACATTTTAGGCTCGTCCGCCTTTAATTGGACATTTTAGGATCGTCCGCCTTTAATTGGACATTTTAGGCTAGTCCGCCTTTAATTGGACATTTTAGGCTCGTCCGCCTTTAATTGGACATTTTAGGCTCGTCCGCCTTTAATAGGACATTTAAGGCTGTGCACCGCCTTTTATATGATGCATGGGTTGTGCACCACCCTTTGCATCGCTTTCATATATTGCTTGGGCCATGCACCGCCCTTTTAATTTTCTGCATAAAGCCGAGCACCGCCCTTTGCATCGCTTTCATATATTGCCTAGGCCATAAACCGCCCTTTCAAACTTCCGCATAAGACTGAGCACCACCTTTAAATTTTATGCATAAAGCCGTACACCGCCCTTTGCATCGCTTTCATATATTGCTTGGGCCATGCACCGCCCTTTTAAATTTCTGCATAAAGTTGTGCACCGCCCTTTGCATCGCTTTTATATATTGCCTAGGCCATAAACCGCCCTTTCAAACTTCCGCATAAGACTGAGCACCACCTTTAAATTTTATGCATAAAGCCGTACACCGCCCTTTGCATCGCTTTCATTTATTGCTTGGGCCATGCACCGCCCTTTTAATTTTCTGCATAAAGTCGAGCACCGCCCTTGCATCTCTTTCGTATATCACGTGAGCCATGCACCGCCTTTCTAAATCTCCGCATAAAGACATTGCACCGCACCTGCCTTGTTTTATTATTATTTTGTTGATGCCCTACATATGCTCGCAGCAGCATTGCACCGCGCTTGCATCGCTGTATTTCAATATTTATTCTTTGACTATTTTTATCTAGTTTTTAGTTTCGCAGGAGCTTTTAGCGCAACGTGGAACTATTTCTTCGGCAGCGAACTGGGGCAATACGTCGGGAAGGACAAGCAAACTTCTCGACAAGGGTCAAAGATCTACCTCGAACACTCGGCTCCAAATTCAAATTTCCCGTTCACATTCCAGCACAATCAATTTTCAGGGTTCTATCACAATACCCAGTGTCATCATAATTCGACACTGGGACAATATTTTTTTGCGAAGATCGCATCAAATCGTGAGTCGCCAGTCATAGGTGTCATAGTCTTCCCAGAACTACACACGGCCTGATTCTCGTGCAACCCGAGATATGTAGGCGATTCAGAGACCAGAGTTCGGCCGTAATTTTCTTTACCCTTAGTCCTTCATAATCCTCTAGCCGAGACAAAATAGGCTACTAAGTCAACGTCTTTGCCCGAAAATTCTTTCATCATTATCAGGCAAAGAGGGACAAGTTGTTGACACCCAATTTTGTCCCGCCTCTCCTCCGAAACACCTATTTATACTTCTGGCATGTTAAAAAAAAAAAAAAAAAAAATAATAATAATAAATAAATAAATAAATAAAATAAAATAAAAAATATGTATTTTTATAATTATTAGTCTTTCATTAACACCCACGTTGTATTATTCCACTGTAGCTATTGTTATTATTATTATTATCATTATTATCGTTTTATTATTATTATTAATTATTACTATTATCCTTAAAATATTATTATTACTAATTCTCATTATTATTATTATTATTGTTATTTATTTATTATTATTATTATTATTATTATTATTATTATTAATTACTAATCATTATTATCAGCGTTATTTTTTGTTATCAATTATGATTATCATCGTTATTTTTATTATTAATTATTATCATTGTTTTACCAATAATTGTTATTTATTATTATTATTATCATCATTATTTCTCTTATTATTATCATCATTATTATTTTATTATTACCCCTATTATTGTTATTATTATTAATTCATTATCATTTTGTTATTTGCAATAATTGTTATTTATCGTTTATTATTAATTACTATCATCTTTATTAGCTTTATTAATTATTATCATTTTTTAATTATCAATATTTGTTATTTACTATTATTATTTATTGTTTTTATCACCATTTGTCATCAGCATTATCATTATTACCATTATCATTATTGTTATCATTATTAGCAGTATTATTACCGCTATTTATTTGCTGATATTATTTAGTATTATTGAAACTTGCATTTCTCAACGTTCTGCCAACTGGCGCATACACATCGCATTTATTTCGCACATTTTAATGATAGCGTTTGTTATTAAATATTATTGCACGGTCATTGCAACATCATATAATTTTATTATCCGGATCTTTTATAATTACATATTTCCGTATTAGGTGATATTCTGGCACCCTTAGTACATCGTTAATCAAAATGGGCCTCTTATGCAAATTTAGAAGCCAAACTATTTCTTGCACTCGGTCCGTATTTTGACTTACCGGACCCCAAATCAAAGTCCAATTAACTCCTAATATTTTTTGGACTAGACCATATTTTTTATCTCAATTTTAGACCAGTCCACGTTTAAATTCACTAGTCCATCTTTTTAATACCCAGTCTAAAATTTGACCCGGTCCACAAATGGACCGGGTCCGATCCATTTTTTTCGTCCAAATAAGGGAAACCCTTTTAGGGTTTCCCCTTCATCTCCTCATTTCCACCGCCGCACCCCCTCTTTCCCATTCCCTCTTCTTCTCCTCCTTTCCCTCTCCTCCGCCGCTCCCACTTCCCCTTTTTCCTCCTTCTTCTCCGCTTGTCCCCCACACCTGTTCCCTCGTTCCCCTCTCTCTCCCGCTCCTCCTTCCCTCTTTCCTCAGCACAAAAAAGAAACAAAAACCTATAAAAAGAGGAAACGGAGAAAGGGGATGGAGAAAAGAGGACAGTTCTTGAACCCCCTTCCCCCTAAAAAATCAAATCTTTCAGTCGAAAAATCCCTAAAACACGAGTTCTATTGGCAGTTTTAATCTTGTTTGTTATCAGTAAAAATACTGAATCAATTCTTCGTTTGCCTTGGTGTTGTTGCGAATCCGAGCATCGCAAGTTCGGATTCGATTGTGTTCGAGTAGATATCGAAGGCCCCGTACCCACTTCGCTGCACCCGAAGAAGGTTAGTAAACTTCCCTCTCTTAGCATATTTTAGCCTTTTATTTGTATTTTATTTATATGTGTTAAGTTGATTAGCTATAACAATCGTTAGTATAAATTAGGCAGATATGTGGTAAGTGCTAGCTTTGTTTGGTTGTGTTGTCCTAACTGTTAATTTTAGTCATGTTTAAAGAGCAATTTAAATATCAGTTTAGGTCTTTGATTTGAGCATGCTAAATGATTAGTTTAATCAGCGATATGCCTGTTTTAGCCCATGTTCCATATGTGGATTAGTTTAAAAGTCTTGGTTAGCTGCATTTCTCTACTGTTTTGCTTGATGAATCAACCCCTACTATGCAAAGAATACGGTATCAGTAGTTCTCTCGTTATTTCAGTATTTAGCTTCTCCTAATCTTATTGCTGCCTATTATGAGTTTATGCTAGTTTCGGAATATAAGTGGACTAAATCTTTAGTTTAATTAGGTTTCGCTTGATCTTATTTTATTTTACCATTTTCCAGTTCTTGTCGTTAGGATATGTGTTTAGTTCGATTGTCGTTCGAATTGAGGGATTAGTTTACTCCTTCTTCATATGTTAGAAAATAAGGCTTGTATTGCACCCTGTTCAAGATGAATTAAAGTTGATCCAGGGCATGCGTGTAGAGTGCTTGGTTGTTCAGAACCTCTACACAAGTAGTTAAAGTTAAATGTTAAATTCCAGCATGATTTGTTAAAGTTTATCAGCATGGATTAATTCAGCTCCCTAGTTGTTTCTAGTTGTACTATTGGCTTTCGTAAAAGCATGCCCTGTTTATGGCCTCTCTCAACGTGTCCTTGTACATTTATATTGAGTCCTGTTTAAGTCTTTGTGCTGTTAGGATTGTGTTCTGCATGCCGGATATGTTATTTTCCTTTATGACTTCACTTTCTACAAAGATAGGTGTTTAGGATCAAAAATGACGTTTGTTCCCAAGGGTTGTATACATCCAGCATTTAAATCATCTTCCCTCTTCTGTTTTCCATTTGTTTAAACTTAGTATGAGTTAGTAGTTTAAATCCATTTCGTGTAAGTTTGAATCTTGCTCAAATTAATGGGTTAGTTTCTTTTAGTTCTTCATCCTTTTTAACAAAGAGTCATGTTTGACATCTGTTGCTATTGATATTTGTTGCATATATATATATATAAATGATTGCCAAGTATTTAAATATCTTGCCTATGAGTTTAATTTAATACGAGTATGAGAAGAAGTTTATTATTTATTGGTAATGATGTGTTAAACTTTTGTGCTTAGCTTTCTCTGTTCTTTTTCTCAAGTCGTGTTCCCCTCTAGTTTTATATTTCAAGCATTAGCGATTTGAAGTTTTATATGGCAGTGATCCCTTCTCCATTTTTTTTTGCTTGAATATATGCTTTTGAGTCAGGGTGTTGAAAGTGGCTTAGAGATTTAATTTTCCTTGTCCGAGTTGGTCTATTTCCCCAGAATGATTCCGAAGGGCTGGCATACTATTCAGTTATTAATGTTATCCGTAGATTCGTCTTATACAATGGCATTTTTCTAAGTTTGCCTCTCGAAAGAAATGTGTATGACTGATAATCAAACAATAGAATGATATTGATTTACCATTAAAGTATGCCATGTTCGTCTTGTCTGAGAAGTCCATTTTTTTTCTTTTCTTTTTCTTTCCAGTTAGCTGCTGCTTATATGATTAAAACAATAGTACGAAAATGGCTTTCAGTCTTACTTCATTTCTTGTCCTGGTTGGTCACTTAGTGTTGGTCACTTGCCCACTGTTATAATATTTAAAGCTGTTATTCCCAGCATTTGATATGTGAATGCTCTTGCGTTTATATCCTTCTTGATCATTTTGTTGGCGCTGTAATGAATTGAAATACTTCCTTTCAAAGCATGAATCGAAGTACGTTTTTTTTCTCCAGCTAAAAGCAAGAAATTGCATGAACGTTTGGTGATTCTGTGCCTGCTTTCAGCATTTTATGTGGCTGTGCATTGCAAGTATACTGTGTATGAATGTGTATACATGAAATATACCTAGATATACATATAATCTACGGAGTTGTTTTGAAATTGCGTTGTTACATGTTTAACCTTATCTATTGGTTAGATACTAATCCTTTTTCTTTCGTTTTTATGCATGACCATCGCATACGAGTCCGAGAGACTCATCTCCTTCCGCGTTTGTTGTTGGGCTAAAAGCCCAACGTGCTCACTTCTCTCTGTCCAGCCCAGTCCGCGGCAAAACAAAAGAAACGGAAATTCTGGGCTAAGGCCCAATAGCGTGAACAGATCAGCGGCCCAAATGGGCTGAGCCCATTTAATTTTTATTTATACCTCTGCCTTATTTTATGCCTTAATTTGTATATTATTTGACTAGCACTTGTTCTTATTTCATTTTTTCCTTAGCCTTTGGTGAATTATTGGAAATTAGTAGAGATAGTTTAGTAAAGGGTAGTTAGATAAAAAGACCAATGATCAATCCCATGAGTCTATTCTTCCCTTTTATGTCGAAATTATTTATAAGCATCTAATATTTATCTCATAACTGATTTGCAAATAGCATAATTTCATATTTTTTGAGTCAAAGGATTCACATTTTATTATCTTGGAAATTTTGAAACGTCACTAACATGCAAATTGGAATTAAAGAACATTTTGAACTTCTAAAATGCAAAGTCAATCAATACATCGTCGTTTAGTTTGTTTTAAACATTTGTTGAAGCATTACGCAAACCCACATTTTCTTTTGCTTATACATTTCATGCGAGTTTTATTTTAATTAGCATCATTATTTAAAAAATCTTTGCAACATTTATAAGTTTTTTTTCCAAATGGCATTTGCAGTTTCTTTTTTATGCGAATTAGTATATTTTCTACAAATTTCATTCTAAACAGCACTTTTTATTTAAAGCCTTAACAATATTTATAAATTTTATGGCATTTGAAGTCTTCTTTTATACAAATTATTATATTCTTTTCTATAGGTTTTTATTAGCATTTCATTTTAAGAATCTTAGCAACATTTATAAACTTCTATTTCAAATAGCATTCTAAAATCCTCTCTTATGCGAATTACTAGTTCCATTTTAAACAACATTATTAAAATCCTCTTTTGCATAAATTGTTATATTTTTACAAGTCTTATTTGCACGAGTTATTTTCTTAAAATTTAAATACTATATCCAGCATTGATTGATTAACCTAAGTTTGGCCGGATAACCGTATTCAACGGATTCTAAAGGATGCCTAACCCCTTCCCTTTAGGATGATATAGAACCCTTATCTAGAATCACATTGGTTAAGCAGACCATTAACAGAGGTTTAGTTTTAGCTTTACCTTAGTTAATAATTAGGTGTCCTAATTCACCGTAAAAAATCAATTAGGTGGCGACTCCTTAAAATAAACAAATCATATTTAGGAATCTCCAATATGTTGTACTCCGCTTCAACCCGGTTAAAATGGGGTATAACATGTGGATGATATCATAATAACAGGAAGTAATCATGAGCATGTCTCAGAGGTGACCACCACATTGGGCAAAGAATTTGAAGTGAGGGACCTTGTATCACTTCATTTCTTCTTAGATATTGAAGTCAAGCAGTTCTCAGGAGGAATTCATTTGAGCCAAGGCAAGTATGCAGTTGAACTCTTGTATAAGACTAATATGACACTAGTAAAGGCAGTATATACACCTTTGGCTCAGAAACATGGCTTACAAGAAGCAACAGGAAGTCCTGTTGATGTCTCTCTGTACAAAAGCATTGTTGGGAGTTTACAGTATTTAACACTCACTAGGCCTGATATCACTCATGCAGTCAACTTGGCTAGCCAGTTTATGCAGAATCCAAATAGTGAACACCTCCAAGGTGTAAAAAGGATCCTTAGATATGTCAAAGGAACTCTGCATCATGGACTCAGAATCATTTCACAGTCTACTTGTAGGTTATATGGTTACTCAGATGCAGACTGGGGAGGCTGTACAACAACTAGGAGATCAACTACAAGTTACAACATCTATCTTGGAGCAAATTGCATTTCTTGGGCATCCAAGAAACAATCTACAGTAGTAAGATCAAGTGCTGAAGCTGAATATAGAGCATTAGCATCTACTGTAGCTGAGATGACATGGATCACCTACATTCTTCATGATATTGGAGTATATATCAGGCCAGTCCCTATATTGTATTGTGATAATTTAAGTGCTCTTTACATGACTGTTAATCCAGTACTGCATGTAAGAACTAAGCATGTTGAGATGGACTACCATTTTGTTAGAGAAAAGGTGGCTAGAGGACAATTGCTAACACGGTTTGTGACGTCCAAGGATCAGCTAGCTCATATACACACTAAGGCTTTGACCAAGCAGATGTTTATTGGTTTCAGAAGCAAGCTAGAAGTGACAGTTCCTCCATCCACTAGCTTGAGGGGAAGTGTTGAAGATAAGGATCCTGATATACAAGATATAAAGGGATTTTCTTTTTCCGTATGGGACTTTTTTTTTTTTCTTTCATTTGATTCCAAGTCACGATTTTCTTTTCCGTATGGGACACATATCATATGCTCTCATAAATAATCACATATGCCTTTCTTACTCTTATGTTTAGTCTTTCCTCTTTCATTATTTTTGGTCAGCCTATATTAGTAAAAGATCCATCACATGCAAGACAGGCCCCATATGTAAAAGGAATTAATTAGACTATTTTGAATGTGCAATTTGAGATAATTTATTTCATATATATGTATTTTACATGTTCAATGTAATTTAATCTGATGAAAAGAAAATGCAACATTATTTGTTTTAACACGTTATTCACCTTGTTTTCTAAGTATCAACTCATATTTATAGACGACAGTTTCCTTAGAAAAATATTTTAAATAATCTAATTGTGTGAGTATATTTTAATTTATTCGATTAGTGGTAACCTCATTTAAAGTGGAATAGCTGACTCCATCTCATGCAACAAAGTTATTGTACCTTACAACTTGTATTGGGATCCTGAACTGACAAAAGCAAACAATGATATGTTTTACAAATGCAAGCTAACCGTACACTTCAGTCAAACAAGTTGTATATTTCACAAAATATGTACCCCGATTATTCCATATGGATTAACATAAAACTTCAAACTTAATTAAAGATGTGAGAAACGCATGATTGCTTAGATGATACTCTGCAATTATATCAGCAATTTTAATCTTGTAAGATGGATAGAATTTTCCAGGTCAAAATGATTTGGTGGTTTCAATTCAAAATTTGTAGTTGTCCTAAAGTAGTATTTCTTTCATTCATCAGCTAATCTTTCTCAACGTATTTATTTATTCCATTTTTTTCCTTCTATCTTCGGATGATAGAATATGAATCAAACCGATATTCGAATTGAAATTAAAGCTTCATATTTAAAGAAGTTGACAATAAGGTCTTTTAATTAAGATTGACGACTTGCCCCTATGTTAGAGGTGTTCCAAAAATGTATGTGATTGAATAAAGAGCTCTATGGTCACTATTGATTCTGTGCCAAAGAGATGCCACACAGCTAATTAATCTTCAATGAAGAGAAAAGAAACATTTATATGATAATTCATGTGCGGAAAACGCCATAAATATCTTGGGGGGGAGAGGGGTGGGGAATATATAGGCAATCACTACTTAAAGTAGTCAATCAAAAATCATGGATTTTCTGTTCCAATAGTAAGAAACATTAAGGAAATTCTGCAATTATCCAGTTTTCTCTAGTAGAGCATTATGTTAATTAACCAATGACCATCACCTCTCCTTTTTTCTCATTTGAGAATTTTAGTCAAACCCTGAATTAATTACTCTTATCTATGGTGGAGATACTGTTTACTTTTTAGAGATTGAAATGGGATCACATCATTTAAATTTTCTGGTTCACATACTAATTCAGACAGTACTTATTTAGAGAAAGAAAATAATAATCACAATGAGAATATTGTCTGCTAGAGCCTAGAAGCATTTGGTGTATGTGCAATTTGGCTTCTTAAAATGGGTCATTTTAATGTGATTAGTCAGATTACAGTACACTGGGAGACAATCATTGAGTTCATATGATAGTGTACGAAAATTTTGCCACAAAATTGTATGCTCTCAAATTCTAGAATGGTGAATGAGAAAGATACACGAACAATAATTATTGATTGTTCTGTTTGCAGTCAAACAATCGTGAATTATGATGGTTCAAGTGAATAGAGAAATACAAAATATGAAGTGTTTAGTTTTGAGATGGTGGAGAAAAAAAGCACAAGGATGTTGACTTTCCCATGGTCATGGTCAATGCCTTGGCTCTTAGACCACTTTTATTTTCCTGAAAAGGGCCAAATGTACACCTGTACTATTAAACATGATTTAAATATACTCCTCGTCATATTTTCAATTCAAATATATTCTTTCTGTTATACTTTTGGTCCAAATACACCCTTCTCTTATACTTTGGCACTGATTTACCCTTGCTTACCACATGTAATGCAGCAACAAACTACTAATGGATTACCAACTTATACACACATCTATCGAATGAAAATAAAATAAAATAACGCCTTGCCAAAATTATGTACGGGGAAATGCAAATAGCACCAAATTGTTGCAGGATATACAATGATTATTTTGGCACATTGAGGACCTCCATTCTCAAATCCCACTCAAACATGTAGAGGGATTAAAAAAAATTCAAAGTTAATGGGTTTACATACCAAAGAAATTAGGCAATGCTTGATTCTAATTGATAGAATAGGCCTTAACCAAAATAGCTGACCTTTACGAAAAGAAACTTAAAGATTGAAATTTGAAAAGAAATTCAAGTGATAAGGATTTGCATGTGAAATGTATTCAGAAGGGACATTGACTAAATTGTTCTTCCCTCTTTAGGTCCAAATAAAGTGAAGACAAAAGGAAGAAAGGCATGCGTAAAGGCATAAACAACTTTTGACATTAATTAGGCGTGAGTCATATAGCAAGGCGCAAAATTTGCCTTAGCAGCATGCATTACTACGTACCTTTCATCTTGAATGGAATAGTGTAATAATAAGGTCTTTCTTTTCTCAAATCATACACTATTTAAAAAAAATTGAAATTAGCTACGACTTCGTCGCTAACTAAATAGCTCATAGCTAACAATTTTTTTGTTGTTGATATAATCGATCTCTAATTCGTCTCTAAGTAGAATTAGCGACGAATTTTGTTGTTTGGCTAAAAAATTACTCTGTTAATTTCTAATTCTTTTAGTAGTGATAGTGTTACGAGTTTGAATTGTAATTGCTTCTTAGTCAATGATTTTCAGTTGTATTTTTTCTATGTGAAGAAAAGATTTTACGCCTAACTCAACCTAAAAATGTACCTAATGAGGGAGAATTGTCTAAGCCCACACAAAAAGATCATAATTCATTTCATCAATCAATGTGGAACTTTTTTTTTGTTTCCTACTTGGTATATCTTCTTTGGGATCCGATTAATCCGAATTCACACTGCACCTATAATTTTTCTATTCTATTGTTTGAATTCGAAACAAAAAGAAGTTCCACTTCTTTGTTGACTACGTTAAAAGAATAAAGAAGTCACCAATTGCTCTTTCCCTATTGTAAGGACCCAACATTATACGATATGAAAAGTTGTTGTGACATCGTTTGCAGCAAATATGACAACAGCTGAAAATTTTGATTTAGTTTTATACTTAGGGAATCACTTGATGATATGCATATATATGTTATTTTATAAATAAATATGCTTATTCCAAAGCAACTCGTTGAGACTAACTCTAACAAAATATAGAAGATGGACTATAATAAATTTCATGGTATTATCCCCCAAAGAAACCTAATGCTCCTTTTCTTAGCTCTTCATTTATTTTGGTGTTTTGCTGAATTTCACTGATTTTGAAAACACACGTACACACTTGTAAACTAATATTTGATATTAAGTTTTCCTAAAAGAACTCTCCCCTCTCCACGAACTGGATAATCTTGCTTCCCACACATATCCCTTAATAGGACAAAATTCAAGATCTTTTTAGAGTCGAGAGTTCACTTCATGATGGGCTTTTTTTTGGTAGTATTTAAAAGAGATATAACAACACTATCTAGTGGCTAGGGACTGTACACAATAATGTATTATGAATGGGACTCCAATTTGAAAAAAGAGGAAGAAACTAATCATGGGAGAGAAGCCACGAGGCCATATGCTATCTATAGGTTCACTAATCTCCATCGCATTGTATGGAGCTTGTGTCTCACTTTTTCTAGACATTCCCAAAAGCCTTTGTCCCAAACTACATGAATGGATATTGGGTTCTCTTTATTTCTAGTTTTTTTTTTTGCTTTCAATGGAAATAATGGTGGAGTCATGGGTTTTAACAAGTCTAATATGTCGAGGGGTTACTATGGGCACTTAATGCTTATTTATCGTTTGTGCAAGGTTAAGTAAAAATACGAATAAACTATACCACGAATAATCAGTTTATCAATTAGGTTTTTTTGAAAAATAAATTCACACCTGATATTCGATACCAGCATTGAGGCTCCGACTAATCCTGATTCACACCGCGTGAGGCCCATTTAAGGGGAAGCGCTCCCTAATAACATTTTTTCCATACCTAAATCCGAGAGCTTTAGTTAAGAGAAAATTTACTTGTCATAGCTATCTTTAAGACCTATTTATGAATAATAACTATCTTTTATTTTATTTATTTTTCCTAGCAAAAATATTTTCTTAAATTATACATCATAACTAGTGTTTTATATTTCACAAGTTCCTTTTTAAATTGATTTTCTCTCACCTACCAAATCTATCTTCTTTCTCTCCTACCCTAGATCTCGTTTCCCCTCAACCCTCCCTCCCTCCTCCATCTCCACCACAATGCCGTCGTCAGCACCAAAAACAGCGGTACCCAAGATCCAGTGGGGTATCTACTCCAGGTACTTATCAAATGCCCTCCCTACGGGCTCATTTGGAGTATCAAAACTGGGAAGCTATAAAACCCGTGCGAGGTGGCTTCTCGAATTAGGAATACCAAATTTGATGCCTTGTAAGAAGCAGCTAACAGCATACTCTAACCAAATCTCATCATGTGTTTCCTTGTAAGCCATATCACAATAGTTTCCCCAACTAATCCACCCCTTCGGCAGATTCTTGAAAAGGTTGATGGCATTTGAATAAGGAAGATTAGCCCCTTCACAATCATTAAGCTTCAGCAGAAAGTCTCCCTTTCAGTCTAAAGTGTATTGTGTATGAACGAAGTTGGAACACCGTCTTTCCGTCCCATTTCGGTCTAAAGTGTATTTTGTATTTTCGCCGGACATTCGACTGGATTTGGCTATATTCTACATTTTTTTTAGTTACATAGAGTGTATTTTTTGTATTTTAACCAGAGATCTGACCGGATTTGACTATATTTTCCATTTTTTTTGTATACTTAAAGAGTGTATTTTTTTGTATTCGCTTGTATTTCTATATTTCGAAGGAAAAAATGTGCATTTGAATAGTCAAATACACCCAAATAAAGTGATTTCTTAAAAGGATTTGAATGTATTCATCTTTTTTTTTTGTGTAAATACAGTAGTATTTTATATTTCGCTTGTATTTTTTTTTTGTATAGAGTGTATGTTTTTGTATTCGCTTGTATTTCTATATTTCGGAGGAGAAATTGTGCATTTGAATAATCAAATACACTCGAATACAGTGTATTTTTTAAAAGGATTTGAATGTATTCATCTTTTTTTTTTGTGTAAATACAGTGAATGTTCCAAATATAGAGCCTATTTTTACTGCACTTTGTTTTTAATATTTTTGTATTTCGCTGTATTTCATAACAGTGAAATACAACTGAAACCACATAAAAGATAGATCCAAATATAGAGCCTATTTTTACCCACTTTGTTTTCACCTTTTTTGTATTTTGCTTTATTTCAAAACAATGAAATACAACCGAAACCACATAAAAGGTAGCTACAATTTGTAATTTCCAAACTTGTAGCTATATATTGTTAGAAGCTTATAAAAGGTAATTGTTTATATAAGTTTCCCGTAGTTAAAGGGTGGAGGGATCGTATCCATTCCACCACAACTCTTATTGATAGTTTATCTATTAGGTTAATAAACAATTACATACCATATCTTCTTTCTTTGTGCAAAACTATGAATATTTTCGGCCAGAACAAACTTACTAGGACCCCCGTAGCTCAAACATGGAACGAATCTTGCTCGGAGTCATCTATGAAGTATTTAGTAATGCGTCTACTAAGCCACCTCTTCTTCTCTTTTGAGGCCATGGGCACAAAGTCTCTTGTTTTTCTTCTTTGAGACTGGCCATTCAGTCCAAATGTTCACATCCATCGTCACCATCCTGAGTACGGTGGATGGAATTATTCGTTATACATATGCGACGCTGCAACCCAAATTTCGAACACTTAAAACAATCATTAGTTAAGAAAGGGTACAGAAAACAAAATAATCAATTTTGGAACTAAAGGTTGTGGTGAAATAATAAAGGTTCCTTCTTGCTTAAACATAGCTCTCGGATTTGAGTACTGAGCATGAAATCCTCTTTAGTGAGAAGCACTAACCCACACACCCACACCCCGCCGCCACATAGTGAGTTGTCTACGGTGCAAATTTGTATTAGTCCGACCAATGAAGTACAAATACAGGATGCTTTAAGGAAAGAAGAAAAAATTATGGAATAGAAAGTGATGTTCTTAATGATTCAGGATATCCAATGTGATGGAGGAAAACATACAAATTGCAGAATTGCCCTTCTTTTGGGGTTCTTTTGGGGTGGTCTTTAAATTTTGCCCCTCATATTTGAAATCTTTAAATTTTGCCCTTCGACTAAAATTCATGGGTTTCAGGTTCGAACCCCCACTCAGTAAAAAATTTAAAAAAATTCGCAAGGCAGAATTTAAATTTCGCTATGCCTCCACCGGCATACACTTGTTAAGGAATTATCAAAGTTATGCCGGACCCGGCATACTTATGCCTTATGGGCAGACTTGGCATAAGTATGCCGGGTCCGGCATAACTTTGGTAATTCCTTCACAAATTTATGCCGGATTCGGCATACTTATAGGCAAACTTTTAGTTAATCCTTAACTAAAGGTCTTTTCCTAGTTATGCCTTATGAGTAGACTTTTAGTTAAGACATAACTAAAAGTATGCCCCATAAGACATAACTTTTCCTTAAAACATAGACTTTGTCTTATAAGACAAATTTTTAGTTATGCCTTAAGGAAAAATTCCGCCGTACGGGGCATACTTTTAATTGTGCCTTAACTAAAAGTCTGTCTCATAAGGCATAACTAGGAAAAAACTTTTAGTTAAGACTTAACTCAAAGTTTACCCATAAGTATGCCGGACCCGACATAAACTTATTAGAGAATTACCAAAGTTATGTCGGACCCAGCATACTTATGCCAAGTCTGCCCATAAGGCATGAGTATGTCCGTTTCGACATAACTTTGGTAATTCCTTAACAAGTGTATGCCGGATCCGACATACACGCGACTCAAACATTGCCTTGCAATTTTTTTTTTAATTTATGCTTGAGCGGGGGTTCGAACCCAGAACCTCATGATTTCTGCGTGAACGCTTAGGGTTGCAACGCGAAGGCAAAAATTAATGACCAACAATATGAAGGGCATAATTTAAAGACCACAAATATGAGTGGCAAAATTTAAAAACCACCCCAAAAAAAGGGCAATCCGCGCAAAAAAATGAACTTAGAGGTGTTAATATGGGCTGGCCCAAGCCAACCCAACCCAGCCCTAAAGGGCCAAAGAATTAAATGGGCTAGGACGAGCTGACCCTTTTAATTGAAGGGCTTGCAAAATGACAGCCCAACCCAACCCAACCCTAATGTTACGTCCCGTATTTTTATACATTGGAGCAACCCGGATTAACTATGATAATTTAAGGCCAAGACCATTCCGGGATTGGAAGTCGGGACTTTTGACCATTTGATTATTTTTTTTGAGACATAAGTTATATATGAAATTGATGGCATTGAACACTTAGGAAAAATTGGGACCACAATTCATAAAATTGAAACTTAAAATGTTGTGCAAAAAAAAACCATGGTGGCCGTGCAAATGGGAATTGGTCCCACACATTGTGTGGCCAATTTTAGTTGGTCCAACACATTGTGTGGGCCAAAGTTAATAGAGATATTTCTTTAGGGGACTTAAAAGATGAAACCAAGTCTTCTTTCCTCATTCACTCATTTCAACACTTAGAAGAGAAAACAAGACATTGAGAGACTTTTTTTTTTTCCACTGTTTCGGCCAGCCAAGGGGAAATCTAACCCCCATTTTTAGCTTCCCAAAAATTATTTCCTTGGTGTTGACCCACTAATTTAAGGTCCCTAAGTAGCGTGGAAGAGTTGTTTGGATCATCCAACCATTAGTAGTGCCCATTTGCAAACCCTAGCTATTGAAGGAAGTGAAGAACAAAGGTCAGATTTCATCTTGTTTATGTATTGTGAATCTTGTATGCCTATTGTAGTATGCTAAAATGGATAGAAATCATGAAATATGGAATGTTGGAAGTGGGTTGTGTGTTTGGTATGTTGGCCGTGTATATGGGTGTGGATTGAATTGATGAATTTATTCTTGTATCATGTTAAATTGTTGTAGAATGAAGAAGAGAATACCAATCGTCAATATATGTATATATGTGTGCAATGTAGCCGTGTAAAGCCCCCAAATGTTTGGCAAAGAATGAATTAATACCGCTTAGCGTCGTGATGGTTATTGTGATGACTTTTATGTTGGAAATGAGAGTTTAATGTCCCAAATTGATATAGTAAGCGTGGCGGACTGATTTGGAGAACTTTGTGCATTGAATGAAATTCGTATATATAAGAATCATTAACATAGGTATACGTGTAGTGTGGACGAATGTGAGTCTTATAATGTGTCGAAGATCGCTTTACTATCGTTTGGTATTTAATTATCGTCGATACGAATTCTAGTTTGGAAATGAGCTTTAAATGACTTAAGATTAATATTGAGATTGTGCGGGTTGATTGGAGAGTCATTGTGCGTTGACGTAATTTGTATATTTTATGAAAATCATATCGTTATATTGTGGATTGTGACGCAAAACATGACTTGAAAATGAAGAAAAATGAAAAGAGGGATGCTCGGCTAAAGGGGACTGTTTTCGGCCAACAGTGGAAAATTTTTCGGATCGTTGGAAATATTGTGTGAATTGTTTGGAATGTTCTTGAATGTTGTTAGTATGGGCTTGGGTTAATAATTGAATGTATAAGCGATGATGTGGCTTGAATGTAAGCCGTCGAAACGAATATTTGGAAAGTTGTTGAAAGATGTAAAAGGAAGCTCTTAATGTTGTTTTGCCTTTCGAATTGGTTATCAATGTTACTAGGTTAGTTATTGTGGTTGTTGTTGTTGATTTTGAGCGAGATAAATTCTCGGGATGGCCTATTTTCAGGGGAAGTGCTGCCGAATTTTCTGTAGAATTTAATGTTTAGTTTGGAATGAATGACTTAAATGCCCTTAGCTAATGTTTGGTATTCGTGGCGTAATTGTAGACCTTGGGGAGCCCGAGGCGTAGATTCGGGTTAGCTTTAGATTGGCTATCTTGGAAGTGCGTTCGAGGTATGTAAGGCAACTTCCTTTCTTTTTGGCATGTCTTAGTTTTCATAGGCTAAATTAGAGCCTTAAGGAAAATTCTAAATCCGAAATCCGAGCATGTTATGATCCGTATATGTTCTTTGGCACTCTTATGTATGATTTGATGAAATATCAACCTTTATGTATTCGAAAAATCGCTTTTCGAACTTTGCGCAAAAAGGTTTCACTTTAAAGAACGTCGAAATTTCCGAATGCCATATCTTTCACATAAATGCTCGGATTGCTCCAAGATATATTTTTATAAAAGTTTGCATTACGTATAACGAGTATGTTTTCCATAAGCGGGCACGACTTGGGTAAATTCCCGTCTGTGGGTCCCGCGACTTTCCTTTATGTAATTTGGGAACTTTTGAAAGAATTTGTTAAGACTATTATTTCGATTTTCAAATATGATCATTTTACTTATGTTTGAATTTATGAGGATGATTTTATGCATATGACTACTCACTACTCTATTCGTGCATTTTGTTATTCCCTTCGCCGAGTCCCGGGCCGGTTTTGTTATCGTGCGCATTTTGATACACTCCGGAGTTATGCTGTGTTTATGGTTCACCGAGCTACTCGCAAAAGAGGGTCGGGTTCCACCTATATTTGGTGTTATGCTGTGTATGACGTTATGTTGTGATGTGATATGTGACGGGGGTACGGAGATTTGAGACTTTCTGGTGTTATGCTGTGTTATGGCGCCATCGTCGGGTGGACGACCATATTCTTCTGTACCCGATGCATGACTTACATGTTTTTGAAAGTAAACAAATTTTGATATGTTGGATTTGCACTTATGTTTGATACTTTCATTTCGTTTATGTCTCAGATTTACTTTCTGTACATTCTGCTTTGCATACTCAGTACATATTTCGTACTGACCCCCTTTCTTCGGGGGCTGCGTTTCATGCCCGCAGGTACAGACGCACAGTTTGGTGATCCACCCGTTTAGGACATCCTCTTCTGCCGTTTGGAGTACTCTTCTTATTTCAGAGCATACACTTTTGGTATATATATATATTTTGTTCGCTATGCATGTATACATTTGTTCCGGGGTACGGCGGGGCCCTGTCCCGCCATATGTTCTGTTGGTCTGTTTAGAGGTCTGTAGACGTATTTGTGGGTGTGTGTGCCTACTTCTGCACAGATGTGTTTGTATAACCCTATTCGTTATGGCAGCCTTGTCGGCGTGCACTTGGTATATGTTTTGGGGCCGTCGTGCCATTTGATAGCCTTGCCGGCTTTTGATATATGTATACGCCTATGGTTATGTTAAAAATGTGTTTGCAGTAGTTTGATGTAATTTGAGACGGCATATAGTATTTATGGCCGTATATGCTATCTGTTTGTGATTCGATTGAGTAAGTACGCCAGGGTGCCCAACTAGGACACTAGTCACGGCCTACGGGGTTGGGTCGTGACACCTAAGCAGGCCGCGGGTTAGGACAGGCCAACCCTTTAAGTTTTTTCGTCTTCCGAAATAACATTTTTTAAGTGATTTTTGGTACAATTTGAACATGAAAATTTTGCAATATAAAATAGAATCTTCTACCACCCATTCTTGTGCAAATTCATATCATAGAAGAAAAAAATTTAAGAGAACAAATATAAATTATTATTTTTTATCATTAATTCAGATCACGTTCAAAAGAAATTAAGCATAATATAAATTGTAAGACTAAAAAGTATTACTCTAGTTTCTAATTTACTATCCAATAGTAAGTACATTCTTTTTTTCTCATTACTTTTTATCTTTTTATTTAATTTACTTATATTTTTTTAAAATTAATTAATTTATTATTCTTTACTGGCCTCAAAGGCAGGCCATAGCCCAACCCTTGAGGCCGGCAGGCCAAGAGAGACTGGGCTTTTGAGCCTCACTTCTATATGAGCCAAAGAAATCCTAGCCCAACCCTACTTAAATTAACGGTTGGATTGGGCCGGCCTCGCGGGCCAAAGCCATATTGACAGCTTTACATACAATAGGTGCAAACTGTTAACCAGCAGAATGGTCAAACTAGAATTTTCCACACTTAACATTTCTGGTTTTGAGAAACAAAAATCACCTCAGGTACACTTTCTCGTTTAATCTAAGTCCAACATGACATTGACTTCCTGTCTGCTCTACATCCCCTTCGTGTTATTGGTAATTCCTAACCTTAGTGATGGTGTAATCACTTGAACATTATAATATAATCTACAAGATTCGCAATGATAGGTTATAGAGGATCAAGCTTCACATTTCATCTTAAGCAGAAGTCCATAACAAATGGTCCTAGGATTGATACATCACCTAATTAATATACATCCATCAAGAACAACAGAGCCCCAAGAATTCTGGGCAATCTCATTAAGAGGCAGCCGCTGCTCTTGACGAGAATGATGATTCCTGCAAGGTTCTCCGGCTTCATGATTCGTGAGGAAACAGCATGTTCGATATTAAAGCCAGTCAATTCCACGAGGATGATTACTGAAGGCTTTTAACTGGTCAAAGATGACTTCTGAACTGCTCCAGTTCCCCACTTCCTCCAAATTAGCAACATTAGTTTCTGATCTTCTTGTTAGAGCTACATTATAAGAAGCTTGTACCCAAGATCATGTCATTCAAGTTTGACATTATTTGAGTCCGTGTGGTTCCGATCTGCTGAGCTATCTCAAGCTGTTCCTCTAATGGGAGCATGTCATAGCTGCAAAATGAACACGATATATACGCTAATGATACGAATTCAGATGCTACTATAACTGATCACCGTATTTTATTTTATTTTTGATACAGGTAGGTTAAATTTTATTAATGAAGTACCAAGCGGGTACAGAAATTACAACAGAAAGAAGTCAGACCAATCAACTATTACATGCTTCTCCATAACAACTCTAGGAAATCAAGATATTGATCCATATCCCCTAACAAGCCCTCCTTACACCAATAGTAGAGATACTGGATACACTTGTTTTTGAATACTGGATTGGAACTATTTTGAGCAGCGGAAGTTGAAATTCTGGTTGGCAGCCAAGAATGCAAATGAAATACTTAAACAGGCATCCAACTTCTGTGTGGACCTAATTACAACCTGGATAATTTAAATTCAATATAGATATAGCCATATAGGGCAGTAGAATTTTGGACTACTATTGTAAATGTGATTTCAGTGCAACCCATGTACTGCTTTGCTCAATATGATATATAGATACAGTACCAGTTTCAAAAAAAAAAAAAAAGGACAAGAGAACTCTAATGGAACATGTTGCTAGTAGACGCCTCTGTGCAGGGGCATGGCTTATTTGTGGGGACATTAACATAAAAAGATGAGCAGAGAAGAGGAGAAACACCAACAATCTCACCAGAACAATGTGGGAATTTTCAGAATGCATAGAAGATCTCGAGCTCATTGATCCTCCTTTGACTGGGGGTATGTTTACGTGGATGAAGAATAGCAGTCAAGAAGTAGCTTCACGGCTGGACAGATTCTTGTTCTCTGTTGAAAGGGATAAAGCTTTCGAGTGCATTAAACAGACATTACTGCCCAAAATTTCTTCTGATCATGCTCAAATCCAGCTTCAATACGGCGAATGGGATAGACTAATGCATATTTTAAATTTGAGAATTGGTGGCTTGAAGTGGAAAACTTCAAAGGAAATGGAAGAAAAAAGTCAAAAACTGGTGGAATTTGTTTCCAGTGCTGGGTAGGCCTGATTATGTTCTTGCACAGAAGCTGAAACCTCTAGAACGGAAATTAAAAGAATGGAATGCTAATAATTTTGGGAGCCTTGAAAAGAAGAAGAATGATCTCTTGGGCCTAGCAGCCTCACTAGACAGCATTCAGGAAAGAAGACAACTTGATGAAGAGAAGCTTGAAGCTCCTTACAAAAGCTTCTCTTCAAATGGAGATTGAGGAGATTGCTAAATATGAAGATATCGTTTGGAGATGAGAGATGTAGAACTTTATGGATTAAACAGGAGATACGAATACAAAGTTTTTCCAGAAGATAGCCAATGCACACAGGAGATACAATTATATTAACGAGCTGAAGTATAATTTTGGGAATCCCATAAAATGCTGACCTGGATCAGATTGATTCTTTTTTGAATCTCTATACGTGCAATTCCCTCGACGCCATGGGAGATGGAAGATGAGCAAGAGAACATCATAAATGAAATCCTAAGCTTCTACATGAACTTATATACTGAAAATAAAATCTGGAGACCTGATTTCAATATAAGGGCAATGTCCAAGAATAAATGAAGAGGAGGATGATTCATTACAAAGCAACTTTGAGGAGCAGGAAGTATGGCATACCATCCAGCAGTGCGCTAATTAAAGCCCTGGGACCTATAGATACACCATGGGCTTTTTTCCAAACACGTTGATCTATTATCAAAGAGGATATTATGAGAGCATTGGATCCTTTTTACTGACAGGAAAATTTAGAAAAGAACTCCAATTCGACTAACATTGGTTTGATCCCAAAGAAACCAGGTGATTTGAAGGATTTTAGACCCATCAATTTAATTCAGTGGTTATAACGATCATTTCCTAAGTTTTGACAGAAAGAACGAAGAAGGTGGTGAACAAAATGGTTGATGATTTTCAGATGACCTTCATACAGAACAGACAAACCATGGACACAGTTCTAATTACCAATGAATGTGTGGATACTAGAAAGAGGGGTAATAAGCCTGGGATTTTTTGCAAACTGTATATTGAAAAGGCATATAATTATGTTAATTGGACCTCCTTACTTCGGGTTCTGACATCAATGGGCTCTGGGAGTGGATTAGATGAATTGCTTTTTGCATTAGGACCATTAGATATTCTGTATTAGTGAATTGTTTCCCAGTTGGCTTCCTCCCCTGTTTGAAACAACGGGATCCAATTTCCCTTTCTTATTTATCTTGGTAATGGAAGATTTCAGTAATATGCTCAAGACTGTTAAACATAATGGTTCTATCAGCGGGGTCAGAGCTTCAAACAGTGAACAGAATGGTTTGGAAGTTTTGTATCTACTCTATGTTGATGATATATTAGTTATGTGTGATGCAACACTAAAGTAGCTCAGACACTTAAGAGTTACTCTCAGTTTTTGAAGCAACCTCAGAGCTCCATGTCAATTGGCAGAAGAGTCTAATATTTCCTGTGAAGGAAGTTGAAAATCAGGCATGCCTTGCAAATCAGCAAATGCGTTGGGGTATGATGTAGGATTACTTCCCTCGTAGCTAAGAATAAAGCATCAGAAATTTGGAAAGGGATAGGGGAAAGATGTGAGAAAAGATTGGCTAGGTGGAAGAGTCAATACTTGTCATTGAGGGGTAGACTGGTAGTTTAGTACTCACAAACAATGTGCTTGACTCAAAAGTTTGGATAAACAAAGAAGAGAGTTCTTATTGCAAGGGAATAGGGAAAAGAGGACATTTCACCTAGTAAAATGGAACACTATTATAGCCAGCAAAAAGGAGCAGGGACCGGAAATTAGAAACTTGAAGCAACACAACAACAGCTTGATGATGAAATGGGTGTAGAGGTTAACAAGATTTATGGAAGAAGTAATTTGTGAGGACTGTGGAGTTGATGGCCCCTGGATTACTAAAGCTGTAAACATTCCTTATGCTGTTCGGGTTTAGAGAACATCAGGAATCTTGGCAACAATTTATGGACAACATTAGTTTCAAAGTTGGGGATGGGAGGACGATTTCTGGAATAACTGATGGATAGGTCATGCTTCTCTCAAAAAGTTGTTCCCTACATACATAGACTTTCTGTAATGCTAGAAGCAAGCATAGTGTTCTCCAGAAGGCAATGATGGTTGGAATCTCAACTTTAGAAGGAACTTAAATGACTAGGAATTGGGGAGATTTGCTGAACTGCTACTGTTCTGGAGAATTTCCAAGGTCTGTCTTAGTGCAAGGATTTGGAAAAAATGAAAGCAGAGGTCTATTAACAGTGAAATCTATGATAGCTTGATTCTGGAGGACTTTAGGATAAGTTTTGGCCTTGGAAACAGACCTGGAGAACTAATGCTCTTTACCTTACAAGATCTGATAGGATCCCTCTAAGAAGAGAAGGGACATAGTTTTGTTTTTGATCTGTAAATACTTTTGCTTGCACCTTCTTGGTGTTTTTTATCAATACAACTACCAATTCTCAAAAGAAAGTTCTATAAAACAAGAGTAAAACAAACAATACGGAAGTGAATTTTAGGCCTCGAAGGCTTAAACAAACCCATAAGATGATTTGAGATGTAGATGTTAAAAAAGAATTGAGTGTTGTTAAAGGCTCATTTGAGGCACACTAAAACCCTAAAGCTAAGGTGACGTTCAGATTGTGCAGATTGCCTCACTTAAGGGTTTTAAGTGCTAGAATAAGGCAGTAAGGCGTGCCAGACATGAGACAACTAGTAACTTAAGCTGAATAAGAAACTTTAAACTACATTTTTACATCTAAATAGAAAGTTTAATTGGTTTCTGAACCTACATGTTTTTAACTTCATCTATTTCTTTAAATTATCTTTACAAGAGTCTTAAAACCTTCTCAAAAGAATGATCATTTTTCAATTACTTTGATCATATACTCCCTCCGTCTCTATTTAAGTGACACTCTTTCCTTTTTAGTCAGTCTAAAAAAATATGACTTTTCTATATTTAGTAAATTTAACTTTAATGAGATGACTTATAGCCACACCAATATCTATAACTTTAATGAGATGACTTATAGCCACACCAATATCTATGACTTATTTTACACCACAAGTTTTAAAAGTCTTCCTTAATTTCTTAAACTTTGTAACCAATCAAACACCATCACATCAATTGGGACGGAAGGGGTAAGTGTTTTTTGTGATTATGGTATTCCTTTCGAGCATTACATATAGTACAAATTTTTTTTGGGTAAATAAGGACCTTATTTTTTTTTGATTAAGCACCGGGTGTCCGGGTCTCTTTGAGCCCCGACTAATCCCGGGGGTGCACAGGCCCTCGGCAAGGAGTTTCCCGCAAGTGCACCACGGGTAATTCAGGGTTTTACCCCAGTCCGATGGCCCTCAGAAATTGTTTGCACCCAGTGGGTTTCGAACTTGAGACCTTGAAAGGGAGCAAACTCCAAGGCTCAAGTCAATTACCACCAGGCCAACCCCTGAGGGTTGGGTAAATAAGGACCTTATTATACCAAAGGATAGTACAATTTTTTGTTTTCCTTCATTGCGCCTCTCTCTACTAAAGCCCCAATTTGATTGTGCTTTGAGGTTAAGGCCATTGCAAAGTTTGAGCACTTCTTTGCGCTTTTTGCCTTTGCCAATGTGAAAAAATCTGAGTATCCAACTCAAAACCTTAAAGAAATGGGTGAAGCGACCTAAGAATTATAAAATCTTTTGAAAACCCTTATACAACAAATGAAGGATAAGTGTGTAACCTGATTCTAGGATTTGCACACAAACTTGAACTCTTTCTCTATTTGCTTTTTGTTGTCCTTTTTTCTTGATGACAGAAGATTGGACCTGAAAGAGAGAGAGTAGGCTCAAGAAGGAGCCTGGAGCCAAGAGGGAGTAGGCTCAACAGGCTTAAGGAGTGACCTTGGACAAAATCTAGTGGCTCAATGGGGCTTAAATTGAGAGAGATTAGAGAAGCCCAGAGCGATAGAATAGATATAGAGGAACGATTGTGAAAACGGGCTTACCAAAGTTTGGCACTAACACCATGTGAGAATCTGAGCATCCAACTCAAAACCTAAGGTAGTAGGTGCATCCCCTAGGACATTATAAATCCCTTTGGAAACTTCTATGAAACAAACAAGGAATAAGTGTATTCTCTAACAAAAATTACTGAGATAGATATGTGGTCATACAACATCAGTCAAGATCAGAAGTGATCACATATGACAACATACAAGTAGAGCATATATAAAGGGTAAACTCGGAGAAGGTCAGTTGAGTTGATTTAGTCATGTCCAGATGTCCTCCATAGACCTCCCTATCAACCAGTCTTTAAATCTCATACAATGAGGATTGAAGATGACAAGATGAGGCATTGAGGCTTAACTATCATATAGAATAAAGTTATACTAACCAGTTAGGTTCAGCTTACGTGTTGTTACATGTATATTAGGTCATGTATCTTTTTCTGAAAGTTTATTAGGTCATGTATTTGCCAGACATTCTTTTGATCTTGTCAGAGATTTGAATGTTCGTGTCGGAACGAGTGTGAAAGAATTAGTCTTAAAAGACAAATTATTGTAGACATGGAGCTCTTCAATCTCATCAGAAGGCAAGATACTTCCTTTTTCACTCACCAGCAAACATATTATCGTACATACTAAACTGTCTAAACAGGGAAGTTGACAACACATAAAAACAAATTCTGCTTGAACTAAAAAGAAGTGCTAGACAGTTCAAAGACTACTTACTGGGATAGCAGCTCACAGTCAACTATGTTATCTGGACCAGGCCGATGAGCTTTTCCATTTGATCGGAACTGGCGGAAAGATCTTGGATTTAGTCCAGCAACATGGGTAACAGCACTAACAAGCTTTTTCTGCAGGGACTGAAGCCTACGAAAAGTAAGTTCATCCAGAGGGGCTATACAGCCAAGGCTGCCATCTAGCGTGCCAAACACTGAAGCGAAGCGATTTGTTTTATCAGACCCCGGAGTGGTAGAAGTTCGCTCAGATATAGTGGGAAGCAGCTGCAAGCGTAAGAACTTTGTAATGCGAGAACCAACATGGAATTCAGCCCTAGACATAAGCTTCTGCCCTTTCCAACTTTCTGACATCTTTGGAGCATAGTAGAATATCTACATTTAAGCAATATTAACAAATTAGAGTCAGATATCAAAGCCCATGATTAAATTTAAAGAACACCGCAGGTCTTCAAACCATTGCTAAAGACAATGACAGCAGGAAGTAACAAAAGATATTAGTTCCTTGGCTCGATAACATTATCAGAATGCTATGCAAGATCAATGATACTGACCGCATATATCTGAATAACTTGCAAGTATTACTAGCTATTACTTTGCATAACTCCGTTGCAGGTCACAAACTTCTCTTTAGAAAATTATCATTCGCAGAAACTATAAAATTCTATGACTCAAAAGCTTATCTGCATCTTTTCCATGCATTAGAATTGTCATATTGTTGCAAACTCATCCACCTTTTTTCAAATCAGAGTGAGCCCCTTCTGCAACCCCGAGGGAAAGAGAAAAAAAAATTGACTATAAAACACACAAATAGAACTTTCAGGTAGAAGGTCATCCAATAGGCAAAAATGTTTGCATCAGATGGAAAAGTTATAGTGAACCTACATCAGAAAGGCTTGTGGGTTTTCAACTGATCATAGACCTTGGACAGTGACTTGTTTTGTGAACTTAAAGTCTCGCGCAATGGCCCTTCAAAATATTAAATGTCCCACATAGGTAGGGGAAATAGGTTATTTCCTTATATGGTCTTGGACAATCCTCACCTCATGAGCCAGCTCTTGGAGTCGAGGAGTAAGTTCCCAAGATTCATTACTTATCATGGTACCAAAGCTAGGCTCATCCATGTTATTGTGCGTCTCAATGTTGGGCTGCCATGTTATGGTGTCCACGCTCTAGTGGCATGAGGAGGAAATGGTTGTTGTCATTATATGGTCTTGGACAACATCACTTCATGAGCTAGCTTTTAGAGTTGAGTTACGCCCAAGGTCCATTTCTTATCACAGAGTACAATGAGAAAGCTATCGCATCGACAAAATATAAAGACAAAACTTACCTGGACATTCTTTTGATCATCTGAAACTAGAAGACTGAGAGTGCTACCATCAATTAAAAACTCTGTTGCTAAACAATCAAGCAACCCAAAATCTTTGGCCAATAAATTAAGTTGTGGCTCTTTCCAGCTGATGAAGTATATGCTGTTGTGAATGTCTCCAAGAAGAATAAAGTTCTTCACCTATGACATTTACGACATTGAAAGAAAAAAGTTCAGAATATTTTCTTGTGAGAAGCTTAGAGAAACTAAACGAAGAGAACTCCAGATACTATCACGGTTTGATATTCTTTGTCCAATAATGAAAAGGATCATACCATTAGTTCATTTATGGAAACTGTCAAAGTTTAGAGAATAAAAGATAAAACCAAGTTATGTGCTCCTCCCAAACAGTGAATTCAATTCTCTTTGTAGCTTGAGCCACCAAAAATGATTTGTCTAACTACAAGTAATATTGATACGACAACCTATCTTAATCAATAGAGAAAAGAAACTAATAGCAGACTGTTGCTCCCTTCATCACATTTTCTTCAAGTTATTTTCCACTTTGATTCTTGTCAAAGCATCTATTCAGGGGTTGGGTGCAGGGCACACGATTTTACAGCAGACTGAGCTGTCGCAAAATGATTTATCTCCTCAAATTTTGTAACTGTTAGTCTGTTACCAATACTGCAGAAAGACAGGAAATGCACCACTTGGAATCACCAAATGATGCATCTATGCGCTTTTTACCACATTATGATTGAAACTCCTCAATCTAGGCGCACCCAGTCACTTCTCGTGGATTCTCACAACGCTGTTTGCAAAAATGGGATATGCACTAGGCATTTCATTTTATAATGTTGAACTCACCACTCCTAAGATTATAAATTATGTTATTCCTCGTGAGTTTATATGATTAAATCTCAGATCATATCCATAAGCTTATTTATCCTGAATGCAAATTTGGAAGAGAGTGGGCTACCTTTGACCCACTTCTTAAACTTCAATAATCACAAATTAAAGGAAACCATAATTTACGTAACTTCCCCAGATGACTGGAAAAACGTACGGAAGAAAACACCCAACTACTAAATCCTAACTGGAGTTTGATCTGATAATACAATGTTCTTCAGAAGTGAAGGAAAAGCCACCACAAATTGTACTTACAATATTTAGGCTCACAACATGAAGTGGAGGAACATCACAAAAAGCAACTCCATTTAATTCAGAACCCGTCCATTTGTGCAGGATAATTTTAGGACCAGAAGCTATCAATAAGTGACCTTGAAGTGAAGCTAAAGCAGATATAGCACCCTTTAATTCCTTTGAGTAGACTTCTGAGACCTGAAACCATTTCGAAGAAGAGAGAAAAACATCTCAATTTGCCAACAAGAATGAGAAATATGAACGCCAAAAGCCATGTGATGGGAGATACCAAAGTTCGAGAATTATCAGCAGTTCGATCTATAGAAAACAAAAGCACACGCCCCCTTGCAGCAACATCTTCCCCTTGCACGTAAGCAGTCCCAACTGCCAAAAGTGTTTCATTCTCTCTCGTAGTTGTATTCTGTAGGACAAATTGAAAGATAGAGGAACCGATTAATTTTTTAAATGAGCGGAGAAAATACTCCAGGTCTCTTTTCAATTGACCTAGTGACAATTAGGTGAATCAACAAGTTTCCGTACCCATGGTATTTTCATTTTCATTTTCATTTACACTTCAGATTTTAGAGTGAGATATATCTTTATGAATTTTCAAATAGATCACCTCAAGGAAAACTTTTCAAAGGGCAAATGGAGCTTCGAAAACTCTACTTTAGGGAATTGTAACATTCAACAGAGAAAATACAAAGGAGAGTTGAATATATATACCATTAGAAACAGAAGCTTGTGTTTTCCAAATTGGAGTTCTGAAAGTTGTAGTTTTTATTAAAAGAAATTCTCCCAGATATTTTATGTTCAATAAACTAGGTTATCGATGTTAATAATCCAACCAGAAGGTGGTAACTTGAACTTCAAGAGATGAATCAATTAAGTTTGAGAGAGGAAATAAACATTGAAATTTTTTTATAAAGAAAAATTTGAAGTTTGAAATACTTTTAGGAAAACTTATACTCAATATTAAATTGTTCGCCTCTTTTACCATAATAATTTATTTTCTATAAGGAAACAAACAATAAAAAGAGAAAGAAGAGGAATAAAATTGAACTCACAAGTAAAGTAACCATCCTCACAGTCAGAGCATTTTCAGAACTTTGTATAGGAATACTTGCCCTCGTTTGCCAGGGCCCACCAGATTTTTCTGGTTCCACAATCCGCACCTCAAATTCTTCTATAGGATAGTTTCCTTCATAATTTAAATTTTCAGGATCAAACTGATGGCCAACTTCTTGATCAGCTATAGTTGATAGGACTTGATTCAATGGCTTAAGAACCTGCAGAAATAAGTGAAACTGTATAAAATGAAGCCAGTAAATATTAATGCCAGCCTCTATTTCTTTTTCCACCAATGATTCACATGTTCCTTTTATTTAGTTCCTTTTTTTTTGTGTGCGCGCGCGCATGTTTTTGGGTATCTGCTGAGATCACACAGATCGCTGATTTTTTATTTATTTTTTGAAAATGGTAGCATCACCGCTCACTATAACTGTAGCCGATTAACAATTCTATGTTGTGCATTTATGCGTGCGAAAGTTTTGTAGCATACACATAGGTGTATTCTTTGCGGCTCCATCTCTGAGCATGTGTATACCAGCCTTACTCTTGAAAGCAAAATATTACCAGCCTTACAACATATGTTAATACATTAATCTCAAACCACGAACAGATAACAGAAGAAGGAACATATACTCACTGGAACTGAAACTATAACTGAGTAAAAATTCTTCTCAGCAAAATAAGTAACTTGATGTGGTGTTCCCTTCAATGGTATCTGCAGCTCAGTCCAAGAACAAAAGAGAAGAAAGACAAGGGAAATGTTAAAATTCAGATACCCATTGGAAGAAATAAAGATCAGATTTTCTTTACTAATGATTTTGTACTCTAATTATTTGGACAACATTAGCAACAGTTCATATGCATTACTTTATTTATTTGTGCAGGGCACGCTTCTCAAATTATTGAAAAAGCTAAACGCCGTGCCATATTTGTAATAGAATAATTCACATTTCCAGACTAGTAGTTCAACTGCTCTGGATGCAAGTGTCCCCAGCTTTGAAATTATACTGATAAATCCCTCTAATCAATCTATTAGCTAGCCACTGCACAAATTCCTTCAGTTAGTAATCACTTTCATCGATCAATTAGTTAGCCATCCTACAATCATATTATCTTTATTGAAGCTCTCATGGGAAATGCCAAAAGTTTCTAACCTCCGTCCACAGTTGGATATCCATAATTATACTTGACACGCCACAGTTATTGTGATGTCTTAGGTCATCAAAAGCAAATCAATCTTAATATATCCGGAGGATCATTATAATAAGATATAATTTAAAAAACGCTTTTGAATTACCTTCAAAGTAATTGTCTTTTCCAGTTTTATAAAATAGAAAAACAGGAAAGAGCATTAGAAACAAAATGACATTTGACAACAATATTTGTATATGCGTAGTGTAAAAATCTAAAAGAGTGCTCAAAAGTAAAATGCAAGTTTCAAAAGTCTTCTACTCAAAAAAATGTTATAGCATATTTAAGGCAGAAAGTTTTAGAAGTGTTCATTTCTTTCTTACACTCCGAGCTGAGTCAAATTGTCACATAAATTGGAAAGGAGGGAGTAACGGGTAAATAAATTTGTTTTACTGGTCTACAAAAATGAATTCCCACCTTTTGCACTGGCCAATAGTTGTCATAAGACAGGAAAGATGGAAGTTGGCAAATCTTTAATGTTCCCTGCAATGACCAAAAGCAATCCAGGAATACATAAGCAGAGACACATAAAAGTCGGAAGAAGTACAATGTATTACCATACCTGGGCAGTTACATATATCAGTCCATGATTACAGTTGACATTGTGAAGAACAGTGAAGGCAACGATAGGTCCATCGCATAGCTGCAGCAACAAAGCAGTACTTATCAAGAAGAGTACATACGGGGTAAATGACCCAAGGTGAAAGTTTTTAGCTTAGATAACAAAGGTTACAGGTGCATTAAATAGTTTGACGGTGCCAGGAAAGTTGTGCTTCAAGCGTAAACGGGCATCAACTTAATCTAATTTCATCAATCCCTCTACTCTACCAAGAAAACAGCTACAAAAATTTGTGAAATAAATATGGAAATTAACAATAACCTGTGGATGTATCCTAAGTCGTTCACGGAACACCATGAACCAAGATGGCCTTGACCCGGTGAGAAATATTCCTTGAGAACCACCAATATTCTTATAAACATTCATTCGCTGTAATGGGGTTCCAGACGGCATCTCTTCCCTTGCATAATTGTCTACTGGAACCCGAAAAAATCTTAAATTTCTGAGCCTAGACGCATTTGTATTGCTAAGACTAACGGAATTCTGTGATGAAACAGATCCCTCAACTTTAGAAGAATTCTCTGAACCTTCAAAAACATATGCATGGTAACTTAGAATCGTCCCATCAGCCAATATCCCAAAAAGAAAAGGGCGGGAATGTTTCCCTATCCACCTATGCATCATCAACTCCACCACGTTTATCTTCACATCCTTCCTGTTCTCTTTCTGTCCAGGGCCCACAACATCCTCACTATTCTTCGAATGTGCATCAAGACCATTGACTGAATCTTGGATAAAGGTGTCAACAAGGTAGGTCCTCCCAGATATGAATTTATCAACAGAGAAAACACAACTAAAATTGGGAACATCAAATATTTCAAGAGTACCATTTTCGTAACAAACAACACAATATACATCACCCTGATCATGGGTTACCCCATCGGCACCATCAATTGCCTCCCCCATGCCAGAAGAAAGCCAAGCATCAGTACTGGTCTTCCTAAGCCAAGGTTCAGGGCCTTTGTCATGATATAGTGTACAAGCAGATATTGACTTTTGTGAGCTTTCAAATATTGACGGAACGGTTATTGAAAGAGAGCACGATGATGGATCTGAAAGGAACAATAAAGTCAGAATGGAAGAGAAACACAGGATAAATGAAAAGTCAAGCTTAAAATGACACAGTTCAAGACAGAAAATGGAAAGACTTAAAACTGTCAATTATACAGTTATTATGGACCAGCCTAGGCCTTTCAGAAATAACTACAGCATGTATTTTCACAAATCTAGACTATGACTTGAACTAGTAGTAAGATAATGATTCAGGCCAGTGGTAAGTCCCTTAGGAATTGCAGTACATGAATTTTATTTTAGGCTCAGTTGAAGTCATAGTTCATTTGTATCATGATTCATACGGACTAGATCAATATGCTTGTAGTATCAAATTTAAGTTTTGAGAATAAAGGTAATAAGGGGCATTCTGATAGTTTTTCTTTTTAATCGGTAGTTCAAGTATGATGTAAGAGCCTGCAAAAACCAAATAATCAATACTCTATCAAGTAATGTTCTCAGCAAATATTATGAACTGGTATGAAACAAAAAAGCAATATTCCCTAAAGACCGTAACGTAGTAAGCTAGAACATGACTTATCAAATTAAGCAACGAAGAAAGGGTTTGCTTGTTGGTTACCACTGCTAAGAAGAGAGGTAGTAATTTACGAAAGCAAATACAGTTTGTCTTGGTACATACCTCCGACAAGAAGCTGAAGACTTCCATTTGTCATTCTTAGTAAAACATAAGGATCAGCTATTGAAACAGAAGTTACAATAGGACTATCTGAACTCGAGCCAGATTCCACATTTGAAGCCTTAAAGCTCAATTCTTGAGTCATAAATGCACCATCAAGAATTCGAGCACCATGAGCAAACACTTGGATAACTCGGCGTCTACACAGAAATTACAATGTGAAATGCATTGGAAAAAAAAAACATGCAACCGCTCAACATAATCAGCAACCAAAAAGACTACAAAATTCAAGACATAGGTCTAATGGTCAATTTTTAAAAGCATTCAGTCTAGCATAGAGAAAACAAAACTCCAGATCAGGGAACTAATTCCTACTTTTTCATTCATAACAACCATAAACAAAAGAATAGAATGCATTCTCATTTTTTTATAAGGTATAATATATTATCATTTATGGACCACAAGAAAGTATAGCCATCATCGAACTTTCCTTTTGAATCAGTAATAGGTAACTTCAGGATAAAAAAAGATTTGTTAATCCCCTCCAAATTATTGCACAACTTCTTGAACAATCAAACCAGGGAAACTTATTTCTTTTTCTTTGTATTTTTTGGCCAGCGAAACAGATTTTCAGCTATTTAAGAATCTAATAAATGCAAATTAGATATCTCATTCAAGGTTGGGAGGAGAGTTAATCTTTGGGGCCATAGGTGGTGTGGGGATAATCTATTGAAAAATGAATTTTCGAGCCTACAAGAATATCTTGACAATACAACAAGTGAGAGGGACACAAGGTAGAGAGACTTTTTGGGACTTGAGATTAGGAGGGACTTCCACGATTGGAAGATGACCGAGTTTCAAAGAGAGTTGGCTCTACTCCATAAGCAAGTTACTTCGGTTGATGATCCCGATGGGTTGTGGTGGGCTTTGGGGAAGAATGGTTTGTTCTCCATTAAGTCTTTTTATGAGAAAATTTTGATTAGGGAAGATGAAGTTTTTCCTTGTAACGCAGTTTAGGTTCCAAATGTGCCGAGGAAGGTATGTTTTTTCACTTGGCTAGCTACTAGAGGGGTGATCTTGACGGCAGAAAATCATAGAAAGCGGAATGTTGTCTGTGTCAGCTGGTGTTTTATTTTATGTGCAAGGAGACGGACGAGGATGTGAATCATCTTCTTCTACATTGTGATCTTACGATGAGGCTATGGTGGGATATGTTTAGGCGGTTTGACACCCCTTGGGTAATGCCAAGAACTGTGAAAGAGTTGATGTTCAGTTGGAAGAGCGGGAGGAGGAGAAGGCGTAGGGCATGGGACGTGGTTCCACTAGCTTAATTGCGGGTGGTGTGGAGGGAGAGAAATAGGAGAGCTTTTGAGGGGGAGGAGTCGAACTTTTCTTAATTAAATATTAGCCTTCGATCCCTTATTTTCTTTTGGTGCATCCATAGAGCTCTCAATTGTATAGAAGATTCGGTGGAGTTTGTGGAGAATTAATTCTTTTTGTAGATTTCTTTTTGCTTTTGGTATACCCCTTGTAAACGGCCAGTTTTTTGGCCATGTTTATGAATGAAATGTTTACCTGATTTTAAAAAAAAAAAAAAAAAAAATCTAATAAACCAACTCAAAAATTAAACAAAAGAAAAGCAAAAGGTTACAGGGAGCACAAAAACCAAGATATCTCCATGTTAAAGAACTTTTACATTAATAATCTCTAAGTAAGAACAAATTAACAAATGAAGGAATAACAGGTTTTGATTATGTAAATAATTGTTCATTGGAGAATGATTTGCATTTGAGAAAAAGACGTCAATGATTGCGGAAGGTGATTATTACAAAATATGAAAACCAGCTATGACTAGCAAAATGATTAATAAACAATACTCTTTTCCTTTAAATTTAGACGATGACTTTCTACTTTAGTATGCCCAAAAATGTTTGAGACCATTCCATTATAAAAATAAAAAATTAAATGCATTAACTTATTCAAATTTTAACTTTTATGTGATATTTTCTCTATCAAAAAACTTTTTTTTTTTAATCAAGTAAAGGTATTTTCATTCATAAACATGGGCCAAACTGGCCGTGTACATGGGGTATACCAAAGATAAAGAATCTACAGAATATGATTCTCTACAAATTCCGCCCAATCATCTCTACAACAAAGAACTTTCTGTTTACACCAAAACAAAATAAGGGAGCGGAGGCTACTCCTCCACTGAGAGAAACTCGATTCTACTCCTTCAAAGGCTCTCCTATTTCTCTCTCTCTCCAGACTACCCACATTAGAGCAAGTGGAACCTTGTTCCAAGCCCCTCGTCTTCTCCTTCTTCTCCTGCTCTTCCAACTAACCATCAAATCTTTCATGGTTCTTGGCATTGTCCAAGGAATGTGAAACCACTTAAACATATCCCACCATAATCTCATCTCACAATGTAGGAGAAAATGGTCCACGTCCTAGCCCGTCTCCTTGCACTCTATCAAAAAACTTTTCAACCACTGCTTTAATATTTTACTCTACTATCACTAATTTAATACTCCCTGCATTTCAAAATAAGTGGTGTTTTTAGCTTTCCCTTAAGAAAACTACTCATTCATAGAACGTAAGATGTATTTTTACTAACTTACCCTTAATAAATACCTTGAAAAAGGTGTAGCTCTTTAGCAGTTTCATGCTTATGTAAAACTCCCTTTATTTAAATAAGGGTAAAATTGGAAGAACATCATTAATGCCTTATTGGTTATGTGAAACACAACTTATTTTGAAACAAAATGAAAAGGTAAAAACACAACTTATTCTGAAATGGAGGGAGTATATAAGTCAACATCACTATCCTTTTTTACATAAAGTAATAATTTTATTGATGTGTCAGCAAAGCGCCCATATACCAAGAAGTAGAAAACCTACAAAATGAAATAGTTTTCTACAAACGACACCGAATCTTCTATACAAAATGGAACATCATGGATACACCAAAGGGAAATAAGGGACAAAAGGCTACTCCTTAGTTTTACAAAATTCATCTCTACGCCCTCAAAAGCTCTCCTATTTCTTTCCCTCTACGCAACCCACATGAGCGCAAGCGGTGCCACATTCCACAACATGCGTCTTCTACTTCTTTTACAAGTATATTTTTTTATTTTTTTATCAAGACTTCTTTTACGAATATTCCAGCTGAACAACCCCTCTTTCACAGTACCCAGCATCACCCAAGTCAACATCACTTATCATATATATATTTGTCAACTTAAGATCACAGACTCTGAATCCAGTCAAATATCATCAAATAAAACGAAACGGTGGGAGTAGTTATCAAATGAAACAATACCATCACATAAAATGAAATGTAGGGAGTAGTAATAAAAAAAAAAAAATAGTCTAAACCAAACAGGCCAAGAAGGAAGTAAATTGTTGCAGGGGAGGAAAGGTTAGACAACATTTTTGCACATTTGGTATTGAACCATGAACTACTGTGCCATCAAGTTTAGCAGCGTAAATTAGTTAGCGAAGACATCAAATACTATATACCAGAAGATATCAGAAGGGCAAAAGGAAATACGAACAATGATTGAGCTAACTAAATCACCTCCCAAATAGATTTCCAGCAGCAAGAGTAGTTCCTTGAACATAGTAATCCACATTCTCTGTTACCTCCTCCAAATTATTTGCAGTCTGCAGAACCTGCCAGAAGAAGATAAGAAAATCAAGTTACAGGTGTCTCAACATAAGACTTCATTTCCAGCTATAAAGCATAGATCGAAAAATAAAGCAATTTTTCTTCTCAGATATTTTACACTTTTTTTTATGACATCGGAACCCGCAGCCGCTACCCTTCGGGTGGGCACAGGGTAAACCCAGCTCCTGTGCAATAGCTCGCAAACCACACAGAAGAGGTAACCCGCACTAGGAAAGCCCCGTGTGACGAGCTCAACCCAGAAGGCAAATCCTATCGTAGGCAGGGGGTTTCGAACCTGGGACTTCCATTATGAAAGCTCCATGCTCAACCAACTGAGCCACCCTTGCGGGTGATATTTTACACTTGGAACTATGCATAAGTGAAAAGAATACCATTGTACGAGTCTCCAAACTAATAATCAAATATGCATGATATTCGTCTTCTTCATCTGCCACTCTTGAGGATTCATTGAGATGGGTACGTGTATTCTTGTGGTAAACAGTCCAAATTCCTTTGCAACCTGGTAAAGCTTCCTTCAAGAAATAAAATTCAGCATCAAAATTACTTTCTCCAGCTAGATTTGAGTACACAGTTCACTATCAGGCAATGCCATGATATGCTGAATATCTAAGATTAATTAAGTTATAAAACATCAGAACAATTTCCATTAGTCCAAGTTAAGATACCAATCAAGGTTGCGTAAATAAGAAAGCAGAGAAACACAGAAATTCCTGAATGCTTAGCACTCTTAGAAAACTCACAAGTCATCTCATTGATATCAAGATATGAACATTGAACACAGAAAAGCGAAGAGAACAATCGCATCATTCAACAGGAAAACTGTAGTACCATGAGAGAATAATCACACCATTCAACATGAAAACTATAGTACCATGGTACAACACAGGATGCCCCTTAATATATTTGCTTGATAAAAAATAAAAATTAAAAGACAGGACACAGTGAAATTCTATTCAGCAAAATTTTCAATATAAATTGAACTCTGGTAAGGCACTCATAAAATCAGGTAACTATAGTAGCTATTCCTTCAAGTTACCACCAGTCATGTTGCTCATTGCACATAAAACTAGACAATTCATGAATTTTTTTCAAGTTGCAGTCTCATGGAGAACCATCTGAATAAACTGTGGTTTGTATGCAGAGATGTCAACACTTCTGCAGACCTGGTCCTTTGAATTGTTCTTTCTAAAATATAACTGGAAAAAAAACAGTGCCATGTATTTCAAGATTAGCACAGGTGATCCCATGAAACTGGGAGGAAACTTTGTCTTGGTGCATGAAAGCTGGCTTGAGAATATGCATACTGCTAAACTAGTAAAAAGGAAAAAGGGCAAGGCACTTCAAAACTAATGTACATAATTAAACAAGGAAAAAAAAAAGACAGTACATCCTTTTTCTAGGATAAAAGACAGCACCACCCACTAAAACTAACTCTCTACAGCAACAGGAAATAATGAAAAAGCTACTGTGTAGATAAGAAAAGAAGGTCCTCAATAGTTGTTTAGTATGTATGTTGCATTACATTTATAGACATACAGTGAGAGATATGAATCTCTTAACACTTCAAGCTAAATACACCAGATTCCAGAACTTATTTCACAAAGTATGCTAGAAGACTCAGATCACTAACTCATCAAACAGCAATAAACTCATGTAAATTAGTGCATCTGGATGACAGAAACAGCGGGTGTTTTAGCATTTCAGCAAAAATAAAAGACACAACAATATTCTTACCATCTAGCTATATGCACAAGAAACATTTGAAGTCGCGGTAAACGAGCATAACAAAGAAATAGGAAGAAATCAGAAAGTTAAATAAAAGGTTTGAACTGGAGCAAATAACATGCAATGACAAGACTTATATCACTTCCCACAATGATGTGATGTGATGTGATGTGAGTAATAGCAAGGTTTCACAGAGTATTAAAATTAGAGAAAACTGGAGTAGAAAGCAAACACACTTGGGTGATCATTTCTGGGCGGATTGATTGTTGAAGCACAGAAAGGGAACCATTCTTTCCATGACCTGAACAGCATACCTGACAATATCCCAAAGAGATTATAAAGCTCTCATGCTGGACCAGAAAACAAGTAATAGAGCATCCAAATCTGATAAAATTTTAATCATACTATATCATATTTTAGGTTTTTGTATTCTGGACATTTGTCTGTTCCATGAACTTCAGCAAAAGGACTTCAGCAAAAAATAACAATTATCAACCGTTTATGAGTTCCAAAACCTAAATCTATGACCACAAGATAATATTCAATTTCTGTTTTTCATTATTTAATAACCGAGAAAATCCCCAAGGGCAGTGGCCCACGGTTCGGAACTCGGTGGATAATGGGTTCGCCCCTCTAGCATTCTCCACTTAGATACTACGCTTTTCATCACGGCAAGATTTAAACCCATGAAGTGCATCTGATCGACACATCATGTTTTGCGCTCTCACCAGTAAACCAATGCCCTAGGGGCTTAATTCTTTACATTTTTGAAAACTACTTTTTTTTTTTTTTGGAAACTGGGCCTTAATTCTTACATATTATAAGCATTATAGCCACAACTTGATTCTATTATTCCAGTATTTAAATAAGACAAATAATTTACATATAATTTTTAAAATCCTTTTTTTTTTCATGTTACAACATGAAAAAAAATATATGAAAGTCTTCTGCATGAAGAAAGATAACACCAAACAAGGATCAGTTGTTTACTTAATTGATCAAAAATAAATAATAAGAGCTCTAGAAGGACTGAACAACATTAATCTCATCATAATTTTCTTCCAAATATCATTACCTCCAATTATCAAACATATATTCAGGGGTAGAGTTGTTGATTAATTGATGGATGACATAGATATCGATCCTCTAGAAAGTGCACTTGGAGGTGGAACAAGCATATTAGAGCAGTGTTATCAAAAGCGAAAAGCGCAAAAAAGCTCTAAGGTCAGCTAGGGCTTTAAGCGCAAAGCGCAAATAAAGCATGGGCTTTAATGAAAAAAAGCGCAATGGTGCAAAAATACAAATATATATATATATGTTTAGTCCAAGATTAATAATAATAAGCATGAATAACAAATGTATGGACAAAGAAATTGTAAAAATATTACGATAAAGTGAAATATTAATCATCTAGTGTCACCTCTCCAAGAGAGGCTCATTGACAAGGAAAAGTATGTCTTAGAGCCTTGATGATGACACTGAAGCGCACATAAAGCGAGGCGAAGCGCTCAACATGTTTTGAGCCTCGCTTCAGGGCTTAAGCGCACTTAAAGTGCGCCTTTGATAACACTGTATTAGAGGCGCTTTCCGTCATATCTTTTTATTGCAGGCTCCTAGAGAAAGAAGTGGAATTGCTCCTGCATATTGGATAACCAAAGCTCCAACGAATATGTGTTTCTTCACGTGGCTGGCAGCTAGGATGTATCCCTTTTTTTTCTTCTTTTTTATGACAAGGAAACCCGTAGCCGCTACCCTTCGGGTGCGCACAGGGTAACACTAGGCAAGCCCAGTGTGACGAGCTCAACCCAGAAGGCAAAGAATCTAGGATATATCTACACGATAGGTGTCTCAAGAAGAGGCAAAGTTTGCACACTAGTTGGAGCTGCATGTGTGAAAATGTTGTGAGATACCATGAATCACTGGTTGATATCATTTAGCAGAAAAACACTAATGCTGGACAGTTTAGAACCTTACACCAGGGACAGTGAAGGATGTCCTGACGAGCAAAGTGATCAAACAGAGAAGTAGGAGAAAGAGAAGGAAAGCATGGGAGAACATTCCTTTGACACGGATTTGGATCCTTTGGGACGAGAGAGAAAAGAGACTCTTGAGGAGGTTGAAAATACCCTTGTACATATTAGGTCATATTTTCTGTTTTGAGTCAATTTTTGCCTTTTTGGGCATCCACACGATTCAGTGAGTAGTGATGATTGGGTATTTTTGAGGAGAATCATGTTTTGTTGTAGGTTCTACCACTTCTTATATACAACTCGACTAATGTATACCGAGGTTTTCTCCTAATCTATTTTTTTGAGAAACTGGTACTGATGTTTTCTCCTAATCTATTAAATTGAAAGGTAAGATAAAAGCTTATTAATGTATGCCAGCAAAGTGCTGGTTAACAGTACATCTGAAAGTGTATGAGCATTATAATTTTGTTTAAGTAATAGAGATGGTCAATCATGGCATCAAGCTCAACACATTTGCCATCAATGAAATTATTACTTTATTAGGAAAAAGTAATTCTAGCTTATAAACAAACAATTCTTCAAAATGGGGTATTACTTACAAAAGGAGAAGGCCCACACTTACAATCGAGCTTTTCAGACCATTCAACTCGACAGCTAGATAGTATTTTCACAAAGAGAATGTAATTCATAAATATCACCAAATACTTAACTTCATACTGGTTTTCAGATCATTTAACAATACATGTAAGATAGATTGCTCACTCACATACTGAAGCCACACTAGTCATGCAAAATGGTACAGAGACGACAAGCTGGTAGGGTATTTTAGTGTTTAGCAGAACAATTGTAAGTGCATATCTCCAAACAAAGAGAAAACAAGTTAAACCTCCACCGTTAACTGGATTCAAGCTAGGCGTGCTGTCAAAATAGCCCTAGTGGCCTTTATTCCAAAAAAAAAAAAAAAAGAGAGAGAGAGAGAACTAACCAGTTCATAATTACTTTGCTTAGCAATTCCAGTAGCATTCAGGTCCGCATTGATTCTCATACCATATGAGAAGTCTTTTAGAGGTCCAACATTGATCAGGGAATCCCTCACTGCAAATGAGAATGTCTTCTGCAACCATGGAAAATCATGCAATATCATGAGTAATAACAGAGGGGGGTATTAATGATAAAGACGATGGAAAAAAATAGCCAGAAGCGATTCAGCAATCATAAATCCTGACAAATAGCAAAAGTTTCAAGAGAAGAGTCATAAAGTTTCGTAGACAACTTTTTTTTTGTGACCGAGAAATCCATTTGGGGCCAACCGCGGTCTTCTAAACTCACGGATAATGGGCCCGCCCCTCTACCCTTCTCCACTTAAGTACCGGACTGTTACTGACAACTTATTGTTCTCCCATATTTAGACGCAATGCTTCAAATATTCGGCAAGTATACAGGTGTCATGATCTTCTTTTAGTAAGTACTAAGGTACCGTATGCTCAATAGACATTATAGTACAGGAAAAATGAAGAAAAAAGAGACAGATCAAGCAAATCTCTCCAATGTGACAAACGTGAAAAACAAGTCATGCAGAAACCTCCACAATCTGGATACACAAACATGAAGAGACAAAAGCTATATGCAACTTCAGCATGGTATATCCTCAGAAAAGAAATACTAATATAAGAATATAATCTGTTTCAAAAAAAAAATATAAGAATATAATGAGACATTACAAAGTTCCATCAACTCATACCACGCTCCAGAACACGCCTCCCCGTTCTTTTCTTTTCAATTTTTTTAAATTTATCCTAAACAAAATATCAAATGATGTCACCCGAGTGCAAAAATTTATTTGATACAAAATCATGTTGTCATTTTACTAATTATTCTCAACAAAATCATATAACAAAACAGAATAGTCTTCACATAACATAATTCACCTGTGCTGATTGTGCATTATTTGGAGCTGTACCATACAAGGAAAGCTCTTCTCCATTAATCATGTCTTGCAATGCATCCGAGGATGACATTCTTAGCCTCTTTGCAGAAGGAGCATCACTTTCAATATCTCCAACCTACACATGTAAGCAAATAGCAATAGGTTTACAGAAAGCAAAGTCAGTACCATTAGAAGAGAGGCAGAAAGACAAGCAACGCGTAAAACCTGCACTTAGTAGGTGAAGAACAACCGGAAAGGGCTGAGGAGCAAATTTGTACTAAGAATTATTAAACCACTAGAATTTGTAACACCCTCGATGAGTGCATCATTTGAAATGTACTTTTTAATTATTATTTTTTCATTTCAAGTAAAAACAGTTCAAATTTATAAGCAAAATAATTTTTTAGTTTTTTTTTGTTTTTTTTTTTGGAAACTAGTACGGTTGTATTCCTCGGCATTAAGAGTATGCTGGCCACCTCCAAAACACAGAAAATAAAGTAACGGACAAATTTACAAAGCTCCTAAGAAATCTACTAGGTCATCTACTCCTCTATACAATTCTCTTTACACCAAAAGAACAAAGATACCATACAATTCTATTTCACTTTATGTATGGAATTGATTTTATCTTCAAAGCTTCTACCATTCCTTTCCTTCCATAGAGCCCACCAAATGCAGGAAGGTATAATCCTTCAGCACTTTTTCTGAGTCTTACTGGCCCCTCTTCTAATCCTGCAGCACATCAAGCCTGCAGTATGCTCAGGCATTGTCCACTTGATCTCTGTGAGACTAAAAAGCATAGTCCATAATTGAGCAGTAAATTTGCAATGAAGGAATAGATGATTGTTGGTTTCTCCAGTCTCATTGCATAAAAATTATCTGGTCGCCACTGGCAAACCCCCCTTCTGTAATACTTCATGGGTGAGACAAGCCCTTTTGGCCACCATCCTTAGTTGGTGACAAACTTTTCCAGATATTCTTCCAAGTCCTTGTACAGCTCCCCACCTTCACACTGATCTCCTTCTTACTCCATCCATAGTATGTCTCCATCTCAATGTGTCTAACTCAGAGGCGCCAGTAAAACCCTCAATCTCCTTCAGAAGGGTTGCCACCCTCCCCACTTCCCAGTTGACCAACAACCATTTATAGTGACATCAGGTATGTTGCAAAGGATAAATAAGTCAGGAAAGGAATCTATTAAAGCAGCTTGACCAGTCCAGATATCCTTCTGGTGCCATTTCCCACCTTAATGCTAATATTTCCCTGCAGTTTTGACCCTAGAGTTCTGATTGATCTCCAGACTCACTTCATATGTGGTATTAACCTCATTGGAAAACCAAGGGCTGGTTTGGCCAAATTTATGCAGGATAACATCCCTCCGCTGATTCCTCTCTGCTGAAACACCATAACCACTTCATCAGAAGACAATTGTTATGTATCTTCAGGTTTATGATGCCAAGTCCACCTTGGCTCTTGCTCAACTGTGCTATCTCCCATTTCACTAAATTATATCCTTTACCCTATTTGTTTCCTTTCCACAGAAATTCCCTCCTCAATCTGTTAAGCCTGTTCACCACATTGGAAGGAATGCGAATAAGGACATCACATAAGTTGGAAGAGAATCCAAAAGAGAGTTAATTAAGGTGATTCTCCCCCCTAAGGATAAGTATTGTGCCTTCCACTGAGCTAATTTTTTCTGTCTTCTCCACAATGCCATCCCAAATCTCCACAGCCTTATGTCTACTGCCAAGAGGCATGCCTAAATAAACAGTAGGCAAATTGTCCACCCTACAGCCACGTATATCAGCCAAAGACAGTATATGAGCTATTTCTTTTATGGTGAATAAACTGGTTTTCCTCCAATTTACTTTCAAACCAGAAGCAGCTTTCAAATTAATTTTCAAGAAAAATAAAAATAATAGGAGAGAGTGCGCAAAAGGTAGGGACTGCAGTATTTATGAGCCTTGTATTTTTTTATGACGCAGTGGGATTATGGGCGTGAACTGGGGTATAGGCATTCAGGAAAAAACAATGAACGGAGATGGTTAATCAAAGGGGTATATATTTATAATGTTATAGATTATAAATTATGGGAAAACTGAGTGCATACAAATAAGGAATATGCAGAAACAAAAATAAGCTGTGAAATAACAGCTAAAAAATCAGGAAGCTACTTCAGCAAAAATCATGACACAAACCTCTTCCTGCATCCCAGGAGGCAAATTTGATCCGCCCAGACCACAAGTAAATTGCACAAGCAAACTATCTCCAAGGCGACTGCCCAAAAAGAATAATGAGTCCCCAATTGTTGTAATTCCCTGGAAATAAGAAAAACACATGCACACATAAACACCCAAGATAATATATGTATGTATGTATAGAGTGGGAGAGAAGAGAGAGTTCGCTTTGTGAATGAACAAAAAATAAAATTATCTAGAATTTGAGTGGTCGCCAACCGATGTAAGTACTGAAGCTCTTGATTTTGAAAGGTCGAGCTTTTGTACGATTCTGCAAAAACAATTAAATAAAATTAATATCCCAACACATCTTCAAAATCTAGGTAATACTTAATAGCCAATCAACGGTGTATAAATGTCGTAAAGCAGAGACTTCTAGACTCCTTGTGATAGGTAATAACAAACTGTATATATTCAACTAAATTAGTTTCTTTTGTTGACTTTAGAGTTGAGAGACCATACTTTCTTATCTTGATACATTGAATCTAAGTCGTAATTTAGTTGAACATATTCTCGGAAAAAAAAAATGCAATAGTGACAAATTCCTGATTTCCCATACCTAAAATTAGTGGATAAAAGGATGAAAAGACATTACCTCCCGTCATATATAATCGTTAGAAGAAGTAGTTCCCCTGTTTTTGTCGATAGCATTGCCACATCACTTGTCAACCAAGTCGCATTAGCTGCATCTAACTCCACATTAAAAGATGATCTTGGCATTTCTTGACTGGAAGTAATCATAAGGACGTATTACAAAATTAGATACAAATTTGGACCCATTCTCATTATAGGAACTAATCAAATCAACACACTGTCTTGAAATGAGCAATCAAGTGAGTGGATCAGCATGTAATGACTAAAGAAGAGGTAAAGAGCATGAAAAATGGCATCACATATCACACTTTTTCTTTTAATAAGTTAAATAATTTTATTAATTAATGGGGAAAAACCCCCGTATACCAAAAGAAGAGAACCTACATCAATATATGGTTCTCAACAAAAGAGATCCAATCCTCTATACAAATAGGGACCTCATAAATACACCAAAAAGGAACTGGAGACAAAACACTACCAACTTTACAAAATCGTGCTCCAACCCTTCAGATGCTCTCCTATTTCTCTCTTTCCAAATGACCCACATGATTGCTAAAGGGGCAATAGTGCGATTTTAACAGCGGAAAATCTGAGGAAGAGGAGGATCACTTATGTTAGTTGGTGGTTTATGTGTTGGAGTGCAGGCGAAAATGTAGATCATCTCCTATTGCACTGAAAGGTGGCTAATCAGTTATGGAGGGTAGCCCTCAATTTGTTTATGATGCAACGGGTGATGCCGGGCACAGTGAAGGAGGCTTTGCAAAGTCGGGGCATGGCCTTGCCCCCAGCCATACAAAGAAACACACCTTCCTCAGAGCTCTAGGGATCTAACTAGAGTCATAGGGGAAAGTACCTTCCTCTCTCACCTGTAACCTCTTATAATAAGAGCTAATAGTGAATCCATCTCCACTCTCTTGCCATATCCATACATCAAATAAATTGTTAGGAGTGGCTAGCCCATACAAAAACTCAACCAGATTGTGAAATTCTTCGATCTCCCAATCCTGCAGGTTCCTTTTGAATCTTAAATCCCAGTAAATAACCCCCCCCCCCCCCGGGTGAGACCCACGATCACACTTTTTTTTTTAATCAAATGAAGTATTTCATTTAATAATAACAAGGCCGAGAAAGTCATATACAAGATATATACCCAAAAAAGGAGAAACCTACAAAATATGGTTCTCTCCAAAAGATACCCAATCCTCCATACAACTAGGAACTGCATGGGTGCACCAAAAGAAAATAAGGGAACGAGGGCTACTCCTCAATTGAGCAAAGCTCATCTCCATCCCTTCAAAAGCTCTCATATTTCCCTCCCTCCAAATGACCCACATTAAAGCAAGAGGAGTAATATTCCAAGCCTTTTGCCTTCTTCTCCTAGCTCCAGTCTTCCAACTGAACATCAACTCCTTCACAGATCTTGGCATCACCATGAAACGCCGAACCATCTAAAGATATCCCACCATAACCTTGTTGCTAGATTGCAATGCAACAAAATGTGATCTACGTCCTCGCCTGCCTCCTTACAAAGGAAACACCAACTAATGCAGACAACCTTCCGTTTCTTAAGATTCTCTGCCGTCAAAATCACCCCTCTAACAACTAACCAAGTGAAGAGCACACCTTCCTCGGCACTCTAGGAATCCACACTGAACGATCACACTTATAATAGAGTACAAATGAAACCATAATTAACTGTAAACGGCAAGTTGTAAATCAGAAAACAGCAAGCACATAGAAAATAAAACTTCAGTAAGCTGCAAAATGGGTAGTCTTGATGACATACAAGACAAAGATTATGAATCTAATTCATTTAAGAGTTCGAAGATTAATTCGAATGTGATAAATGCAAAGACTAACTGTGAGAATTGGGCATTATGCAGCAAATAAAAGCAAACACCCACCATTTTCAAGGCCATGATATCTGTTAAGAGTCCCACATTTGTTGAGGATATGGAGGCTGTCTCTCCTTTTATATGGGTCTTGGCCAATCATCACCTATGAGCTAGCTTTTGGCGTTAAGCTCACAATCCATTCCTTTATATGGTAGTAGAGCCAGACCAATCCCTATTCTAGGTTGACCAAATGTTGGGCCCCTCTGTTATGTTGTCCACACTCAAGATGTCCAGTCTTGTGTTAAAGAGTCCCATATTGGTTGGAAGCATGGATTGTTGTCTTCTTATATAGTTTTTCGCAATCCTCACCTCATGAGGTAGCTTATGGGGTTGGGTTAGCCCACGGTCAATTTTCTTAACAATCTCAGATGTTAATTGTATTCCAACAGAAAGAAAGGAAGACATATTTATTTTCATTTCCGATATTCACGAACAACCAAAATGTATCATGTATGTGATTGTCCGTTATTTATTATCCTACTAGATAAAACTGAAGCTGGAACTGATTATATTTTTAGAATAGAATGAAGCTGCAGCAAATGGTGAGGGAGAGGCAGAGATACTGAAAGCTCAAGGAAAAACCTGCTGTCACCAAAAAAGGCAAAATTGTTCAACGCCAACGAACAAGAAGAGGACTGCAAAATAGGCAGATCAAAGTCAGCACATGAAACATAGCATGCAAAAGAACTGCAAGAATATCATGAAGGAATAAGCAGAGTGTATAACAGACCTGGCTTTGATAATGGATAGTGTTTGCACCAATTACAAGTACTCCACCAATAGGAGATGGCACAGCAAGAAGTTTATATGCCTCATGAGGGAGATTCTGAAGAAAAAAAATAAATGAAGTCTACTGAAGGAAATATATATGTTTAAATGGAGTAAGGTTCAAGCAAACTTTGACAGTGCATTACATCCAATATATTTTTATTTTTTTGATATTTTCATGAAGTAAGAAGATATCATTAAAGGCATCAAGAAGATGCAGAAATTTACAAAGCTGAGTGCAAGGACTCTGAGGGAAAAGTGTAGCACACACAGTTCTATCAAATAGAGAATAAACTAAAGAACTGACAAAATCCAAAAAGAGCTTAATGCTAAAGATTATATCCAATATATGCATGTCAAAATCCTGAAATGAAGTTACAATGAATGTCCATCTTAGTGACACATTCAGCGCCGGTTGACAGGGCAAGAAGAGACGAGAAGAACATGAGAAAAGAAAAACTAAAGAGAAATGGAAAACATTAAGGGTAAAGGAGACTAAGAGTTACTACAACATTTAACTCTCAGACTAAGATGTTACGAAAACCAACAGCAGCCTGAAGTTCTCTTTACGAAATGAAACAGCAGGTTCATCGTTATACATTTCCTAAAGTTCCAGAATAAAAGTGCCATAATTCTGTTAAAGAGGTAAAGTAACTATGCTCTTTAAATATTTTTTGTGAAATGTCATGGTATATATTTGAATCATCACTCCTTTTCAAAAAAGAATGTTTGAATCATCATCCTTTGAGTAGCCACTGTCCACCAAATCAACCCTCTTTGATAAGTTGGAATCACATTTTCATTACCAAGGCCACGTTTGCAACATCTTGTGTTCCAGAGCCTTTATCTCAAATTTACTATTGAACAGACTTAACAAAATAAAGGGAAACAAATCAAACAAAAAAAATCATTGTTCTTATGCCAAGTAATGAGGTTTACTTTTGTGCTGCAGGAAACAAAAGGTGATAAATATTTGCACCACAGGAAATGACTAATCACTGGCAACAACATCGTTACTCCGAGGCTAGGTTTTTTTATTAGGTACTCCCTCCGTTCCATAATAAGTGACTCTTTTAGCTCATGCACATACCTTGAGAAATTGCTCACTCCTAGAAAATTAGGAGTGTTTTTACCAACTTACCCCTAATTATATTTTAAGTTAACATTGGGTATTGAGTAGTAGGTAATTAAAACTTTAGTTGGATGAACAATTAACGAGGGGGTATCATTAAACCTTCAACTAACAAAGCTTAATGACTTCAATGAATCTTTTGGAGTATGTAAAGTTAATAGATGAAACTTTAGAACAAAAATTACAAGATGTAAAAATTTCAATTATAAATCTAGATTATAAATGAAAATTTAAAATTGGAGCCAACTTTTTAACATTTCCCACCAAAATTACCCTATAAAAGAAGGTTTAAATTTCTTCACGTGAAACTAAAACTAATTGCTGATTAAATATGGCTACAGGTCTTCACTTCAAATTGATCTGAATATTCCTTTTGAATCTGAGAGTGAGTATGTTGGTGGAGAACAACTTGATCTTAATGTGGACACATACACAATTCCTGACCTCAATAGTATTCCGAGTGAAGAAGATGATACACAATTGAGTATAGGATTACAAGCACCACTGGATGATTTTTCAACTTTCATATCCACTGAGTATTGAACTATTTCAAATGACTCTTCAAAATTTATTTTCATGGAGTGACTACTACTCGTTTTGATATATAGGAGAAGAGTTATGCTAGCATGATACTACGTATAATGTGAATACCATTTCATTTGACATAAAATATTGTGCTTATATAATTAAATGCGTAGAAAAAGAAAATGTAATTAATGAATCTTGATTATTTAAACAAGGGCAATTTTGGAAGAATCTGTCCAAAATATTCTTGAAATCCTAAAACGTCACTTACTTTGAAACAGAATAAAAAGCCTAAAAGGTCACTTAATATGGAATGGAGGGAGTACTAAAAAGAAAAACGGAAACTGGTAACAATTGATAATGTAATAAGTTTTATTAACATTTGGCAAAAAGGCGCATGTATACAAGAATTATACCAAAAGGTAGAAAGCTACAAAACAAAATGGTTTTCTACAAACTTCACCCAAGCACAACAACTGGGAGTTACAACTAATATAAATGCAGAGACTGCAGCAATAAGGGAAGCAGCAAGGTGGCCATCAGGCTCACCATGTCACAATTGAAACAGATTCACTGGTGCTTCAAAACATCCAACAAGATGTTTGGAAAGTGCCTTGGGAAATAATTGCACAGATTGAGGAAATCAAACAGGCATTGCAGCAATTACAAATAAAGGTGGTGCGCATATTCAGAGAAGGAAATAAATTGGCTGATTACTTGGCTAACTTAGCATTCCAGACAGATCAGATGCAGCAATTTCACAGCTTTCATGAGTTACCAATAGAAGGTAGAAAGATTTTGAATATTGATAAGGCTCAAGTACCTTCTATCAGAATAAGAACAAGGAAGATTCAGCAGGTGTAAACTGTTGATGCAGAAGAGGAACAAGATGGAAATTCACACGATTTTTTTCGTATATCGAGTGATATTAAAATGTGTAGTTGATTTTGAGATGCTTTATTCAGAGGAGGCTAGGTCAAGGCATAGATTAGATAGCTTTCCTTTTTGTTTTGTTTTTGAACACTGGATTCTTTTCTTGTTTTGCTGCATTTGATTAATAAAAGCCCAAAATTTTATTTATTAAAAAAAAAAAAACAATCTTCTTCACAACCCAGTACTCCATGGGTGCACCAAAAAGAAATAAGGGATAATAGGCTACTATTCAATTTTACAAAATTCATCTCTATTCCTTCAAAAGTAGGTTGTCGATACGAGGAAGATATTTTGAGGGAAGGAAATGTAAGGAAACTGAGAAAAGAAAAGAAAATAAAGGAGGAAGATAAACAAGATCAAAGGAAGTACTTTGAGCTGAAGGCCGTGGGCAAGTGTTGATTCCGGAGATTAGGGGTGAGCTGCCTGGTTGATCCGCAGTGCTAGTCTCCTGTCTTTCTTTACTATTTCTATCTTCCTTATATTTCAGACAGTGTACTGGTGTCATGTGCTATACACAAGACACCAGTCTTGGGTGGTATGTATTTCCGCACTTTGTTTGTAAGTAAAAGTCTTGATCTTTATTATATTCATGTTATCACTTTAATTTCCACATAAATAGCTTAAATGAATTGGTTGGGCTTACCTACCGGGCTAGGCGTAGGTGCCATCACGGCTTTGGATTTTTGGCTCGTGACACAACATAATTGGGGCATAACCTTATTCCTAACCACTCACCATCATCCGACCCTATGCTCAGGTTATATACTACCTCTCGGACTGAAATTCGGCGTTACTTTCTTTTTTTTTTTTTTTTTGAAACTGGTAATGTTGTATTCCTCAGCATTAAGGATTTGCTGGCAACCTTCAAAAAGGGGCAAAAGGAAAGAAAACTACTTACAGAGAGCCTAACAAATCTACAAGCTCTGATTCCTCTACTTCTTTCTCTTTGCATTTGGCGTTACTGCAGTAGCATATGTCAATTTTAGGGGAATTACTTCTAGGGATTGGTTCGTCTCAGCTGGGGGTTGTGTAATCTGGCCCAGACTCGCCGTGGAATGGCCATATGGAGTATCCATAAGGTGGCGCGTCGGCGCCAAGCAAAAATCTCAAACTGGAACGTTATAAAATATTACTATTGGTACGGAGAGAGTTTTTTTAGAAAGAGAATTTTGGCGATATTATAGTGATACCTCATTGAAACAGAGGAAATAGGACTTTTTAATTTTTGGCAGCATTCTTGACCTTATTTACACCACCAAACCCAAAACACAAAAAAGAAAGAACTCCGATACAGTCATCATCAAGAGATAGCTCGTAATGGAGTGATCTCCTTTCCCAGTTGCCTCTTTTCTCCCTGCTTCAAACTAATAAGAATATCCATAAAGAATGCTGGTAAAAAGGATAACTGAAACTTACAACGGCTGACCATATCAGTGGATGCTGCTTCAACGTTGTACTAATACTAAAAGCAGAGACCGTACAAGTATTGTGTTTCCAAGAGACGCGCCCAGCCCAAGTGAGTTCCCGTTCATGAAGGATAACCATGACAGGCTCAATATAACCTGCACAAAGACACGTTTCAAAGTTCAAACTGGCAACAAGGGTAACTGCCGGTGGTGGAAACCTAAGACGATCTTTACACTTGAAGGACAACATGAATCTATGTTCAAAATAAAATAAAATACTGTAGATACGAAAAGAGTAAGAATATGAAAGAAATGAAGTCAACGAAACTACTTCTCGTCAAACAGAGGTCAACTGAATGAATTCCCATTGTGACAGCAACCATCAAAAAAATTCTTATAACTGAGAAATCTCTAATGGCCAGCTGGCACACAGTTTGAAATTCGGAGAATATTGTGTCCACCCTTCTACCCTCTCCCAAAATACCATGTTTATGGTTTGCAGTAGGGTTGGAACTCGTGTGACATGCACCTAACCCACACATCACAGGTTGCTCTCTTACAACTAGACAAAGTCTTGGGGTCACTATCGAAGTATATTTTCACAACCTAGATATATCATTCTATTCCAGAAGACAACAAAAACACTGGCCCAGTTGTGGTGTCCGTTAAGAAGTTATAACAGGTTATAACAAAGTTTATCAGCTATACATTGAGCATCACTATATACATTGTGGAAAAACAAAACTCCAAACTATCTAATTTTCAACCTTAATTTAAATTCTTGTTGTACTAGAAAAATCATGACTTTTGTCCTAGTACGCTCTGCACATTAATAAGAATCAATGGGGAAGCAAAAAAGTTAATTGTACAAAATGATACAGCAGGAACAGCTAGGTACACCTACCATGAAGAAATATAAAATCTTTGACATGCCTCACATCAAGATCTCGTAAGGTGATGATATATGATGATTCAATGCGAGCTGAGGCACCTCCAGCATTAAAAGCACTGTCCTCACCAACTAAGCTAGAGTTGACCTGAAATCAGAATGCATCGCTCAAAAATATAAGCAAATTGTGACAATACAAACCATAGAGATGGGAAGAGGAATAATCAGACATATTGATTTGATCGTTTCAATACCCAAAAAGAACCCACAGAGTTCCCACACATTACAACACTTTAACACGATATTCATAATTTTATATTGATGGAATCTGTACCAACTTGTATGCACCTAGGCTAATCCACTGGGCAACATGTCCAACAAACTAGCACAGGCTGCCCAAGGGACCTCCTTTTTAAACCGAGAAATCCCCGTGGCAGTGACGCACGGTCCGAAACTCAGTGGATAATAGGCCCGCCCCTCTACCCTTCTCCAATTAAATACCACGCTTTTGTCTACAGCAGGTTGCCGAAGTAATCTTTCTCACCAAACTAGGGAAGATGGCTCACACCTAGTATTGCAGATAGTATCAAACTTGGGATCTCCAAGTTGTCACTCTTATGCCTCAACCACTACATCATCCCCTTGGTGACTATGCTAAACACAATACTATACATTCAATCACTCCCAAATATCAAGAATATATAGGAGGTATTGGTGGACGAAGCACACATCAGTGTTATTAAAAGCGCAAAGCGCAAAAAAGCTCTAAGTCAGCTGGGGCTTCAAGCGCAAAGCGGAAATAAAACGTGGGTTTAATGAAAAAAGGCGCAATGGTGAAAAAACACAAATATATATATATATATATATATATGTTTAGTCCAAGACGAATAATAATAAGCATGAACAACAAATATATGGACAACGAAATTGTAAAAACATTGCGATAAAGTGAAATATCAATTATCTAGTGTCACCTCTTCAAGAGAGGCTCACTGTCAAGGAAAACTATGTGTTAGAGCCTTGTTGATGGCACTGAAGCGCAAATAAAGCGAGGCAAAGCGCTAAACATGTTTTGAGCTTCGCTTCAGGGCTTAAGCGCGCCTTTGACAACACTGGCACACATTAGACGGAGATGGCAGTCTTAATTCCATAAACTCTTGAACGAAGAGGGGGATAGAGACATTGTGCTGGGGATCTAGAACACTAGGAGAGGCGTCGCGATTTTGGGTATTGTAGGTGTATAAAGGTTGAGGAGGTTAAGGGTTCTATACGTAGGATGCGCAGGGGAAGAACGACCGGACCAGACGAGATTCCGATGGAATTTTGGAAGAGCGCGGGTAGGGCAGGTCTGGAGTGGTTGGCGAGGCTTTTTAATGTCGTTTTTAAGACAGCAAAGATGCCCGAAGAATGAAGGTGGAGTACAATGGTTCTGTTGTACAAGAACAAAGGTGACATTCAGAGTTCCAACAACTATAGGGGTATCAAACTATTAAGCCACGCTATGAAAGTGTGAGAGAGGGTGGTGGAGTTGCGGATGAGGAGGGGCGTGTCTATTTTTGAGAACCAGTTCGGATTTATGTGGGGACGCTCAACTACAAAAGCCATTCATCTTGTTAGGCGGCTGGTGGAGCAGTTCAAAAAGAGGAAGAAGGACCTTCACATGGTCCTCATCGACCTAGAAAAGGCTTATGACAAAGTCCCAAGGGAGGTGCTATGGAGATGCTTGGAGGCTAACCCCCTGTTTGGATGGTGGTTTCCCGTGTTTCATTAATGTATGGTTTTGTATGAAACCATGTTTGTTTCCATTGTTCTTAAAACTATGTGGTATGGTGTTGTAAACCCGTGGTTCATCCCATGGTTATATAACGATGAAAAGTCTCAATTTTTGTAACCACGGATTTGGTGGTTTTTCCGTGGTTACGTATTTCATTTCTCCATTATACCCCACCCTCCACCATCCACCCCACCCCTGCTCCACCTTCCACTTTCCACCATCCACCCTTATCCCACAACCACCCATCTCATACCACCTACCCCTCCACCACCACCCGCCTCCACCCCACTCTACGACCCACTACCCCTATCCTCATCCCACAACCACCCACCCCTCCACCACCCACTACCCCTCACCCCCACCCAACCTCACCCTACCAGCCACTACCCCCACCTTCATCCCACAACCACCCACCTCACACCACCCACCCCTCCACCACCCCCACTCACTACCAACTTATTTTTTAAAGTTCCTATTTTATTCTTTACCTCAGTTTTATTAATATATATAAACTAATTTCTAATTAAGAGTTAAGGGTATTTTAGTAAACTTACAAGTTATTATACAGTACCATACAGTCAAACCAAACAATACAAATGTTATTAAACCACAACAAACGATACAGTTTATCCAAACATTGTGTTCATTAATACAGTATAATACAATACAACACCATACTGTACCATACCATACTGTACATTAATGAACCACGAGAAACAACCATCCAAACAGAGGGTGAAGGTGTACCGGTGGCGTACACTAGAGTGAGTAAGGACATGTATGATGAAGCCAAGACCTGGGTAAGGGCAGCGGAAGGAGACTCGGAGCACTTCCTAGTTATGATGAGATTGCACCAAGGATCGGCTCTTAGCACGTTTTTATTTGCCTTGGTGATGGATGAAGTGACGCGAAAAATCCAAGGTGAGGTGCCATGGTGTATGTTATTTGCAGGCGACATAGTTCTAATTGAGGAGACCGGCGGAGGAGTTAATGCTAAGCTGGAGATTTGGAGCTTAGAGTGAGGCTTGAGACACAGGCCATCCAAAAGAGAGGAAGTTTTAAGTATCTTAGGTCCATTATCCAAGGAAATAGGGAGACGATGTCACACACCGTATTGGGGCAAGGTGGATGAAATGAAGGCTCGTTTCCGGAGTCTTGTGTGACAAGAAGGTGCCACCAAAACTTAAGACAAGTTCTACAAAGTGGTGGTTAGAACAACTATGTTGTATGTGACGGAATGTTGGCCAGTCAAGAATTCTCACGTCCAGAAGATGAAGGTTGCGGAAATGAGGATGTTGCGACGGATGTGTGGGTATACTAGAAAGGATAGGGTTAGAAATGAAGTTATGTGAGATAAGGTGGGAGTGGCTTCGGTGGAGGACAAGATGCGGGAAATGAGGTTGAGATGATTCGGGGATGTGTAGAGGAGAGGCACAGAAGCTCCAGTGCGGAGGTGTGAGAGGTTGGCTATGGATGGTTGCAGGAGAGGTAGGGTTAGGCCGAAGAAATATTGCGGAGAAGTGATTAGATAGGATATGGCATAGTTGCAGCTCATCGAGGACATGACCTTAGATAGGAGGTTGTGGAGGACACGGATTAGGGTAGAAGGTTAGTAGGTAGTAGAGCGTTGTCTCAGGATCCTTCCATACTAGAGGCATAGCACTACCTATGTAGCTTATTGCCTTTTGATTTTTGTCACTATCTGTTGTCTCTTGTACTTTGATTATCGTATTAGTTTGTTGTCGTAACTGTTTCTTTTTTACATTATGCTATGTTATGCTTTTATTGTGTTGCGACGATTTCTTTACTTCTGTTAATTCTTATCTACCCTTTTTTAAACTGCCTTTTCTTGAGTCGAGGGTCTGCCGGAAACAGCCTCTCTACCTCCAAAGGGAAGGGTAAGGTCTGCATACACTCTACCCTCCCAGACCCCATTTTGTGGAAATATACTGGCTATGTTGTTGTTGTTGTATACGGACCATTGATAAAAGAAAAGCAACTAACACCAGATATGTTTCTTTTTGACTGTTCTTTGTTAGTATTGAGTGTGAAAACTAATCATCTAACCTCATAGATAATATTGGTCAAACTGTCCCTTTGCGAAATCTAATAAAATAATCAGTCAAAGTACATTATATAGTAATTTTGATTCAACTTTCAGAAGGTGATTGTGCATACTGGCCTATAATGGTAACTTTCGGATAAGATAATTGGAAGAAGCCTGGCCAGCAATATCCGCCGGTAAATGGTGTGAGCATGATTACTCCAGAACAATTAGGGTTTCAGAAGGATTAGTTCGGATAGATAAATCTTCCAAAATTTTACACAATTTAAAACATTCAGGTTAGCTAAGGAAAGGAGAGAAAAAACAGCAAAAGGAAACCTCAGCAGCCTTGAGTATTATCATCTGTTGTTCGAAAGCAAAGACTCCAGCACATCTCCCCTGTGCATCAACCTTGATAATCGGACCTTTGTCAAATGACTCTCGTCCTCTTTTTAAATGAAACCAGTCTGGACCTTCAAAACAGTGCATTGAGCTGAAATGAGGGAAGAAAAGGAAATTTTCAATTTAGTTTCTTAGTTATCATGCTTAAATAATAGTAATGAAACAGCAAGTAATGGGCAAACATACTTAATATTAAGTGAACGGTTTGAGAACTCATAGGGTAGACGTATTAAGTTACAATTTTGATGAAATTTATAAAGTTAAAATTTCTCCAATTAAAAAGCCCAGAAAATTTAAGAGCAAGTATAACATTGAACTCAAGTTATAGGTAGCAATATAAAAAAAAATTGCAGAAGCTTGGAACCTTTATTAAAGAGTCCATTAAGGTATGCGTATAGACATGGAAATCGGGAAGCTCCCAGAGTTTTCTAAACACACAACAACATGGGAGGTGCTTAAAGCTCACAAAGTTCACCACCTTGACAAAACGTCAACAAAAACTTTATCTTTCTTGTTCGTGTTTTTTCATTTAATAATTGCGGTGCCTGGCCAACTTTGGCACCTTGACTATTCCACCAGACATCTTTTTTCTGTTCTTTTGGCTCAATCTCTCATTTTCACAACAAATGCATTAGTTGCAGTTTACCTGGTCCGGAGCCCATGTGTGGCATCGTCAAACTCAAGAACAGACATTTTAGCATCTTCAAAGGTTAAGATAATCGAATCTCTTCTTTTACCACCATCAACTCCTCCTGCTGTTAACACGCCCATTGAATATATATTTCCATGCAACCTACACATGTTACACAAGAAAAAGATTAGATTTTTGAAACAGTACAGGGTAGTTTGGTAGGATGTATTAGAGAAAATAATGCATGTATTAGCTTTAATATTACTAATCCCTTGTTTGGCACACTTTTTCAACTTATGTATAACTAATACTACACACCCTATTTGATATTTATTTTTTTGAAACTGGTAACTTTGTATTCCTCAGCACTAAGGGTATGGCTGGCCACCTCCAAAAATTTACACTTTACTGAAAGAGAAATACTTACAGTAATCCTAAAAAGTCCACTAATTGAACTTCCTCTTCTACATATTGTTCTTTACACCAAAAACTTAATGAAGTAATGACCTTCCATTGGAAAGTCTGTTTTTACATTGCAGAATTACTGACCAGCTATGGAAGATTTTTATCAATCTCAGAGGCATATCTTGGACAATGCCTAGCAAGATTGCTGACACTCTTTCTAGCTGAGAGGGAGGCTGGGATTGGGGCAAGGAATAGAAGCTACTGGAGGATCATTCCAGCTTGCATATGGTGGACAACCTGCAAGGAAAGGGACTCCAGATGTTTTGAGGATAGAAGTAGCACTCTACAGAAGATCAAGCAAGACTGTATGTTGCTATTTTATTTTTGGTGTACAAAGAATCCCTCTGTAGATGCAAAATCAATCCATCTTAGGATTTTACTTTCTTAGCTTCTTAGTTTTCTTTTTCTTTTCTAAAGGGGTTTTCAGTACTACCTAAGTACTGGTCTATAATACAAAGTTGTTACCTGTTAAAAAAAAAAATTATCCAATACATGGTTTTTTTGGAGACTTGTAAAAGTTAATCTATATATCCACAGGTGTACTACATCAAAATATGTAGTCCCCCTCCAAAAGGTTACATTTACAGCATTGATCTCTACTGTTTTCTATTCTTACAAGAGATCTGACACGTCAAAAAGATCTTATGTCTGGCCTAAAATTTCCTGTTTACACCAAAAATAAAAAAAAGCTAGACAATTCATCTTAAAGCACTACATGTTATATTTTTAATACACCCTACCAAACAGTCAAATCCCAACATAACTAATCACAGCATTACTAATACACCCTATTTGATGCTATTCTTACACACCCTACCAAAGTCCAAACAACCCTTAAAAATATCTAAAAACCGATTTCTATGATATTTCAAACCGAAATATCTGCAATTGCAAACGACCTCAAAGTGAAAATAGGGGAAAAAGATGGAAAAGCTGGTGATTTTTGATAAGCCTGTAACTTATAAGTCCGTTTTGCTCTATCCAAAATTTAATAGATAAGCATTGATTCGAATTGGCATTGCATGCTTAATGATTTGGGGAATATTATAGTGGAATTTACATAAACTCCAACTTTTGACTCCTCTGTGGGCCAAGACTTTGTTTATTTAACTTTTACACAAGAAAAAGATAAATTCTTTAAACGCTAAAAATACCTAAAAAACGGTTTTTTATAAGGGAAAAAAAAAACTAAAACCGATTTGCACGACATTTCAAGCTGAAATACCTGTAATTGCAGACGAGCTCAAGTGAAGCAGTAGAAATATCGGTACTAATCTCTGCATTACTAATACACCCTATTCGGTACAATTCTTATAGATCCTACCGAACAACCATTAAAATATAAAAATATGATTTATACAACATTTCAAACTGAAATTGCAAACGAGTCGAAGTGAAGCAGCAAAAATACCAGCTTAACTAATCCCTGCATTACTAGTACACCCTATCCCGTACTATTTTTATACACCCTACCAAACTACCCTTAAAAATACCTAAAACCGATTTATACGACATTTCAAACTGAAATACCTGTAATTGTAAACGAGTTAAGTGAAGCAGCAGAAATTCCAGCCATTACTTTTTTCGATAAGGAGAAATTCCAGCCATTACTAATCAGAGCATAACTAATCCCTGCATTACTAATACACCCTATTCGGTACAATTCTTATACACCCTACCAAACAGTCTGATAAGAAATAATCTCAGCAGAACTAATACACCCTATTCGGCACAATTCTTATACAACCTACCAAACGACCCTTAAAAACATCTTAAAAAAACCAATTTATACGACATTTCAAAGTGAAATTTAATACCTGTAATGGCAAACGAGTTCAAGTGAAGCAGAAGAAACACCAGCCATAAGGCCACCACGTTTAACTTCTTTGGATGAATTAACCCTAATTAAATAAACTTCAAGCACGTTTCCAGCCGAGACAACTAGGTTCGGGATAGGGCCAATTGGCTTGTTGTTGGCGGCTGCTGGCCAATCGGAAGAATCCACGTCGGCTGTATGGAGAATTTGAGGGGTGGTATTATCGGCGGCTGAGTGAGTGATGAAGCCGGCGGCGCAGTTTTCGATGCCGGTAGGGCAATGCATCGTCTTACACGCCGCGAAACTCATCTTTTTTGGATTCTACGGCGGCGTTTCGGTTGAAGATTAGGGTTTTTTTTTTGGGGGGGGTAAAAGCTTAAACCCTTGTTTTTGTGTTTGGCGGGAGGAGGAGGAGGAGTGAAGTGAGCAGTGAAAATGTGTAATTTTGATTTGCCGGAGGGAAGTCAGATACTTTGTCAATGTAAATTTGACTAATTTCCAACCGGGACCGTGAAATCTTGGTTTTAAAAAAGGATCTGATTTTTTTTTCAGATTCACATAATATCCCTTCAATAGGGAGTGGCATGATATGTTACGTACCCATTATCGTATCCAAATCTAAATTTTTTTATATGCCAGTTTGGTGTTATGGTACTGATGCGAAATCTTATATCGCAATTTCGATATTATGATATTTAATACGGTATTTGATATGCATTTCAAAAAAAAGAATTGATATTCGATACTTATAAAGATTGAAATATTAAATATTACACTGAAGTATATGGTTACACATACAATTCATATATATTAGTATCATAATACTAACAAATATATAAACTAGTATTAGTACAAAACTTATTATTTAGATGTCGGAACTCTGACTAAGCTATCTTGATTGAAATATCTTTTTTGTGTAATAGATTTACGAAGAGAATTGCTCGTACTTTCTTTTAAATATTTTTGCACGTGTGAGGTGTTAGTACGATATAATTGAGTCATTTCTTGAATAGCCGAAGTCATAATTCTCTGCAATATGAGTATAAGTAAGTTGTCGAATAAACTTTGATTACTGATTTACCATACCTCAAAATACTGAAATTGAACTTAAAAATACTGAATTATACCGAATTAATTTGGTATGGTAATGATATAGTAATTTTAGAAACAGAAAACCGAAATTACTGTACCGAAGTTTCAAATATCGGATCATACCCACCCTTACCTTCAACTTGTCTCTTTTTTCTCATAGTACTGATCAGTTACTTTTTTCTTAGTTTAACAAAGATTGATTTATCATATTGAAAATTTAAGTAGGGTTATTACTGATTACAGGAACTGAACTTTTAGTTATAGACGGTATTTTAAAAAGCATTTTCTAAGCAAGTCCTGAAAAATTAAGTAGGACTATTATGTCATAAATTAACTTTTAGTTACAGTCTTACAGACTTACCGTCGCTCTTCTAGTGTTTTAATAAAGTAAAAGCAAAGCAGAGTAAAATGGTTGTTGTATATTATTACTTTACATTACTATTACTACTCTTCACGAGAGGGAATGGGAGGAGCTTCCCGTTGATGGGAATTGACCATCTCACCCTTCTGCTTATGTCATGCTTACGTTTGTGTCAGCTAAGTCTATCGACATAGAGCAGTTTTATTGGTTGAAATGGTGGTTTTACTGTGAATTTTCAATTTGACACATATGACATAACACCTATTAGGTTTTGACAAAATACATCAAATGACACTTAAACTATACTCGAAAAGTCATTTTCACATTTAAACTATCCTGGCGACTTATTACACACCTAATATATGAAAAAGTGATATTTTTTACTCCCTCATATAATATGACCAGTTGCACTAGGGGAGAGTGTACACACTCTCTCCCCACATTAGCGCCACGTCAGTCCACATCAGCGCCACGTAAAAAAATCCTCTAATTTTTAATTTTATATTTTTTTCCTTTCCCCTCCTCCCCCACCCTCCTCCCTTTCTTCTTTATCCCTACTCCCTTTCTTTTTCACATTTTCAGCTCAAATATCAAAATTAGTATGAATGTGAATGTACAACACATATTTTCCTGTTTCAAAGCTGGACCCTTTGGTAGCAATTAGTAAACTTTTTTAATGCAAAAGCACTGAAACCATAAGCAAGAAATTGGAAGCACTCGCAAATTGAGAAATAAAAGAAATTTTGAGAACCCAAAAATGGAAAGTTCAAAAAGGAAAGAAGCAAACCTCCAAAACCCCATCCTACCCCAAATCCATAACCAATGCCAGCACCTAAACAAAATATCCAATTTCAATTTTTTTGCATCAGTACATGAAAACAAGCCAAAAAAAAGATGAGAACAAAAAGAAACTTTTTATTCAAAAGACGACACCAGTTCCATTGAAGTTGGTCAGTACCATTGCTTCCAGTTGAACAGATTACCAATCAATAGAACAAAGATTTACAAATTTGGAGCAGTGTCACTGGGAGCAATATTCTTCACTTTTTGGTTTTCTGATCCTAACAATTTATGTTACCTTTTAGATATTGACAAAATACATCAAAATTTGATTTCTTCTTCTCTTCAAAACATGGTTACATTCTTCTTCTCCTCTTCAGAAGGGAGTGCAGAAGAAAGGGAGGGGTGGGGGGAGGGGTGGGGAAATGAAGAAGAAAGAGACAGGTGGGGGTTGGAAGAAAGGGACGGGTGGGGGAGGGGTGGGGAAATGAAGAAGAAAGGGACGCGTGGGGGGAGGGGTGGGGAAATGAAGAAGAAAGGGACGGGTGGGGGTTGGGGTGGGGGTGGGATTAAAAAAATATAAATTTAGTATTAAAAAAAAGGAAAAATGAATTAATTTTAATTAAAACGCGCTTATTTTTTTAATTATTTTTACATTTTATGCCACATCAGCTTTCAGGAGCAAATAATATCACTTTTGTATATATTAGGTGTGTAATAGGTCACCACTGAAGTTTAAGTGTGAACTCGACTTTTCGGGTATAGTTTAAGTGTCATTTGATGTATTTTGCCATTAAGTTTTTCAAATACTTCTATTAGAACAATAAGAAATTTCTCATTGAAAATATTTAATTACTTTTTAATAATTGAGATCACGTTGCTAAAAGAAAGAGAAAAAACATAAAAAGATAATAAGATACTCCTACATTTCAATATCTGTGACATTTTTTAATTAGATATTGCGTTTATAATTTTTTTAATAAGTAGTTTAAAATATATGCCATTAAAAACTTGTGTAGTTGTAAAGTAATCCTTGTGATTGCATGAATATGGTCATTTCACCCTTAATAAAGGTTTCAAATTCGAGCTATGACTATTAAAAAAAATCATATAACTGTCATCACTCGTTGATGGAAATTGACCATCTCACCCTTCTACTTATGTCATGCCTATGTTTGTGCCAGCTAAGTCTATCGATATGGAGCAGCTTTATTGGTTGAAATGGTGGTTTACTGTGGATTTTTAATTTGACACATATGACATAACACCTATTAGACTTTCAAATACTTATGTTGGAACAATAAGAAATTTCTCATTGAAAATATTTAAATAATTTTTAATAATTGAGATCACGTTGCTAAAAGAAAGAGAAAAAACATAAAAAGATAATATGAGACTCCTACATTTCAATATATGTGACATGTTTTATTGATGTAACGGGTCGTTATTGCGTTTCCAGCCCTTTTGACCCTTTCCCGAGCTTTGTTAGCTCACTTTTGACCTGAGGGACCGTTGACATGTTTCCCGAGGTGTCTAGATTCGATTCAGGCGACTCTTCGTGAAATTTGGGCTTAAAGCGAAAAAGAGTTGACTGAAAGTTGCCTTTTGGGTAAACGAACCTTTTTCGGAAATCCATCGATTCCGAGAGGTCCGGATGGTCATTTAGAACTTGTATGTATATCTGATTCGGTTCCCAATGCACTCGGATGCAATTTGGGACTTGGGTTGGGAAATTGGAAATGAGGTATCGGGGCTTGACTCGGTCAACGAGACCTCTGTTGGAAATTTTGAGGCCACGAGTGTGTTCGTAGCGTGTTTTTATGTGGGTCTGGGTATGTGGTTTGTGAGCAGATGGCCTCGGGAGTGGGTCGGGATTTCGGTTAAGACTTGGAAAATTATTTGGAATTCTGGTACCTGGTGTCCGCCAAAGCGGGACTGCCATAGTGGTGAGACGATCGCTGGGGCGGCCAAGCTTGTTTCGCCCAGACCGTCCTGAAGGCCTGAGAGGAAGGCCGGGGCGGTGGCGCCGGGGCGGTGGCGCCGTGGCGGCCCCGATGCCGCCGTAGCAGTATTGGGCCTGTTATTTCATTAAGTGTGTATTAAAAAGTCCTTAGTCTGTCATTTATCATCATTCCGAAATTTGAGCTCTTGGGAACTATTCTAGAGGATTTTTAGAGAAGATTCTTGGTGGTAAGTCCTTCTAATCTCCTTGCTAATTCATTATTCCTAATCATCTTATAATCCCTTACCCTTATTAATTCCTTAAGTGAAGAAGATAAAAGTGGGTTTAAGAGATATTTCATCTAGGGTTCTAAATCAAGATTTGTTGGTTGGGTTTATGCTAGATTATGATGCATCTAAGGTTGTCAATCATATATTTTTCATTATTAGTGTTGAATCCTTGAATCAAAGAGTTATGATTTATACCCAAAATTGGGAGTTTTGCTTGAATTTTGAAATTGGGTGAATCTTTGAATTAATTTAGCAATTAGTTGATGGGTTTTGATTACCAAGTGTTTAATTTGATATTTTACCCTCGAGTTTTCCATCTTGTCCTTGTGGGGCCCGTTTTCCCAAATTCGAAGGTTGGGTTTTGACCTAAATTGAATGATAGCAATATGAGTATTGATCTTCATGATTTCTAATCTAGATTTCAAATACGCCTAGACTTCTTGATCTTGAGGCTCAGCGGAAGGGCAAGGCTAAGGAGTGATTGTTGGTGTTTGCTGTTAGGACATCTAGGTAGGTTATGGCTTACCTTTGGTGAGACTTCGTGTAGTAAAGCATATATTTAGATTATATTGTCGGAGAAAGAATGTAAACCTTCGAGTATGAAGTTGGGTTGGAGACTGTCTTAGGTTGGGCCCTGCTGTGTGTTTAGGGTTAGCCACCCCGTTGTGTTGTGACTTGATTGCTTCATTGTTATTGGCTCGATGTCACGTGATGATAATAGATATTGGGAACTGTTGTTACATCTTGATTGTGATATGGTAGTACCTTACTTATTGATGTTGATACGAGGATAGCGTTTCGTATGACTTGTGTAGTCTTTCATGATATTGTTGGCGTACCTATGTTAGTACTTGTGATATTGATCTGATCATTGGTGTTGATACGAGGATAGAATTCCGTGTGACTTGTGAAGTCTTTCATAATATTGTTGGTGTACCCATGTTGGTACTTGTGATATTGATCTGATTATTGATGTTGACACATACATTGCACGCATTCTCATCCTTCATGATACACTGTTGGTACTTGATGAGCTGGGCTCGGTTTTTAAATGAGAGTGCTGTGAGAGTCCGATATCCGATGTTAGTCCCAAAATCGTAGATTAAGTGAGTGCATGGACTCCGCGAGTCCCTAGGGTGGTGCCGGTGAGAACCTTCCATGGGCGAAGATCCGGAGTCTCGTCTGTCTGTTGGGCAAAAATCCGAGACGAGTGGCACTTAGACTTTGCGAGTCACCTTGGGTTGTGCTACTGAGACGTGGAGATATTCCGTCCGGAGTACATGTGTACACAACATTGCATTTTCATTTCATTATTGCATTGCATTGCATCATGGCTTATATTGTGATGATTTGGTGTTTTACTTGTGATGTTGGTTTCAGATTGGACATATGGAGACTTGACACGTTTGGATTTAGATGCTCTACTTAGGCGATGAGGTGTACTTTGGTTCCGATTATGTTTGACTTATACTTGTTGATTATCTGCCTATCTTGCTTTATTGTCTGAATTATGTTAGCTATACTTAGTCGGCCGATGATACCTACCAGTACTGTGGTTTTGTACTGACCTGCACTTGCTGCATTCTTTTATGAATGTAGAATTCCAGGTTGGATCTACTTCTGTTTCTCGTGGCTGAAAGTCGCTCCAAGAATTGCTTAGAGTCTACAGGGTGAGCACGACACGTCCGCCGCCTTGAAGATTCTTCTTATTTATGTCTTATTTCCTATTCCGAGACATATTTGGACTTGATGTATTATTGATATTCCAGACTTGTAGGTTTTTGTTAGATGCTCTTGTATGAACAGACCAGATACTGGGGCGGATTTCATTTACTTCCGCATTTTCTAATTTATATTAGAACCGTGAGACTTTCGCTATTTTACTTCTTCCGCTATTTTCTATTATTTGTGAATGTTGAGTTAAGGATTCGCCTATCGAGGTGGGAAAGGTAGGTGCCCGCACGACTTAGTGAAATTGGGTTGTGACAATTAAATATTGAGTTTATAATTTTTATAAATATTGAGTTTATAATTTTTTTAATAAGTAATTTAAATATATGCCATTAAAAACTTGTGTGGCTATAAGCAATCCTCATGAATATCCTTGTGATTGCATGAATAAGATCATTTCACCCTTAATAAATGTTTCGAATTCGAGCTATGGTTAAAAAAAGAATTTTCATATAACTATCACCACCAGTTACCACTATTTAGTCATCATCTCACAACCATCATCGTTGTCCATTGACCAGCTATTTCTAAACTCCAGCGTCATATAAAAATAGCTGATAAGATAAAATTCAAAAGCACTAAATTAAATTACCATTGTGATCATTTGTAGATACTTTAGTTCTAATTGCTCGAACCAAACTCCACGGGAGAAAAAAGAAACTTTACAGTAATTCGGCCCGGGCATTCGTACTAAAGCAGATTATACTAGTTACGTGAGGAGCCTGCTAAGTCCGAGCTCAAACTCAAAATATAAAAGTAATAATATTTTAATTACATGAGTATATTCCGTTATATATTTCTTACCGCGTAGTTAATATGATGTTGTGGCAGGTTAAATATATATTATTAATAAGTCTCCATTATTATTAAAGTTTTTTAGTAACCAAATTAGATAATTTTTAAGAAAAAAATATTAACGAGGGAGGAAGTTTAGCAGAAAAATTATCAAATAACAAAGGGACACAAGTGACCCCACATTAGAATTATTACAACTCTGTCAAAATCATAAATTAAAAAATATTGATAGTTTTATGAATTTGTGAGCAAATAATTTCTGTATTTATAGATAAAAATAGTTTTTTTTTGGTATTTATTAAGTTTTAATTTCATTCATAATATTTCATGCAGAAAGAGTTTATGCTAGCTAAATGTGGCAATCTTAGCTTAGTTTTAGACGAAACTAAGGGAAAAAACTAAATTAATTAAATAAACTTCGAGAATCAATTTAGTTCTTTATATATGGTTTGTACTTAAAAAGAATTAATTCTAAATTTAAATTACAATTTATTGTATGTTATGTATTTTTAATATCTAAATTTTATTTTAAAATATAAGTTGATCTAATTCAATTTAGCTTCAAGGTTTGGCCAAATCGGCTCTCGGAGAATGAAAAAAGTTGAATACTTTTAAAGCTTTTAAAAGAAATACACACCACCGACTTTGAGTAGTGAATCACTATTTTCTAGAGTGATAAAGGGATAAGATCCAAAAAAAGTGATAGGAGACATAATATAAAAGTACAAAAGACTTGAAATAATATATCAAAGGACAAAGGTGAAATACATTTTAAATCTTGAAAAACTGGATGAAAGGCAAAGTAAAGTAGAACAAAGGACAAGAACCACAAAATAAATCTGTGAGGAGGACAAAATCTTAGGATTATCTCTTATATAAAGTAGTAACATGGTTCCTTAAACTTGTCAAGAAAAATTATTTAGATATATTATATGAACTAAGCCTTAGAGTCCTATCGAATATCTGCACTCAAGTCAAATGTTCTTTTCGAACACAACTTGTTGACATGGTATATAGCATATATCTCACTTGCATAGCGCGTCTCGTCGGAAAATGAGAAGATTCTATCAGAAAAATAATTTTTCAATGAAAGATTTTTACAGCCATTTTTATTGATTTCGGCAACAACCCTGACTTCTACTACGGCCACACCTTCTCCTTCTTTTCAAACGTGGCACCAACCCCATTTTCTCCATCCTTAGATCCATCCATCACCATAGATATACCACCAAAAACGTCGACCACCACCACCATTACAGATCAACTACCATGGATTTGGCCATGTAAAATTGACAGTCATCATTTCTACTCTCGTACTAAGATTCAACATTCTTCTTTGAAATTTAGTGTTGCAATACTACTTCTCCAAAATTCGGTGTGCTTCTTTCTTTCTGAAATCCAACATTACTTCCTTTTCTTCAGAATCCATCAATGTTGCTTCTTTTTCTTCTCTTCGATAATTCAACCGTCATTTTTTCGACAATGGTCATCTTTTTTATTCTCTCAACTTAATATAAATTTCAATCAAGATTCTGACTTGCTACTTTCTTAGCCTGGATTCTTCTTTTCGGGTTGATGTTTATCTTCGTATTTTTTTTTTATATATATATTTTGACATTTTTCTTTTCTGATATGGATTCTGTTTATCAATCATGTTTGCTACATCACAACAACCAACATTCACGTATTGAACTTAGTTTACAATTGTGAAATATGTGTTAAGTTGACACATTTTGGACATAGGTAACGTGTTCAATAGGAACGAGGCTTAGTTCAAATGTAATATAAAGTATCTTGCTTATTGAATAATTTTCTCTTTCCATGCCTTGCTAGTGAGTATGCCACTATATTAACTTGTATGTAGACATGATAGTATATCGAGTTTCCCGATTCTTCAAGTAACAACCTACAATCAAAAGAAATGTGAGTAATTTTTGATGTCCTTGTGATAGTAAGTTGAATTATACTTGTGAATCAATCTGAAAAATTAGTAAAACAAGACTGTATATTTTAGCTATGCAGTAATTGTTACGGTTCACTTTTAAGCGGGTGCATAAAAGCTACTAAGAGGTTGTTGGTGCTCTAATTGGATTTTATGTATTTTTTAGAGTCGCCACCTAATTTATTAAGGAAACTTAGGAAAACCAGGTAAAAGGATTTTTTTCAAGCAAAAGAGAAATCCTTTGGTACTAAAGTTCGAGGTAAGGGTTTTGGTGATCCCCTAGGAAAGGTTTTACGCACTCTAGTATTAAAGATCCGTAGAATACGGTTGACCTACGAGCTTCAATGTGTGATTAATGTATTTATTTGCTAAAGTGTGTTTAATTTTTCGCAAAAATTGTCATTCATTTATCATAAAATTCAAAATTTTGGCAAAATATCCCCCTTAGAATAAGGGGGTTTTGGTTTCAATATCTGTATAAGTATTCAACTCACTTTATTGCTCGACTAAGACACACTCGGGATTTCTTCAAAGTAGAATCACTACTATTTTAGTCCTGATAAAATGAGTTTAGTACTTATAGGTTTTTATTATATATATATAGGAAAGTATGGAGTATATCTCCCACTTATATATATATATATATATATATACATATATAAAGAAACTTTATTTAAATCCATTTTTATCCATTTTGAAGCTCAATAAGTCAACTTATATTCATACCCAAAGCCATTTTATCCAAGTGGATTTCCCATTGTTTTTTGTCCTTTAAATTTGGGCTTTAAGCCCAAAAATCTCATCTTTTCTTCTCTGAAAATTTCTCTAAGTCTAAACAGATTTAAAATGGATTCAGTTTTTCTTGCAAATCCTGGATGCCTGATTCTCAATTACTGATCTGGGCTTCACATAAACAAATTTTGTATTCAATTTTTTTTGAAGTCCAATTTTAATCCTAACTCAATGCCAAGGCCCAAAGGGACAAAACAATTACATATTTCGATTCGAAAATAGTTCATCAGTGGGTTTAAGGCCCGAAATCAATTTAATCGTTGCCATTTTTATTTCCAGATTTTACAAAAGGCGGAGGGCCTAAACTATACTTAGGATCGTTTTGAAAATTATTTGACTTAAAACCAGTTTTAAATTTGAAAAGGATTAAGTACCGATTTCATGCAAGATTAATATTACTTGAGTTAAAAAATGATTTAGGTGACATTCCTAATAATACTATGCATTTCCTAAGTTCTAGCATCCATATGGGTTTCAATGTTTAGAAGTGTTTTTAAAAATTACAAGTATATACAAGAATGAAATAAAGGAGAGGAAAGTTTAGGTTGGTGGGCCTACCTAAGTCCACCGATTATTATTTTGTGAAACTTACATAAACAACTACCTTTTAATAGCTTCTAATAAGTTATAGCTATAAGTTGAATATTTACTTTTCGTAGCTGGTTTTTGCTATATTCCGGATGAATCTCGCTTTTCTGAAATACATCGAAATATAGCGCGACTGTTGAGATAAAACCGGCTATATTTATCGCAATAAGAATCTTTTTCAAATTAAATGGTGACTTGTATTATGCAACCCTCATGGGGTTCCATTGCAGCTAACGTCTGTCAATCAAATTAACTACATTCAAATACTTTTTGAATTCAAAAAAACAAAATCAGCATCATATCTTTTCCAAAATATAGCAAAAATTCCTTTCTTTTAATTGTTTTTTCAACAATCTGCTTTGCACTAATACAACAAAAATTCCTTTCGTTTATTTAATTTTTCAACAATCTTATTGGAGATACGTTGTTCTAGTGAATATCAGTAGGAAGAATAGATTATCACCAAGGTAATTATGGATTTCATTCTCCTTTTTTTATCTGTTTAATTTGGCATATCTGAATGGAATTCAAGTGGTATACACTTTTTTGTTTGCAGCTACTCTGAATACAACGTATCTCTCTATTTGTAATGATATAAATGGCCAGCGTAACGGCTTTGATCCGACATTCAGATTTTTGGAACGATCAAAATTGTTATGTTAACTACAAAATAGATGCAGTCGTATTCAGTGATTATTGCAAATATGATGAATTGGTTGCCAACTCAACTGGGTCTGGATAGTTGCAGAAACAAAATGTCAATAAAATATCCTGTTGAGGGGGATACTCAACCAATGGAAATACACAACGATATGGGGGTTAGGGTGTATGTTGAGCTTAAGAGGGAAAAAAGTGTTTTGGGGATGTATCCATTGCGCGTTAGCATTACAGATAATGATGATGAGGAGATTGCATCTGGTGAGTGTGTTTTTAGAGAGGATGTGCTTCAACTTGGATACGATGATAATTTGGAGGAAAAGGATGCGTATGATTCTAATGAATTCGATCTGTCAAACTGTGGAAAGGCTGTTGTATTTTTAGAGGAGGACAACAAATTGATTATTTCCAACGCAGAACAACAGGAAATTTTTGTAGATCCAATTTATTATTGAAACTTGTAATGGCGAATTATGCTATTCGAGAACGATTCAATTTCAAAACTGAGAGATCGAATGCTATATGGTACGTGTTTTTCATATTCTAACTGTGCACGAGATAATAAATGGTTTACAATTTGCTCGTTGTAAAAAAATAAAGTTTGTAATGAAGTTGTGTCTTAAATATAAATCTATAATACATGTAGTAATATTAAAATACATTAAGATATACATTGAAAAAATGAGATTTAACTGAAGAATACATTGAAATACATTATCTTATCCCTTTACTGATAATGACTTCATACTGATCTATGTTTTATTTTGTAGCTATACAGTCGTATGCATGTCGCCTGAATGTGAATGGAAATTACGAGCGTCTAGTGTTGGAAAATCTAAACTGTTCAGGGTTAGGTATTTCCATGACAAACATACATGCCCTTTGAAGGACAAGGTATTCTTTTTCAAAAAAAAAATCAAAGATTCTTCTTCTTCGTATATAATTCTTATGTATATGAATGCGAATCCACTTTCGTCTTTCTACGGAACCAATAGATCCTGTTCATGGATTAACGAAAATGTGCAAAAGCTCTATTTGCCTCTGCCATTCACAGAGGCAAGCAACAAGTTAGTTTATTGGGGAATCGGTTGTTAAGCCGAAAATAGCGAACCATAAGAGGAAAGTCAGCCCTGTGGATATAATGGACGACATAAAAAATGAATTCGGCATAGATGTTTCTTACATGCTGGTCTGGAGAGCTAGAGAAAAGGCTATGAATGATTTGAGGGGGGATCCAGCTGCTTCATACAAGAAATTGCCGCCATATGTCTATATCCTAGATAAAACATATCTTGGATCACATGTTAAAATGCATAAATCATGTGAAAATGAGTTCCTGTATTTCTTTGTAGCACTCAAAGCATTCATAAAGGGATTCGAGCGTTGTAGACCAATAGTGGTAGTGGATGGTGCACACCTTAAAAACACGTATAATGGTACATTCGTATCCGCAAGTACTTTGGATGGTGCAGGTATGTGTATTCCTATGTGTTTAATTTCAATAATATAAACTGAAAATACATTGTATAAACTGAAATACACTGTAAAATATGGATTACATTACTTTTATCTATGTTTTTGTTATTGGAATACACTGTAAATATAGACTGATAAAAAATACACCGTTTATGATTAACTTTTTAAAATGAAAATGTATATACAGGTAATATTCTACCACTGGCATATGGTTTGATAGATTCGAAAAATGATAAGTCGTAGACCTGGTTCTTTGAGCAGTTCAAGCTAGCTTATGGGATTAGGGATAACATGTGTGTAGTGTCTGACAGACATGAAAGCATAATCAAAGCGGTGTATCGGGTGTATCCTACTGTTCCTCATTTGGCCTGCATATGGCATTTGTGAAAAAATGTGACTAAGAAATATAAGTCGAATGATGAAGTATTGAGTCCCGTGTTTTATTCACTTGCCAAAGCATACACACAAGATGAGTTTGATAAACTGATGGAAAAGATTGAGAATGTTGATATACGGGTAAAGGAATATTTGGATGATGCTGGAAGGGAGAAATGGGCTCATCTATATTCACCTGTTAACAGAGGTTGGACGATGACTTCGAATATAGAGGAATGTATTAATGGAAAACTAGTAGCGGCAAGAGAGTTGCCTGTTTTTGATTTCCTTGAAGAAGTTAGGAGGATGTTTGGGAGATGGAATTGCACAAATAAGAAAAATGGTACATACACATTCTCAACACTTTCAAGACGATACCAGGAAATTCTCTCAATGAATGAGTATAAATCGTTACGTATGAGGGTAAGTTTTTTTCTTGATGATAAATCTAGTTTGTTTATATCTCAGAATATATTTCTCTGTATTTTGTTGTATTTAGCTAACTGCTTTGAGTTTTCTTTTAAGTTTATGGAACCTAATATGGAATGTATTTTTGTTGTTGAATGTGCATGGTTATTAGGTTGAAGAATCAACTGAATATGTTTATACGGTTAATGATGGACCGAGACGTTTCATAATTGATTTGAAGAGGAAGACTTGTAGTTGCCGGATGTTCCAAATGGACAAAATACCATGTTCACATGCCTGGGCTGTCTTAAAGAGTAAAAATCTAACGGCTGATGCATATTGTTCAGAATTATTCAAGCCAAATACAGTGGTGAATACGTATGATGTTCTGGTTGATCCACTTCCTGACGAGAGTGAGTGGAATGTTCCAACACACATATTGGAGGAGGTTGTTCTGCCACCGAGATACAAGAGACCTCCTGGTAGGCCAGAAAAGAAGAGGGATAATCCATTAATGGAGCTGATGATTGGTAAACGTAGGAATGCTTGTAGTACATGTGGACGTCTTGGTCATAACAGGCGTTCGTGTGGTAATCAGCCCCTTAAGAAGAAGAAATAAATGTCTAGTCTTAAGTTGTGTTTAATTTCTAGGACAGTTGTCCGATGATGTAAAAACAAAATCAAATTTATTCCATCTTGAATTCATTGTTTCTTTTCTGTGATGTATTTCACTGGTATTATGTTAAAGAATTGAACTGATATGTTCAATATAAAATTTCAATGAAATAAATTGAAAGACCTTGTTCAATACTTGTGCCTCATAAATGACATTATGTGTGCAATGATTTTTGTGGGAATACATTTGATTCATACAGAACAAATTGGCACAACATTATAATAAAAATGGGAAAACATTCTGGAGTTTTGTAACTTTTTATATTTCTTTGTATTTCAATTTATTTCCTTGTATTTCAATATAGTGTTATTATTGGGGAATACATTTTAAAGAGACACATATGAACTTATGAACCAGTTGACTTGTATTTCAATATAGTTGCCTTGGTTGTTGCATTTTTGGTTTCCCAAAAAAGAAGCTTACCACATATACAATGAATAAGAAAATGTATTGCGTACTTATAATAAACAAACACGAAAAGATTGCAGACAGGATATAAGTGTATTTAATAACATCCGAGAACACTAAACAAAAGACAACACCATAATCGTTGTATTCTAAACAAAAAAGATACTGTCTAAAAGTAATATTAACTGATCCACACACTGATGTTCAACATCAAAAAACACATGAAAAATGTCTTGAACTAAACAACATCTACTCTACCCAACATCTACTCTATGTCATCTACTATATTCACTGTATCGTAATCAACTAAAGGCCTGACTGGTCTTGCTGGTTGCTCGTTATCACTTTCTGCATTCTGGTTTGCCTTCCCCCAAGCATAGTCGTAAAAAAGTGCACCATATCTCTGACAGTGAAACTTTGAATCAATTTTGACTGGAATGCCTTTACCCGAGCTCAGGAATTCAGCAAAAGCTGCCACATAGACACCACAGTCCCTGAAACGAAATGAACAAAAAATTATTCGTGCTTTAGTAAAAGTTTAGAAGAAGAACAATGTTATTGAATCTGTATTTCAAAGATAAAAAACATACATGCTTCCAGGTTCTTGTTGTGGTAGATCGTCCACATTAACGACATCAAAATCGTCATTCAGTGCTTTGTTTTTGTAAGATGGGTGTTTCTGAAAATCCATATCCTTCCTCTTTGCATAAAAACCAGACATTTGTAGATGATGTGGCACAAGGGCAACTAGCATGTTCACTTCTCTCTTAACGACGGCATCATGCCCTGCAGCTCGATATGAGTCGTACACATAAAGACATCTGCACAAAACTCGGAAAAAAAAATTAAGAAAACGACAAAAAGATACATTATAGAAATGTATTTCATTATTTCTATAGTGTATGTTTAATAACAAATACACACCTGTCAATGAATGATATTACCACTAAAATCCAGTGATTTTCCTCTTTCACATTGACAGGGATGAATACGTTGTCAAATGTACGCCATGGTACATTATTTCTATAGTGTATGTTTAATAACAAATACACACCTGTCAATGAATGATATTACCACCAAAATCCAGTGATTTTCCTCTTTCACATTGACAGGGATGAATACGTTGTCAAATGTACGCCATGGTACATTACCCATCTCACATACATCAGATTCCTTACTAGCAACACTCGTGGAAGATTCCGGATTTTCCCAAGCACGGTAAATCTCGGTGATTATGGTATGTAGTATATAACTCACGGTGGTAAGCTTATATCTGCTGTTATCTTCATATTTGCCTTTCTTACGGAGATAATAAAAAATAACATCAAGATGCTGCAAAGAAAAATAGGGGCAGTCAGTAATCTCAGTTGATACTTCATTAAAATACACTGAAATATATTGAAAAAGATACAGAAAAACTACTGAAAATATAGAAGTATATCACAGTAGAAATATAATAGAATCTTAAAAAAAAAAAAAACAGTACGAAAGATACATATGTGAAATATAGTGAAATATATGATTAGATACATTGAAATACACATTTTGAAAAACAGTTAAATGATAGGTGTTAGAATCAGTGAAGTCGATCTGTAGAATACATTGAAAACATATGATAAAGACAGTGAAATACATGAAGAAAAAACAGTGAAAAATATGAAGATTTAATGAAATACATTGTAAAATAAACATTGAAACATGCAAATGGAAAAAAGAAAATTCTGTAGAAAAACGAACCTCATCATTCCAAAGTTTCCCTTCCATTCATAACAAGTAGAACCAGTTTTTGTCTTTAACAAGTGTGACGCCTAACTTTAGTGACATATCGACGTCTTCAGGATCCACTAATTCCTTGTTTTTTCTATAGTGGTTTTCCTTGTCTCGTCTATATATAAACAGAAAAAAAGAAACATAGGATTAGAAATTTGTATAAAAAACCTATATATTAAAGAAACATAACCGTAAAAAAATTTACTTTTTATCATGCCTTAATAACAGATCCTTCTTAATCCAATTTTCATATTCTTGAAAATACCCCGTGTCCATAGGGGCATTGATTAGATGTTCTACAAAGGGATGCTTCTTTTCAAATATAATAGGGACAAAAGACCTTGCAGAAGATCTAGCTGAGCTGTAATTTGGCATGAAAGGGGACACAGTGTATTTGCTGGGTTTCCTATCTCGCACAATGCTTGGGTGGACTATTATTCGGCGTTCAGTATTTTCGATTGAAGGTTGTGCTCCTTCAGCAGTTGAGCTTTGCCCTGTTGTTGGTTGTACTCCAAGTTGGCTGGGTAATTGATCATCAGGAATTAACCACTGATAATTTGGTACAACATTATCAACTTTGTTGCTCTGAGGGGTCTTAAAAATATAGGGATCAGCTTGATCATTGACTTGTATTCCAGGGGGACCAAGTGGAATAACTGTGGCGAGAGGACACTGGATTAGCAACTCTGCTACCATTTTCTCTGATGCACTAAATTCTGCATCATGATTTACCCCACTTTGTTGAAATTGTCCAGCCTGCTACCAATATCAAAATGCCCATCCAAAAAATCATCTACAGATTGCTTCAAAAATATACCACATGATTGACACTGGAAATATATGTTTGAGTACCTCAGATTGCAAATGTAGTGCTGATAACAACTCTCCACTCTTTTTTTCATCACTTGTGACTAGACTTTGTTGGCCTACATTCACAGCCGAAACCGGCACATGTGTATGCACCATGACTGCCTCACCCTATACCAGTTATAAAAATTCAGTGAAACAACAAAATACAGATTCACAATGAATTAAAAACATCACTGGGATGTACAAATATAAAATCAGTATAGTGTTCAGTGCACAGTAAATACACTGGAATACAATAATGAATTAGAAAAACAGTGAAATATATATTGAAGTATAATAACTCGAGTTAGAAATATTGTGAAATACATTGCAAAGGGTTAGAAATGAAGTGAAATATACTAAAAAAGGTTACAGTGAAATACAATAGAAAACAAAAAATTTGTGACAAGTGAAATATACACTGAAATATAGTAAAAAGAATTAGAAATATAGTGAACTATACCATCAAATATACTAAAAAGGGTTAGAAATATAGTGAAATATACTAAAACTGTTATGTGAATACATATACTAAAACTGAAGTATAATAACTCGAGTTAGAAATATAGTGAAATACACTACAAAGGGTTAGAAATGCAGTGAAATATACTAAAAAAGGTTACAGTGAAATACAATAGAAATAAAAAAAATTGTGACAAGTGAAATATACACTGAAATATAGTAAAAAGAATTAAAAATATAGTGAACTATACTGTCAAATATACTAAAAAGGGTTAGAAATACAGTGAAATTGTTATATCCCGTATTTTTGAACCTCGGAGCATTTGCTGGGGTGGGGCCCACATACCGAGATTTTTTTCGGAACATCTGAAAAGTCATATGAATCACATATGTAAAGTTAAACACAACTCATGAAGTACCTTTGGACCAAATCAAAGTGGAAACCCTCCAAACGAATATTTTTAAGAAAACGTTTTCGGGTGACCTGACTTTGGGGGGCAAAAACTATATTGTAAGTTTGGAATTTCGAAAATACCTTGAAATAGAAGTTGTAGATAATTGAATTAGCTTTCAATCCATAGGTCGTGGGTTCCCAGGTGACGTCGGTACAAGGAGTTATGAACGTTTTAAGGTCGAAAGGTCAGTGGGCTAGGCCCAACTCGGGACCAACCGAGTTGGCCCAAAAAAATAAAATAATAATTTAGGCCCAATGTTTAAGGGGTGGCCGGCCAAGTGAGGCCCAACCCATGGCTTTAATGAATATTTGCATGTGCTAATTAATTATAAAGGGATCACTATCCCTTAGAAGGTTCAAGAGACTTAGAAGAGAAAGAAGAGCAAAACAAGAGCAAAAAAAAGAAGGCATTTCGGGTTTGGTGTGGAAAATTCACCACCAAAAATCTTGTGTTAAAAATTTGTATTTTGTGGTTTCCTTACTAAGTTGAGTCCCCTCTTCAACTTGGTGTAGTTGGTTTGGAGAAAGGAGGCCTTGGTTCACCAAAGTGATCACAAATTCAAGTAAAGAAGACTAGAGGAAAAGGTAAGAATTTATCCTTTATTCTTGTGTTATGGAGTTTTGTTTGGGTTGTAGTATATAGAAATGTGTTGATTGTATGGAGAAATGGAAGTTTGCAAAGTGGGTGTGTGGTATATATGTGTAGCCATGTGTATTTGTATATTGTATAGCCAAAAATGTATAGAATTCATGTTGTATTCTAGTTGTGAATGTGATGGAATTTATGTTGAGAATGAAAGTGGAGTAAATTTGATTGAATGGAGAAAAATAGCATATGGCCGTGCGGTATATTTGACTTGGGAATGAAATGGATTAAGTTTGTTTAGAGTATTGGAGTGTTGTTGTAATGCTTGATATGTAAATGAAGTTAGAATGATATAAGTTTGTATTGAATTGGAATGTAGAAACTTATGTCGTTTTAGTATGGTTTTTCCGACATTAAGGAAATGAAGTTGTTTGGTTGTTAGTTGTGATGACCATTGATGAATTTGGAAGTTGGAAACTTGTTATGAAGTTGTATGCCAAAGATTTGATGTTTTGCATAAGTTATGATTTTGGCGGAAGATTGTATATCATGTATATCGAGTGTATATCTTAAGGAAAACGATATGAAATGTTTCTAGAACTATATGGTGATGATCATGATGGTTGTTGAATATGAAATTATTGATCTTAGTTGAAAGTTGGGTTGAATTGAAGATTATGTCAACTTGTGAGAAAAATGACTAGTTGAAGGATATTTGTGTTTTTAATGTTCATTGTTGATATTGTTGTTGTCGTTTGGGTTGTTGTTGATGATTTATAGCCGAGTTGAATTCTCGGGGTGTCATATGTATAGGGGAAGTGCTGCCGAAATTTCGGTAGCCAAATATGCTTAAAGTTGAAATAATGGCATTAATAATTCACAATTGGTAAACTTGACCAATTGCAGTTTTTCGACGAAACGGGAAGTGAGTTTGGAAAGGCTTAAGGAGCGCGAAAGGTATGTAAAGCAACCCCAATTCTTCCCTTGGCATGCCCCTAGTGTGTTAGGGTCGGATCCGGGCCTCGAAGGACCTCTTGGCCCTCGGAATCCGCAAGACAAAATTTCAGTTTTTCCTTCAGTAAAATTGAACCATTTTGATACGCTTTTTCTGAAATTATGCAATTTTGCTCTAAATTATTCAGAAAGTCATAGAATGTTTGTATAACCTTTTTAGGTGATACTATATGCTTAGAGGGCACAATTTGAGCCCGCCGCCTTGTTTGTCCCAAGGCGGGCCCGCTATTTACGGTTTTGCCCCTAATGTGTTAAAGCTTCCTTTTTAAGCGATTTTTGAAAGAAATGTTTTAATTACCCTACTAATCGCTTAACGAATATTATTTTAAATATTCTGTTAAATATTATAAATTATTTTGACACTCGGAATGACTTCGGGAAAGTTATACTTCTGTAATTTATTATGATATCCGAAATACATTTATTATGATTCCGTCCGACTCCATTGGATTGGTTTGTCTTTGATACGCTTCATCGAGTCTTTGAAAACATTTATGATATTTTTAAATTGCATTAGTCTCTCACTACTCCATTCGTGGATGTCCCAATGTTTCCCACACTGAGCCCGGGCCAGGATATGTTGTCAAGCGTAATTCTCTGCATTGTTCGCCGCATCCCGATGTAAGGGGGCAGGTATATGCGTACATGGGTCTGTGGAGTATGATGTGCCATGTCCGCCTATTCTGATCTGATCTGTTATGGCCATTTTGATATGACATTATATGATACGGGGCCACGCCCCTTTTTCTGATTCCTCTGTATAGTGGCACCAGCGTCGGGAGGGTGGCCGCATTCTGTCTGCCGAGTCCCGTGGCAGGGACCGGATATGATATGATATGACATATGTTTCTGTACGCATTCTGTCTGTTTTGGAAATATGCATTTGACACTCTGGATTCTGTACTCATTTTCTGTAACCATTATGATTTGACTTCTGTGATTCCGCTTTACATATTCAGTACATATTTCGTACTGACCCCCTTTCTTCGGGGGCTGCGTTTTCTTGCCGCGCAGGTACAGACGACAGGTTTGCTGATCCACACGTTTAGGATCCCGTTTCTGCTATTTTGGGGCGCTCTCTTCTTCAGAGCCCATCTTTTGGTACAGTCTGTCACTGTTATCTGGATATGTATATTGTTCTGGGTATGACGGGGCCCTGTCCCGTCGTATGATTATGATATGTTCTGTAGAGGTCTGTGGATACATCTGTGTGGGTTCTGTACACATGTTTGGGATACTTTGTTCTATGATGGCCTTATCGGCCTATGTGTGCCAAGTCTGCTTTTTCTGATAAATTCTGTAGCATCCACTAATATAATTATATTATTATTCTGATAATATGCTAATTTGGGTATCGGGTACGTATAGGTGCCCAGCTAGGGCACTGGTCGCGGCCCACGGGGTTGGGTCGTGACAGAAATATACTAAAACTGTTATGTGAATACATTATGTCCTTTGGTACCTGTGGTTGTGTTAGCTTTGGGGGTGTTTCACCGCTACCTTGAATCTCTTCAGTTGAAGCCCTTAAAGTATCCCCACTTTGTGTACTTCGGCGCATTCCAACACTAGAAACATCGCCAGGTAAGATTGTGCCTGCAACCTTCATCTTTTTTTCCAATAATATATATTAAATTGAATTCCTATATGTATAACAAAACAAAGTACAAAAAGTACATAATGGTAAAGGGTAGTTTTAACCTTATTTTCATCAATACCATCTTTGACAGTTGATGTCTCTTTGGCAGAATGTTGTTCTTGATTGAATTCATGCGAGTATTGTATGCCAACCTCGTATTGATGTAACGGAGCTTCACTATCAGCAGCCTTGAAAATATATATATGTTATTCGGAAAAGCATGGGAACAGTTTTCATTCCAAATTTGTATTTTGTGAATAAAATTAGTTTTATTTTGGATTTACCTTTTCTGATGTTTGATTTCCCTTTATTGCCTCAACAACCTTTTTGAAGTTGTCATCGATGCTCTTGCGAATATCATCCATGGACTTGCTAAGATCAGTATACTGAGCGGATACCTACGTGTTTTTGAAACAACAATACGTCAAAATTTTCAACACCCTTACCAAAACAAATATATTACAAAAAAAAAAAAGGAGAACAAAACACTTACATTTTTCTTAAAAGCTTGAAACTCTTGTCTGAGCAGTTTCACCTCATCAGTTTTGGTGGCCATTTGGACATCATGATGCCTTGACGTCGAAGTGTCCTTCGATGTTATGATTGGTTCGTTCCGGGCTGACTGTTTCCTAACAGTAGTATCTGTAACTGAAACCTGTCTGCGTTTCTTATGAGGCGGTGAATCAGATACTGCAGACCGCTGTTGCTGTTTACCCCTTACAATGTGTGGTGGTATGGTACTGAAGTCATCATAGTCATCATCAACCATCTCGTTGCCTTCAGCAACTTCAACTCCATCTGTTGGGTTGGGGATAGCTTGTGAAACAACAGGAGACAAATTAAGTCGTTCCAACTCAGCAGTGGTTGGAACAACATCATCAAAAGTACAAATCTGTGAAAAACAAAATTTAGAAACAGTTAGAGATACATTAAGTACATCAAAAGAAATTGAATGAAATATATTTGTATAGATACATATAATGGTGTCAAAACAAAATATATGGAAACATTTATGATATTTGGGGGCTATAATGAGAAAAACAGTAATGTAGAGGACTGAGTCGATGAAAAATATAGTGAAATACATTTGATTACCCCCCCCCCCCCCCTTGAAAAAGTGATGATTTACATTACAGTAAAATAGAGTCAGAAATATATTGAAATACAATAAATATTTGTGGAAAATACAAGTGATATACAATGGGATGCAAATGATAAAAGGTTGATTCAAATACAGTTAGAAAAAAAAAATGGAATGCATGTGTAAAATTTTACCGGGTGTATGTCATCTCTAAACATGCCTTCCATCAAAGCTTCAAATTTTGGTCTTTCTTCGACAGTCCGCCAATTCAAGATTTTGGGAATTAAATTCCCCGACTTAATTGCAATTTTGGATGGGACTTTTGAACAAGATTCATACAGCCAAACTTGCATGGCAATTGCCATTCCGTGAATCCTATAATATTGCTTGAAGTCGGCATATTTCTGACTAATGCTTGTAACCAACTCTTTGAAGGACTCTTTGCCCCAAGGATAATCAACATATCTCCCGTCCTCTACAACGTCAAAATGTATCCTAGGTATGTTCGATCGAACAGGCTCACCGCATAATACGAATGTATTTATAAAATACAATATGACCATCTTGACTGCGTCCTCGCCTTTGTCCTCCCAATCTGAATTGTTGAAGCACTTTATCAGCTGCCCTCTTTCGATGCGATCAAATGTTCCACCTAAATAATCATCCATAAGCCTATTTTTTTCCCGTCTTATCATACACAAATTCATTTGCGTCGGAGACACAATTCAATCGAGTGATTAGTGCAAATTCTCTAATGCTAAAACGCAATACTTTTCCATTTATTTACAATGTCAAGCACTCGTATGTACTTCCCCTAAGCTTCTTAACCATGAAGCACCTGAATAACTGTGCTTGTACATCGATATGCTGCATTCTGAGATAATTCCCAAAAATAGAGTATGCAAACTTGTCCATCTGACTAGCCCTTGTTAGTTTACCCCTAATGTCACTGATTACATTGACGTTCGTGTATCTTTGCATAGATAGGGCCACAGCAGGCTGCTTCGTGACCAAAAATCTAGAATCCTGGAACAAATGACATATGTAAAACACAATCAATTTTCCCTACGAACCTAACATACAAAAATTAAAAAAAAAAATGACAACATCGAAACACAACTGCTAGAGTCTTAAAATCTATAACAAACATGCTGTATTTTTGATATTCAGTGAAATACATTGAAATATAACAAAAAAGTCTACTGATAGTATGTCCAACCCATATTAAAAACAAAAATATAACAAAATAGAAAAACAAAACTACCAGATGATAAAATGTATATAACAAATTGAAAAACACATAATAATTTAAAACCAAAGGAAATACGAAAAAAAAATATACATAAATATATGGAAAATATAGATCTGGTGAATTGAAATACATTCAAGAAAAGGGGAAAAATACCTCTCCATCGTCTTCTACATCACTTGAAGGTTTTTTCCGAAGTACTTTTTTGCCCTTGCCTCCAGGAACAGGCTTGGTAACCTTTCTCTTCTTCTGTAGCGGCACTTGAGAGACTTTTTTATCTGGTGCTGACTGTTTCCTCTTTGTTTTTTTTATCATCATGAGAATCATGATGTTGTTTCATCCTTCTTGGATCATTAAATTTTTTGCTACACGTCTCAGCATAAGATGACCCTCCTGCAATGGGGTTTTCTTGTTGAGTAATTCCTAAAGAGAAACTAGGACCATCTATTATATTTTCTATACCTCGAGTTCTCATGCCCGGAGAGCCGATTTCAGCCATTGAAATTGAATCTGTGAATCTTGAGGAAAAACAACACTAAGAATCAATGATTTGTATATCAGAGAATGATGAAATTAAAGCAACAGAGAATTTTACAAAAAAAAATCTGCAAAACAACATGCATCTTGCAAAAAAATATACTGAAATACAGTGGACAAAATAAAAAACGAAAAAAAACTTACCTATTTTTGGTAAATTCTTTACTTAGAAACCGCAAACATAATGTAGAGTTATGTGAGAGTGAAAATCGGAATTGATAATTGAAGAAGTTAAAGAAACTGATTTGAATTATGGAAGAAATGGGGGGAATTGGGAGTTAATTGCGTGTATTTAGGGGGAGAGAGAGTATATTTGGGAACTATGCGTCTAAACAGGGATATGGTGCTGCACGGTTATTTAGTAAAAAAGCGGGGTAGCTATGAAATGTATAATTTGAAAAATATACCTATGTATCATAAATATTAAAAAGGATAGTTATTATCCATAAATAAGTCTTAGGGGTAGTTAGACCAAGTAAATTTTACTACTATTTTCACCCATACTTGAGCCTTCATGTCAATATTAGCTTCCCTTTCAAACCATCGGACTAGATCAAAGATAGAAAGGTTGGGCCTCGGGTCCAACTGGTTTCAGATGCAAAGCAGTGGCCCGGTACGCAATCACATAGGACACAAAATAAGAAAAGGACTAGAGGATATTTAAGACTTGTTTATTAAACTAGAAATGGGAGCTAATCATAATCATACACACACATATACGCGAACATATACCTAACTATTTAAATCAATATGGCACAAAGGCCTAGCCCAAAATAAAGACAGCCAAACAAGCCAAAACTTAAGAGGAATAGGGAGGGCAGAAGGCCCAAATGCCAATCAGAAGGCAAAAATAGCTAAGGAAACAAGCAAAGGCCCAAACAGAGTTAATTATCAAGAAAGCCCAACATGGCATAAGTAAAGAAACAAGCCCAATCAAAAGGTTTATAATCCAGAGGCTACTAATTGTGAGCCCACATGAGTGACATACCACGTTTATGCTAAATATACAAGTTCTCATTTACCTAAAGCATGCAGGACAATATATACTTGATATATTTAGATGTATCTTTTGTATATTCAAACAAAAATAGCTTTCAAGTTCAGAAATGTAAGGACCTGTTTGGTCATTATAGACTTTCCGGCATTTTCTCTCTCTTCCCGAGGTGTCTATATCGGATTCGGACAACTTTTTGGGAAATATAGGCTTAAAGTGAAAAATAGTTGATCCAAAGTTGACTTTTGGGTGAACGGACATATTTCGGTAATCCGTCAATTCCGAGAGGTTCCGATGGTCGTTTAGAACTTGTGTGTATATCTGGTTCGGTTCCCAATGCACTCGGATGCATTTTGAGACTTGGGTTGGGAAATTGGAATTAAAGTATTGGGCTTGACTCGGTCAACGAGACCTCCGTTTGGAATTCCGAGGCCACGATCGCGTTTGTAGCGTGTTGTTATGTGTGTTTATGTTTATGGTATGTGAGCAGATGGCCTTGGGAATTAGTCAAAAAATCGGATTGAATTATGAATTTGGGTGAATTTTCTAGTGTCTGGTGCCGGCTTTGGTGCCACCAGCAACGCGGCAGCGGTACCGCTGGAGCGGTCCAAGCTAATTTGGCTTGACCATTGTAGCGGCTCCGCTGGGGCAGTCCCAGCGTCGCCAAAGAGGGTGACGGGAAGTGAGTGTTATTAATGAAGTGTTAAAAGCCTTTGGTCCTTCATGTAACACCATTACAAAAATAGAGCTCTTTGGGACTGTTTTAGAAAGTTATTAGAGAAAGCTCTTGGTGGTAAGTTTTTCTTATCCTTTACTATTCCATTAATCCTTATTATCTTAGAATTCCTCTTCACTTATCCATTCCTGAGTTATGGATGATTAAGAGTGGTTTTTCATTAATGCTCTATCTAGGTTTATTAATGATTAAATTGATGGGGTTTATGCTAGATTTTGATGAATCTAAGGTTGTTAATTATTTATATTCCATTTTTAGAGTTGAATTCTTGAATCAAAGAGTTATGATTTATACCCAAATTTGGGGGTTTTGCTTTCATTTCAAAATTAGGGGATTTCATGAGTTAAATTAGCAATTAGTTGTTGGGTTATGATCACCTAGTGCTTAATTTGATATTTTGCTTCAGAATTTCCCGTTTTGACCTTGTGGGCCCCGTTTTCTCAAATTCTAAGGTTGGATTTAACCTAAATTGAAAGATAGCAATATTAGTATCATTCTTCGTGGTTTCTAATCTAGATTTTGAATATACTTAGACTACTTCAGTTCTGAGGCTCAGCGGAAAGGCAAGGCAAATGAGTGAGTTGTTGGTGTTACGGTTCGGCCATCCAGGTAGGTTATGGCTTACCCTTGGTGAGACTTCGTGTAGCGAAGCATATATTTTGATGATATTGTCGGAGACAACATGTAAACCTTCGGGTATGAAGTTGGGATGAATATTATCTTAGGTTAGGCTCTGTTGTGTGTTTGGGGCTAGCCACCCTGTTGTGTTGTGATTTGATTGTTCTATTGTGTTGGCTTAATGCCATGTGTTGTTGGTGGATATTGGATTCTGTTTTACCATCTTGATTACGATGTTGTTGGCGTACTCGCTTGTTACACCTCGGAAAATTTTCCGTTTATGCACAGTGAATAGTCTAACGAAGAGCACGGAATATATGGTATTTCAATGAGTGAGGAATGACATTTGATGACCCTAATTAAGATTTCAAAGACATTCGTAGTAAGAGGAGAAAGTTTGCCAAGAGAGGGCAAGGCATGCGATGTGTATCGGAAAGGATTTACGAGCAGCAAGTTAATGATGATTAAATAGCGTCTTGGAGAAGAATTATAACATCCCTTAGATTGTTAATGAGGTGATAAAAAAGTGTCAAGAAGGTTCCATAAGGATCGGAGATCACACCAAGTGATGAGAACAAGATCAGTGAAAAGATGAGTTATACGGTCCGTATAATGGTCCGCAGAATTATCATAGTGAAGTCCCTCATTGGTGAGATTATACGGTCACTTATACGGACCGTATAAAGTTATACGGCTCGTATAATGTGTCGTATAATGGTCACAGAGGCAAGATGTTGAAGAGGTGATTTTACGGCCACTTATACGGACCATATAACATTATACGGCCCGTATAGTGTGCCGTATAATGAGCACAAAATTGAGTGGTTAAAGGGGTGATTTCAGGGTCACTTATACGGACCGTATAAGTTTATACGAACCGTATAATTGTCCGTATAACTTCCCGACAGATCAGATTTTCACGTTATTAAAAAGGGACCAAGTCATTATTTCATTTCATTTTTCATCCAACACTTCAAGAACTCTCTAGAAACCCGCTCCACTCTTCACCCACAAGAACACAAGAGAAATTTATGATCAACTACATCAAATTAAGCAAACCGAGTGTAAGAAACTCATTAAAGATCATCCAAGCCAAGAAATTTCATGGGAGATGAACTAGGGTTTTGCCTCAAGTGAAGTATTTCCATCCAAAGTTTATTTCTACAACATCTAAGGTAAGTTTTATGATCTTTCCATGCTATTTAGGGTATTGAGAAATTGAAACACTTGGATTGTAGAAGGAGATAGAAAATGGGTCATGAATGTGGGAATAGTGTCATTTTTGAGTAATAGCTTGGGTTGAGTAATGATTCTTGATATGTTATGAATATAATCATGTTATAAATGATATTGATAATATGGGATAGATATTGTATATGAGCGAAGGTAATAGTGTGCTATGACCATGGATATGGATGACTTGAAGTGAATTGAGGAATATGGATAATGTAGTTAAATAAAGACTATTGTCATGATATTGTGAATGCTGTTATTGATGTTTGGGAGTTGATATATGATATGGAGGAAGTCGTATAAATAAAGGAGATGATGTCCAATTTTCTCTAGCTTTAGTCATGTATGTTAGCTATCGATCTTTCTAATGATAGTATGACTCTAATGAAGGTAGAAACGTGAGCATTGAAAGAGAACGTGCAAGTGATAGAATAGTTGAACGGAAAGGTATGTAAGGCTAACCCTTCTTTCATAAGGCATGGTCCTTTGGCCAAATATCTAGTCTTCTATAAGCCTATGATGTCCTCCAAATGATTCCATCTTCAAAAGCTACTAAGCTCATGATTCTTGATACATTATGATTGTACTAAATTCCTCATATGACGAATAATTCTATAATGATAGATGTAATGATGACGACGGCAATAGTGATAACGATAAATGATGACGACGATAATGGTGATGATGATAATGATGGCGATGATAATAGTGATGACGCTAACGATGTTTTTGGGCTTTTATGTATATGTGCCTAAGAATGGCTAGTATGGAACCCCGAGCTTATATGGTCGGGTAGAATATATATATATATATATATATATATATATATATATATATGTATAATGTGCGCGCACCACTGCAATTGGGTACGGATAACCGTGAGCCTTGGTAGGGCCAGGTATGTGTAACCCTGAGCCTTGGTAGGGCCGGGTATGTATATTCACCGAGCCTAGCCAAGGTCGGGTACGCAAAACATCGAACCTTCGTGGTCGAGTATGCTATGTAAATGCTATGTATATGATATGGATATGTATATGATATAGATATGAGTATTAATACGAATATGATAAGAATATGAATAAGAATATATATATATATATATATATATATATATATATATGAATACGACTATGGATACGAAATGTAAATAAGTACGGATATGAGTGCGGATACGAATACGGATGTATGTACACAATCTCGCATTAGAAATGGAAAGTCCCTATGAAAAACAAGTAAGTGCTTATGACGATGATACTACTATCTCCCATCTTATGCTATTTCTTATGTTGCTTATTATGCTTCTATAATGATATTGATCATGCTTTACATACTCAGTACATTCTTTGTACTGACGTCCTTTGGTTTGCGGACGCTGCGTCATGCCCGCAGGTGGCCAGGGAGACAGGCTTGATCCATAGCTATACTTCTCAGGGACTACATAGCGGAGGTCCATTTCATTCGGAGCTATAGCTTTTGGGTATTGATTCTTTTGTGTATATATTTATGGGCATAGCGGGGTCCTGTCCCGCCTATATAATATGACATACTCTCCTTAGAGGCTCGTAGACATGTGTATATGGTTGGACGTGTTTGGCCTTGTCGGCTTATATTTTAGATGTCATTATGTTAGCTTCGTCGGCTTATGTACATTGCTATGGGCATTGCTATTAATGGTGATATGACTATATGTATTGTGGCCCAATGGAAATAGTATGATTAGTGGATATAAAGTATGATTTAATATGTGTATCACCTAGATGTAAATGTAAAGGTATGTTAAGAGGTGCCCCGGTGGGCTAGCACCGGGTTCCCGTCGCGTGTTACACCTCGGAACTTTGGGTTGCTGAGCGGTGAAGGGACTAACGTAAGTTAAGGTGAATATGATGTCCCTAAAAGTAAGAAGGGATACTTAATAATTCTAATTAAGATTCCAAAGAAGTTAAAGGCAAGGGAGAAAAGCTCGTTATGGAACTTCACCGCAGTTCTGCGAAAGGGGGTTCGACGGTCGTTCTTTGTACCGTCGGACGAGTCGACGCTTCATCGATCGTGCCGTAAAATTGAGCTGGAGCACAGACTATTCGACAAACAGGTCGACGCTCCGTCGATCAGTTCAACGGACCATTCTTCTCACCGTCGAATGAAAAGAAACGACAGATTGCTCACTGGAAATTTAACGACTTCGACGACCAGATCGACGCTCCGTCGATCGCACCGTACATCTCGGTCGGTACTGATTTCATGAATTAATATAAGGACCCTCTCTCATTTTTTATTTCATTTCATTTTCATTCTCCTCTCTGCAAGAACCCTCTAGAACCTTCTCCGTCATTCATCCACAAGAAATCAAAGGAAAACCATGGTCAATTACACCGAATCCATGAAATCAAGTGTGAAACCCATTAAAAGTTTATCTAAGCCAAGAAAACTCAAGAGAAGTGAGTTAGGGTTTTGGTGCAAGAAGAGAAGCTCCACTTGGGTGTTGTTCATTCATCATCTAAGGTGAGTTTTATGACCCTTTTATATGGTTTGAGTGGTTAAAAGTTGAAACACTTGGATTGTGGAAAGACATAGAAATTGGGTCATGAATGTGTGAATAGTGTCATTGTTGAATAGTGATTGGGATGAATCATGAATGTTGGTATGCTGTGATTGTGAATATGTTATAAGTGACATTTAGACCATGGAATAAGTATTATATATGAGAAAACGCGATAACGAGTTATAATCATAATTGTGGAGAAATCAAAGAGAAATGGTGAATTGTGGTAAGTGTAGATAAATGATGATTGTTGTTGCTATATAGTGAATGTTGTTATTAAAGTTGGGAGTTGATATAGAATGTGGGAAAAGTAGTATAAAAAAAGGAAGTGCTGCCCAATTTTCCCTAGAAATAGTGAAATGTTCTTATAGCCGAGTAACTAATGTTAATGCGATTCCTCTTGAAGGTAGAAAAGTGGGCACCAAAGGAAACCAAGCGAACGATAGATTAGTTAAGCACAAAAGGTATGTGAGGCTAGTCCTTTCTTTCTATGGCATGAATCCTATAGTATGACTTTCTTTCTTCTCCATGAATCTCTTAAGTTCCGGAAAGATATGAGCCTATATTCCTAAATAGCTATACAAGGTAATAAGTTAAAGTATGGAAGTTCTAGATGTTCATGATATGATGTTCCTAAAGCGTCAATGATGTCATTTATTGCTTACACTCACCTTATATACTATTCCCTTCAAGGTGAGGCAGGATGTTAATGAGTGCTCCATAAGGAAATCGGGAGATCACGACCTTACGTCACCCCGATAAAGCATAGTTGTCCTTGAGTCTTTATGCATGCACTATGATGAGCATATTATGATGATGATATAACACCGTGCCTATTTGGCCGGGCAGTCACCGTTAAGGCGGGAAGCTATACACCATGGCCAGATGGCATGAGCAGACACCACTAGTGGGCGGCATGAGATGATACCCCGGACGCGGGAGGCCTGGACGCAGGCTAATGATTATTACACCGATCCGATATGGACGGGCAGCTTATATATTTATGCATATATTTTATGATGATGATTATGAGTAAGCCAACATGCATCACGTCCTTTCTATTTGACAGTCAGATACAGATGTTCCTTATTGATGCTTCCTTTATTTCATTGATGTGATATTATTGTTTATGCCTCTCATACTTAGTACAATGTTCGTACTGACGTCCGTTTTCTTTGGACGCTGTGTTCATGCCCACAGGTAGACAGGGAGGTGATCTTGATCCAGGCTTGTAGGAGCTGTTAGCTGTTTTGAGAGCACTCTATTGTTTCGGAGGTGCTTATGGTTATCCTTTTATGTACATGTATGTTTTGGGCACGACGGGTCCTGTCCCGTCCATATGTCTAGTACTCTAGTAGAGGCTCGTAGATACGCAGTGTGGGTCCTATGGTCTCACGAGGTTGCTACCATGTATATATATATATATATATGTATATATTATTTCAATGACCAAAAGGCTTGTGCACATAAAAGTATTTATGTTTTGAAATGAAAGATGAATTTCATTATACTTTGAGTATAATTTTGATAAAAGAAACGTTTAATGAGTATGATAAGCAGTAGAAGGAGGGGTGCTCGGTGGTTAGCCAAGGGTACCCGTCGCGGCCCCTGGTTGGGTCGTGACATCGCGACCCTCTGGTTGGGTCGTGACAAAAGTGGTATCAGAGCAGTTCTGTCCAAGGGTGTGTCTACGAGCCGTGTCCAGTAGAGTCTTGGTTATGGGCTGCGGGCATTTTAGGAATGAACGACCTTCTTTCTTCATAAGATCGTGCGATAGAGGTATGGCATAAGAACTTCTTTTTTCTTAACCGTGTATTATGTATTTCAGAGAAGCCTGTAAAGAGAAAGGCTACGGCAGCCCAAAAGGGCAAGACTGTGGCGGAAAAATGGGCTGAAAGGGCACCGCCAACAGTTGTAGAGGAAAGTAAGTCCCAGAATGCGGCTCAATCTCAGTCTTCCCAGTCAGTGCCTATTTCTGAGGAGCGTGAGAGAGCCTCAGCCCCAGCTCCAGCACCTCCGGCTCCTCCACTGGATGCTTCAGGCCAAGATGTAAAAGAGGCCATTCATTTGCTTACTCAATTGGTTGCTGCCCAAACTCAGCGGCAAAGTACAGGGCAAGGTGATAGGGCTGTTAGTGCAACGGCCCATGACTTCATTAGCCTGAACCCTCCAGAATTCTTTGGATCAAAGCCGGATGAGGACCCTCAGAATTTTATTGATGGAATGTTGAAGACGCTTCGGTTGATACATGCTTCGGACACCGAATCGGGGGAGTTAGCGTCCTATAGATTGAGAGATGTCGCGATCCATTGGTACACGGTTTGGATGGCTTCACGGGGAGCCAATGCGCCTCCCCCGGTGTGGCAGGAATTTGTAGATGCTTTCCTCTGACATTATTTGCCTCCAGAGGTTCGGCGAGCTAGAACCGATAAGTTCTTGAATTTGAGGCAAGGTAGCATGAGTGCTTTAGAGTATAGTCTCCGCTTCAATTCTTTGGCTAGGTATGCTTTGGCCATGGTAGCGGATATAGGTGACCGAGTGCACCGATTTGTGAAAGGCCTAGGGCCACATTTGATGGATAGGTGCTTGACGGCGTCCCTTCAGGACAATATGGATATTTCACGCATTCAGGCCCATGCTCAAAATTTGGAAGAAAGCCTATAACAACAAAGAAGTAAGCGTGAGCATGATAGGGGACATAGCAAGCAGGCTAGATCTTCGGGTTCGATGAGTGAGTTTAGAGCCGGGCATAGACAACAGTTCTCGAGGCATTCCAGCTATTCTATGACTAATGCGCCTCCACGATTTTCAGGCTATAGATTTGATAGATTTACTCATTTCGGGCCGAGTCAGGGTTTTTTGGGATCTCAGTTCAGAGGTGATTCGGGTCAGGCGAGGCCACCCGTACCACGATGTTCCCTGTATGGGAAATTACATTGGGGTCAGTGCCAATTGGGTTCAGCAGTTTGCCAGTCATGTGGTCGACCAGGCCATATTATGCGTGATTGCCCCTTAGTTGGTGGTAGAGGTAGGACCCAGCCTTCAGGGTCGGTAACCGAGTCTTCATCATCTGTACGCCCTATGGGGCCAGGTTCACATGCGTCGGTCGGCCATGGTAGAGGAAGAGGGAGAGTCCCCAGCTTTAGCAGTCCTCAGCACCGTATTTATGCTTTGGCTGGACGCCAAGATCTTGAGTCTTCTCCTGATGTGGTCACAAGTATATTATCGGTATTTTCTAATGATGTATATGGTTTGATAGATCCGAGCTCCACATTATCATATGTTACTCCGTATATTGCGGGTCGGTTTAAAGTCAAATCGGAATCGATCAAACCTTTTGAGGTGTCTACACCCGTTGGTGAATCGGTAATGAGTAGCCAAGTATATAGAAACAGCAGAGTTATGATCTGTGACCGTCGTACTATGATTGACTTGCATGAGTTAAAAATAGTAGATTTTGATGTTATTGTGGGCATAGATTGGTTGGCTTCTTGCTATGCCAATGTTGATTGTAGAATGAAAATAGTTCGCTTCCAATTTCCGGGAGAACCAGTTTTAGAATGGAAAGGGAATACTTCGTCACCAAAAGGTAGGTTTATTTCCTATCTAAAGGCAAGGAAAATGATCACGAAAGGATGCATTTATCATCTAGTTCGAGTTCAAGACGAAGAAGCTGAACCGCCGACTCTTCATTCAGTTCCCGTAGTGAATGAATTTCCGGATGTGTTCCTGGAAGAGCTTCCAGGCCTTCCTCCCGAGCGGGAGATTGATATTGCTATTGATGTGTTGCCAGACACCAAGCCTATATCTATTCCTCCTTACAGAATGGCTCGCGCAGAATTGAAGAGTTGAAGGAGCTATTGAAAGACTTGCTTGAGAAAGGCTTTATTAGGCCTAGTTCATCCCCGTGGGGAGCACCCGTATTGTTTGTCAGAAAGAAAGATGGCTCCTTGCGAATGTGCATTGACTATCGACAATCGAATAAGGTGATGATTAAGAACAAATATCCTCTTCCGAGGATTGATGACTTATTTGACCAATTACAAGGCGCCAAATGGTTTTCAAAGATAGATTTGAGGTCCGGGTATCATCAAGTGAGAGCTAGGGAGAAAGATATCCCTAAGACAGCCTTCAGAACAAGATATGGCCATTTTGAGTTCCGGGTAATGTCATTTGGGCTAACTAACGAACCGGCAGTATTTATGGATTTGATGAACAATGTGTTCAGGCCCTTCCTAGATTTATTTGTGATTGTATTCATCGAAGATATCTTGGTGTATTCAAGATCCGAGGCAGAACGCGCGGAGCATTTGCGTACTGTCCTTAGAGTTCTTCAGACTCAAGATTTGTTTGGAAAATTTCTAAGTGTGAGTTTTGGTTGAACTCAGTGACATTTTTGGGGCACATTGTTGCAGCCGATGGTATTCGGGTAGATAGCCAAAAGGTTGAGGCCGTGAAGACTTGGCCAAGGCCCACAACTCCTACGGAGGTTCGTAGCTTTCTGAGTTTAGCAGGTTATTACAAGAGATTTGTTGAAGGTTTTTCTTTATTTCTGCACAACTCACAAAGCTGACCCAGAAATCAGCAAAGTTTCAATGGACAGATGCTTGTGACCGTAGTTTCCAAGAGCTGAAAGATAGGTTGACTTATGCCCCAGTCCTGACACTTCCAGAGGGATTGGAAGGATATGTTGTTTATTGCGATGCTTCAGGCATTGGGCTAAGCTGTGTGTTGATGCAAAATGGTAAGGTGATTGCGTATGCTTCAAGGCAATTACGGAAACATGAGAAAAATTATCCAACCCATGATCTAGAATTGGCTGCAGCGATTCATGCATTAAAGATGTGGAGACATTATTTATATGGTGTCCATGTGGATATTTACACGGATCATAAGAGCCTTCAGTATATCTTCAACCAAAAAGAGTTGAATTTGTGGCAACGACGATGGTTGGAATTGCTAAAAGATTATGATGTTGATATCATATATCACCCTGGAAAGGCAAATGTTGTGGTTGATGCTCTTAGCCGTAGATCAATGGGAAGTTTGTGTGATGTACGACCAGAGAAACGAGAAATGGCTCGTGAGCTCCAGCAGTTAGCTAGTCTAGGAGTTCGAGTCTTGGACTCAGGTAGTAGGGGAACTACCATTCAGAATTCAGCAGTCTCGTCACTAGTAGTGGAAGTGAAAGAGCGATAATACGAAGATCCCATACTAATGCATTACAGAGATACACTCCCTCAGAAGGAGAAGTCATCATTTGAGATTGTAGGAGACGGAGTTCTCCGATGCCGAGGCAGATTATGTGTTCCTGATGTGGCAGGTTTACGCCACCAAATACTGCGAGAAGATCATTGTTCCCGTTATTCTGTCCACCCCCGAGCGACGAAAATGTACCATGATCTTAAATCTATATATTGATGGAATGGATTAAGAAAGATATAGCGTAATTTGTAGCTCAATGTCCCAACTGTCAACAAGTGAAAATCGAGCACCAAAGCCGGGCGGATTGTTGCAAGCTGTAGAAATTCCAACTTGGAAGTGGGAAGTGATTAACATGGATTTCATTACAGGCTTACCCCGTTCTCGACGTAGGTATGATTCTATATGGGTGATTGTGGATAGACTCACGAAGTAAGCTCATTTCTTACCAGTCAGAACGACATATGTGGTGGAAGATTATGCAAAGCTTTATGTTAAAGAAATAGTGCGACTCTATGGTGTCCCAGCATCTATTATCTCAGATAGAGGAACTCAGTTTACAGCTAATTTTTGGAAGTCCTTCCAAGAGGGTTTGGGAACTCAAGTGAGCCTTAGCACGACATTTCATCTGCAGACTGATGGACAAGCGGAACGTACCATTCAGACTCTTGAGGATATGTTACGGGCATGTATGATAGATTTTGGAGGTAATTGGGATGATCACTTACCACTTATTGAATTTTCTTATAATAATAGTTATCATTCTAGCATCCAAATGGCACCGTATGAGGCTTTATATAGGCGAAAGTGTAGATCCCCAATTGGGTGGTTCGAGGTAGGAGAGACTAAATTGATAGGGCCAGACTTGGTCCAGTAAGCCATAGAGAGAGTTAAGCTCATACAAGATCGGTTATTAGCAGCCCAAAGTCGTCAAAAGTCCTATGCGGATAATCGTCGAAGGGACTTAAAGTTCGAAGTGGAAGATTGTGTATTCTTAAAAGTGTCACCAATGAAGGGTGTAATGAGGTTTGGCAAAAAAGGGAAGCTTAGTCCCCGATACATTGGGCCTTATGAGATTGTGCGCAAGGTAGGCAAAGTGGCCTATGAATTAGATCTACCTCCTGATTTGGAGTCAGTTCACCCAGTTTTCCATGTCTCGATGCTTCGTAAATGTGTTGGAGATCCTACTAGGATCGTGCCAGTAAATTATGTACAAGTGACAGAAAAGTTTACTTATGAAGAGGTACCCATTGCCATATTAGATAGGCAAGTACGGAAGATTTTGAAACAAAGAAGTGGCCTCAGTCAAGGTTTTGTGGAGAAACAATAAACGAGAAGAGATGACATGGTCAGCGGAAGAAAATATGAAATCCAAGTACCCACATTTATTTTAGCCCCTAGAAGAAATCCAAGACGAGACATCAAGTTCATAAGGTATGTATGTTTTCCTTTTTATGCTTTTAGGTCGTGTGCGGCCAAACTCTATTGCTATTATGTTGTGGCCCTATGGGGCGTTGTTATTATGGGCTGTTGTGACAGGACGGTAGTGCCGTATTACAGAGGAAACTCTGGCGAAATTTTTATAGAATCCCCGAGAATTTAACATTCGAGGACGAATGTTCTTAAGGGGGGAAGAATGTTACACCTCGAAAAAATTTTCGTTGATGCACAGTGAATAGTCTAATGAAGAACACGGAATATACGGTATTTCAATGAGTGAGGAATGACATTTCATGACCCTAATTAAGATTTCAAAGGCATTCGTAGTAAGAAGAGAAAGTTTGCCAAGAGGGGGCAAGGCATGCGATGTGTATCGGAAAGGATTTACGAGCAGCAAGTTAATGATGATTAAATAGCGTCTTGGAGAAGAATTATAACATCCCTTACATTGTTAATGAGGTGATAAAAAGGTGTCAAGAAGGCTCCATAAGGATCGGAGATCACACCAAGTGACGAGAACAAGATCAGCGAAAATATGAGTTATACGGTCCGTATAATGGTCCGCAGAATTGTCACAGTGAAGTCCCTCATTGGTGAGATTATACGGTCACTTATACGGACCGTATAAATTTATACGACCCGTATAATGTGCCGTATAATGGTCACAGAGGCAAGATGTTGAAGAGGTGATTTTACGGTCACTTATACGGACCGTATAACATTATACGACCTGTATAATGTGCCGTATAATGAGCACAGAATCGAGTGTTTAAAGGGGCAATTTCACGGTCACTTATACTGACCGTATAAGTTTATACGGACCGTATAACTTCCCGACATATCAGATTTTCACGTTATTAAAAAGGGACCAAGTCATTATTTCATTTCATTTTTCATCCAACACTTCAAGAACTCTCTACAAACCCTCTCCACTCTTCAACCAGAGGAACACAAGAGAAATTTATGATCAACTTCATCAAACTAAGCAAACCAAGTGTAAGAAACTCATTAAAGATCATCTAAGCCAAGAAATTTCATGGTAGATGAACTAGGGTTTTGCCTTAAGTGAAGTATTTCCATCCAAAGCTTATTCCTACAACATCTAAGGTAAGTTTTATGATCTTTCCATGTTATTTAGGGTATTGAGAAGTTGAAACACTTGGATTGTAGAAGGAGATAGAAAATGGGTCATGAATATGGGAATAGTGTCATTTTTGAGCAATAGCTTGGGTTGAGTAATGATTCATGATATGTTATGAATATAATCATGTTATAAATGATATTGATAATATGGGATAGACATTGTATATGAGCGAAGGTAATAGCGTGCTATTACCATGGATATGGATGACTTGAAGTGAATTGAGGAATATGGATAATGTAGTTAAATAAAGACTATTGTCATGATATTGTGAATGTTGTTATTGATGTTTGGGAGTTGATATATGATATGGAGGAAGTCGTATAAATAAAGGAGATGCTGTCCAATTTTCTCTAGCTTTAGTCATGTATGTTAGCTATCAATCTTTCTAATGATAGTATGACTCTAATGAAGGTAGAAACGTGAGCATTGAAGGAGAACGTGCAAGTGATAGAATAGTTGAACGGAAAGGTATGTAAGCTAACCCTTCTTTCATAAGGCATGGTTCGTTGGACAAATATCTAGTCTTCTATAAGCCTATGATGTCCTCCAAATGATGCCATCTTCAAAAGCTACTAAGCTCATGATTCTTGATATATTACGATTGTACTAAATTCCTCATATGACGAATAATCCTATATGGATAGATGTAATGATGACGACGATAATAGTGATAACGATAATGATGACGACTATAATGGTGATGATGATAATGATGACGATGATAATGATGACGATGATAATAGTGATGACGCTAACGATGTTTATGGGCTTTTATGTATATGTGCCTAAGAATGGCTAGTATGGAACCCCGAGCTTATATGGCTGCGCGCGCACCACTGCAGTTGGGTACGAATAACCTTGAGCCTTGGTAGGGCCAGGTATGTGTAACCCTGAGCCTTGGTAGGGCCGGGTATGTATAATCACCGAGCCTAGCTATGGTCGGGTACGCGAAACATCGAACCTTCGTGGTCGGGTATGCTATGTATATGATATAGATATAAGTATGAATACGAATATGATACAAATATGAATAAGAATATGTATATGAATACGACTATGGATACGAAATGTAAATAAGTACGGATATGAGTGCGGATAAAAATACGGATGTATGTACACAATCTAGCATTAGAAATGGAAAGTCCCTATGAAAAGCAAGTAAGTGCTTATGACGATGATACTACTATCTCCCATCTTATGCTATTTCTTATGTTGCTTATTATGCTTCTATAACGATATTGATCATGCTTTACATACTCAGTACAATCTTCGTACTGACGTCCTTTTGTTTGTGGACGCTGCGTCATGCTCGAAGGTGGCCAGGGAGACAGGCTTGATCCATAGCTATACTTCTCAAGGATGACATAGCGGAGGTCCATTTCATTCGGAGCTATAGCTTTTGGGTATTGATTCTTTTGTGTATATATTTATGGGCATAGCGGGGTCCTGTCCCGCCTATATGATATGACATACTCTCCTTAGAGGCTCATAGACATGTGTATATGGTTAGACGTGTTTGGCCTTGTCGGCCTATATTTTAGATGTCATTTTGTTAGCCTCGTCGGCTTATGTACATTGCTATGGGCATTGCTATTAATGGTGATATGAATATATGTATTGTGGCCCAATGGAAATAGTATGATTGATGGATAGAAAGTACGATTTAATATGTGGCTCACCTAGATGTAAATGTAAAGGTATGTTAAGAGGTGCCCATGTGGGCTAGCACCGGTTGCCCGTCGCGGCCCTTCGGTTGGGTCGTACACCGCTGTTGGTACTTGTGACTCTGATATGTTGTTGGCGTACCCACTGCTGGTACTTGTGATTCAGATATATTATTGGCGTGCCCATTGTTGGTACTTGTGATATTGAGCATGATTATTGATGATGATACATATATTGCACGCACTCTCATTCTTCATGATATACTGTTAAGATACTGATGATACTTGATAAAACACTGTGATGAGCTGGTCTCGATTTTTACTTGAGTGACCTGAGAGTCTGATATCCGATGTTCATTCCGAAATAGTGGATTAAGTGAGTGCACGGACTCCGCGGGTCCCCCAGGGTGGTGCCGGTTAGAATCTCCCGTGGGCAAAGATCCGGGGTCCCGTCTGTCTGTTGGGCAAAGATCTAGGACGGGTGGCACTTAGACTTCGCGAGTCACCTTGGGTTGTTCTACCGAGATGTCGATATTTTCGTCTGGAGTACATGTGTACACAACATTTGCATGGCATTGCATTGCATTCATACATTATTGCATTGCATTGCATCACGACTTGATTTGGAGACGATTTGATGTTGTACTTGTGATGTTGGATTCGGACTTGATATATTAAGACTTGGCACACTTGGGCTTAGATGCTCTACTTAGGTGTTGACGCATACTTGGCTTCGATTATGTTTGACTTATACTTGTTGGTTTATCTGGTTATCGTGCTTTATTATCTGAATTGTGTTAGCTATGCTTAGTCGGCCAATGATGCCTACCAGTACCGTTGTTTTGTACTGGCCTGCACTTGTTGTATTCCTTTATGAATGTAGAGTATCAGATTGGTTCTGCTTCCCTCTCTCGTGGCTGATTGTCGTCTTTAGCATTAGCACCAAGTCTCCAGGGTGAGCACGGCCATTCGCTGCCTTGAAGACTTCTCTATTGTTATTGTCCTAATCCTATTCAGAGACATAGACATTTTTATGTATTGCTATTCCAGACTTGTATTGTTTCCTTTTAGATGCTCTTGTATGACTTAGACTAGACCCTAAGGGTATTATTATCATTCTGCACTATCTTTGTTATATAATATCGTGAGACTTACCTATCTATTCCTTTCCACTTTCCCGAATATTTATGTATGTCTTTATTTATAATTGGGTTGAGGGTTCGCTTATCGAGGTGGGAAAGGTAAGTGCCTGCACGACTTATGTTAAGTTGGGTTGTGACAAGTTGGTATCAGAGCCCTAGTTTACCTGGTCTATTACAAGAGCATATCTAGTAAAGTCTCGTGTATCGGTACGATGAGCTCTATACTTATTTGCGAGAAGCTATAGGATATTTAGGAAATCTCACTTTCTTTCATTCTTTCGTGCTACTTTATTCTAATTGGTATATGAAAAGATCAAATTGGTATCTGACTTATATCTTTTCTCTCACGGATAGTGAGGACTCGAGCTACTACGACCCGAGGTCAGGTGCCAGAGCCTGCTGCTACGGTTGGCACCCGAGGGTGAGCGACAGCCAGGGGGCGCGGCAGAGCTAGAGGCGGCGGGGCTTTCCCAGCCAGGGGTAGGGCTCCTGCGGTAGGACAGCATCGGGAGAGGTCTCCGTTTGCCTAGCTTAAGTATCCGCCGGATCTAGGCCAGGCCGCAGAGAATGGTGTGGCCCCAGCCCGAACACAGCCTGAGGTTACTTCTGATCAGGCCATGCATGATACTATGGCCAGGGTTCTACTTCATCTTGATGCCCAGCAGGCGGCAGCTGGTGTTACTACTCCTGGTGGAGGTTCACAGACCAGAGTTGGGGCACAGACCCCTGAGCAGGTACCTACGAGGGTAGCACATCCCGCTGTAGCTATAGCTCCTCGCATTGATGAGATACCCGCTCCTATCGATGATCTTAGGCCCATGGAGGGCGCTGTTATGACTATGTCTGACCAGGACCTTATTAGGAGATTTAGGAAGTTAGAGCCGCCGAGGTTTTCTGGTACTTCTTCTGAGGATGCTTATGAGTTTATTCTAGATATGCATGAGTTGCTGCACCGGATAGGGATCGTGGAGACCCACGGGGTTGATTATGTGTCCTACCAGTTTCACAGCGACGTAAAGACGTGGTGGAGGTATTTCGTGGCTTGCAGACCTGAGGGTTCCCCTCCTCTGACTTAGACTCAGTTTTACCGGGCCTTCCTTGAGAAGTATGTGCCCCGGTCTTTGAGAGAGGCGCGTAGGGAGGAGTTTTTACATCTTGAGCAGAGAGGCATGTCTTTGGAGGCTTATGTGACCTGCTTCCTATATCTAGCCCGTATTCCACTCCTTCGATCCCTACTGAGGCCAATGAGATCAGGCGTTTTGTTGGGGGATTAGTGGGCTCTCTACCGATTCCTTGTCTTCAGATGGAGTCTATGGGGGATTCCTTTCTGTCCATTATTGAGCATGCTTCTATGGTTGAGGCACTAAGGCCCGTGCTTTTGGTGGTGGTGACAAGACGCCACGTCATACTGGGAGTTATGGTGGTTCTGGTTCGAGGGGCGTCAATCAATTTTTGAGGCCGCATCATCCATATTCCGGCCGTCCTGTGCATTCACCATTACAGTCTTCCCCCAGTGAGACACCTAGGTGGAGAGCTCCTGTGAGTTCGTTCTCCAGACCAGTGGACATAGCTGCTTCATCCGGGTCTTTAGCTTCTGTGTATCAGCATTCGTCTCCTATTACCTATTTTTTTTGTGGAGAGATTGGGCATGTTGCTAGGAGATGTTCCCGAGCCAGACGGGATTATCAGCCGTCCAGGACTCCGACATCATTCGGTGGTCGAAGTGGGGCTTCTCAGAGGGGCGACGCTCAGTCAGGCCGCGGTGCTTCTAGAGGTGGTTCCCAACCAGCTGGAGGTGGTTCTCAGAGTGTGAGAGGGGGATCTCAGGGCGGGCATGGTGGAGCCCATTGTTACTCGTTTTCTGGTAGGCCCGAGGTAGAGGCCTCAGATGCTGTGATTTCAGGTACCATTTCTGTCCGTCATAGAGCAGCATCTGTGTTATTTGATCATGGATCCACCTATTCGTATGTATCGGCATTTCATGTCGTTGGTTGAGATTTGCCTTATGATAGCATAGATATACCTGTTCATGTGTCTACTCCGATCGAAGATTCTGTGATTGTTGATCGGGTCTACCGGTCTTGTTTGGTTACTTTTATGGGGTATGACGCTTGGGTAGATTTGATGATTCTCGATATGGTGGACTTTGATATTATATTGGGGATGTCCTGACTTTCTTCTTATCACGCGATCTTGGACTGTCACGCCAAGACAGTCACCTTAGCCGGGCATTCCTAGGCTTGAGTGGGGAGGTACTCCTAGTCTCGCTCCGAAGAAGATCATTTTCTTCATTCGGGTGAAGAAGTTAGTAAGTAAGGGGTGTTTAGCCTATTTGGCTCATGTTCCTGATACGATGGTTCCATCTCCACCCCTTGAGTCTATCCCTATTGTGAGCGAGTTCGCGAAGGTATTCCCGTCAGATTTGTCGGGTATGCCACCCGATCACGACATTGATTTCTATATTGACTTGGATCCGGGCACTCGCCCTATTTCTATTCCGCCATATCGAATGGCACCTGCCGAGTTGAGAGAGCTTAAAGAGCAGTTACAGGATTTATTGAGCAAGGGGTTCATTAGACTGAGTGTCTCCCCTTGGGGTGCTCCTGTGTTATTTGTGAAGAAGAAAAATGGGACCATAAGGATGTGCATTGATTATTGCCGGTTGAACAAAGTTATTTTTCGGAACAAGTGCCCTATGCCTCGTATTGATGATCTGTTTGACCAGCTTCAGGGTGCTTCGATATTTTCAAAGATTGATTCGCGTTCAGGCTACCACCAGTTGAAGATCAGGGCGGAGGATATTCCGAAGACAGCATTTCGGACGAGATATGGCCACTATGAGTTTCTAGTGATGTCTTTTGGGCTTACCAATGCCCCGGCTGCCTTTATGACTTTGATGAATGGTATCTTTAGGCCATTCCTTGATTCCTTCGTGATTATGTTCATTGATGATATCTTTGTGTACTCCAAGAGTAGAGAGGAGCATGAGAGTCATCTTCGTTCTTCCTTGGGTTGTTGAAGAAGCATAGCCTGTTTGCTAAGTTTTCTAAGTGTGAGTTATGGTTAGAGTCTGTAGCATTCTTGGGCCATGTTGTGTCCAAGGATGGAATTATGGTTGACCCACAGAAGATTGAGGCTGTGAGGGGTTGGGCGAGGCCCACTACTATTACTGAGATTCATAGTTTTGTGGGTTTGGCCAGCTATTACCGTCGCTTCGTGAGGACCAAATTGACTCCGAAAAATGTTCCCTTCCAGTAGTCAGACGATTGTGAGGAGAGCTTCCAAAAGTTCAAGCTTCTTTTGACTACAGCCCCGATCTTAGCTTTACCCGTGGAAGATAAGGACTTCGCAGTCTATTGTGATGCCTTCCGTGTGGGCTTAGGTGCTGTGTTGATATAGGAGGGTAGGGTGATAGCTTATGCTTCCCGTCAGTTGAAGATTCATGAGAAGAATTACCCTACCCATGATTTGTAGTTTTTGGCCGTGGTCTTCGCTTTGAAGATTTGGAGGCATTATTTGTACGATGTTCATTGTGAGGTTTTCACCTATCACCGTAGTCTTCAGCAAGTGCTTACCCAGAGAGATCTTAATTCCAGGCAACGCCGATGGATGGAGCTCCTGAAGGACTATGACATCTCTATTCTTTATCATCCCGAGTCTATTCTTTATCATCCTGCGAAAGCCAATGGGTGGCTGATGCCTTGAGTCACAAGGCATTGAGTATTGGGAGTTTAGCTCGATTGATTGTTTTTGAGCGTCCGTTAGCCATGGAGGTACAGAATCTGGCCAACAGTTTCGTTTGCCTTGATATTTCAGCCCCAGGCAGGATTTTAGCTTGTGTAGAGGTGAGGTCGTCTTTATTGGATCGGATCAGGACTCATCAGTTTGAGGATGCTCAGTTGAGTAAGATTCGAGATAGAGTTTTGAGGGGTAAGGCCAAGGAGGCCGTGATTGATTCTGAGGGTATTTTGAGGATTAGAGGACGAGTGTGCATTCCTCGTGTTAGTGATTTGATTCGGTTGATCTTGTCTGAGGCACATAGCTCTCGCTATTCCATTCATCCGGAGGTGACTAAGATGTACCGTGATTTGAGACAGCACTATTGGTGGCATCGGATGAAGAGAGATATAGTTCATTTCATGGCTAAGTGTGGTAATTGTCAACAGGTAAAGTATGAGCACCAATGATCCGGTGGTGTGCTTCAGAGGATGCCAATTCCCGAGTGGAAGTGACAGATAATTACCATAGATTTTGTTACGGGTCTTCCGAAGACCCTGGGTAAGTTTGACTCTATTTGGGTGATAGTTGATCGGTTGACTAAGTCCGCTCACTTTGTTCCAGTTCAGGTATCCTATACCACGGAGAAGTTAGCCAAGTTGTACATTCGGGATATTATAAGATTGCATGGGGTTCCTATTTCTATTGTGTCTGATCGGGGTACTATCTTCACTTCCCGATTTTGGAGGGCTTTTCGTGAGGAGTTGGGTACCCGATTGGATCTTAGTACAGCTTTTCATCCCCAGACCGATGGCCAGTCCGAGCAAACCATTAGGTGCTTGAGGACATGTTGAGAGCGTGTGTTATTGATTTTGGTGGTCATTGGGATTAGCACTTGTCATTGGTAGAGTTTACGTATAACAACAGTTATCATTCGAGTACTGGTATAGCGCCTTTTAAGGCTTTATATGGTAGGAGATGTAGATCTTCGGTTGGTTGGTTTGATAAATTCGAGGCTCGACTTTGGAGTACAGATCTGTTATGAAAGTCCCTTAATAGAGTGAGAGTTATTCAGGCCAAGCTGTTAGCAGCTCAGAGTCGGCAAAAGATGTATGTGGACCGGAAGGTTCGGGATTTGGAGTTTGCTATTGGTGACCAGGTTCTATTGAAGGTTTCGCCTATGAAAGGTGTCATGAGGTTTGGTAAGAGGGGCAAGTTGAGCCCTAGGTATATTGATCCATTTGAGATTGTTGACCGTATGGGTGATGTAGCTTATGAGTTGGCATTGCAGCCAGGCTTGGCGAGAGTTCATCATATTTTTCATGATTCAATGCTGAAAAAGTATCATGCCGATGGTTCCTACATTGTTTGTTGGGATTCTATATTGCTTTATGAGAATTTGACTTATGAGGAGGAGCCTATTGCGATCTTGGATAGGCAGGTTTGAAAGTTGAGGTCGAAAGAGATTGCTTCTGTGAAGGTGCAATGGAAGCACCGCCCTGTTAAAGAGGCTACTTGGGAGACCGAATCTGACATGCATAGCCGGTATCCCAAGTTGTTCACTGATTCAGGTATTTCCTATTTTTTTCTCTTCTTCGCTCGAGGACGAGCGACGGTTCAATTGGTATCTGATGTAATGACTTGTTTGGTCGTTATAGACTTTCCGGCATTTTCGCCCTCTCCGAGCATTGATTAGCTCACTTTTGACCTGAGAAGACCGTTTACACGCTTTCTGAGGTGTCTAGATCGGATTCGGACAACTTTTTGGAAAATATAGGCTTAAAGTGAAAAATAGTTAACCCAAAGTTGACTTTTGGGTAAACGGACCTTTTTCGGGAATTCGTCAATTCTGATAGGTCCGGATGGTCGTTTAGAACTTGTGTGTATCTGGTTCGGTTCCCAATGCACTTGGATGCATTTTGGGACTTGGGTTGGAAAATTGGAATTAAGGTATCAGGGGTTGAATCGGTCAATGAGACCTCCGTTGGGAAGTTCGAGGCCACGAACGCTTTCGTAGCGTGTTTTTATGTGTGTCTACTTGTATGGTATGTGAGCAGATGGCGTACCCACTGCTGGTACTTGTGACTCTTATATGTTGTTGGAGAACCCACTACTGGTACTTGTGATTCATATATATTGTTGGCGTGCTCATTGTTGGTACTTGTGATATTAAGCATGATTATTGATGATGATACATGCATTGCACGCACTCTCATTCTTCATGATAGACTGTTGAGATACTGATGATAATTGATAAAACACTGTGATGAGCTGGGCTCGAATTTTACTTGATTGACATGAGAGTCCGATATCTGCTATTTGTTCCGGAATCATGGATTGAGTGAGTGCATGGACTCCGAAGGTCCCCCAGGGTGGTGCCGGTGAGAACTCCCCGTGGGCAAAGATCCGGGGTCCCGTCTGTCTGTTAGGCAAATATTTGGGATGGGTGGCACTTAGACTTCGTGAGTCACCTTGGGTTGTGCTATCGAGATGTCGATATTTTCATCTGGAGTACATATATACACAACATTTGCATTGCATTCATACATTATTGCATTGCATTGCATCACGACTTGATTTATAAATGATTTGATGTTGGATTCGGACTTGATATGTTGAAACTTGGCACACTTGGGATTAGATGCTCTACTTAGGTGTTGACGCATACTTGGCTTCTTTTATGTTTGACTTATACTTGTTGGTTTATCCGCTTATCCTGCTTTATTATCTGAATTGTGTTAGCTATGCTTAGTCGGCCGATGATGCCTACCAGTACCGTTGTTTTGTACTGACCTACACTTACTGCATTCCTTTATGAACGCAGAGTATCAAGTTGGTTCTGCTTCCATCTCTCGTGGCTGATTGTCGTCTTCAGCATTAGCACCGAGTCTCCTGGGTGAGCACGGCCGTTCGCTATTTATGTCCTATTCCTATTCAGAGACATAGACATTTTTATGTATTATTATTCCAAACTTATATTGTTTCCTTTTAGATGCTCTTGTATGACTTAGACTAGACCATGGGGTATTATTATCATTTCGCACTATCTTTATTATATAATATCGTGAGACTTACGTATCTATTCCTTTCCGTTTGCTCGAATATTTATTTATGTCTTTATTTATCGTTGGGTTGAGGGTTCGCTTACCAAGGTGGGAAAGGTAAGTGCTAGCACGACTTATGTCAAGTTAGGTCGTGACAAGAAAAAGAAACCCTTTAATCATGATTGACATTTAAAGACTATTTTCAAAAGCATTAAGAGGGAAAGGAAGACAAGTACAACATGGTATACACACAACTTAAAACTTAGCAACTTAGATAGGCAATCAGTGCACTGTCTTACAAGAATGAGACACTTCATATTATTTTAAACCCTTCAAGAAAATAAACCAGCATGCATTACACACAGATTTGATTCATTTTTTTTTTAACTCAGAGGGTCCCATGTGATGTGGCTTCACATAGAGGAACCCTAACGACTTGAAACTCAAAGCCCTATCACCCTTCTTCCTATCCCTAAGTAAATCTCATCTATGTTTGATCGAATCCCAAGTGACAACCTCATGATATCCCTCCATTACTTAAATGTATACATCCTCAGGTTCTTTAAATAAGTAGGCAAACAATCAACAGGATCATAGAGAGTAAGGGTGCAAGGTTCTGATTATAATTATATGCTTTTAGCCATAGCCAACTAGTCATGACCTATAAGAACTCCAAACAATATACAATATATCTTATTTAACATGGTGGGGTATATACTAAATGATTTAATGCCAACGAAAGCTTTACATGAAGAGACAGAGTACCAAAATTCACACGGAAGACCAAGCCATATGAAACAATCAGGGGCCGAGTGGGGATATTAAGAAGAAAGGACAACTATATGATTTCCATGATATACTGACATTTACCATTTAAAGGAAAGAAAACAAAGGAGAAAACATGCTCTATTATACAGACTAGACACTTAACCTTGGGCAACATGGTTTCAGAGATCAAGCTAGGTTTAATTTGCCAATTTTAAGCTAACTTCATGTATGATTTCTCCTTATTATGCTTATGTAATATGCAGACATGAATTGAGTATGCATAATTGAACATCTCAACTAAATGTATATGGCATACATGATTACATGATATGCAAATCAAACATGGCAAATCAGGAGTGAGCAGACTTGCTTTAAAACTTAATATAGACTTCAACAAAGCAATGGCATATCATATATGACCTCTTTCATCATATAAAGGCACTTGATTAGTTTAAGGACTTATTCCACATTCAACACAGAAGGGGAACTTTGTCATAACATATTTGATATCAGCTTAGGCATATATACTAAATTTTTTATTTATTAACAGTCTCAAGATGCAAGTCCAAAACATGCTCATCAGATTATCAAATAACCAGCTTAAACATTTTTAAACCAAACAACATACAATAGCCTCTAACATGATGTTAAACCAAATTCAGCATGCCCAGGTCCCATTTTAAACTAACTCTTAAGTATACACTATATGCAGTTATCACAAATAGAATTTTAAGCTTACTCCAAATTGGACCAGGACTTCTCTTAATCATATTACACTCTACCAGGCTAAGTCAACAAACAACCAAATAGGCTTTATACTGTAACGACCCGTTTCGTCGTTCCGTGATTTTCAAAATATTCGCGACGTTGACCCCTTGAAACATACTTGGTACTTTTTGCATCTCTGAAAACCCTTGACTTGTTCAGGAAATCGTACGAGTTGCGTGTAAAAATCAGATCTGGGCCACCGGGCCCAGTGGTGCCGTTGCAGCTCCATAAATGTCGCCCCAACGATGGAGCAACAACGGTTGGGGCACCGCAAAAGCGGTGTAGTCGATTTCTTCAAGGACCGACCCAACGGTGCCTTGGTCATAGAAGCGGTACCGCTGAAACGGCTTCTCAGACCACAATAGCGGTGACGAGCAGTGAGTTTCCCCTATTTAAGTGTCATTTCGGGATTTGACCTCATTTTTCAAAATCCTAACATGTTTAGCCACCCTTGGAGCTCTTGTGGAGCCTAAAACGACATCTCCTTGGGAAAGGTAATCTCTTAATTTCATCCATTCATTTCCTTCACCTTAGTGATTCTTCTTGAAAGTCCCTCATCTAGAAACTACAAAAATGGATGTCACCAATTCATGAACTTAGGTGGAAAAAGGGTTAGCATGCTTTAATATGGATTACATAAGATCTAATCTCTCTTGTTGATAATACTAGCATGATTACTAATTTAGATTTCTCTTACCCTCCCCAACTAGTTAGTGGGTTCTTCCATTAATAGTCGAAATGGGTTTTCTCAAGGAAAGAGCTAAAAATGGTAACTTGATCTTGCAATAACTCTTTGTGATTAGTATCCATTATGGTGTTAAGGAAAGTAACCACTTAGTATTATTTTTTATTAGGGAAAGAGTTCATGTGGTGATGAATGCCTAGGAAATCTAGAGGTAGGTTAAATTCCCAAGGTTTCCTTATCAATTCGAAATCTTTTATAAGAGTTCTAATGGTGATTTCTATTCTTGGGTCTCATGATTGTCTCAAAGTTCCTTCGTGCGGATTATGACGTGATGATCGAATTGAAGAATCAACGGATGCTCGTGGCACCCGTTCATCATTGAGGTAGGTTGCGGCTTTCCTTTTGGTAGACTCCGGTTAGTTTCCCATATTCATGTATTAGAAGGAACAGAGAATGCATGTGTAGGAGTTGGAGATTTGGGATGGATTCATAGAATGGTATTGTTGTGCTATTTATGTGTTCGAGCTTGTGGCTTGTAGATTCCCTAGGATTTCTGTATTATTCTCTTAGGTCTTGGTGGATTTTATGACTTGGAATTAGTGGTTGGTTCATGTTTTCCATGTCTCTCGATGAGAATTTCCGTCAGATACGACTAATTTATGCTATGCAATAACTAGCGAACCTAATTGATAATGGTCGGATAAAATGTACCAAAGATCATGAGTTAATTCTAGACTGGTAGTAGTGATGTCATGTAAGTAGAAGGTGAGATTATCATATAGTAATGATTGATAGGCCGTAAAGGGAAAGTGGTAATATTATGTTGTGATTGACTTGCCCTATTGTTGTGGGCTTGATGCTGCAAAGTGATAGTGGGTATCGGAGATTGTTGAGATGTCTTGCTCATGATATTGTAATGCTCCACTAGTTGGCATTTGATTTTAAGGGTAGTATTCTATATAACTTGTGTAGTCTTTCATGATATTTTTGGCGTACCCAAGTTTGGTACTTGTGATATTGATCTGATTATTCATGTTGACTCATACATTGTACGCATTCACATCTCTCATGACATATTATTGATACATTGTGGAAACTTGATGAAACACTGTGATGAGCTGAGCTCAGTTTGCATGAGAGTGATGTGAGTAGTCCGATATCCGATGGTTGTCCTGGAATCATGGATTATGTGCAAGTGATGTGAGTAGTCCGATGTCCGATGGTTGTCCTGGAATCGTGGATTGTGTGATGTGAGAGTCCAATGTCCGATGATTGTCTCGAAATCGTGGATGAGTGAGTACATAGAATTCGTGGGTCCCCCATGGATTGTGCTACCGGGACGTCTGAGCTCAGTTTGCATGAGAGTGATGTGAGTAGTCCGATATCCGATGGTTGTCCTGGAATCATGGATTATGTGCAAGTGATGTGAGTAGTCCGATGTCCGATGGTTGTCCTGGAATCGTGGATTGTGTGATGTGAGAGTCCAATGTCCGATGATTGTCTCGAAATCGTGGATGAGTGAGTACATAGAATTCGTGGGTCCCCCATGGATTGTGCTACCGGGACGTCTATACTTCCGCCCGGAGTACATGTGTACACAACATTGCCTTGCATTACATTCTTACATCATGGAATTGCATTGCATTCTGGCTCATTTGTGATTATCGATGATTTTATTGTGTTGTTATTTTCAGATTGGGTATATTGAGACTGGACACAATTGGGATTAGTTGTAAAACCTTAGGCCAAGATCCTGAACCATGCTTGTTGACTGTTCTCTATTCCAGTTGTGTATGTTGGGTTAATTAAGAATAGGTTATTAAAGATTATTAATTGGCTAGTTGACTTCTATACTAAGATTAAGTTGCGTAATAATATTTGATTGCGGAACCGGTGTGGAACTGCCTAGTGGTTATTGGGAAGAGCTAAGTAACTTAAGAAATTCCTAATGTTAAGACGAATGGTAAGGAAATAGGTGTTGCTAATATGGTTATTTATCATGCTTATTGTGAACTCTTTTACTGATATGTGCTTCTAACTGTTGTCGGCCTATGATGCTTACTCAATATGTGTTGATTGTATTGATACTACTCTTGCTACACCGTTTTAGGGTGTAGACTATTTCAGGTGATTGATTGTTAGCAAGATTCGGAAGATGCACGGTGCCTATCTTGAAGGCCTCCACCCATTCCATTTCGGGATGGAGGTTGAGTCTTAGAGTCTATTGTATTCTGGATTTACCTTAGTAGCTCTTGTACTAGTCTAGACCAGGTCGTGGGAATCGAATGAGTCTTTGTATTTATCTAATTGTTGTTTCCGCAAACTTGGTTAATATAATTATTCGAGCTTATCTTGTTATTATTTGCAAATGGGACAAAAAATGAAATTGTTCTTTTGGTGAATAGTGTATTAGATTGATTAAGGGTTCGCCTACCTAGGTGTGAAAGGTAGGTGCCCGCGCGACCTTAAATTGGGTTGTGACATATACTAATCTCAGATAATGCATCACTTATTTAACCGAACATTTGATTCAACTAATCATGTTTAGGAAAACACATCAGCAGACAGGCCCATTCCTATACTAAACACACACATGAAATTTAGACTATACAAACTTATCTTTCGCACAGGCTAAACTTAAACAGGACAAACAACAGCTAGACATAATTTTAAAACTGAGTTAACACACAAGCAGGGTCTAGTTCCACATAATAAAGACTCGGCCATCAAACAACAAACTAAAACTAACTTAGAGGGACTAAAACAAGAAGCTAATACTCATAAACATAACTAAATAGGATTTAAACATGAGCAAATAGAACTAAGAAGGATTCGAATGGGCTTAAAAGTAGCAACTAATAAACATGCTAGGCAAGAATAATAATTAACGCATGCCAACAACAACTAATCTAGCAATTAACACTACTACACTAAACAATCTAGCACAGAAAATAGCTAATAAATGCTAAAATAAATTAAAGGGAGGAAGATTACGTCTTGTATGCACAACCTAATGTCGAAACTTCAACTTGGAAGATCCTTTTGCTTCCTCCTCGAGCTCAGCCACACACAATAGAAAAGAAAAATACTTATAAACTTTCACTAATCGAAATAATTAAAGGTCTTAAGCAATTTCCTAGAAACCCTTGGTATTTTCTAGTGTTTTTTGAATATGCAAGTGATATTCGGTGTATGCAAAGTGTGAATTGGGGGTTCTTTAAATAGAATCCCAAAAATCTGAGAAACCCTAACGCAACTCGATGTGGGACTTTCACAAAACTTTGAGAATAAGCCTTTGTTTCAACATTAAAAGGCCACGATTTACTCGCACAAACATATCAAGGGTTAGAATCGACCCAGAATCGAGTCAATCCATCTGGCTCCCCATGAACCAATGAGAATTCGATATTCAAATAGTATGCAAACAAAAGCAATTAAACATTTTCAGTGTTTGAGACCTTTGTAAAGCAGAAAGGTAAGAAAAAAAGAGGTTATACCTTGTTTGGGTTGGAATATGGCGGATTTGGTTGAGAAATGGCAGAGCAACAAATGCTCTTACCATTCTCCGCCATGCCAAGTCAACACCACGCGTTGAGGGCCTTTAATTTTGACATTTCCGGCATGTGACGTCGAAGAGAGAGAAAAGGGAGGGGTGGCGGCTAGGGTTTGCCCCTCCTCTTCAGCGTTCGAAACAAATGAGACCTTTAGGGTCCGTTCGTGTTCCTGTTGTTTGTATATGAGAAAGATTAGGTTGGGTCTGGCCTTATTGGGCTGGACTCGGCTCAACTTAAAAAGGGGGAAAAGGGACAATATACCTATATACACACAGTATACATGTATACTCATGTATATCTGGGTATATGTTGTATGTACACGCAGGATAACTTAAGTAAATAGCTGTAATTTATAAACCAATCAATTAATTCTTTAGTCGTAATTGATTAATTTGCCAATCAACCCAAATAAAGGCACAACTAGTTATGCAATAAGTCACAGATTTGCAATTATGGCCTTAATTGAACTTAGACCACGAAATGGTTATTTCAATTAGAGCCATACTTAGTCTAATTAACCAATTTACAACTAATTTTGCACAAATGGTCTTGATTGATTTAAATCATGAAATTGGATATTTCAATCATGGCGTAATTAACTAACAATTGATTATTTCAATTGCAGCCACAATTAATGACATAGCAAACAATTTTCAGATAAATTAATTCAAAAAATTAAAATTGGTTATGCAAAGTTAAGAATTGAGGGGTAAAATAATTAATTCACTTAATTAATCAGACTTCTTGAATTAAATGGGGTAAAATGTTTTCTAATTGATTTTCTGGCCAATTGTAAATAATTATTTTATATTAACCTCTTGATTAAATTTAGCAAATATTCCATATTAATTATAAAATATGAAAATTAATTTTCTAAATGATTTATAATATTATGGAAATCATTTTTCCAAAATGAAATGGCAAAATTATCTTAAATAATTTATAAAATCATTTTAACTTCCAGAAAAATACAAATTTCACCTCGTTTAATATTCAAGGACTCTGGGTAATTAAAATAAATTATGGGAGGTCAAAAATTAGGTGTCAGCAATAATATCATAAGCTTTCCTTACGTCCAAAGCATTAGTATAATGTAAAGGTTCTGAGCGTCCAGACTTTTTTGTGCCAAAGTTATTCTGAATGACCTAGTTGACTCCTCTCTTTTTTGTAACAACATTGAAGGTCATCAATACTCAAATTGTAGTAATCATCATAGGAGGGAGTTTAATGGTAATTTATAATGTGTTTGTAAGGAATTCATTTGCATTGCGAGGAAGGTATGCTCCTAATATTTTTTGTCCAAAGAGAACTCAGATATAGTGATATGGGGTACCAAATTCGCATGGTTTTTTGAAATATATTAAATCGGTCGTGGTGTTTCAAATTGTACTTAATGGAACTAGTGTTTAGAAATCATAATACATAGGCGCTACAACATAGATTTTAAGTAATTTCTTTTAAAAAAAATTGAAATTTGAGAGAATTTTATTTTATTTTATTTTAAGCCAGCTTCCCTCAGGTTAAGTACACTGTAGGTGCTGAGGGGTTTGGAAATGAACCCTACCTTGTATATTAGAATCCAATACGTAATACATGAAGGAGATGCTAGAATTTGTCAAGCAAATTCCTTTACAAAAGCTTGGCTCACAAAAGTCATACTCTGTGTTTACCTTACAACTATGAAGGTTAGGTCCTACAGTTAAACTAATTACACAAATAGAATTATATAACAAAATATAGGAATGAAGTTCCCAGATCAGATGTTGTGCCATCATATTAATCATTTGTAATGATGTTGTTGTTCCTCTTGATCAATGTAATTCTGAAACTAGGCATGCCAATAGAACCCACTCTACTAGGACCAATAACTTGTATGAAGGCTTTGGATGCTGTGGTAAATGGTAGCTTGGTCGAGTGGAATAGTAGCACTTTGTTTGGCAAGAGCATCAACAATTTGATTAGCTTCTCTGAAACAGTGTTGAATTATGCACTATTTTGATTCCAGTTTCGTTCTCATCCTCATTATACTGTCTTCCAGGATCCTAGGAAGTGAAATATTTCCCTTTAACGTGTTAACCACAATCATAGAATCTAGGATGAATTTATTCCTGTCATTATCAATGCACCACTGTATGGCATGGTGTGCTGCATCAACTTCTATTTTATTGTTAGTGCAGAAATGTAAAGAATTGGAAAATGCCATAATGATCTTGCCATTTATATTCCTAATAACCCCTCCCATGCCAACAATTTTGGTTCTATTATTATTGCTTCCATCAATGTTGATTTTGATCCAATCCTCAGTAGGTTCAAGTTACCATTCTGCTAGTAACACTTGGCCTCCTTGCTTCCAGATCAATATAAATCTTATTCCATCTCCATGTACAATCAAGGTAGCAACCTGTATTATTCATAAAGATCTAGATGTGCATCAGTGCAAATCCAAGCAATGGACTGCTTCTTGTTCCCATATCTGGCACAGTTTCTGAATTTCCATAATTCCCACATGATAAAAATGAGGGTGACTTGAACCAAGGGCTTTTGATGATAATTATTGGTGCTGCTGTTCCTCCATTTCTGGATCATTCCCGCCTCATTATGGGAAATAACATTTATACCAAGAGGACCAGCAAACCTATTCCATATAGTAGCAGCAGTTTCACCAAAAATAAAGGCATGCTCAATGGCTTCATCCACTGGAATTCAACAACAATAGCATTTGGTATCAACATTAATACCAAATGTGTTAATAATATCATCTAGTGAAACCTTTCTTTTTATAATTCTTCATGCAACAAATGAGGCTTTGAAAGGGATACCTTTACTCCATAAGTTGGACCAAATATGACTAGGGTCTTTCTTTTGTCCCAAAAGACAAGCACTGGCACAAGAAAGTTTTCATTTGTATTAGGCATAAACAACATTTTTTCCTTCTTGTGGACATTTCCAATGGGGGTGTTTAAAATTAAATGCGCAATCTGAGTAGGAACAAGACTATTAATGTAGTCTCTATCCTATTCATTCTCAGTCATGCAGTCTTCCATAAGCAACTTACCAAGACAGTTATGGATATTGAGGGTATTTACAAAAGGACCAATTGGCCCATCAGAAAGAAATATTACCTTCATTGATCTTCCAAAAAAACTAAGATCAATGTCCTTTTTAATTATCATAAGGTCCTTACATGCAGTTGATTGTCCTGGTAGAATCATTCTTTCAACAGGATGCTCTCTTTGTCAATATTTGAATTTGAGGAATAGAGACCAAAGGTTGTCATCATCTCTGAATCTCCACTATCTTTTAGTACTGAAAGTTAGAAAAATATCTTCAAGGCTTTTAAAACCTTCTCCACCTTCTGCAACTGGATAACATATCTTTATCTAAGAGCTCCAATGGTATTTATTTTAGGCTTCAGATTGCCCTCCGAAAAAATTTGAGAAATATTTCTCAAGTTGGAGTAAAACAATCTTCAAAGGAGAGATGACAGTCATGGTATGAATAGTTTGAGATTGAAGGACATGTTTGATTAAGGTAGCTCTTCCTCCGCTAGATAAAAGGTTACCTTTCCAACCCTTTATCTTATTCATCACAGTTTTTGCAATGATGGAAAAAAAAATCCTTTTCCTTCCATGATAAATTGGGCACCCAAGAAATTTAAGAGGAAAATGTTGGTGCTTGAAGCTAGTGATACTTCTAATCATCTTTCTTCTTCCTCTTCTTCTCCTTATTCTTCTCCTTATTCTTTTCCTCCTTCTTTTCCTGCTTCTCCTGCTTCTTCTTCTTCTTCTGCTTCTTCTTCTTCTTCTTCTTCTTCTTCTTCTTCTTCTTCTTCTTCTTCTTCTTCTTCTTCTTCTTCTTCTTCTCCTTCTTATTCTCCTGCTCCTTCTTCTTCTTCTCCTTCTTCTTCTCCTTCTCATTCTTCTTCTTCTCCTTCTCCTTCTTCTTCTCCTCCTTCTCCTTCTGCTCCTTCTTCTTCTCCTTCTTTTTCTGCTTTTTCTCCTCCTCCTCCTTCTCCTCTTCCTCCTCCTTGTTTTTCTTCTTCTTCTCCTCCTCCTCCTCCTCCTTCGTTTTCTTCTTCTCCTCCTCCTCCTCCTCCTTCGTTTTCTTCTTCTCCTCCTCCTCCTCCTCCTCCTCCTCCTCCTCCTCCTCCTCCTCCTCCTCCTCCTCCTCCTCCTCCTCCTTCTGCTTCTTCTTCTTCTTCTTCTTCTTCTTCTTCTTCTTCTTCTTCTTCTTCTTCTTCTTCTTCTTCTTCTTCTTCTTCTTCTTCTTCTTCTTCTTCTTCTTCTCCTTCTCCATATTGATTTCTTGACTTGAACAACTTCACATTGATTAAGCTTCTTCATGATCATCTTAAGGGAATTCTTGCTATCAGAACTGAAAATGACTAAGTCATCTGCATAGCAAAGATGATTTATCTGCGGGCCAGTTTGCTTCATGGAAAATCCTCTATAGCCTTTTTTATTGTGGAGATGATGTAGAGCTTTAGAACGTGATTTAGCTACAATGATGAACAAAGCTGGTGATAGTGGATCCCCTTGTTTTAGGCCTCTAGTGGAATGGAAAAATCCATATATTGTACCATTGACCATTGTGGAATACCAAACATTGGATACCAACCTATAAATAGTATCAGTATATTCTTCTATGAGCCTGTTTGGATTGGCTTATAAGTTGGTCAAACCAACTTATAAGCCCTTTTTAACTTATTTTAATGCTTGGTAAAATTTTAAAGTGCTTAAAATAAGTCATGAAGTGCTTAAAATAAGCCAAGAATGAGAAGTTGGTGGATCCTAACTTTTTTTCTTTCGGCTTAAAAGCCATTTGGTTTTACCAATAAATTTACTTTTTTATCCCTTATATTTTATTCTAATTCCAATAATACCCTCTCACCTAAAGCCTTAAAAATATGATCTTTTCCTCTTTTCATCATCTTCTACGCAACCCTCTTACTTTCACTGCAGCTTTTCACATTGGTAAGTTCTTCTCCATTATTCTCTTGCGAGTTCAGTCAGTTGTATTATTAATCTGAAGAAATCTAGTGCACTTTTTTGAGTGATGGAGAAGACAACTTTAGTTTAGATTCTTCGGATTTCAGTCGAATTTCGGGTTCTTATTTCTTTAGCCTTTATTTTTTTTGTTCTCAATGACCTTCAGTAGTATGAGGGAAAATCCATAAAATAGAAGTGAAGATTTAGTTGAAATATTTTTATATTGTTTGACTTTCCTTCCTTATTTTTCTTATATATTACTTTTCGTGTAGTACTTGTTCGATTTTCCTTCAGATTTACGTGCTCTTATCTTTCGCTCTTGTGGTTGTAGTATTTGTTTGATTCCTATAAGCCCGGGCAAGTGTGGGCTGGTTCGCTTCGTGTTTGAGGTATGTTATCACTTCTTAACTTCATAAAAGAGCTCTTAAGGACCATTTTTAGTATGTTTATTGTATAGGACTCACGGGACGGTGATTAGAAACCGTGGGTCCGCGTTCTTGAATTTGATGTGGTTGTTTGTTTGGTTAATTGGGCTGCCAACATTATGATGTTGCTAATTTCTGGGTTGTTGTATCTTTGTGGTTGAGCGTCGTCGGCAGAAAACTGATAATTTTATTGCAACAGTGCCACAATGGGAAAAATTGCTAACTTTTTTGTTATTAGAATTGTCAAGCTTGAGCAGGGTAGAAAAGAGTAAACTGAAAGCTTCAGTATCAACATATTCACATTGTACTATAAAATGAGATCCACACTTGTGGTAATGGTTAGAATCTTGATAAAAGCAGTAAGATGTGTTTTTATTAAAATTTTAAGTTGATTCACCTTTCGAATGGGAAATCACCAATGTTTGGCTATCTATGAATAGCGAAAAAGAAAACAAAAACTTTTAAAAGAGGTTATTCTCATCTCAGAGGAAAATTGAGAACTTCCTGGAGTGAATCCTAATTTATGATCCTGTTTGTAATCCTAGTTTATGATCTTGTGTTCTTGCATTATTGTGCTAGTTCTTTAACATAAGCATTTTGCAGCATTGATTATTTGCATTAGCATTTGCACATTATTTGTGGTTATATAGACAAATTAAAATTATCTCTAATTGTGTCATCTTGATTAGACCAGAAAGTTTGACCGACTCACTTTGACATGAGATTCAGTAACAAAAATGGTTAAATGTCTCGTCTGCTTTCATGAGAGTTCATGAACGTTTATTTCTCCTATCTTCAGATTGTTTACATTCAATCATGCCGAAAACTAGTAAGGCGCGAAGTAATGCTAAGTGGGATGATGATGCCAACATTAAATTTATAGATTTGTGTGAAAATGAGATTAGACAAGGACGTAGACCACACACTCAATTAAATAGAGATGGATGGAATTATGTTGTTGAAGAGTTCAATAAAGACATGGGAAGAAACTATGATAAAAAAAACAAATGAAAAATCATTGGGATAACATGAAAAAATATTGGATTCTTTTTAAGAAGTTATTGAAAGGGGAGACAGCCAGACAGGTTTAGGATGGGATGCCACGAAAAATACAATTATGGCAGATGATGACTGGTGGGCGAAAAATTAAGGTACATCTCTCACATTTTTCTATATATCTTTCTTGTTTCTTTCATTTCTAAATTTCTTGGTTTGTTTAAAGTAGTTTTGAATTTTTTTTTACAGGAGGATGATCGATACAATAAGTTCAGGAAAATAGATCTTTCGCTTATGTGGTATCGCTATTGTCACGACCCAACCCCGTGGGCCGTGACTAGTGCCCGAGATGGACACCCATACACGCTTACTTACCAAATCAACATATCAATGACTTATCCATATCCAACATATATTAATTTATACAGACGCTGAGAACAGATGTCATCTTAAGCGATCATATGTGACATACATATCATACAGAAGCCACCAAGGCTGTCGTAGAGCATATCGTCCAAAACATATATATACGTATACATGCATACAAGCCGTTAAGGCTGTCATAGCAAATGGAACCGCTTAGACGCAAGCCACACAAACATATTTGAACCACAACGACCCATGACCCACATACATGTCTACAGGCCTCTAACAAACATAACAGAACCATATGACGGGACAGGGCCCCGCCGTACCCCTAAATAGTCATATATACATAAATATGTACAACAGAAAGATCTGTTGACACCCAATTTGTCCCGCCTCTCTTCCAAAATACCTATTTACGCTTCTAATATTTTAAAATAAAAAATAAAATAGATATATTTATTCTATTACAGTTACTATTATTATCATCATCATCATTATTATTATTATTATTATTATTATTATTATTATTATTATTTTTATTATAATTATTATTATTTATTACTATTATTATAATTCAATTTTTTCTTACATTTCGGCATTGTACTAGCTTACGCACACGCATCGCATTTATCTTTGCATAATTAAATAATAGTACTTATTTTTACTGTGGCTATGATAACACCATATAATTTTATTACCCGAGTCCTAATAATCACACATTTTGTATCAAACAGTATTTTGTCACCCTCAGTATATCGTTAATTAAAATGGGTCTTTTATTCAAATTTAAAAGCCAAACTATTTCTTGCACTCAGCCCGTATTTTTGATTTATCGGATTCCAAATCAAAGTCCAATCAACTCATAAATATGTTTTGACCAGCATATATTTTTGACCCTAATTTCTAGACCAGTCCATATTTTAATTTATTAGCCCATTCTTTTAATACCTGGTCAAAAATTGACCCAGTCCAAAAAAGGATCGGGTGCGGCCCATTTCCGCTCAAAATAAGGGAAACCCTTTTAGGGTTTCCCCCTTGACTCTTTTCCCTTCTCTTTCCTCCCTCTCTCCGCCGCTTCCACCTTTACCCCATCTCCTCCCCCTTTCCCGCTTCCTCTCTCCCTTCCCTTCTCCCTATTCACCGTTAAATTAATTAGGTGGCGACTCCTCAAACAAAATAAACGGGAATCACCAATACGTCATACTCCTAATTTTGACTCCGGTTAAAATGGGGTGTGACAGCTTGGCGACTCCGCTGCGGACTTTAGGCTCTAACCATAACAACATAGGTTAATAAATAATCCGTGGGACATTTTGTTTGTTTTGCTTTATTTTCCCTATATTGTTGCTTTATATGCTTTTAAATGTTTGTATTCCATTCCTCATGTGCATTTTTTCTATGTAATATGTATATTACTGCTTTTCTTAAACTGGCATTCCGTTCATATTTCTTCCACTTCTGGAAACTCACACTATCACACGTACACGCGAGGTGTGTTTTGCGCACCCGCAAATTTCTTTCGTAGAATCCAAATTTTAGGAGAGTTGGCATATGCGCGGGGTGCCCGAGTAACGGGGACCGCGTAGCCTTCTCACTCGAGCAGTCCGCTTGGGAACCTTGTGTCTAGTAAACCCATTCTTAGTCTACTTAGGGTAGAGCGAAGCCAAAACCTTGTAAGGACATGCATCATTTTAAACCTAGGAGGCTTAATACCCTTGGTATTAAGTCCATTAGTCAACCTTACCAAATGTCCAAATGAGTCTATGACTCTAAGTGACGCTCTCATTATTTATGTGCATTGTTTGAAGGACAAATATGTAGAATATGTGGACCTAGTACTCTATAGACAAATATTTCGAGGAAACTGACCTTTTGTCGCAGGTTGCGTGGAGCATTCAATTAATGCCGGAGGTCGAAGACAACCAAAGAAATTAGTGGAGTTGAAGTATTAGATATCTTAGACTAATTTTGAGATGTATTATCAATTTGGCATGTAATATTTTTTTTATTTTCTGTAAATTACCGTTAGGAGGAGTTGCGTATGATACATAAAAACATGTTTGTCCTTCAAATATTCGTTAGGCCTACCTCTGGCATAAAGAGGTCCCTTGCATTATAAAACGCGATGTATTATGTGCAATAATGTGTTTATATGCAATAATATGTCATTCCCGTATACTGACTCATTTTTTTTTCTTTTTCTTTTTTTTTCTTGTTTTATCTTTTTTTCTTTTCAAACTTATTTTTAAAACAAAAAGGTTGACTTGTGCTAAAGGGGAACTGGCGGAGCATTCGTATTTCACACGGTCCAGAGCCAAGAAATCAGATTCCAATCCATCACTAATCACCTGGTTAACCAAAAGGACTCGTTCAAAAATGGAGCAAAGTTTGATCAATGCAACCACTTCATCTGAGTCATCTCTTAATTTACCAATCACAAGTGATCCCACATCCTCCAAAGAATCAGAAACACATTTGGAGACCATTGCTCCTCTGGAGCGACGAGTTGCCGAACTAAGTCATATGGTACTTCACAACCGGTCATTTTCTCAAACACCGCCACATATGACTCCGTCCCAGGGAGTTCGTCAGACTTTGCCTGTGCCACCTCCATTCCCAAATTTGGACGAATTTAACCAAGCAAATTATTTTACCACTTCTCAGCCAGTTCGTTCCGAACCCCTCACTCAAAATGCTCCCTTTTTGGTCACAGCCACCTCTTCAAAAGCTCAATTCATACCGCCAGCACATGACACACATCAAGTTCCGCCAGTGTATACTTATACCACAGCTCCACCCATGACACAGATTCAAGGACAATGTCGCACAGATGTTGATCATTATGTCGAAGTTGAAAATGAGGCACGGTCAGTTAATGATGAAATGATAAATAGAAAGCTCAAAAGTTTGGAAGATGCCATGAGAAGTTTGCGTGGACTGGGTAGTAATCAAAGCATGAGATATGAAGAATTATGTGCATTTCCTGAGGTAGAATTGCCACCAGGTTACAAGATCCCAAAATTTGAGAAGTTTGATGGGTCGGGAAACCCTTTCTTTCATTTGAAAGTTTATTGTGAAAAGTTGATTGGCGTAGGAAATAATGAAGGGATAAGAGTCAAACTATTCAATCAAAGTTTGAGTGGGAAAGCCTTGGAATGGTATTCCAAGCAAGATACAACCAAATGGCGTACTTGGGATGATTTGGCAAATGCTTTTGTGGATCACTACAAGTTTCATGTTGAGATCGCTCCTGACAGAATCTCAATTACAAAGTTGCAGAAAAAGTCGATCGAATCATTTCGAGAATATGCTATACGGTGGAGAGAAGAAGCATCTAGGGTACACCCACCCATGGAGGAGACATAAATGGTTACTTTCTTCATTCAAGCACTAGAACCGGAATACTATGAACGTTTGGTGACAATGGGTGGAAAAACTTTTGCAGAAGTGATCAAAGCTGGGGACATGATCGAAGATGGCATTAAGACAGGGAGAATAACAAGTCTTGCGGCTTTGCAGTCTACTAGTAGGGCTATACAAACAGGTACTCTCGCAAACGGAAAGAAAAAAGAAAAGGAAGCAGCCTCGGTAATGGCTTTGGGAAACACCTCGTACCGCCATCAACAACCACCACGATACCAGCCTAACGCTCACCACTCACAATATTTCCAATATTCTCTATATCCATACGACCAAGCGTTGTCATCTTACCAACCTCAATCACCACAAATATCCTACCCTGTTTACCACACACAACCAGCACACCGAGCTCCACGACCACCAACATATCCAGCTCCACCATCACAACCTCATCATCCAAACAATGCATCCGCACCTCACCCAAATAAACCGTTTCGCAATTCCACACCATTGGGAGAACCACTGAGCGTTGTTTTTGAAAGACTGCAGGCTTCAAGCTTAGTATATCCTGTGGAAGGTAGAATTCCAGATCCATTACCCAGAAGCTTTGATCCCACTAAAACATGTGCATATCATTCGGGGGTAAAAGGCCATTCCACTGATCGTTGTTACGCATTGAAGCATAAGGTTGAGGATCTTATTGAAGCAAAACAGATCACGGTCAAACCACCAACACCAAATGTGGTTAACAATCCACTCCCGACCCATGATGGGGCCACGATAAATATGATTGGAATAGATGAAAATGATGACAATCCAGCCAAATTCATAGTGCCTGTGGATAGCGTGGAAGATCATGATCTTGTAGCCGTCGCTTCTCCGGCTATAGTGATAAGAGGTTGTGTACCGGTTGAGATATTAGGAGCTTCGTCAACACCTGTGGAAGTAGTTCGAGCACCAAATCAGCTACCAGTGCTCGATACAAAAGCCATACCATGGAATTATCAACAAACTGTGATGGAGTGTCGAAGAAAGGACACGATCACTGACAAGGTTAAGACGTCAGGAATGACAAGGTCTGGAAGATGCTATTCTCCAGAAGAGCTAGTTAGATTGGGGCAAGTTAAGGAAACCAACGTACCTCCCAAAAGGGTCGTGACTGAATTCGAAGCAGAAGAATTTTTTAGGAAGATCAAGGCTAGTGAGTACTCGGTTGTGGATCAGTTGAAAAAGACCAATGCTCAAATTCCTATTCTCTCTTTGCTTTTGAGTTCGGATATGCACAGAAATGCACTACTGAGAATTTTGAATGAAGCATATGTTCCAAGCGAAACAACTAGTGAGGTGTTAGCTGGGATGATTGAGCGCGTGCTTGACAGTCATCGAATCAGCTTCGATAATGAAGAACTGCCGCCAGAAGGATGCATGCATAACAAAGCACTTTATATAACTGTCAAGTGTCGTAACATGTTTGTGGCTAAGGTATTAATTGATGGGGGTTCTGGACTCAACATCTGTCCATTAACAAGTCTGAAGAAGATCGGATATAATGTTAGTGAGCTCAAGACCAGTGATGTGAATATTCGAGCATTTGATGGGGTTCAAAGGCGCCCTATTGGGGAAATAGAGTTGAAAGTGTTGATTGGCCCTGTTGAATTCATTATGGATTTTCAAGTACTTGATATTTTCACGACATACAACATGCTGTTAGGTAGACCGTGGATCCATCTGGCTGGGGCTGTACCATCTACTTTACACCAAACTGTCAAATTCGAGTGCGATCAGCAACAAATATGTATACATGGAGAAGGGGACACGTCTTTCTATCTAGAGCAATCCACCCCATTCATCGAGGCAGAAGGAGGGTTTGACGGAGCAGCTTACCACGCTTGGGAGGTTGTGAATGTCACTAAAGAGAGTGAAGTGTGTCAAACTCAAGAGTTCAAAAGATCATGCGCCGCAATTATGGTTGCAAAAGAAATGCTGAGAAATGGGTACCAACCTGGATTCGGGTTGGGTAAGACATTAAATGGGCGGATTGAGCCAGTCGTTCTCCCTACGCAACAGTTTACATTCGGTTTGGGATATGAGCCAACTGAGGAAGAAGTGAAGAAAGCACGAAAGAATAAAAGGAAGGAGATTGCATTGCCAAAACCTATTCCTACCATTGATCAAACTTTCTCAAAACCTTCAGATCTGATTTTTGAAGTTGCCTATGATGATATCGTGGAGGGAGTCAAGAACCTGTTCGTGGAAGATGAAGATGATCATGCTGCGATAATCAAAGACTTTGCTGAAATATTGACTTTATAGGCTGCTGAGCCAGGACCTGAGTTGCAAAATTGAACTTCTATCTTAGCCCCGGTTCGTCGGGAGTTTCAGTATTTTCAGTTTAAATTTCCTTTTGTAGTAGGTCGGAGGCATCAACTAGAACATTTAGTTCCTTTTGTCATGTTGCCTCTATGTTTTTTTACGGCCTTTTTAAATTAAGATTCTGTCATTTTGTTTGTAACGAACTACGTTTGGCCTGACTTCCTGTTGGATACGTAGGCAGCTCACATCGGGTTCGGCCACTTTTTCAAAATATTTCAGTGTTTTGTTGTATGGGTGGAACTACGTGTGGCCTGATTTCCTTTTGGATACGTAGGCAACCCACATAGGGCTCGGCCCCCTTTTTTATCAAAAAAAACAAACTCAAAAGTCTTTATTTTTATCACGAACTACGTCTGGCTTATTCCTTTGGGATACGTAGGCAACCCGAGGCGGGTTCGGCCCTTTTATTTTAAATATTTTAATATCTTCGTTTTTTTCAAACATTTTGGTTCCTATAAAATACATAAGGATTTTTATACAAGATTTTAGTCTTCCCACCGTTTAAATTCATGTGTCTTAGTATCTTGAAACTGGGACAAAATTTTGAGGTCGGTCAAATCACTTTCAAAAACTTTCATTATAAGTTCTTACTTTTCAATTGTCCAGAATCAAGCATCTCCAGGACTGAAACTGGGACAAATATTTAGAAGTAGCATAAAAGTGGTCTTAAATGTTTAACCATTTTAAATAAGAGTCCATCCATATTTCTAAAATGCAAATAAATTCCAAAATCAAGTCTTCCTAATCATTTTACAGATTAGAGCCACTAAGTATTTCCTTTCAAGGTCATTCAAATCTCATTGCTTTTTCAAAATACACTTTTTATAACTGAAACTCCCCGACAAAGCAAAATACATGGTGAGACATCGAAGAACGAGGGACGCGACCGAGACAAAAATCAATTCAAGGGCCAAGTTCCCCGACATGCACAAGTCAATCAATTTTCTTTTAAACTCACAATTTTTCTTTGATGAGACAGGTTCAATTAACATGAATGTGGTGCATGTTTGACTCATCTTAAAATTTAAATTATGGACATGATCAAAGAGTTAGCTTCCTTCAAAATGCAAATATTCTTCAATGTGGATGCAAAGGTAGCTTGTGCTGAACGGTGGACGTCGTTCCACTCGTCGTGAAATTTCGATCACAGCAGTGGACACAAATTCATGTTCTCAACCAAGGACTGTAAGCATAATTCTTTCAAACCCAGCTATTTACATATTCTTATCACTAGCAGTTGTTTTAGCTCGTGGCACTTCTCGATGGATAAAGTACACATAATCGTGGATTTAACCTTCTCCAAAGTGGATACTGACCTTGGTCACGGGTTATTGGTTAGAATTCCTCAATTTTGTCATCACTTTATACATATTCAAATCGCTAACAAATTTCTTTTTAGAATGTGGTATTTTAATAAGATAACAAGATCGAAATCTTGCGTCGTATATCAAATTGTGGGGATAATTATAGACTTAACTTCCGTCACAACGGGACATGGACTAGGTTGTGGATATAAATGTGGATACCTTTCTACAATACTATTTTGTTAAGTGGACGTGGATTTACATTTACCTTGTGGATGTGAGCGTGGATGCGGAAGTAGATTTATATTACAAAAGAAAAATACACATATAATTATGGAAAGTGGATGCAGATTTATTTTTCGAAAGTAGAATTGGATTTATCTTTACACCGTATAATACGGACGTGGAAGTGGATGTGGATTCACATTTTTTATATTGTGGAAGTGGATGGGTATTTTATATTTCAGTTCATGCACCCACCTCCGAATGCGGGTATTTTATATTTCAGTTCTGGCGCCCACCTCCGAATGCGGGTATCTTATATTTCAGTGCAGGCACCCACCTCCGAATGCGGGTATCTTATATTTCAGTCCAGGCACCCACCTCCGAATGCGGGTATTTTATATTTCAGTTCAAGCACCCACCTCCGAATGCGGGTATTTTATATTTCAGTTCAGGCGCCCACCTCCGAATGCGGGTATTTTATGTTTCAGTTCAGGCACCCACCTCCGAATGCGGGTATTTTATATTTCAGTTCAGGCACCCACCTCCGAATGCGGGTATGTTATATTTCAGTTCAGGCGCCCACCTCCGAATGCGGGTATTTTATATTTTAGTTCAGACACCCACCTCCGAATGCGGGTATTTTATATTTCAGTTCAGGCACCCACCTCCGAATGCGGGTATTTTATATTTCAGTTCAGACGCCCACCTCCGAATGCGGGTATGTTATATTTCAGTTCAGGCGCCCACCTCCGAATGCGGGTATTTTATATTTCAGTTCAGGCACCCACCTCCGAATGCGGGTATTTTATATTTCAGTTCAGGCGCCCACCTCCGAATACGGGTATCTTATATTTCAGTTCAGGCACCCACCTCCGAATGCGGGTATCTTATATTTCAGTTCAGGCACCCACCTCCGAATGCGGGTATTTTATATTTCAGTTCTAGCGCCCACCTCCGAATGCGGGTATCTTATATTTCAGTCCAGGCACCCACCTCCGAATGCGGGTATTTTATATTTCAGTCCAGGCACCCACCTCCGAATGCGGGTATTTTATATTTCAGTTCAGGCGCCCACCTCCGAATGCGGGTATCTTATGTTTCAGTTCAGGCGCCCACCTCCGAATGCGGGTATCTTATGTTTCAGTTCAGGCGCCCACCTCCGAATGCGGGTATTTTATATTTCAGTTTAGGCACCCACCTCCGAATGCGGGTATTTTATATTTCAGTTCAGGCACCCACCTCCGAATGCGGGTATGTTATATTTCAGTTCAGGCGCCCACCTCCGAATGCGGGTATTTTATATTTCAATTTAGGCGCCCACCTCCGAATGCGGGTATTTTATATTTCAGTTCAGGCGCCCCCTCCGAATGCGGGTATTTTATATTTCAGTTCAGGCGCCCCCTCCGAATGCGGGTATCCTATATTTCAGTTCAGGCACCCACCTCCGAATGCGGGTATCTTATATTTCAGTTTAGGCACCCACCTCCGAATGCGGGTATCTTATATTTCAGTTCAGGCACCCACCTCCGAATGCGAGTATCTTATATTTCAACTCAGGCGCCCACCTCCGAATGCGGGTATCTTATATTTCAGTTCAGGCACTCACCTCCGAATGCGGGTATCTTATATTTCAGTTCAGGCACCCACCTCCGAATGCGGGTATTTTATATTTCAGTTCAGACACCCACCTCCGAATGTGGATTCAACTCTCGAAACAGGGGTTGCAAGTGTAATTTCTCCAACCCTGTCTTATTTACACATATATTTCTTTATTGCTAACATTTGTTTTTAGCTGTTGGCTTTGAACAATATCAAAATTGGCATCACACATCAAATCGTGGAACTCTTTCTTCGGCAGCGAACTGGGGCAATTTGTCGGGAAGGATAATCAGACTTCCCGACACGGGTCAAAGATCTACCTCGAACACTCGTCTCTAATCATTAGTATTCTTTTGCATTCCAGCAATTCAATTTTCAAAATTCTCAAGTTTCTATCATCATACCTAGTGTTATCATAATTCAACACTGGGACAATATTTTGCAAGTTTCGCGCCAATCGGGGTTCAGGTGTCGTAATTGTCCCAGAACTACACTCGACTTGATTCTCGTGCAGCCCGAGATATGTAGGCAACTCAGAGGCCGGAGTTCGGTCATAATCCTCTCAAGTTTCCTTTAGCCGGGACAAAATAGGCTATTGAGTCAACGTCTTTGCCCGACAACTCTTTTCATCATTACCGGGCAAAGAGGGACAAGTTGTTGACACCCAATTTGTCCCGCCTCTCTTCCAAAATACCTATTTACGCTTCTAATATTTAAAGAAAAAAAAAATAAAATAGATATATTTATTCTATTACAGTTACTATTATTATCATTATTATTATTATTATTATTATTATTATTATTATTATAATTATTATTATTTATTACTATTATTATAATTCACAATTTTCTTACATTTCGGCATTGTACTAGCTTACGCACACGCATTGCATTTATCTTTGCATAATTAAATAATAGTACTTATTTTTACTGTGGCTATGATAACACCATATAATTTTATTACCCGAGTCCTAATAATCACACATTTTGTATCAAACAGTATTTTGTCACCCTCAGTATATCGTTAATTAAAATGGGTCTTTTATTCAAATTTAAAAGCCAAACTATTTCTTGCACTCAGCCCGTATTTTTGATTTATCGGATTCCAAATCAAAGTCCAATCAACTCATAAATATGTTTTGACCAGCATATATTTTTGACCCTAATTTCTAGACCAGTCCATATTTTAATTTATTAGCCCATTCTTTTAATACCCGGTCAAAAATTGACCCAGTCCAAAAAAGGATCGGGTGCGGCCCATTTCCGCTCAAAATAAGGGAAACCCTTTTAGGGTTTCCCCCTTGACTATTTTCCCTTCTCTTTCCTCCCTCTCTCCGCCGCTTCCACCTTTACCCCATCTCCTCCCCCTTTCCCGCTTCCTCTCTCCCTTCCCTTCTCCCTCCTCCTCTCCCGCGACGAACCCTAGCCGCCTCCCCCACTACGCCCTGTTCCCCGCCTCTCCCCCCCCCCCCCCCCCCCCCCCGCTCCTCCTTTCCTCTATTTCCTCAAACACAAAATAAATAAATAAAAACCTATAAAAGGGGCTCACAAGAACAGTTTAGAGAGGATTTTTGGGGAGATAGAAGAAAACCCCCAAAAACCCCTTGCAAAAAGAGGAGACGGACTGGAAAATCCCCTAAAAATACAAGTTCGGGAACAAGTTGGAAACCCCCACAAAAATTCCCTTAGGAAATTTTATTTTAGCAGTCACGATCCCTTCTTGATATCGATTACAAGATTCAAAGTAATTTGTTTTTTGTTTTTTTCTTTTTGTCTCTGGAGTTATTTCCAGTACGAGTGTGTACGAATTCGGGATTTGTGGTGTAACGAGTATAGATCCAAGAACCCCCTGCACCTCGGATTCGCTGCTCCCGAAGAAGGTAAAATTTCCTCCTTTTAGTTTAGTTTTAATCATTTTTATGATGTTCATATGTTTGTATATGTGGGATTAGTTTGCTAGATTAATCATGAATTTTAGCCTATCATTAGTCTTATGATAGAAGTTTTATAATATAAAGATTAGCTTTGGTCGATTTGTTTAAAGCATGGCCTGTTCTTGAATTGGTTAGTTCCTATAAATGCAGATAGTAGAAAATGGCCAGGTTCAGTCCATAGATGTTTCTGAGTTTTTTTACTTTAAATATATTTTAGCTCGGCTTTGTTGTTTGTGCTTAAATGTCCGAGCGCTATTTTGTAGCTTAAGTATATCAAAAAATGAAATTTCATATGTCAAGAAAACTAGCCCGATTCACATAACCTGGTTTATCGAATTCCGACTCTGTCCCGATCAGTACTGTTTTCTTCATACAATGTTAAAATCAGTAGAGGGCCTTAGTTGTGTTTTCGTTAGTCGTGTGGCTTGTTCTGTTTCTGCCTTTTGTGTTTGGTCCGTATGTCGGTTTTTGATTCTGATTCTATCCTCAGTAGCTCTGTTTCTGCTCTGCGTTTTTTTTTTTGGATGGCTGGTTCGGCTTCTGTTTTTGTTTGTTTGTGGGGCTGGTTCTGATTCTGATTCTATCCTTAATAGCTTTGTTTCTACTTTTGTGTTTTCTCTTTGCTTTGAAGTGTGAAATCATGATTCGTGCTTTCTCCTTGTTCATCATTTGAAACCAGCTTAAGTTATTTGGTTTGTAAGTTTGAAAGTATGCTCATCATGGTTATTTGGTTTGTAAGTTTGAAAGTATGCTTGTCACAGTCTGAAACCAGCTTAAGTTATTTGATTCATGCCTCTTCCCTTTCTTTCCTCCTTCACATGTTAACTAAAGAGTATTTATACTAAGAGATTTCCTTCTTTTTTTTTAATCTGCCATTAAGAATGTAGATGGGTAGAGTTAACTTAAGGTTGCAAGAGATATAATCTTATCTATTTTGAACAATCTTGAATATTTGCTGCAACCTGTGCACCTGGACATCATTAATTAGGTATCAGTTTCATTGCTTGCTGATTTCCCAGTGGTTTACATCCTAAGATTGTTTTTTTTTAATTTGGATTCCTTAAAATATAGAAAGTTGAGCTCCTTTTCTTTGCCTTGTCATTTGGAAGGTTATCTTGCTTTTAAAACATGAATTGATCTCTGTTTAAAACCGTAAATATGAATGAATCTGATTGGGTGATTCTGTGCCAATACAAGTCTTATATGCTTGTGCATTACAAGTATAATGTGTTTGATTATGTATATTTATGTATATTGGTAGTATACTGATCTCTTCCTTTCATTTTTATGCATGACCTCCGCATACGAGTCCGAGGGACTTGTCTTCCGCATTCGGTGTTGGGCTAAAAGCCCAACATAATATTATCGAGTCACTCCTAAATCAGCTCACCCGCAACAAATAATAATTCTGGGCCGAGGCCCATATAGCAGGAACAGTGTTCGCGGCAATGGGCCAGATCCATTCAACAGCAGTCCTTCTTGAATATGGGCTGAGCCCATTTTTTTTAATTATCTCTCCTTTACTTATTTTGTGCATTTAATTTGTATACTAACTACTTTGTTTATTTTTTTCTTTTTAGTTTATATAAATCTTAATGATTTAATAGATTTAGTAATGGGTAGTTAGTTTAAAGAGGACTAATAATTAATCCCATAAGTTTCATTTTCTTCTTTCACATTAAAGTTATTTATAATATTTACTTCTAAAATAATTGATAGTATAAATTAATATCCTTTCTTTTTTTTAGTTAAAAGAATCATATTTTTATCTCTCGATTTCAAAAAAAAATAAAATATACCACTATGGCGCAAATATAAATTCAAACATATTCTAAACAACTCTTCAAATTTTGAGTCAATCACGCATTTCTTAATTAAGCATAGTAGATAAAGATAATAAAATGGATAAAAGAAATCTATTAACTCTTTCATGTTTTATTCGCATCTCTAAAATTTATGTTTAATTAATACCTCACTGTTTAGTTTGTTCAAATATTTATCGTTTGAGTTCGCATCTTTTTCTATTTATATGTAAATCGTCATATTTTACAAACTTCATTTTTTATGCTACTTCCTTTAAAATTATTATTAACGATTATAAATTTTATTTCAAATAGCATCCTAAGATTCCCCTTTATACGAATATTAGTCTTACTTTCAATAGTCTCTTATTGAAAACCTTAATAACCTTTATGAGTCTTATTCTAAAAATGGCATTTAAAGTTTTCTTTATACAAATTATACCTCTTTTCTGTAAATCTTATTTTAATTAACATGATTTTCTTTCTTAAAAACTTTAGCAATATTTTAAGGTCATTTTCTAAAATTTAACCCTACATTTAATTTAATTAATTAACCTAAGTTGGTCGGATAACCGTAAGTTAACGGATTCTAAAGGATGCCTAACCCCTTCCCTTTAGGATGATATAGAACCCTTACCTAGAATCACACTGGTTAAGCAGACTATTAATTGAGGTTTAGTTTAACTTTGCCTTAGTTAACCTCTAGGTGTCCTAATTCACCGTTAAATTAATTAGGTGGCGACTCCTCAAACAAAATAAACGGGAATCACCAATACGTCATACTCCTAATTTTGACTCCGGTTAAAATGGGGTGTGACAGATCTGTACCAAAAGTATGGGCTCCGGAACGAGGGAGCACTTCAACACAGCAGAATGGATGGCCTAAGCTGACGGACCACTCACGTGCGCGTCTGTACCTGCGGGCATGAAACGCAGCCCCCGAAGAAGAGGGGGTCAGTACGGAATATGTACTGAGTATGTAAGGCATGAAATACAACTGGGAAGATCGTAACTGAAATAGAGATTCCGGGAGTCAAGTATCATAATAAAGAAACCATTGTACCTGTGCAGTACGTAACAGAATCAAACATTCTCATATCACACACCGTACCCGGCCCATCCTGGGACTCGGTGAATGAAATCATGTCATTATGTCATCATGAAAACATGTATACATATACCGTATCCGGCCCTCTAGTGAAGGACTCGGTGAATAGAGTCATGCATGTCAACATCATATATCATATATATACCGTTCCCGACCCTCTAGTGAGGGGCTCGGTGAGTAAAGTCATATCATCATATCAGTGTGCCATCATATCATCATGCATATACATATATACATACCGTACCCGGCCCTCTAGTGAGGGACTCGGTGAATCAAATCATCATATGCCCTCCTGGCCACCATAACATATCATCATCTCATCATATCATCATATACATATACCGTACCCGGCCCTCTAATGAGGAACTCGGTGAACAATGCAGTGGAGTGCGCACGATAACATACCCGGCCCGGGACTCGGTGAATAGACATATTGAGGCGTGCACGAGCAGAGTAGTGAGAAACTATATGCATATAAATCAAGACTCGATAGATAAGTATACTTACCGATACCTGAAGGCTCAGAAACAAGTTTCGGGTCAATCCGACTTAGTATACAAAAGTTATGGGCGTTTGAAGTACAGAACCTTCTACAAGCGTTTCAGAAGCTATTTTTGAAAAATCAAAGCAACAATCATATCAAGTACCTTTCGGATATCGTTATGGATCAAATCGAATATAGCTTTTGGAACCACATGTGCATGTCAAAATATATCAAAGACTCAATGGAATAATCGACGTGCTAGCATTTGAAGATCCAAAACCTTAGTCATGTCAATTATTAAATAGATCTTCGGACATCATAGATACGTATCAAAACCATATGAAACAGCTTATGGAAGTCAAGAACGTTAGCCATCCTAGTGGCTCTAAGAATAGGAATTTCTTTGAAATCATACATATACGTCATTTGCTCATTTCATAAGGATCATGCCAAAAGAAAGAAAGGGTAAGCCTTACATACCTTGCCCGCTTTCTACGCTAATCCGAACTTAAGTCTTTGGCTTCGCAAGATCTACAACAATATTCATACATACCAAACATTAGCCATAACACTTAAGAGTCCAATTCTAAACCAACACTTTATTTACAGAAATTTCGGCAGCATTTCCCCTGTAAATACAACGACCCCAGGAATTCAACTCGGCCAAAAATACAACAACAAATCCGAGAATTTAACTCGGCCAAAATACAACAACAAATCCGAGAATTTAACTCAGCCAAAATATCAACAACAATACCAACAATTATTCTAACAATATCCACAATTGATTCAAAACACATACTAACATTAGCAACTTCTTTCTACAAACTCCAACGGCGTTTCACTTATATTCAATTCATATTTGCTCACACATTCAAGTACTAATCCGAAGCCATTTAAACAATGTTCAAGAATACTTCAAACAATCCGCACAATGTTCAAAATAATCTAACCATTATTCCACTCCACCCGAAAGCTTCCAAATGCAACAAGAACAATAACAACACATTCTCTTCCTTCAATTTCATGAACTACACCAACAATTCACACACTAACAACATTGTTTTCCATAAATACAAGAAATGGTTTTTAGCATCACATTAGCTTCTAAACAACTCTTCAACACTTACAACTTCAACTAGAATCATCAAACTTTCATTATCAACATAGATTCCATTACAACAACAACCAAAATACTTAAGAAAAATTTGATTCATTCTCTTCCATACCATACAATAACCATACGGCCACAACACATATATCCATATTTTCATGAATTTCATCCATTTCTACATACTACAACATACACAACCATCCATAACATATAAAAGAAGATTAATTCTTACCTTTTTCCTTTAACTTCTCACTTGACTAGAATTTTTAGCTTGCAAGAATGGATGCTTTACTTGCTCCAATGACTACTTCACTTTGCTAGGGACCTTCCAATTAGTAGAAAATAATTTTTGAACAATTTTTTTCCAAGGTTCTTGTTCAACCAAGCATGGCCGAATGGCCTTCTATTTTGGGTCTTCTCCAAGTTTCTTGATTTTTCTAAAGATGAAGATGAAAATGATAAATGGGTCATCCTTTAATACTTATTTTAAGTCTCCATATGGGAGTTGGCCCATATCCCTTTGGACGGCCACACTTGGCCCCTTTTATTTCCAAGCCCATTTTTTTTTTTGGTCTTGCAATTCATGAAAAATTATTTTCCAAATTCTGAATTTGCCCTTAGCTTTCTTCAATATTACCATGAACCATCTCGTGAAATTCCCTTTTTGCCCCTAGCCTTTCTTAATTTTCCATACTAATAATACTTACAAGCAACTTGTGCATTAAGTCAAAATCGGAATATAGCCTTGTCTTTAACTTCTTACAATTGTCTTCAATTATCCGAATACGCAAAATACGGGATATAACAGCTATGATGCGTTGTTTTCTGATATTGTTGCTACTGGAGAAAGAGCACGTACAGCGAATCAAGAACAAATGTCTGGCATTGGAGTAGATCTTGACGAAGAAGGAATAAATGATATGGGTGGCTATGACAAAGAACACTTTATCAATCCTAATGATGAAGGGAATGATGAAAGTGATAATATACAGAATGTGGATTCTATTATGTTTCCTAAGCCGTAACTAAAAAGACGAGGTTCAATTGATGGTATTGGCAACATGTTTCTTAAGAAGGACGTATGTCAACTGTTTCTTAAGATGGAAAATGATGAAGCTCGGAAGTCTTGGTTGGAGTATAACTATCAGTTATACCTTGATAAAGTGGGATGATTGTGTTGCTGTGGTTAAACATTTTTATTGTTTAATGTTCGAGCATTATGGTTGTACGTGTAAACTTTATTTACTGCTTCTTGTTTAGACGTTGCGATTGTATCCCTAAATCTTATGGTTGTACGTGTAAACTTTATGTATTGTTGATGTTGTGTTGACGTTGTGGTTGTATCCTTAAACCTTATGGTTATTGTTGTTGTGTTGACTTTAATGAATGTGGGAACTTTATGTATTGTTGTGGTTGTGGTTCTTTACTGATGGAATAGTAATTTGAGATGTTCAATGTGACTTTCCGAAGATAGAGATGAGTGTATTAAAATAATGGAGTTTCTAAAAAATCTTGAAATTAGGTTCTTCAGGAAAAACTTTCATTCTTTACTAATTTGAGTCATTTCTGTTTTCAGTTAAATAGAGAGTTGAGATATTAGCAATGTGGTATCTCCTCATTTAATTGATTTGTTAGATGACGAAGATCAAGAACTAGAAGAGATTCGGAGAGAGCAAGATGAGAAGGAACGGATGGCTTTATGTCATATAACAGGTATGTACATTAAGGGGGTTGTGCTGATTGTGTTGATTAGTAGAAAGAAAATCAGCACATAAATTACTTGTAAACTACATTTAGATGGGATTTAACTAGAGATTGTCAAAGAAGAAAATCTTTGGAGTATGCTGCCATCTTTGTGGATGCTTGTTAATCTAAATTGATGGTCACTTGTTTTTGTGTGGCTCCTTGTATGGTTACTTGAGATTTTTCTCTTCTTATCCTTCTTTATTTCCGGCTAATTTTCCCAAAATGTCTACATATTTACTGTAACAGGTAAATACATTTTGATGTATTGCGAAAAATACCTATGCAAAGAACCTTGTCGTACATCAATGCGCTCTGGAAATGTTTTTATTCAAGAGATATTACGAGGAAATGAGATTCGTTGTTATGAAAATTTCCAAATGAAGAAGGCGATGTTCATTGATCTATCCAATGACTTAACTGACAAATATGGGCTTAAACCCACACGTGGAATGTCTATACAAAAATGCTAGGCATATTCTTGATGACTTGTGCACATGGAGCTGGAAATCGAATGATACAAGATATCTTTCAACATCTGGAGGGATAGTTCATAGACACTTTCACAGTGTTTTAAAGGCCGTTTGTAAGCTTGCAAGAGATATCATTAGACCACATCCAAATTATAATGATGGTTGCGATGCCCACAAGCCATGTAAACAAAGATATCTCCCTTTCTTTAAAGTAAGTAACTCATTTAGGATAATTTATTATGCTGCATTGTATCTTTACTGCGCTTATATAAGAAAAGCTTTATGATACTTTCTTTCCCCTTAGGACTATTTTCTACTTCAGTTGACATTTCAAAGATGGTTTGGCAACAGCCTTTCTTGCCCTTAGCATATGTGCACCTCAGAACCATATTATAATCCAAAATAGTTATCTGGATCCCAAGTTTCTTATTTTAGATTCACTTCTTATAGGATTGTATTGGATCAATTGATGGCACATATGTTAAAGCTAGAGTACCGCAAGGTCAAGATATACCATATATTGGACGTAAAGGTTATCTGACTCAGAATATTCTCGTCGTTGTTGATTTTAATATGTGTTTTACATTTGCATGGGCTGGGTGGGAAGGAGCAGCTCACGATAGTTGTATATTTGGTGAGACCCTTTGTAGACAAGAGCTCAAGTTTTTACATCCACGCGGAAACAAATATTATCTAGTTGATGTAGGTTATTCACACATGAATGGATACATGGCTCCATTCAAAGGAAATAATGTGAGATATCACCTAGCTGAACTTCACCTCGGTGCAACTCGACAATTGCGAGAGCCAAGAGGACGCATTGAAAAATTTAACTATTTACATTCTTCTTGTAGAAATGTAGTAGAGCGCACATTTGACGTTTGGAAAGCAAGATGGTCTGTTATGCCCTACTATCACATTGACACACAAAGGGACATCGTACTTGCTACTATGGCCATTCACAATTATATTAGAAAGAAATGCAATGTGGATGATGCATTCCAAACAGCCGAGAATGAGAGCTATATTCCATCGGTTGATTCTAATATTGGCACAACTTCAAGAGCTAACAATGTAGATGTCGAAGACGTAGAAGAACAAAATGATGTCTATTGGATGGGGTTTCGTGATATGATTGCTAGTGACATTTCTAATGCTTGATGCTTGTATTATATGAATATTTTCCACTTCTTGTATTTATAGTGGAGTGCTTTCAGCTGTATTAGCACTTTTATTTTGTCTCAAATTCTCCATCTTTGAAATATGAATTGTATTATCCTTTTGTATAAAACATGAAGGCATTGGGATACTGCATGAATGAATGCTTTAATACCTTCTTATCTTTGGAAAGATATCTCTTGCACCATATTATGTGCAAATGCAATGATAGAATTTCTTGAATGACTTTAAGAATATGTTTTTTTCAACAGAATGTTGCCACTGGTCTTCAGTTCTTTTGTTTCCTACATATTTAATGAGGGATTATGTTGCTGCAATTGCCCTTATACATTTTAAAATTAGAAGTAACATATATTTATAAAATTAACTTAAATAAACAGTTTATATTGGAAGTGATTTTAAAATATAAATTACTTTTGATTTGAATCAACTTTAGAGTTAAAAATCTTATAGTATCAACTTGTTTATGGTGTTAACAGCTTTAAGGGTATTTCAGTCATTTTGACAGAAAAGTGCTTAACAACACTTATGTACCAAACACATCAGCAACTTATTTTCAGCATAAGCACTTTTATCAAACACACAACTGCTTATTTATAAAATAACTTTCAACACTTAAAAGTTCTAAAAACACTTTATACATAAAAGTCACTTTTTTTAAGCTAATCCAAACGGGCTCTATAAAGTTAATATCAATATATTCTTTAAAGCCCATTCTTCTCGGGACATCATTGAGAAAAGACCAAGATACCTTGCCATATGATTTGGCCATGTCTACCTTGATCACTACATTGAAACCTTTTTTTTTTTCTTAATATCATAAACAATTTCCTAAGTAAGTAATATTTTTGATGAGTCTCCCCTTTACAAAACCTGATTGGTTGAGAGAGACCAACATGGAAAGTATACTTGCCAACCTATTAGAGCATACTTTAGAAATAATCTTATTTTTGAAATTGCTAAGGCTAATAGGTCTGAGTTGATCTAAGCAATTAGGAGCTTCCACTTTTGGGAGCATAATCAAACAAGTATGAGTGATGAACGAGGATAAATTTTTTTCCTCTGAAAAAGTCTTGTACTAGAAGTAACAGACCCTCAGCTGTGATATGCCAACACTTTTGAAAGAAATATCATTGAATCTATCCAGACAGCAGCACTATCAGGATGAAGCCCATTAACTGCATCCTTCAGTTAATCCATAGAAGGAACCTTAATGAGATTATTGTTATCTTCATCATTAATAATATGTTCAATCCTTTTCAGGACATTAAAATCATGCTCTTGTTGAGGCTGAGTAAACAATTGGTTGTAATGCCTAATAACAGCCTGAGAGATCAGGTTGTCCCCTTGAATCCATTGACCATGCTCATTTTTAATCCCGTGAAGGTAAGATCTTTTTCTTTTTTCTAACCATACTATGAAAGTATTTAGTCTCACGATCCAATTCGTGAATCGTGAGGGCACCCACACCATCCTCCTAGTGGGTGAACCCTTCCCGTACTTAATTTTTTCAGCAGAAATCATGCGGAAGTTAAAATAATTACTAAGCAGTCTCGATATATTACTAAGTTTAAACTACATAAATAGAATCTGTCTATGGAATCAAATAGACAGATAAGCAAGGGAGGAGATTCCGGGATACATATCTAGAAGTGCTTACCCAGGAATCTCCTAGCAATAGGCCTCAGGTCACCCATACGTAGATCTTATAACAAACTCTGCACTCAAAGAAAGAGTACAACAAGAGTAGTATCAGTAAAACACTAGTACTGGTAAGAATCATAGGCCGACTAAGATTAGTTCACGCATATAAGGCACAAAACAGATAGGCACATAATAATCACTCAGAGTTACAAAGTATCACACAATCGAATCATAGCCTAAGGTGAAGCTTCTAAACCACGAGTCTGTCAAGTCTTAATAACTCTCAAGGCAATCATAACATAACCACATCCCACTCTCAGTAGATCAATGTAGAATGGCTGATAATGCATGTAATGCAATGAAATGGATGTCATGCAATGCCATGGACAATACTCAAACCTGTATACACAAGCTACAGACGGAATCTCGATGTCTCAATAGTTATCACCTACGAGGGACTCGCGAGGTCCATATACCTTGTTGTGGCGTGCAACCCGATCCAATATGTATATATATGTGCGGCACGCACCCCAATCCAATATGTATATATATGTGTGGCGCACGCTCCGATCCAATATGTATATATATGTGTGGCGCGCATTCCGATTCAATATGTATATATATATATTGCGACGCGCAACCCGATCCAATATGTATATATATGTTGCGACGTGCAACCCGATCCAATATGTATAGTTTCAAATGAATGCATGAGGTGTATAAATGCAAGAAATCCATGCAATCAATGAATATGCTATGGAATCACAAAACACCATAAGTCATATCAAGTCTTGCATAAACCAACAATACTCATAGAAATGGATCAATATCGATTTCCAATTACTAAAATGAATCTATCACATCCCATAACTCTAACCACGTAATCAAATACACCATATATCAATAATGCGTAAATGACAGCGACAAGCCCACATAATCAGAAATCATACCAACCTAATTCTATATCCATCCCAACATTTCGAAGACCTAACATTTTTTTTCCGTCAATACTACGCAATCATATACGAGTCGCTAATCAAAGTCTAACTAAAGTAAGTTGTAACCTACCTCAATGCCGAGCGGGTGCCAGGAACTATCCAACTTGAGCCTTTCCTTTACGAATCTCCTACGAACGGTCAAGTCTAGCAATTAAAAATTTCTAAATTAACATGCGATCACAAGAATTTTCAATTATTCGCAACAAGATTCGGGTACAAAATCAACCCAAAAGCCCCAAATCCCAACCCGAAAGTGAAACGGTGATTTATCGAGAAATTGAACCTAACATGATCACATTGGCGGTCTACAAGGTCATACGAACCTATCAATACCCATATTGCTGTGCTTTAGTTGAAATCCAAAAAAGGACCCAAATTATCAAACCCGAGCCCTAGAGGCAAAATTGGAATTTAAGTATAAAATCATGTTACCCATAGTCTAGGTAGTAATAATCTCGAAAATCTTTGAAATCCACACATAAATCGACCTTCAATTTGATAATTTACTTGAAAACCCATTTCCATGAAAATCCCAATTTTCTAAGTTCAAATCATGATTCCTATGATGAAAATCCATAGTAATCGAAGACAGAATGGTAAAAGGGATGTTAGAAACTTACCCCACGAAGAAACTTGAAGAACTCCCTTGAAATCTCCCAAATCCGAGCTCCAAAGCTCCAAAAATTGAAATATGAAGAATGAAATACGAAATGGGGTTTTATTCTGTCCAGGCAGAATTTACTCGTTGCGAACGCAACAACCAATCCCTAATGCAAAGGGTCGCCCCGACCCGGCCCATTGCGAATGCAACTCCTCTTGAAAAATAAGCCTTCGCGAACGCGGCCTAGTCCCGCGAATGCAAAGGGCAAAACCAGCACTGAAACACTAGAAAATTCTGGTGTTTCCCAAACTTGGAATCGACACCCAAAACCACCCCAGAACCTACCGGACACAAACCAAATATACATACTGAGAATAAACGATGCTACAAACTCACTCGCGCGCCCGTAATTCTCAAAAGAGGTCATCATAACCCAGTCAACCCTTAAACGCCCAAAATAAAGTTTCTAACCAAAGGCCCAAAATACCCCAAAGTGCCTCTGAAACCGAACCAATCATCCTACCAAGTCATAATCGACCAACCAGACCTAATGGAACCGACGAAAATCCCAAAAAGACGCAAATACCAAAAAGTCAACTATTGGTCAATATTTTTTCGCTTATTCAACTTAGGGGCTTCTAAACTCCTCAAACCAATCCCGATCACCTCGGTTACCGCGCTACCCATCTCCCCGAGTCAAAACTATTCTAATGAAGCAGGAGAAAAGGTCAAAACGAGTAAAAGATGTAAAATACCTAAAACGACCAAACGGATCGTTACATTTAGTGTTATGGTCTCATTCTTCTTCCCATTTAACTCTAGCCTTTTGTTTTAGGATAGATTTTGCCATGTTCATCTATTTCAGTCTGAACTATCTTCTTCAGACTGCTTCAGAAACTTCAATATGATTTTCCAAATCCTTAAATCTAACAAACACATTACCAATAGAGCTCCTGGACCAGTTGCTCAAACAATGAGCTAATCTTTTAGGCTTTTGTTGCATGATGAACATAACACTACCTTCATCGTGATTTTCCCAATTGCTTCTAACAATTTCCATGAAATCTGGTTGAGTAGTCAAGTAATTAAGAAATTTGAAATATTTAACCGGTATGGTATCACTCATAGCACATTTGAGGAGCATAGTGTTGTGATCGGAATCAGTTCTTGAAAGATGCCTTACTGTCATATTGAAGAATTCTTCAGACCTATCGTGACAGTTCACTTTTACGTGAGGCATAAAAGCTACTATATAGTTGTGGACTCTTTTTGGATTTATTTATTTATTAGAGTCATCACCTAATTTATAAGAGAAATTAGAATAAACCAAATTAAAAGGGTTAATTCAAAACAGATAAAAATCCTTTCTAAACCAGAGTTCGAGGTAAGGTTTCAAGTGATTCCTCAGGGAAGGGGTTAGGCACCCCGATATTAAGAATCTTTAGAATACGGTTGACCTTCGAGTTTCAAAGTATGATTTGTGTTTATTTGCTTAAAGTGAGTTCAAAAATCTTGTGTCAAGTCATGGCATATCATTTTTAAATGGTACAGATAAAGTCCTTTATTTCTTTGAAGAAAAAGAGTTTAGTCCCTTTTTGAGAAAATATGTATAAGGTTTAAATGGTCATTTCACTTTTCAGGCCAAAAATGCACTCAAGGTTTTTCTTGAGTAGAGTTCAACTTAATTTGATACCAAATGCTATGTCCTATTTATTATCCTTAAAAGTTTTGAAATGTTTTCAAAGCGTATCCCTTTTTCACAATATGTCTAAGACTATACAAGTGTTCCTTTTATTTTTATTTGAAGGTCAACCACATCCCTTTAAATCCCTTTCCCAAACTTGGCTCAAAATGGGGTTCCTTTTGTTTTATTTAAGTTCATGTGGGCTTTGGCCAAAACCGGTTTTCTACCCTAAAGACCATTTAAGGTCCCTTTCAAAAGATTGAAAACCATTTTCAAATTTGTTCCTTTGTTTCAAAATTTTCAAGTTGGAAAGGGTTTTTGTTTCTCAACTCAAAACAGTTCACCATCTCATCTTTCAAAAATGTCAAGCTTAAAACAAGTTTGGTCTTTCTAAAAAGATACAATATTTTAACCGTTTTCTATTTTTATAAAAGGAAGAGTTGGATCATTTTTTTGTTAAATGTTATTTCCTTATCTTTTGTTGGTCTAAGTTTGAAAAGGGGTTCGGGTTCCTATCCGTTCTAACGATATCACGCATCGTTTGCCTAATTTCAACTAAATCCTATTCCTAACCATGTAGATTTCAATAATACAAGAATCTTTTACAATTATGTATGAAAAATGTAAAGGCAAGAAAAATAATGCATAATGAACTGGTGGGCCTACCAAGCCCACCAGTTAACCATTTTCACCAATGGTTGGGCCTTCAATTTCTTGATTCAGACTCGATAACAAGAAGTGTTGGGCCTTGGGCCCAACGAAGCGGTTGATATGCAATTTGGCCTAATTGGGCCCGCGACACACGAGTTCATGCAAGGGAAAGGGGAAAAGGAAAATTGCGGTTAGAGGGCATCTATACTCAATAAGTTATTTAACAAAGATTATAACATAACATACCATTCAAACACAATCACCTATGCAAATATATGTCAATGTATATACCATATCTAAATAGGTGTGTACTATCAAAACAAAGCAAGTATCAAGACAGGCCCAAAACAGTTCCAGCTCACAGTAGAAGGAAAACTATAAGGAATGGGCTTGGCCCATCAATATAAATGTAACCCAATCCATATTCCTATAATACACATTAAGCATACGCCATATACACATTCTGTATACTGGGTATACATAGAGTTTATACCTTGTATATCTTGATGAATATTTCATCATTAGTAAGAATAGAAGTCTCAAGCTAGGGCCAGTTATTCCTCACAACACACTAAGCACACACACATATATAATAGGTATACTTAATATACTCAACACATATACACTTATTAAAAGAAAACTTCATGATACTCACCAAGAAGAGCTTAACATACCCCAGATAACTCATTTCACACATTCCACCCTCCTAATCACATCCTAATCATGATTCAACTTTAACTGTATATGGTCTTAATCAAGAATTCATCAATCAGGATAGGTTGATTACATAGCCCAAAGTAAGGAACCAAAGACATAAAACAATAACATTCAGCCCTTTCAAATTGCTAGTATATTCACATAGGATCAGATAGCAAAGCAGGTTTAGCATCTTAAATTGTTGGCCACTTAACACTATTTGACAAAGTCATTCAAAAGGGAAGGGAATAGGAGTATCATGAATTCAAACAGACACTTCTATAATCATCCATTCACACATTAGACTTATCTTTAACCATTTAAGATTTGAGTTTGGTCTATCCAGAAAAGGGGAAGAAATGCATGGGGGTTCTTCACAAGTTTATGCTCATTTCATCAGTGTCACAAACCAAATTCTCAAGTCATGATGGCACTAGCCCCACGTACTATTAGGCTAACACAAGCCATTAATATACCCTTATTAAGTGGAAAACTGAAAGCTGAAATAAGTCATACAAGCAAAGTTCAAGTCTTAAATAATCTTAAAGAACATACTTGGAAGCTATTACACTTATCCCCAAAATCTGATGTCACTCGCATACAAGGACTACTAAGGAATACAAATAGTCTGAAATACATAAATGGAACTGTCTGGAATGAGGAAAGACAAAAAGTAAATGATAGAGGAGAGTCCAGAGCTGTCCAAAACCATGGTGCTCACCCTGATCTCTCAGCAAAGGCTCTAATGGGAAGCCTGGTAATCAAGCGCTCCACTAGTACCGACGATCGAATCTGTACACAAAAAGGTGCAACAAGTGTAGCGTGAGTACAATAATCAATGGCTACTCAGCAGCATCGCCGACCAACCCATTCCAGAACGGAGACGAGGGTTGGTTTATAATACCACAACCACACTAGTCCGCCATTGGTCCAAAATACAGGATAATTATATTTTGAACAGTTAAACTCACATAACTGGTAGATATCAAGATAAAACAATCCAATATGAATATTCACAATAAAACGGCATAAAGAATGAATGAATGTTGTACAATGCAATGAAAGTCCTTTACTCCACATCTCGATATACACACGTTCGAATATCAACGAATCGAATAGCAACAGGCATCTACCTTTCCCTCCTCGGTAGGCGAACCCTCAATTAAATAACACATCAATCAAGTAAAGACAATTCATTTAATCCAATGAATATAGATAATTAACCGCATAAATCAATATTTAAATAGACTCAAGATCTGAAAAGGTTACAACAATTAAAGAATTACATGACTCATTCCAAATCCGACGATTAGGTCTAGACTAGTACAAGAGCGACTAATGTAAATCTCAATAGGGAATACAACTCTAAAACTAATCCTCCATCCCAGAATGAAGTAGGAGGAGAACTTCAGGATAGGTACCGTGCATCTCCCAACGTATCGCAATCAATCACCTGAAACACTCTTCACCCCAAAAGGGATGTAGCAAGAGCAGTATCAGTACAATCAACGTGTACTGAGTAAGTATCATAGGCCGATAATGGTTAGAAACATATATCAGTAAAAGAATTAACAAATAGACAGGATAAGCAACTAGATCAATACCATACATCTATTTATCACACGCTGTAACATCAAGACTCTTAAATCATGCAAAAACCCTCCTCTAATAGCCACCAATCAATTTCACAACAAACCCTCCTCTAATAGCCACCAATCAATTTCACAACAATCTTACGCTAGTCATATACCATTATGCCATTCGTTCTTAGCACAGGAGTCTACTCTTCATTAAGGTATTCCTTATCCTACATCTTTTTGTAAACCTAACATATAACTGATCCCACGAACGATCTAAGAGGTAAATTAACAGGTATAAAGCAACCATAATCATAATCAAGTACACGTGATTGCCTAAGAAGTACATCTAAACTCAATTATGCCAAGTTTAAATGGGTCCAATTCGGATCCAACATCACAAGTAAAAACACTAAATCATCTCAATATAAGTCGTGATGCAATGCAATGCAATGATGTATGAATGCAATGCAATGCCATACAAATGTTGTGTACACATGTACTCCGGACGGAAGTATCGACGTCTCTGTAGCACAACCCAAGGTGACTCGCGAAGTATAAGTGCCACTCGTCCCGGATCTTTGCCCAACAGACAGACGAGACCCGGATCTTTGCCCACGGGGTTCTCAGCGACACCACCACGGGGGACTCACGGAGTCCATACACTCACTCAGTCAATGATTCCGGGACTAACATTGGATATCGGACTCTCACGTCACTCTCATTTAAAATCCAAGCCCAGCTCATCACAGTGTTTCATCAAATATCAACAGTGTATCAATAGTATATCATAAGAGTGTGTGCAATGCATGTATCAATATCAATAATCAGGTCAATATCACAAATACCAATAATGGTTACGCCAACAATGTATCAGTGTCATAAGTACCAACGAGGGTACGCCAACAATATCATGAAAGACTACACAAGCGATATAGAACGCTACCCTCGTATCAATGTCACCCCGTAAGGTACTACAATATCACAATCAAGATAGAACAACAAATTCCAATATCTACTAACAGCGCGCATCAAGCCAACACAATAGGACAATCAATCACAACATAATATTACCACTTCCCCTTTTACTGCCTATCAATCATTGCCATATGATAATTTCACCTTCTACTTACATGACATCACTACTATCGCTCTAGAATTAATTCACAATCATTGGTACCCTTATCCGCCCAATATCGATTAGGCCCCCTATAATAGCATAGCACAATTATCTTACATAAATTTCTCACCCAACCATAGAAAAGTATGAATCAACCACTCCTTCCAAGTCACAGAGAAACCACCGATACTCAAGGAAACTAATTCAAAACATCCTTAGGAATCTACAGGCCACAAGCCCGAACACACAAATCACACAACAATACCATCTTATGGATCCATCCCAAATCTCCAAATCCTACACATGCATTCTCCGTTCTTTCTAATACATGAATATGCGAAACTAATCGGAGTCTAACAAAAAGGAAAGTCGTAACCTACCTCAAGGCCGAGCGGGTGCCACGAGCATCCGTTGATCCTTTAATTCGTTCACCATGTCGTAATCGACACGAAGTAACTGAATACCATCATGAGACCCAAAATAGGAATCACTGTTAGAACTCTTGTAAAAAGGCTTCGAATTTGATAAGGTAAATTTGGGAACTTAGCCTACCTTTAGATTTCATCCACAACAACACTAGTTGATTTATCAACCTCCTTTCATGAATAAGGCCAACTATTTTAAGCCATTAGCTGGGTAAAGTTACCATTTTTAAGTTATCTTTGAGAAATCCATTTTCAAGATGGATGGAAGAGACCCATTTATAATCTCGTAAAGAAATAAGCATTTATAATCTCGTAAGGAAATGAGAAACTAAGTTAGTAACCATTCTAGGGTGATGAACAAGAGGGAATAATTCAATGAAATCCATAATAAGAACAACTAACCAATCATCTTATTAAGTCTAGGAAATTGTGATACCCATTCTTGTGGTTTTTAGATAAGGGACTTTTAATAAGAATCACTAAGGTGAGGGTTGAATGGAAGAAGTTAGAAGAGTTACCTTTTCCAAAAAGATATCATTTTTGGCTCCATAAATTCCCCAAAGGCGGTTGGACTCTTTAGGGTTTATGAAAATGAGGTTAAATCCCCAAATGTCATGACCTGCCGCTTCAGCGTTCGCAATGCCACTGAAACGGACTGATGCTACAACCCCACTATTGCTTCAGCGGGGTCATAGTTGCTGGGGCGTGACCGCTATAGCGGTAAACCCAACGCTGGGGCGGTCTGGCTGGGTCCCCAACCCAGATTTCAATGTTCTGATTCCTTCCCGTACAACGGATCCCGCTAAGCTAGATGTTTGACGAAAATATTTAGCGAACGGAAAGGTCCAGGATTTCACAATTGCGAATATTTCGAGATTTTTACGGTAACGACTAAACAGGTCGTTACATCATATACCAATTAAACAACCGTTCGTCCTCGAACGGCAAGGGGTGTACCAAGGCGCATGGAGAAACACGTTCATGAATAGAACTTAGAGACATTGTCTCGTAATATTTTACTCTGTCACGAAAAATTATGCTACCATTTTTGTCTAGGTTTATCAGGAAGATCACCACACACGAATTAAATCCCAACGGATACGAGTCACGGTAGCTTGACTTGCTAGCCTTAGAAAAATGATAATCACAAGTGTAGTAGCTCGGAAGGATTGGATAAATTCATAATCCTAGGTCCACAAGGGAAGACACATAGGTAAGGCTCCAACGCGGATCGAGATCAATTGGGATGAATCACTGAGTGACCTCTTCAGTGATCTGGAGTAGCGCCGCAGCGGCACCGTGGAAGCGGTATGGTGACCGCTGGAGTGGTGAACGGGATTTCAGAAAAATAAAAGCCTTCTTCCCTTCCCCGCCTTTCCCATCTCTCAATACACTCCCCCCCCCCCCCCCCCCCTATCCACTACGACCTCTCCGTCTCCCAACCTAACGTAACCTTCCAACTCCCTTTTAATCCCAAATAAGTCCCCTTAATACCCCCCACTTCAACCTACACTTAAACCCAACCTCACACTACATAATTTGCTCTCAAAGAGGAAGGAAAATAAGGGCTTTCAAGTTCATTCACAACCACCACCAACCACACCCGAATTTGCAACTCTCAAGGTATGAAATTACTCTTCTCTACTTGTAACAGAATAATGAAACAGGATATCCAGGTCCTTATGCTCTGATTAAAGGGTTTGTTAACCCCAAAGTTGGGATTTTTGGGTTTTGGTTGATGAGTTTAAAGGGTGTTGGTAGGTTGAATTTCGCAACTACTTTAGCACTAGAATCGTCTATACCTTGAATGTTGCATAGTTAATGAACAGATTTGGACCGAAAATCTTAAACATAGTGAAGAATTTTTTATTGAAATTAGGTGTTGGATTCCCTCGAAATTGGGGAATTGTTGTGGCTAGAATTTATGTACTAAGAGTTACAAACATCTTGCATGCTTAATATCTGCCTGATCTATTCATAAAAAAAAGTTTTTGAGGCTTTGGAGAGATGGGAAAAATCGGGTCTGTTGGGGAAAGCGACACCGCTTCAGCGTTCAAGTGGGCGCTGGAGCGGTCTAGAGGGAAATGACGAGGGGCATTGCAGCGGTGGAACTGTCGCCATAATGGCCCCGCTGCAGCGGTTGGAGTGACCGCTACAGCGGTGCCTGCACAGAACTGCCACCAGAATCTATTTTTGCACTGATTTTGCTGAGGTTTAGAACATTGAATATATGTTTTCGATTTCCTCAACCTGGTACATGAATTCTCATAACGTAATTATCCGTCGCAGGTACAATGGCTGAGATTCAAGAAGCCGAACAAGTAGTGCAACAAGTGGAGCAAGTGCATGTCTATCAAATTTTCATCAATCCACAATGTGAGCGCCGTTTCTTGGAGCAGAGATGCATGCCCCTACTGTTGGAGAGGGATTTCGACATGATTAATGTGGAGAAACGTGCTCCCGAGTTTCTGGAGAGGTTGGAATGAATAAAGTGGATGCATTTTGTTAGGAATCCCGGGCGATGCAATGACAATTGGGTAAGGGAATTCTACACCATGCTGCCTACAGTCGATTGGGATGCCCCTGATCCGAGGATTGGGATTCACGGGGTCTCCGCGAATGTGGGGGCTAAGACGATAAATCGGGTGTACAAAGTGGAAAATCCTTCGGTGGAGTTTTTGGAGGCTAAAAATACTGCTGATAACGGTGAGTGGCTGGTGTCCAAGTTAGTGGCTGAGGAGGATAGAGCTTCTATCACTTGGGGTAGGTCCAGGGTGGGGATAGTAAGCGAGAAATGTACTGCTGAGGCTAGGAGGTGGATGAACATAATTTTCCGTCGGGTCCATACTTCGAGGAATGTCACCTCCGTGACCTATCCTAGGGCCCTTCTGATTGCCTGCATCTTAGATGATGTCCCTATGAATATAGGTTCCCAGGTGATTGAAGAATGTAAGGAGTTTATGAAGTTTGGGGCGTCGAGTTTGTTGTTCCCGTCATTGATCACTTCGTTGTGCAAGAGGGCTGGGTCCATAGGAGGCCTGATGATGTCATGGTAGATTCTGATGCTGACTTCCATCCATTCCGAGTGTATGGCCAGGGTACTGTTGTCCATCGTAAGAATAAAAAGAAGACTGCAGAGGGGACGGGTGCTAGTGCCAGTGCGGGTGAAGGTGGAGATGGAGCTAAGGCTGGGGCTGCCCCTGCTCAGGGCCCGTTTGAGCGTATTGATACTCGTTTTGACGAGATGATGGTGATGTTCTAGGGTATGCCGAGGCCTTCGGTGGAGGCGGGTTCATCCAGTGTTGGTGGGGGTTACTTTACTAGAGAGGAGATGAAAGACTATCTCGAGGCGCAAAAAGAGATGGGTGAGTCGCTCTCCACTTTGCAGACTGTCTACACTTCTCTGGCCCAAACCACGTCCAGATTCGTACTGATTTTGAGAAGGAGCATGCCAAGAATAAGTCTCACGAAAAGGTCTATCTGAGGTCTTGGAGAGGTATCAAGGGCTTATGGAGGAAAATATACCCCAACGAGGATATGCCTATGCAGGATGAGGATGACTCTAACCAGTACTCATTCGTGAGCCAGGTCAAGGGAAGTGGTAGGAGGAGCAAATCAGTAGAGGATGCTGGTAGTGCAGATGGTGCAGGGGCCACAAGCGACCGGGTGGCTTAGAGATCTCTCTACCCATTCCCTTTTTATTATGATGGTGTTTTGGTTGCCCATGTCGGGCTTGCTGTTAAAACAATTTTCTTTTTCTTTGGTTTGTTTGCATCTTTCTGTTTGGATAATGTCGTTTTGATTTTGGTTAGCCTTGATTGGGCTAATGTCCGGATATTTTGTTTTTGAATATTAAACTATTTGGTTTCTTATTTTGGTAATGGTATTTGGGTTTGTAGTAATGACTTAGGTGGTCCTTGCCCTTGTCGGGCTTGTCTTTATATCATTGATGGTTTGGTTTGCTGTTGTTTTTATCTGGTCTGTTGGATAGCGTGAACAGGGGAAGCAAGCTAAAAACAGGGGAGAAGTCTCAAGTCTCTGAACCTAGGGGCTCCGCTTCAACGGTCTCTCAGACCGCTATAGTGATCCCGCTTAGGCGGTAGGGGAGCCGCAGGAGCGGTCAGAGCGGAATAGGAGGGAACCGCATTAGCGATGGCCTACCCGTTGTGGCAGTAACGCCACAGCGGTGGGCTGACCGCTGGGGCGCAACAACTAGTAGTAACATCATACCATGCTCGAATTACTTTCGCAACTAAAATTTAACTCAACCATACCCAACACATATTAGGCCTGATCCCGAAATACGACTTGATTTCTTGTGTAGATACCAATTGAAATCGTCTAGATACCAATTGGGCACACCGAGATACCAATTTTGACTGAAGTTGCACTATTTGAAAGAAAGAAAGGAAATTTCCTAAATGCCCTATAGTCTCCTGTGGATGGGCACGGACGTCTACGTACCATTCCATGAGACTCTACTAGACATTGCTTTTGTACTACTGAGATCGGTAACCTACGCTCTGATACCCCAATCTGTCACGACCCAATTTAGGATCGATTTAATCCAATGAATATATATAATTAACAACGGAAATTAATATTTAAATAGACTCCAGATCTGAAAAGGTTACAACAATTAAAGAATTACATGACTCATTCCCAATCCCACGACCGGGTCTAGACTAGTTTAAGAGCGATAAATGTAAATCTCAATAGGGAATACAACTCTAAGACTAATCCTCCATCCCGGAATGAAGTGGGAGGAGATCTTCAGGATAGGTACCCTACATCTCCCAACGTATTGCAATCAATCACCTGAAACACTCTACACCCCAAAAGGGATGTAGCAAGAGCAATATCAGTACAATCAACACATACTGAGTAAGTATCATAGGTCGACAATGGTTAGGAACACATATCAGTAAAAGAATTCACAAATAAGCAGGATAAACAACTAGATCAATACCATACATCTATTTATCACACGCTATAACGTCAAGACTCTTAAATCATGCAAAAACCCTCCTTTAATAACCACCAATCAATTTTACAACAATCTTACGCTAGTCATAAATGATGATGGTCGTCTAATGGGATCAATATGATTAACGATAAGAAAAGCACGAATTGACTTATGGTTCACCTAGATATTATGTTATGTACGATAAGGGGGTGCTCGGGTGGGGTAGCACCGGGTGCTCGTCGCGGCTCCCTAGCCGGGTCGTGACAAAAGTGGTATCAGAGCAGTTCAGTCCTAGGATGTGTCTACGAGCCATGTCTAGTAGAGTCTTGGTTATGGGTGTGTTGCGCGCCACACTTATAAACGAGAAGCTGCGGACATTTTAGGAATATATGACCTTTTTTTTTTCATAAGAATCGTGCGATAGAGCTATGATGTAAGAAATTCTTGTTCCTAAATCGTGTGTTGTGTATTTCAGAGATGCCTAAAAAGAAAAAGGCTACAGCAGCCCAAAAGGGCAAGACGGTGGTAGAAAAGCGGGCTGAAAGAGCACCGCCACCGGTAGTAGAGGAAGATGAGTCCCAGAGTGCGGCTCAATCTCAGTCCTCCCAGACAGTGCCTATTACCGAGGAGCACGTGGGAGCCTCAGCCCCAGCTCCAGCTCCTCCACCGAACGCTTCGGGCCAAGACGTGAGAGAGGCCATTAATTTGTTGACTCAGTTGGTTGCGGCCCAGACTCAGAGGCCAAGCGCAGGGCAAGGTGACAGTACTAGCGGTTCTCAGCACTGTATTTATGCTTTGGCTGGACGCCAAGATCTTGAGTCTTCTCCTGACGTAGTCACAGGTATATTATCGGTATTCTCTCATGATGTATATGCTTTGATTGACCCGGGCTCCACATTGTCTTATGTTACTCCATATATTGCGGATCGGTTTATAGTCGAGCCGGAGTCGATCAAACCTTTTGAGGTGTCTACGCCCGTTGGCGAATCGGTGATAGCTAGCCGAGTGTATAGAGATTGTGTAGTCGTGATATGTGACCACCGTACTATATCTGACTTGCATGAACTAAAGATGGTAGATTTTGATGTCATTATGGGCATGGATTGGTTGGCTTCTTGCTATGCCAATGTTGATTGTAGAATGAAAATGGTTCGCTTCCAGTTTCCGGGAGAACCAGTCTTAGAATGGAAAGAAAATTCGGCATCACCAAAAGGTAGGTTTATTTCCTGTCTAAAGGCAAGGAAGATGATCACGAAAGGGTGCATTTATCACCTAGTGCAAGTTCAAGATGTAGAAGCTGAGTCGCCGACTCTTCAGTCAGTTCCGGTAGTGAACGAATTTCCGGATGTGTTCCCGGAAGAGCTTCCAGGCCTTCCTCCCGAGCGAGAGATCGATTTTGCAATTGATGTGTTGCCAGACACTAATCCCATATCTATTCCTCCCTATAGGATGGCACCCGCAGAGTTGAAAGAGTTGAAGGAGCAATTAAAAGACTTGCTTGAAAAAGGCTTCATTAGGCCTAGTTCATCCCTGTGGGGAGCACCCGTATTGTTCGTCCGGAAGAAGGATGGCTCTTTGAGAATGTGCATTGATTATCGGCAATTCAATAAAGTGACAATTAAGAACAAGTATCCCCTCCCGAGGATTGAGGATTTATTTGATCAATTGCAAGGTGCCAAATGGTTTTCAAAGATTGATTTGAGGTCCGGGTATCACCAAGTAAGAGTTAGGGAGAAAGATATCCCTAAGACAGCTTTCAGAATAAGATATGGCCATTTCGAGTTCCGAGTAATGTCGTTTGGGCTAACTAATGCACCGGCAGCGTTTATGGACTTAATGAACAATGTATTCAGGCCTTTTCTGGATCTATTCGTGATTGTATTCATCGATGATATCCTAGTGTATTCTAGATCCGAGGCAGAACATGCGGATCACTTGCGTATTGTCCTTGGAGTTCTTCGAACCCGAGAGTTATTCGCGAAGTTTTCCAAATGCGAATTTTGGTAGAACTCAGTGGCATTTCTGGGCCACATTGTTGCAGCTGACGGTATTCGAGTGGATAGCCAAAAGATTGAGGCAGTGAAGACTTGGCCAAGGCCCACGACCCCTACGGAGGTTCGTAGCTTTTTGGGCTTAGCAGGTTATTACAGAAGATTTTTTGAGGGTTTCTCTTCTATTTCTGCACCGCTCACCAAGTTGACTCAGAAGTCAGCTAAGTTTCAATGGACAAATGCTTGCGAGCGTAGTTTCCAAGAGTGGAAAGACCGATTGACTTCAGCCCAGTCTTGACACTTCCAGAGGGATTGGAAGGATATGTTATTTATTGTGATGCTTCAGGCGCCGGGCTAGGCTGTGTATTGATGCAAAATGGTAAGGTGATTGCGTATGCTTCTAGACAATTACGGAAACATGAGCAGAATTATCCTACCCATGACTTAGAATTGGTCGCGGTGGTCCATGCTTTAAAGATATGGAGACATTTCTTATATGGTGTCCACGTGGATATTTATACAGATCATAAGAGTCTCCAGTACATCTTCAAGCAGAAAGAGTTGAATTTGCGGCAACGACGATGGCTAGAGTTGCTAAAAGACTATGATGTTGAAATCCTGTACCACCCCGGAAAGGCAAATGTTGTGGCTGATGCTCTTAGCCGTAGGTCGATGGGAAGTCTAAGTGATGTACGACCAGAAAAGAAAGAGATGGCCCGTGATCTTCAGCAGTTAGCTAGCCTAGGAGTCCGAGTGGTGGACTCAGGTAGCAGCGGAGCTACTATTCAGAATTCAGCAGTTTCATCGTTAGTAGCGGAAGTAAAAGAGCGACAATACGAGGATCCCATGCTAATGCAGTACAGAGATACACTCCCTCAGAAGGAGGAGTCATCATTTGACATTTCGGAAGACGGAGTTCTCCGATGTCGAGGCAGGTTATGTGTTCCCGATATGGCAGGTCTACGCCATCAGATTTTGAGAGAAGCTCATTGTTCCCGTTACTCCGTTCACCCCGGAGCGACGAAAATGTATCATGATCTTAAGGCTATATATTGGTGGAATGGGATGAAGAAAGATGTAGCGGAATTCGTAGCTCAGTATCCTAATTGCCAACAAGTGAAAATAGAACACCAAAAGTCGGGTGGCTTATTGCAAACTATAGAAATCCCAACTTGGAAGTGGGAAGTGATTAATATGGATTTCATTACAGGGTTACCCCGTTCTCGACGTAAATATGATTCTATATGGGTGATCGTGGATAGACTCACAAAGTCAGCGCATTTCTTACCGGTCAGAACGACCTATATGGCAGAAGATTATGCCAAGCTTTATCTTAAAGAGATAGTGAGACTCCATGGCGTTCCGGTATCTATTATCTCCGATAGAGGAACTCAGTTTACAGCCAAGTTTTGGGGGTCTTTCCAAGAAGGTTTAGGGACCCAAGTGCGCCTAAGCACGACATTTCACCCACAGATCGATGGGCAAGCTGAACGTACTATTCAGACTCTTGAAGATATGTTACGGGCATGTATGATAGATTTTGGAGGAAATTGGGATGACCATTTGCCACTCATTGAGTTTGCTTACAATAACAGTTATCATTCTAGCATTCAAATGGCACCGTATGAAGCTCTATATGGGCGAAAGTGTAGATCCCCAATTGGGTGGTTTGAAACCAGAGAAGCTAAGTTGATAGGGCCAGACTTGGTCCAGCAAGCAATAGAGAAAGTTAAACTCATACAAGATCGGTTGCTAGCAGCTTAAAGTCGTCAGAAGTCCTATGCGGATAATCGTCGAAGAGACTTAGAGTTCGAAGTGAAAGATTGGGTATTCTTGAAAGTATCGCCGATGAATGGTGTGATGATATTTGGCAAAAAGGGGAAGCTCAGTCCCCGGTATATTGGGCCATACGAAATTGTGCGCAAAATAGGCAAAGTGGCCTATGAGCTAGATCTACCTCCAGATTTGGAGTCAGTCCATCCAGTATTTCATGTCTCGATGCTTCGGAAGTGTGTTGGAGATCCTACGAGGATCGTCCCAGTGAATGATATTCAAGTGACAGAAAAGTTAACTTATGATGAAACGCCCATTGCCATATTAGATAGGCAAGTACGGAGGCTTAGAAACAAAGAAGTGGCCTCAATTAAAGTTCTGTGGAGAAATAACAATCGAGAGGAAATGACATGGGAAGCGGAAGAGAATATGCGATCCAAATACCCACCTTTATTTCGGCCCTTGGAAGAAGTCCAAGATGAGACGTCAAAATCATAAGGTATGCATGTTTTCCCTTTTATACATTCAGGTCGTGTGTGGCCAAATTTCTAGTGTTGTTGTATTATTGCCCTGTGAGGCATTGTTATTATGGATTGTTGTGACAGGGTGGTGGTGCCACATTACAGAGGAAACTCTGGCGAAATTTTTATAGAATTCCCCAAGCCTTTAACATTCGAGGACGAATGTTCCTAAGGGGGGTAGAATGTTACACCTCAGAAAATTTTCCGTTGGTACGCAAGAGAACGAACTAGTGATGAATATGAGTGCATGATGTCCATGAGAAAGAAACGATGTTTGATGACCTTAGGCGAGATTTCGAAAGTATCCGATGTGAGACGAGGAAGTTGGCTAAGTTAAGATGAGATACAAGGTGAGCAATGCATGTGCATGGACGGGGGTGATTGAAATGAGAAGTCTAAGAAATATGGGAAGTTGCAGAATTGCAACTGCCCAGTGGTCGTATATTGCAAAATACGGACCGTAAAGTGCAATACGGTCCATAAACTGCCAGGTCGTAAATTGGCATGCCAAACTTCAACTTTCTGCCAGCCGAGAAAATGGCTAAACGCGACCTGGTGGACGGACCGTAAAGTGATTTACGGCCCGTAAACCATGGTCGTAAATCACCATGCATGCAGGCCAAAGTTTCTGGTCCTACTTAAGCTTAAAGACGACCACGAGGGACGGTCCGTAAACTGAAATACGGACCGTAAACCTCCATGGAAGACCACTGTTCACCCAGCACAAATTTTCCAATTCATTAAATATGAGGATCAAGACTTATCTTATTTCATTACAACATTACACCACTTCTCTCTAAAACGTCTCTCTACATTTATTATATGAGTTTTCAAGGATTATAAGCCATCAATAACATTAAGACAAGTGAATCAAGTGTAAGCAAGCCATTAAATACCATTCAAGTCAAGAAATGCAAATGGAGAAAAATTAGGGTTTTGCTCAAAGAGGAGCATTATCAACCAAAGCTTGTTCCTACAACTTCTAAGGTAAGATTCATGATTTTTACATGATGTTTAAGGTATTGGAGAATTAAAGTACATGGATTGTAGAAAATATGGTCAACTAGGTCATGAATGATGAATAGTGACATTTTGAGAAATAGTTTGAATTGAGTTATGAATGTTGTTGTGTTGTGATATGAATGTGTTATAAATGGTATTAAGATCATGAACTAAACACTTTAGACGAATGGACGAAGTTAGGTGTTATGACCATGAATGTGGGTGAATTAGAGGCAAATTGAGGAAATCTAGACAATGTGGATAATGTGAATGACTAATGGCCATTGTTATGATATTAATGAAGGTATAAACGCTAGCATTGGAAGGGAACGTGCAAGTGTAGAATAGTTCGACGGAAAGGTATGTAAGGCTAACCCTTCTTTCATAAGGCATGGTTCTTGGCCAAATTCCTAATTCCTCTATATGAGTATGTTGTCTTCACATGGTTGACATTCCGAGCTCATAAGCTCACGACCCTTGATATGTACTATGATTATACTATGTTCCTCGTATGACGAGTAAGTCTATAATGGAGATGTAACGATAATGATGGGGATAGTAATGATGATGAGAGTAAAATGAGATTTGAGATGCTTACGAGCTATGATATATGTATATGTATGCCTATGAAGGGCTATGATAAGACCCCGAGCTTTTGATGCCGGGTAAGACTATATGTATATGACTATGTATAAAGTATGTATACAATTACGAAACGCGCGCACACCTCTGCAGATGGTACGGATAACCCTGACGCCTTGGTAGGGCCAGGTATGTATGATCTTGATCCTTGGTTGGCCAAGTATGTATGACACACTGATCCTACGAGGTTGGGTATGCTATGTAAATACTATGTATATGATATGACCATGTATATAATATGAATATGAGTGTGATAAGACTTAGTAAGGGCATGTATACGAATATGAACACAAGGTGGTATGGCTATTATTATGGGATACGAACGACGATGTATGTAAGTAAGCGACATGATGATGATGATATTACTGTCTCCCCTCCTATGCTATTTCATATGATATCTATTATGCTTCTATATTGATGTTGATCATGCTTTACATACTCAGTACATTCTTCGTACTGACGTCTTTTTGTTTGTGGACGCTGCGTCATGCCCGCAGGTGCACAGGGAGACAGACTTGATCCATAGCTGCTTATTCAGAGATTGCATAGCAGAGCTCCATTTCTTTCGGAGTCGTAGCTTTTGGGTACTTATTCTTTTGTGTATATAATTATGGGCATAGCGGGGTCCTGTCCCGCTCATACGATATGTCATACTCTTAGAGGCTCGTAGTCATGTGTATGTGGGTAGAGATGTTCGGCCATGTCGGCCCATGTTTTGTATATCTTTTGTTAGCCACGTCGGCCTTGTACTTATGATGTGGCACAGATGCCTATGATATGTTAAATGATGATGGTCGTCTAATGGGATCAATATGATTAACGATAAGAAAAACACGAATTGACTTATGGTTCACCTAGATGTTATGTTATGTACGATAAGGGGGTGCTCGGGTGGGGTAGCACCGGGTGCTCGTCGCGGCCCCCTAGCCAGGTCGTGACATTTATCCTGAGGTATTTGGCCTTTTCTTTAGTAATGCGTACACCCAAATGTGAGTTCTCGCTAATTTTTTCATAGTTCTCGTCAAATTTAACAAACAGAGTTCGATGAATATTTTGTCGAAGACTAAACGTGTTAACATTTGGCGAACTTAAAGGACCAAAACTGTTAAGTGCATACTTAAGGGACTATTTTTAACCAACCCTCATAGTTAAGGGACCATTTTTGTTAACTTGTGGCAAACTTAAAGGACCAAAACCGTTAAGTGCATAGTTAAGGGACTATTTTGAACCTATTCTCATAGTTAAGGGACCATTTATGTCCTTTTCTCTTTGAAACCCTTTCAACAAAAATGAAAATGTCTAAGGAGTCATTTGGTATATGTGTATAGTAATAAGGAGTGAGCCGGGTCATTTAAGTGAAGGGGATTGGGCTTGGCCCAATACCTTTGAATTGGCTGAAAATAAAAGGGAAAAGAGGGATGATTTTGCAAATTTGGCTATAATCGAAACATCAACTTATGAGACCAACATTTCAATTGTAGCCATTTTTAAAGTGTAGAACAAATTGACCATTTCAATTATAGCAGTATATATCACATAATGATTAATTTGACAATTTCAAAACAATTTGAAAGTAATTACAATTAAAACTAAATAAATTGTAAAATTGAGACGCAATTGATGATTTATTTAATTAATTAAATTTCTTGATTTAACGGAGTAAAATATTTATCAATTGACCATTAATATTTTTAAAACAATTAATTTAATAATTATTTTCACTTTTTGAATAAAAATCTTTGATAAATATGTCTGAAATGCTTAAAATATATGAAATATGCCAGATGATATACAATAATATACTTGATGATATTTTGTCAAATGAAAAATGGCAAAATGTCACCGAAATAATTTTGTAAATTCATTTTCGACTTGTAAAAATGTATATTTCACTCCATTTGTGACTAGGAATTTTGAATGATTAAATAAAATTATTGAAGAACAAAAATTAGGTGTCAACAACAAAAATTAGGTGTCAACACCTATTTGTCTTTGTACATGACTCTGTCTAGTCTTTTCAAAATTCTCTTCCTTTTTCTTCTTCCAGTATTCCAAGTAAAATCACTTCATGTATAACCAACATCCATCATCACACATTCCTCCATACAGTTAATAAAGTCCAAACTTTTACAAAGTTTGTCTTCTTTCACCCTTATTCTCACTTGATTCCATAAATCACATTGAAATCTCCCATAATATCCCAGGGGCTAGTTATATGCTGATTCAACTGATTAAGAGATTCCCCTATGTCTTTTTTAGCACTAGCTTTAATCTTGGCATACACAATGGTAACATGAAATTTGACTTGAGACATTACACTATTGAATGTGATCATCAACAATTTGGCACCTGTAATTATCATCCCAAAATAACCAGATCTTACCACTACAATTTGTAGTAGCATTGTTGAAACCAATTTTCCTTCTATAAAAGTGTACTCTGAAACTATTGACAAAAGGTTCTTGTAATGCAATGAAAGAAACTTTGTGAGTTCTAGCCAATCTGACGAGTCTATCAAAAGCGACTTTGGACTTCACACCCCTATTATTCCAAATGATTGTGTTAAATATTGGAAACAGACTAGTTAATCTCTTTTTGTTCCTTTTCGTGTACCTCTTGTAAGCGGTGGGGAAGGTGGAGTAGGTTGAATATGCTTTCTCATTTGTTGACACCTAATTTTCACCTCATAAAACGTGTATTCTAATTTTTAAATTTCCCGAGTCCAAGACGGAGTAAGGAGGCCTTTTCAAAAAAAATTGAAATTCAAAAATCCCGAGAAATTTGCAAAAATGACGTTTAATTATTATTCTGTAAAAATTGACAATTACAAAAAATTACGAGTTATTTACTTTCATAAAAATAATTCAAAAACAAAAATACACATCCCGATCCGTTTAACTCAGGAAAATTGTTAATTAAGATGACGTGTGAATTGCAGCTCATTTTGACCGCATTTTTTACATTTTTAAATATTCTCCGAACTATATCAATATTAGGCTCGTTTTGAAGCTAATTTTCTAAATTTGCGAGTTTTAAATTTTAAATTAGCTTAAAATAACTATTTTATTCAGTTATGTGTTGTTTATATTATTTAGTTATTAGTTGATTTAAATTAAGAGAGGGGGAGGGGTTTAAATTAACTTTGTTTAAAAGCTTAAGGGGGAATTTGTTAAAAAAAAAGGGATGAAAGTTTGTAAAATACAAACTTTCACCCCCCTTCCCCACCCCCCCCCCCCCCCCCCCCCCACTTTCATTTTTCACCGGCCCGATATTGCCTTCTTCTCTTTGGCGATTTGAGGCGTCCACTAGCGTTCCGCCTCCATGGCCATTTCACGGCCATTCTCACCGGATTTTTGAGGGGTTTGTTTCTAAATCATGAGTACTTGTGATTTACAGGTTTATTTTCCTTCGAATTTTACTTTTATATGATCGATTGATTCGTTTCGTGGAAGTTACTCGGGTCTTTGCTGTGATAGAGTTTCCATGGGCGGGACCTCGAGTCCTTAGCCATCTTGTGCACTCTATCACATGGAAGCAAACACCCGGGGGGAATTTCCCGATTTGGGTGCGGTTTAAGGGTTTCTATCCTATCCTTGTGCGATTTTACCATTAAAATTTGTTGATATTTGTCCTATTTGATGACTAGGCGTACTATTCTGTTGATTCTGAGTTTTACGGGATTTTTACTTGAATTTTTGGTACAATATGCTATTTTTTTGTTGTATGTGAGATGTGTACCATTTGTGATTGGTCATGGTACTAATTGTGGTAATTTTGTTGAAAAATTCCTTTGTCCTCTGCTAAATTTCGAATTTGTTTGAATTTAAGGTTTAAGATTTAAGAGGGAATCTGTGGGAGTGATTTTTTTACCTCCTTTGCCCCTAAACCCTACTCTTACTACTATATATAGAAAGTCTCATGACCATTGAAAGGGAGGTTTTTCTGAGAAAATTGATAGCACAAAAATCCTACCAAGTCTTTACCTTCCTACAAAAATACTACATCATTAATATACTACTATTATTATACTATACTATAAAGGTTACACTACTCTAAAAACACCTACATTACAAAATATGACAAGAAACTAGGCTGTTTGGGGTTCTTTTCGTTGTTGGCTTGAGGGGTTGATCCAATCTCTACCCTTTGATCCTTAGGTTGCCAAAAAAAAAAGTAACATTCTTGTTTTTACCTTATTCACTCCTTTTTTGAAGTTGTTTTTTATTTAATGAAAATTATTTATTGAATGATTGAATGAATGAATGAACTTATATGTGTATGGATGTTGCTGTATTGTTGTTGTTAGCTGATGATAAGGTTTAAAAAATAACTAAAAAAAAAGAAGAAAAGAAATGGAGTTGTACAACTGGTGTCTACTGATCCATTGATATTCTTAGTTTCTGTAACTTATTTGAAATGGGTCCTGTGTTTGGAAGTTTTTTAATGGCCATGCTTAATACTGCTTTGATAATAAAAGATTTAAAATAAGGAAAATAAATAGTGTAGCCCAATGTTGTTGTTTTCAGTATCTCTAAGTTTTTTTTGGTGAATACATTAGTGTAAATAAGGTTTAAAGAGTCTTTAGAAGGTTCATTATAGGGTCATAAGGCTAAAACAAGTAAATGGATGTAGAGTTGAGTTTGTATCTTGCTTGCAATCTCCTGTTTTTAGTCAAAAAAATGAAGGCTGAAGTGATACTCCTCTATTTAGCTATTATTTGTTTGGAGAGTTGCTATTTCTGAGTGCTTTTAGTCCTGTCACTTGTGTTTAGCTTACACTTAGTCTATTGGATGGTTCTTGGTGAAATTTAGCCTACTTGTTTCCCCCTTTGGGGTTGTCTGCTAGTGTCTGCTACATTTGTAATCTTCCCAGGACAAATATGTGTCCATATACTTGTCATAGGTAGTTAAAAACTTGGCATGATGGAATTCTGGGTTGACCTGAAGATTCCTGCTACTATTTTAAGTACTCCCTCACCATTCTGTGAACTATGTGTCATTTCTAATCTTTATGGTGATTTGTCTAGGCTTATTCCAAGTGGTTAATCTTGAATAAGTTAAGTCTAACTTGATTTAGGCTTTTAAAATAGTTAAGTTTCTTTATATAACAAAAGGTTAGTACAAAAAGTGAAGTTGAACTTGTCTTTTCTTTACAAACAACCTGATGGTGTACCTCACTGAGGATTGTTGAGGTCTGCTTTGTATATTGGTCCTATATGGTTGCAGAGGTTTGGTTTAAGTCTGGAAAATGGTTTTTTAAAACATAAAATGTGCTGAACCTCTCTGCACTTTCTATAGTCTTGAATTTAGGGTGTTCTGGGACATTGACTCTCAGTGTTGAGTTGTTTGAACTTTTGTTCATCCTTTAGGATAGTTTCGCTTTATTCCTTCTTGTTTACACTAAGTTTAATAAATGATATGGTAAGGAAATCCCTTTTGTGTGCCTCTATGACTATCTAGTCTCATTTGAATGTTTCTCTGAGTCCTGTTAAAGAGCTTAAAAGAAAATAAATGGTACAGCTTTACCTGCTTGTGAATTTTAAACTGCCAAACATACATAGAAATTCTCTAAAAACTGGGAAGTTTGTTAAAGGAAGACCTTGCTGAACTTACAACTTGATCATCTGATTACTTTAGAATAACTTGTGTTTTAATTGGTCTTTTCATCTGCACCTTATTCTCCTATCTTGTCTAATAAGGTCTTTGAACCATGCTTGCATCACTCTTCATGATAATTCTATCATTTTTATGCTTAGTGTGTTACTATATTGACTCTTGTCCATTAGCTTATCACCTATATCAAGACCAATCCACTCCAAGCTTGACTAAATCTTGAACCTAGGGCAACTATCATGTACCAAGTGTGACCTTTGTAGACTCTAACTGCATATGTGTTTTCTTTTGTGCTAATTCTGGGAATAAATCAAGGCCAAAATGTCTTGGAAATTCTGTTGTTGACCTGCCTTGTACTGAGGCAACTCAGAGACTAAAAAATGGTTAATAGTTGATCATGATTGACCTTGATTGAACCTGTAACACTTGTTGAACTTGCACACTTAATATTTTGCACCTGTTTAAGGGATAAAACTAGTTTAAAAATGGCTCAGCACCTTATTGTTTGATCATGTAACTTGTTTGAGTAAAGAATATCATCAAAAATGACTTGCTTGGGATTGATTTGACTTTGTTTAGCTTAGAATGAATCTTGTGACTGAGATAATCTCCATGGTAGGGGTTGCTGGCCATTTGAACCTTGTTGAAAGCAGTTTAAAACTGACTAATAGCTGTGTCGATCACCTGTGCATTTTCTGCAACCTATCTATCCTCATTCCTTGCATCTCATATACACAGAACCTTATTGTTTGATTGTTTGACACTTGAAACATTTCTGAACTAGACCCCTCTTCTCTTCAAATCTTAACCTTGTTAGTATAATGGTGAAAGATAAGCTTGCAACTACCTTTGCTTGTAAAACAAATGACTAATTGAAACTGTGTGTGAACCTCTATGTGCATTTAACTGTTCTGTGTTGACTTACCTGCATTGATCACCTTTGTATTATGTCAAGTATTTGAAGAAGTAAAACATGACATTGTCTACTTGATTATGAGCCCTGAAACTGCTTAGTAGAATTAGAGGCTTTGAAGTAAGAGATAAGGCTAAAAAAAAGAACTCTGGTGGATCTGCACTCACCTAGTTGACTCATTAGAATGGCTTAAGCCTTAAATGACCCTGGTCATATCTGAAATTTGTATGAAACTGAAATTGTGATTGGATCTTCTTGTCTGAGACTAATTATGAAAAATCTGGATATGAATGAACCTAGAATCATGCTACATTCAAGCTAAATGGTTTTTTTTCTTCCCACCTATGTCTATCCTAAGGTCTAGTTTTTATAAACTTTGGAGTTCCTATGCATAATCTCTTGCCACTACTTGCTTGTTAAGTGAAAATATGTCTACTGTTTTTCTTGTTTGGCTCATAATGAGTGACATGAATACTTTAGGACTTACATTGGGACCCCTTTACTGTATTGTGACATTGCTATAACTTGTCCTCATATATGCTAATTGACATGTACTATGCATTAGAGCATTTATTTTACCTATTTATCCAGTGCACTTTGGTTTTGCTGAATCTTTTCTCATTAATCTGATTCCAAGTTGTGTTTATTTGGCTGTGTTTTATTAAGTTTGAGAGTACAAATCTGAGTATAAATGCATGATATAATATGAGTTTTAAGTCGATATAAGAGGGTATGCTCCTCTCGGTGGTTTTGCCCTCTATATCCTAGGTATATGAGAGGTATATCAGGTATATAAAGTTGCCTATACTTAGTAAACTTCAAAGAAAAGCATTGTATTTAAGTGGTATATCGATGTATATCACAATCTCTATACTTAGAAATTTTAAAGGGGATAAGGGAGTATGTCAGTGGTATATATGTGTATACCATGCTTCTACACTTAGAAAAAATGAAAGATGAAATTGTTGTTGGGCCAATAAATGGGCTTAGCCTTGTGAAACTATTTTCAGTTGATTTATGCCTACTTTTGGGCCACTGAATCGTTCAGATTTGGTCTTTTAATTATTGGGCTTAGCACAAGAGTCATAATTTATTCTTAGCTTTGTAATAATTAATTATAGTCTAATTTCTGTGCTAAGTTTAAATATTGAATGCATACTAATGTACTTTTATACCCTTTTGCATTTGAACCCAAAAATCCTTGGTGGGCTTCTACGAGGCCCACTACGTATCTAGATCGAGTCAATCAAATTCGAAATAAAAAGGAGCTTACGTTGGATTTGAAATTGCATAACACCTCCCAAAAACTCTATCTTTTACTTCTATGCATTTTAAAGTACTGTTTGCGCATTAGATTTAATATTGGAACCCTTAATTGGTTATCGCGTAACTTAGAGTCATTAAAACTAATTTCTATATAAAATTGGCATAAAACTTACATAAAATTGAATAAATTGGACTGATTTGGACTATCGGACCAAAACTACCTAAATCAAGAGACTATGGGACTGAAATTTATATTTTAAAGACTTGTGGGTTGGGACCTACTCGGACAAGACTGGGACAGTGGGACTGTTTAGACCATATTTTGGCATCTAAAACTTGTATAAAATTGGTAAAAAAGGATCAAATTGACTAAGTAGAATAAAATCGAATTATTTATAATATACGGTATATATATGAATTATATAGTATGCCAAACTATTTTGTATGAAACTATTTTCCATACTCAAATGCTTCGTTTTCAAAACCGTTTTTGGGTGGACTTATGTAGGGTTCTACTTAGGCTAAGAGCCTTCGGGTATTAGCCTAAGTGTTCTAGTCCGACACCCCAAACGCCTAATTTTGGAAAAAAATTTACCACTTTGATTCTTGAAATGCGCTATTTTTGCATAAATGACTAATATTTATTTGTGAAAATATTAAATAGAAACTATTTTTATCACAAACAATTTATATCTATATAAACATCGTCGGTAAACCGCAATTGAGCGGATCCTTAATACCGGGGTGCCTAACACCTTCCCCGGGGGATCACCAGAACCCTTACCTAGACTCGGTGTAGATTAGGTTTCTTTTAAAATAATCATAAAATAATTGTTTTAAATGAATCCTTTTCGACTCGGTTTTTCCTAATTTTCCTAAAAAATTAGGTGGTGACTCTAAAAATAAATCCATTTAGAGCACCATTACGTAGAAATATATTTTTTCCTTTTTTAGGTACGATTGACAACCGTACTTCCCTGGGACACTTTCCTTTTTAAATGAGGCAAGTGCAACTGCAAATAGGAAAAAATATGACATGCTACACCATGTTTGTTCCTCTAGGAGATAAACCATCTGCTTGTATAACTGTCTGTATTAACTTGTTGACTTCATCTTGGTCCTGTTCTTGATATTTTTCTCCTGGGAGAATGCATTAATCTGTCAGGCCTCGAACTTAGGCGTAACACGGCACTCGGTGCCTTCCTGCATGTGACCGAGCGAACCACATGGCTTGCTGAGTCAACATGAGATATGAGATGATACGGAATACCCTTTAAAACATGGATAGTCTGAATAACATGAGTCATCATAATACTAATGAAAATACTATTTAAACATGATGCGGAAATAATCTAAAAATTTATTAAGTACTGAGCCAATACTGGCTATACGACTCTGAACATCTGACATAACATAACTGAACTAGTCTGTGAAACCTCTGACACGAGTCTGAGTGCTAAACTGTTTACCGGGACAACCCCCGGCATACCTTAACTGCATAACTGACATGAATTAAATAAAGATAAAACCTCGAATGAGATGGGGCTCACCACTAGCTGATACGAGCAATAGTTCTAATGAGCATATCCGCCATCCTGTAAATCAATCCTGTATTGTGAGTGCAGGCCCCCGGGCAATAAAAAAGGGATGTCAGCACATTTGAATTGCACTGGCATGTAGAGGAATTGAATGAAATAAACATGCCGCATGAAATAATAGAACTGAAACTGAAACTATAAGCTGAACATGAACATGAGTATCATCTGACATGAATATATATAGTAAAACATTTTAAGTGAGAAAGTCTTAGTATAGCCGACATGTAACCACCACGTGAGCACGTGGCGTCTGATCTCTGCCCGATCTGTTAAGCCATCTCATACCTTGTCGGGGTACGAGACATGAACATGACATGAAAGGATTCAATAACCCGCAATGGGTAAACATGAAGGAATCGTCTCAACTGGGCGGAGCGATCCTCATCCTATGCTGGCATACATAGTCTAAGGCTGTCTGAGCCTTCTCGGTAATCTATGCAACTCCCAAAACATGAACATGGATAGAATTGGCTTAGAAGCCCATTTAGATAAACATGGTTGTAAACATGATTCATGAGTGTAATATAACATAAATATAGGTATATAGTATAACTTGTATGAAAACATGGAAGCATGTAGAATTTCATGAAAATAGACATAATAATTTATATCTTGCATTTAAGATCCATATAATTCGAGACATAGGTATTCATAGATTACGGATGGATTCTCAACAACTAAAATGGAATGTCAAGAATACAATAACTAATAAGTAATACAAACATAGTATAACATGATACTTGTAACCCAGGGTTATCATGAATTATAATAGAAACCCTATGTTTATGGAACTTCGTGTTTTCATGGATGAATGTGGCGTAGGGAAATACAGTGATGTTCTGACACGTGGATAGAAACCCTACATACCTTAATCTCTCCAAAACTTCCAACAAAGTTTGTATCTTGAAGAAGAAATCCAAAAGCTTGAATCTTGAACCTTGAGATAGGTTTTCTTAAAACCCTAGGTTGTTAACATAGGATTTCGCTTAGAATTAATGTATAATCATTAAAATTCACTTGAGAATACATGGGAGGGACTTACCTTGATGTATGAGGATGAGGAAAAGAGAGAATGGTCATTCTAGGGCTTGGGGATGTGAAGAATGAAGTGAAAAAGCCTTAAAATGAAATTTTAAAGTTGTTGTTGGACCTGTTTTAGGCCCATTTTAGGGCCCGTATAGTCTACCATAAATCAGTAACGGTGTCTGTGATTTTTGAGCAAAAATTTACGGCCCGTAAATTCTGCCGTAAGTCGGCAGATCACTATTTAGTAAAACGGACATAACTTTTTGTACAGATGTCTGTTTGACCTCCATAATATACCGTTTGTAAGGTATTTCAAAAATATGCAACTTTCATGAGGAAGTTTTCCCAAATTCCTTATATATATTTTTCTATACGCTCACGTTAAGTGAGACCTGATGCAAACTCACTTGAAAACATGCTCCGTAGAGTAGCTTCCGACTTTACTTTGCCCAAGGACTCTTGTTATTACTTGATTAAGTTTCAAACACCTATCTACACTACTCATATTGGGTTCATTATACCCCCGTCTTACGAGTCAAACTTTAGCCCGAATGCAAGAGGTGTTACAACAATTGTTTGCCACTTCTTCTTCTTCTTTTGATGATGATGATGATGATTCTATGATACCAGGATCTACCATATTTGGAGCATGTTTCTCTGCATCTTTGGAGTTCAGAACCTCTTGAGCTTCCTAGTAATTTCAAATCCTGGAGGAGTTGAAGAATCACTTTTGTTCCTCCAGTTTATCTTCTTGACTTTTTTGTTGCATGTAGTCTCCAGTATGCTGGTCATTTTGACTGAATATGGTAGTGGTTGTGGTGCCTGTCTCTTTTTCTTTGTGTAGCATCCCATTTGGAAGGATGTCACATACGAAACAAAAGCTAATTTTACACTTACAACATTTAGAAGAAATTTATGCCAAAAGATATTCACAAAAATATTTAATAGCGGAAATAGGCCCATGCGAAAAAGGGTTGAAAGTGCAACATTTTTTTTCCATTATCCCTCTGAAAAATTTCTTAGATGAAATACAATATCAGAGTATCAATTTAAAATGGTAACGCCCTCCTCAAATAGTCAACACATTTAAGAAACTTCATTTTGAAATTATATTTTCAAACCAACACCACTGCAGGTCCATAAGATACACGAAACTCAAACTTGCGATTATCACAGAAAACTAGTATCTTCCTTTGTACATAATTACAAGGCAAAATGTAAATCCAGTACATGGCATGACTTGGGTTAAAAGCACACCTAAAAACAGCAAAACAAGTCACCAATTTCAAGTTACAAGCATATGGTCTTGTGTCCAACAAGCCTCCAAAATTTCATACATAAGTGTGACATATGGATCATGTACAAGTCCCCAAAATTTTACAAGACCTAGATGCATATGCAAATGTGATCTTCACTAAGGCTCCCAAAAAGTCTACTCCAAATTGCCATCTTCAAATCTCCTCCCGAACATTACCTACGATAGAAAACAACTATCGCTAAGCATAAAGCTTAGTGGCGTATAAACTTTGGGCTTGGAGCCATTAGATTCTCCAATTCCCTTATCCGTCGTAGGTAGCTCAATAAGACAATAATAAGTCTAAGTAAACAAGTATATCAAAGTATCAAATATCAAAACCTTGAAGAGTTTCCAAATGTCGAAATCAATATTCGAAGGCTCAAGTGTCAAGAAAACTTATAATTCAATTCAAGAGAGTTTGTCAAATAACAAATTTCACACAATATGTACGTCATGCCATCACACCAAGCAAAATCAATATCAAGATGGACCGAAGCCCCAAATCAAGAAGGGTTGTCACTCAATAATCAAGAGAATCAAGAGCCATGTTGAAAGTGGCTTTCCACTCATACTCGAAAATGGACAAAAGTCCATCATCAAGACGAAATGTAAATCCAAAGACAAGATGGGCAAGATCCGAATCAAGAGGCATGTAGATATCGGTGACAAATTCACCACAATAAGGACAAAGTCCCAACAAGAATGCAAAATGATCAAGCAATTCGTACAAGTGGGCGATTTAGCGAATATTTTGCAATACTTGAGACAATAACCATACAATGATATAAGATGAGGAGAACGGAACCAACACATCAAGTTACTTCAAAATTCCAGAAAATAAAGATATTCCAAGTTCAAATTTATACACAAACCTTGGTGTTTTACCACACAACAAGTTCTACCACAACTCGAGGAGTTCAAATCGTCTACTCCATAGACCAACCAAAGTCCACTTCGTCAAACAATTCCTCTTAGCTTGTACAAGAGCATATATACCTTAAATACACAATCAAATATCTACTTAAGTTTAATGGTTTCAGCACGTCAAAACTAAACATGAAATCAGTGAAAATCACCCTAAACCATCAAAACAGAAATTCTGGACAGTACTACTGTCTTGTATTGTGGCTCAGTTTCAAAGGGGTAAACAGCAAAAATAGACTTTGTGGCCTTAATAAAAGTTGTAGATATATGTCTTGGGGTTTCAGAGAAATTTAAATCACTCCTATAGCAGTTTTGTACTAAAATATATGCTCAAAATATTAACAGTAGTACATGTAGGGTTTGCAAAACAGAAATCTGGGCAGCACCTGCCCTATACTTCATCACCCCTTTTCTAGTAAATAAAAGCAAAACTGGGTTTTGGATCCTGAACAAAAGTTGTAGGGTTGTGAAATAGCTTTCTAGAACAACTTGGATCACTTAAAACTAAATCTTATACAAGGAATTATGCTGAAAACACTAACAGTTGTCCAGTTCAAAAACGGGTTTTGTAACTTACCTCAATCGTGTGGAGTTGTTTGTGGCTCAACCAAAACAAGTCTTGATGATTGATTTAGAGGATGAATATTATGAGAGGATATAGGTTTTGGGGTTTTATTTCCTTGGAGAAAACGAAATTGGGGGTGGTGGAGAAGATAAGAGCCCAAAAAAAGATATTATATACTCCCTAGGATAAGGATGAAAGAAAAAATAAAATAAAATAAAAAAAAGGTGGCTGCCCACTTTTATACATATCTATTGTATTTCATAATAAATTTATCGAGAGGATGATAAGTGGTAAACATAACAACATCACGAAACTTCCTTGTAAATATTAACACAATCTAAAGTAAGCAATTTTCATATATCGTCAGATTCACGTAGGGAGTGCGAAGTAAATATATCCTTACTATAAAGATATGATGAATCGAAAATTCAAGTATTAGTTTAAAAAAAAAAACTTTTGGGGTGTTACACTTTGTTAGCTTCAAATGACTCATGAATTGTAGGAGCCTGCTGGTCATCAATGTTTCTGTTGTCATGTTGACCATCTTGAGATTTAAAAGCTAAATCATCTCTTCCTTCTTCCACCTACCTTATATCCTTGTTGTTGCTACTGTTAGAATTAGAGTCAAGAGGAATGATTGTATCTCTTAGATGTACTTGCTATTTTTCTTTCCCAACTTTCGTTTTTCTAAAAACTTTTCTAAGTGCATTCTTCCTCCTCCTTTTTTGCTTTCTTTTCCTCCTCTGTTTGGCTTTGTTTGCCCTGTTTATGGTGTTGTTTGATGCTTTGTCCCATTTGAGTAGTGTTTTTTTCCTCCCCGTCTTTTTTGTTGGCTGCACTTTCTTCTTAGATTGATTCTTCTTCTTACTTTTTTTGGTCTTGTTTCCGCCCCTTGATTCTTAATTTCTTCCACATCACTACTGCTCTCTTGTTCATGTTCACTGATATTACCATCATTCTTAACCTCTAAACTAGTATTGTTGGATTCCTCCTTACTTTTTCCAGCCTCCTTCTTATGCTCCTCTTGTTTCTTCTTCCTTTCCAAAACTCTGCATTCATCTATAGCATGTCCCAGCAAATTACAATGAGTGCAAAATTTGGGCATGGCCTCATATTCAAATCTTTTGATAAAATCCTTTTAGAGGATAGTACTCATCTTCGGCTCCAATCCACACCTTGTTGATTCTAGGCTTTGAGAGATCTATTTCAACTCTCACCTTAGCTATGCTTGGATGAGTTCTACCTATGCATTATCCAAAGTAATAGGTCCGAGAATTTGCCTAATATAGTACCAAGAGTGACAGTGAAAAGGAAGTTCGGGTAGTAAGACCCAAACTGGTACAATAATACTGTCTATCTCTGGTCTCCATTCCGGTGACCATTTGGTCATTCAAATTTGCATTCCTAGAATAGTCATAACTCTTTTGGGCCAAATAGAGGCATAATCCTCTTCATTGGTACAATTTATGAAAACATTATAATTATCATATATTCCGATAGTCACGGTACTTTTTAATGTACTTTTCTCAACAAAAGCTGCCCTAATCTTCTCAATTTGTGGCCTTGCCTTCAAGAATCGACCAACTATAGTTAGTATGCATTCCGCTACCATAGTTTCATAGAAATCCTTGGCTTTGAAAATGATTGTCGGCACACCATTATGAGAAGTGTACCGGGATTTGACATTAGGATCGCCAAATTTCTTTGGAATTTCAGGAGCAATGTTGATGGCATTAGCGTATGAAGGGTGTTTGTATGATTCTGTGTTGTTATTGTGATTGGAAGTTGTTGGATCAGGAGCGCTGTGTGATTTCTCCGGTGCAGGAGCAGTCAACGAATCCATGTTGGAGCCCTAATTTCTCGGTCACCGTACAAAATATAGTCGTTAAAAGCCGTTACAAATGAGAGAGAAGAGAGAATTTTTGGGAAGGTATGTCTTAACAAGATTGTTTAGTTTGAAAGAATTTGATTTGAAGATAAATTGTGTTTCGTAATCATTTTTCGCAGAATATATTTGAAATTAAGTTTAGGTCAAGATGTAGTTTAAAAAATATATATATGAAACATGATTTATACTCCACAATTTTTAAAACCTATCAAAATCACCCCTACTCGATGATCTTACCTGAAATAAACAATCAAACGTGCTTATAAACCTAAATGCATTTTCTTACCTGAAATAAACAATCAAACGTGCTTATAAACCTAAATGCATTTTCGATTTTTATCGAAGGAGAAAGTGGTTAGCTTATAATTAGTTGGGTATATAGATAAATGATATAAAGATGGAGTTTCTATCTAATTTCTGGGGCAATATTTGAAAATTTGAGAATTCCCCAAAGTAATTTCTTAGTGAAAACTGATTTGCAACACTTTCTCAAACTTGAATCCAACTTCCAGATGGATCTGAAAATTTGTAATAACTTGCTAGCCATACCACTAATTTGGGAATTTTCTTTGTAAAAAAAAAAAAAAAAAAAAAAAAAACATGTCCAAACGACTCCGTTGATTGAGCGGTAACTTCAGCAGCACACAAGGACCCAATGTTAGCTTGTGCATTTGATGTTGCTATCTTCCTTGTTCGTTCAACTTGGTTTTGCAACCACTAGCACATCTATAAAACATTAGTCAATAGATATCTCAAACGTTCCCATTAAACACCAAAGTAGGTCATTCGATGTTGAGAAAATACTTTCTAAATCTTTATGGGTGTTTGAGTTAGAAAAAAATCATATAACAATTCATACCTCCGTTTAAAAGCTTGCTTATATTGCCCGTTTCAAATCAGGATAAAGAAGAAGTATTGTTGTAAGCACTTGCTGTGCCATGAATTTTAACAAGAGAATTCAAAAAAATTCATGCGACTTAAAGCAATTTTTAAACTACCTTTGCGATCAACTAGATTGAAAACTTAGTTTATATCAAGAAAGTTCAAAAGTTTATATACGTATGTAAAAAAATGTTTTTGCTTGCACATAAAAATTTTCAAGGAAATTTAATTAAAATCCCTTTTATTGATCGACAACCAATATGAATCTATCATTCCATTCCATGATTATATAACCGGTACTATCTTGAGCTTAAGGCAATGTTATCGGTGCATGCAACCATTCATAAAGCTATCGTGGGTGAGAATTACGAGAAAATGTAAGCTTGTGAATTCTCTTTAGAATTTACTAGTCCAAGCTGAAATATTTAAACTAAAATATTTGACTTCTTTTAGGAACTTGTATTGCTAGATCAAACCTCACTTGATTTGCTCTCATCAGTAAAATGAAAAAAATCAAGTTATAGTTTTGCCCCCTAGGCACACGAATCCCCATGTTAGTCTGGCATCATCATTGCATACAGGTTTAACCTTTAAACGGAGAGCATTCTACACCTTAAAAGAAAACACTTCCCCAAGCCAAAAAAAAAAAAAAAAAGTGGGTCGAAAAGACTACTGCATTTTGGGGAATACTACAGCATTAAAATTGATGGCGTTAATTTTCCAGCCGTTTAGATTACAGAACGTCTTCTACCCAAAAAGAGGAGTAGAAATCATTGTGCATGGGGTAAAATTGCTACAAGGCCATGAACGCTTGTTACTAAGCTCTTCTGCAGCAGAAATTAGCTGAAGATTGTCATAAAAGGATGATTCTATTGATTGTGCCTCCAGCAGTACTTATTTATAGCTCATCTCAATGTCCTTGTCCATCTGAAACAAGAAAATATATCAGGACCGCATTGACGAACTAATAGCAATACAACTCCAGCTCGGAACTTACAGATTTGGCTAACTCTTTAGCCTTCTCGTCATCAAAACCAAGTGAAGCCATTATTCTATGTCCAGCTGATTCCTTTTCTGACCAAATACCAAGAACCAGATATGCTATTGTTATTTCCCCACTTTCACCTGCAAATTCATCACAAATACATGTAAACAAGAGTCTAATGATACCTGCCATATCTCCAGTTAGATGAGCCTGGGTTCACATTTTTAGCTCAATGTTGGCATCCAGTTTATCTTTTCTGTGAGCTTCACCATGCATTTCAAATGCTATGCAATCGTTCTAAAATTAAGGTGTTTCACCCTCTTCACAAAAGTTATCGATTCCAGTGTAACGCGCCACAATGGTGGATAAAAATATCAGTTCAGTGTATGTATTAGATGATGATAATGTTGCCAGGAAACAGGTGAACAAGCTTGTCACGGGCCTATGCCGCATAGCTATCGACTCGGCAACATAGACTTGACATGACTCGGATACTTGATGCAACAAATCTGATTTTTTTATTTTTTTTTTTGGAAAAAAGATTGACGTAGCTAAGAGTCAGAAAATCTGTTTTCAGGAAACTCCCAAGTGCCAGTGGCGCATGTACAGCCAGAAAATCTAAAGATGACAAGATCCATTAGATGATGTAGTTGTATTACTCTGAGATGGGGAAAGTACACATGAATACTGTGGATATCCTAATTTACACATTTCTTCCATTTTAAAATATCCAAAATTATTTACCACCTTCAAGGCTTCAACTGATACTAAATTTAAGCTAAGAAATTTTTTAATTTGATACGAAACTTCCTATCAAACTTTTAAGTTTTAACCATTACTTTTAAATTGATTTCTACTACAACTTACATAAGATGCAAGTGGAAAATGGCTAACTTTACTCAGAAAGACTCTGAATCGCTGCCACAAGCATGGGAAAGGTACAAGTGTTACTTGAGAGACTGTCCACATCATATGCAACCTAAGGAGATCATCGGACATTTTTTGTTGAAGGGCAATTTAAACTTCAAGTTCAATCAAATAGAGTCACATGAAATGAAACTACGTGAAAAGTATAATCTTCAAACTACTGTTTGAGATGGTCTTACTCCATTACTACAGTCCGTCCTCAAAATCAGGTCGAGAAGAAAATTAGTAAATGGAGCAGCTTAAAGAGAGCTGAAGGAGTTACAAGCGGGCAAAATATATATCATCATTTGACCTCAAGCTCAGCACAACAAATTTCTAAAAATTTAAGGATATGCTATGGAAAAGCGCCTTTCTGTGTATACAAGACACAGTTTCAAGAAATAAGGACAGGATATAGCCTGCATACATTGTGTCCATGCATAACACATGCTATTTGTAAGTAAATAAATACCTAAAATAACTTAAAATCATCAAAGTTTTCCTTTTGTTTTTGGATAAAGAACTTTATTAGAGCTCATGGCATAAAGTTAAAGAAAAATCATACAGGCACACCTTGGAAGTTCTTAAAGTGGATGGGTAAGACCAAAAATCACATGAAGCGAAGTTATTTTAGTAGACACTCTCTCGGAAACAAGCAGACCTAGCAACTAATAAAAGAAAATGGAAGCAAAAAATCCTTAAGGCGATACCAGCTACTTGAGATTAAAGGTTAACTGTCGGTTTTACCCTTACATCAGATCCGATGTTTGTCAGTAGAGATTTTATATCAGTGTAGGAATAACTAATAAGTATAAAATTTAGGGAATCTCTAGTCTTAGATAACCCCTAATTTGTCTTATACGACAAATTATTTAGTATTTTTTTTTTCTTTTTGATGACATGGGAACCCGCAGCCGCTACCCTTTGGGTGCGCACAGGGTAAACCCAGCTCCTGTGCAATAGCTCGCAAACCACACAGGAGAGATAACCCGCACTAGGCAAGCCCCGTGCGACGAACTCGACCCAGAAGGCAAATCTCCTGTTGTCGTAGGCAGGGGGTTTCGAACCTGAGACCTCCATATGAAAGCCTCATGCTCAAACAACTGAGCCACCCTAGCGGGTAATTATTTAGTATTAGAATGAAATAGATCTGAATAAAAATGGATGCTCTGCCTGTACAAGACCCCCCCCCCCCCCCCAACCCACCCCAAAAAGCAACCCAATACACACAGACACACCAAATACAAGAAACTACATAAACTTCTTCTATCCCTTGATTTGGTATGAAACAGTCAAAGAAAAAAACAGTGTATAATAGAAGCCACCAAAGCCATCAAATCTATCTTGTGGTACCACTTTTTAGTTTTTAACACCACTTCAGCTCAAGTGTGATCAATCAACAAGACTTGCCGGAATCTAATGGGGAGCAACCTAAGCAGTAAGAACACAATCACTACAAATCTATTACAAGGACCTTGTTTGAGATAACCAACTTTGCATCCTAATGGAATGTTAAGAAATTGTACTCGAGTCAATATTTTCATGTTGTAACCCTCTTCGGTCCAGCCTACTTTAATCGCGCACTTACACGCCTCAATTAGGTCCATAAAAAGGATTCAATTGCACCAATATCCAACCGATTAATAGGTGTCGCCAATCTAAAAGATGACAACTAGAAAACCCTGTGAAGTCTGAATAACTTTAAAGCTGCTAAGTTTCCATCACGATGACTAGAGGAGCAAGTTCCAGATGTCACAAAACGAAGATTTAAAGTATTTGCCTATTTGGAGGTAGTAAGATGGAACTTCACAGATCTGATATCCACCTCTCCAGAAAGCAGTTGTCATTTGTACATTCAATGCCACTGACGTTACTTCCTAAGGCGAGTTGTCCCATGTTAGACTCAAGCCTCATTGCTTGCTCAATGTGGAGCACAAGCAGAAGTAAAGTGTTACACCCCGTATCTTCGAAGAACACTTATCAAATTTGAAACATAAGTACGTTGAGTTAGGGTTAAGTAAAACCACTTTGGAATATAAGGAGCAAGCATTATTAAGCATATTTAATAAGTGAAGGATGTATATAAGGTATACCAGAAGGTTTTATAAGGAAATGAGTGGAAAAAATGGAGTAGTACGACTTTGGAGAAAGGATGGGTAATGTTTTGTGTGAAAATTTTGGTCCAACTTTAGGGACGAATATCTCTTAGCATATGAAGTGTTTTAAGGTGAAACAAAAGCCTAAAATGAAGTTCGTCGAGTCTAGTTTCCAACGCAACAAACCGCTCGTCGATAGGACATCGGAGTAGATAATGGACGTTACAAGTTCAGCTAACAGAGCAGAAACGCGTGCTACATTACTGCTACAGTAACCGATCCTACAATGCTGCTACAGTAAAATGCTACAGTAAACCCGGCCCGAATTTGACCCTTATATAAAGGGTAATAACCCCCTTTTTCCATCAGATTTTGCTAGAAATTTCCAGAAATTGAAGAGAGAGAGAAGGGGAAACAAAAAGTGAGCAATTTTCAAGTAGCAGAGTAGTAGTTTAGGTCCGGGTAACGCATGGTTGTGATTCTAGTATTGTTTTGGGGTGGATTTTAGCGTGGATATTGAGGATATTGCTGTCTTAACAAGAAAAAAGGTATGAATCTTTCTCTTTTGGTATTATTTAAGGCTTATTTACGGAGATAAAGTCGCTAAATAATTGTATAATGGTTATATAGAAAAAGTTACCAGTTTCAAAAAAAAAAATTGTATAATGGGTTGATTAGTTATGAAAGTTGGAAAACAGCGTGTGGGCTGTTCTATGGAATACTTTGGTGTTGGAAATGATGTTATGGATGTTGGTGTTGTTATTGTTGTTGTTGGTTGTTGAATTGAGAATTCGGACTAGGCATATAAACAGGGAAAATGCTGCCCGATTTTTGGCAGAATATAGAATAGTTTGATTTGAAACTTGGAACAAGTGTGCGATAAAGAGACTAATGTTAGTGTAAATCCTCTTAAATGTAGACTTGCGAGCTCGGACGAATAAGCGTAGCTAATAAGAGGTCGAACAGGTATGTTAAGGCTTGTCCCTTTCTTTCAAAGGCATGATTCCTATGGTACGATTTCATAAATGTTTTCATAACTTCTTTGTTTCCAAAAGCTAGATGTTTATGACTCCAAAGCACGATTCCCTTCCTGATAACCCGTAAATGTTTTCCAAAATGTCCGTATTTTTCCAAAACAAAGGTTTATGATTTTGTAAGCTTTTATTACTACAACGACGGACATGTTTTTGTAATGACAACGATGATCTCAAAGATGAGAATATGTCTATGATGATTGTGATGAGAATGGTTTCATGTTTGAAAGTCTCAAGTTGTGGATTTAATATGAATATGAGAATATTGAGCTATTTCTTGATCCTCAATTTTATTCCTTGATAATGACTCTATTTTCTGAAGACTTCAAAGTCTATGAATTGACGCCTTATGAGATTTATGAACTTATTCTATATTTTCCCTTGATGTTATTTTTCATTGATAGCCTCACCTTAAAATAATTGTTCCTTCAAGGTGAGATAGAGCGATGATTATTCCATAATATAATCGGAGGTTACCGACCTTACGTCACTCTGATAGAGTTATAACTTTCTTTGGGCTCTCCTGCATGCTGCTTATATGATATATGGATATGACACATGAATATGATATATGTATATGTATATGGGGAATATGGGAAAAAGGGCGAGGCGCTATAGGAACATGGCCACCTGATGAGCTGGTATCATATGACATGTTATCATCCCGGACGCGGGACATATGTGGTTAAATGGATCGGGCCGACACCTCGGCAAAATGATATGTTCTATTTTATGTATACATGAACAAGAAATATTTTTCAAAGAAAGTTAAGCATGCATGGCATCCGCCCTAAGAGGCACTCATATGTACAGGTTACTCTTTTATCTTACGATATGCTCTATATTTCCATTCTGTTATTATTCATACTTTACATCTCTTACTATGTTATTATTCATACCTTACATACTCGGTACATTAATCGTACTGACGTCCCTTCTTGTGGACGTTGCGTTCATGCCCGCAGGATCAGGTAGACAGTCGGACGATCCATCGCAATAGGACCTCCCCTCAGCAGTAGTCAGTACGCTCCATTGATCCGGAGCTACAACCCTTTTGGTATGCTATTCGGTTACGTACATATATGGGTACGGCAGGGCCTTGTCCTGTCATTTCTACAGTTTATACTCCATAGAGGTCTGTAGACAGTGATATGTAGCCGTGATGTTGTGCAGCCTCGTCGGCGTTCATTTTGTTGTACAGTATATATGTGTGGCGGCCAAATCGGCTCATGCTGTTATTCTCAGTGTTTATGTTTATATGTATGCGTTGGCCGTGAGTTCCCGGTACGGTGTCTCGTATGTTGATTGTTCGAGAGACAGTATAGCTCAGTTACAGATTGTATATGGGCCCAGGATAGTTAGTGAGAAGTAAATGCAAGCACGGGAGTGCTTGGCCAGTAGTGGTCGGGCACTTGTTACAGCCCATCGGTTTGGGTCGTGACATAAAGTCTTCCCAACAGCAATCAATCAGCTTTGTTCTAGCCATATTGTGGATAGTACTGGTGAGTTATCCTATAAATGTCGCACTCATGCCTCATTGCTAGCTCAATGTGGCTTGCAGGAAGAAGTGAGAGTCTTCCTTGCAGCAATCAATCAGTTTTATTCTAGCCATATCGTGCATAGTACTTCTTCACTGACGGACAATTTGGTAGTGGGTTATGACATGATTTCATTTTTTTACAGAAAAGAAGAGGCAGCAAGGACCTAAATATATCTTATACAAGCTTATAGGTGTTGGATTTCTTATTTGATGGATTAGAAACTTTGAAGTTTTGATATTTCCACCTAATTCTCTTAGTTGAGTTTGAGCTATCTCAGAATGGACATTAACGAAATAATAAAGGGGCTCTAACATACGTTTCAGTAATTTTACAGGTTTGAGACATTCCACTTGGGATAATACATAAAATCCTCCCTTAAACTTTGAGGGAATTTCCAGTTAAATGCTCAAACTTCGCAAGGAATCTCTATCACCCCCACCCACTAACATTTTAGAAGTGGAATTTTGACCACCTTGATTGCTGATATAGCAATCGACAAATAAATTCTTTTTCCTCCTTTTTCTCTTTCCTCTCTTGGAATTTTTGTTTGGGTTGAAAACCTTTCTTCCCCTTTGAAAAGATCCGACAATCCTTGTGGGAAGAGAGCTATTGCCGGAAACTGCATTATTCTTTCTTATCTGAATTTGATGTGTCAGTTTTTGGAATACAACACACATGGAACATGGTTGAAGCAAGATGGCAAAAAGGTTAAAGAGAAGCTTAGTTTTTTTTTTTTTTTTTTTTTTGATCAAGTAAGAAAATTCATTGAAATACATCCAGAGGATGCCAAAGTTACATCAGCTGAGCTAAAAAGGTAGCTCCTAGGCGATGAACCTGTGGTTACTAGTAGTAATTCAAGGAACTAACAAAATTCATAAATTTATCTAGACTATTTCCATGATCAACTTTACACCAACAAAAAACTCATTAGGCATCTAGCCTTACATTTGTATAGAGGGGAAGTGATACCGTCAAAGCATCTAAGGTTTCTTTCTTCCCAGAGCTCCAATATGCTCTAGTACCATTTTCCATATCGGTTTTGTAGCCTTACCTGCTTTGCAGAGACCCCGGCTAAAATATGCTTCTTTAATGGTATGGGGTATTACGCAGCTCACCCCCAAAAGGTTAAAAAACATACTCCAAATGTCTCTGGCAGCTTGACAGTGGAGGAACAAACGGTTGATGCTATCTGATTCTTGTATACAGCACCCATTAACATAGCTTCTCATTTTCTTCTTCTTCTTTACTCCAAACCATTTCCTCACACCCACGCCGTGAATGGTATTAAACGGGCATGTTACCACGTAACACAACATACACCTTATCTTTAGCCTTCATCTTGCCATGCTCCATCTTTTGCATGACTGAGAAATTCGTCTAGGGCCAATCATAGAACCAACCGGGGCCTTCGAAACTCGAGGATAATGGGCCCACTCCTCTACCCTACTTTACTTACATACCATCTTGCCATGCTCAATTATTGAAGTTCTCCTTAAGATATTTTGTTTGGATTAACTGAGAATTCTAAGATATTTTATTGCACATGCACAACGATAAAGAAGAAGAAGAGGAGATATTGATGGATGTTGTATAGAGTGCAGTTAAATGAAACAAAGAAGAGAGTATGTAAGGAACTATAACAAAAGTAACCGTTATATGGTAGTGGCGTAGGGCGTACATTGGTATTTGGTTTACGGTACACTGCAAGTAAAATAAAGGAATATTGGAGTTACAACCATTTTGGTTTAAGGTATAGTGCAAATAAAAGAAAATCATTTTCCATTGGAGTTGCAACCATTTTGGTTTGCCCTTCCACCACCTCCTCAGCAAAAAAAAAAAAAAAATCATGTTTTGGAAAGAAAAAAAAATAAAAGTTACTCCCTCTGTCCATTTTATATGATGCACTTTGACTGGGCACAAAGTTTAATAAGGAAAGAAAAATAGTTGAAACTTAGATATTTGTGTGGCTATAATCATCTTATCTTATTAAGATAAAATGAGAACATTATAGTTAAATTGTTTCCAAATATAGAAAGGTACCATTCTTTTTGGGACAAACTAAAAAGGAAAGTCCGTCACATAAATTACACAAAGGGAGTAATGGAGAATATGTGGCAGCACACATGCAAGGTCCCTCGTAATTCCACTTTGAAGATGTTTAGGGGGGTAATAGGTCCCTCGAAAAGTTTGAGCGCATAACTGGGAATCCGTTTATAGTTTAGAGGGGATCTTATGTATTATCCCTTTTTTAAGAGGATTTTATGTATTATACCTTTAAAAAAATTAATATCCCTGCTCTAATTCTTGTCATTAAGACCTTATGCATACCAGTCTATGTACTGTGGAAAATGGTATACTATCTAGAACTGATTACTGTTAAAACCCTTCAAGTAAGTCTGCTATATCTTAAGCTTTTTATGTGCATAGTGTACTCATAGCAGAGTTTGTTCTGGACTAATCCATAAATGATATATAAGTCTTCTAATAGAAAGCAAGGATATTACCTGATTTCAATTTCTCATCGACAGCCCAGTCAAGAGCCCTTTGAGCTGGTTCAGTAAGGGGAGGATGCTCTGGACTGAAAAAATACATGTCGGATTTTCCAAGCAACTTCACAGTTTCATCCCGCACCCTGAGAAGGGTTACACCATTTGCTCTCAAAAACTTGGCAGCCAAACTGGTTCCTAGCAAAACAAATCTCTCTTCATTCATACTCAAAAAACCATCTTCCTAACCTAATAGAAAAAATACAATTCATACACACATGCCACACTAGGAGTCACAATATAGTTTCTACGGCAGCATACAGTGAGTTTGACGCTAACCTTCGACCAAGATGCCCATCAAGAGAGCTTCAGTGCCAGTATTTGGGTACTTGAGCTTCCTTGCTTCTAATTCAGCCATTGTAAATGCCTTTATTGCTCTTGCCGACCATCTAAATATTCAAAAGCTTATTTCACATTATAAATCAAATGGATAAAGACGATTCATAAACCATACCCCAACTGATCTTGTTGAAATTTGCTTTCAGTTACTGCAATAATTTTTTAGCATAACATACTAGATTTGTTGAGATATTTTAGATTTTTGAATTTCAAGTTGGCTATTTAAAGCCCTCAATACTTAATAAAATTATTGAGAGACAAATTTTCAACCATTTTTAATCTTCCTTTTGATCATTTTAAAAGACCAAAAATCTGGGATTGAGGCACACTTGATTGATCAATTTCTGTAATATTATGAAGCAGAAAAAACACTGTTTATTCCGTAATACCGGAATATATAAATTGAAGAGACTAATGAAAGTCACTGAGCAAACATACTTGGGCTGTTTCTCAGAAGGAGCTCTCTCTGGTTTCCTGCAAAGCAAAAACCAAAAATCACAAACAAAATTTTGTTAATTTACTCCCTCTGCTTCAATTTATTTGTCTGGTTTTGACTTGACAGCCATAAGACTTTTGAATCTTGTAGTCATAACTATACCTAGAATATACTAAAATGCCCTTTAATTTTTTAGTCCTGCACATGTCGCGTGGAAAAAAAGGAAACAGATATTCTTTTTAAACGGACTAAAAAGGAAAGCAAGACGAACAAATTGAAACTGGGGGAGTAATTTACAAGTAAATGAAAGCCCAACACGGAGCAATATTAAAGCTTACGCAGTCGGAAGGCTGAAGGCAACAGTTGCCACTGTCGAACGACGACGTGTGAGACTAAAAAGGTTCAAATTCTGTGGCCCAATCAAAAGCTTTACACCAGCAAAAGAAGTAGAATACTTATGGGTTAAAGTATTAATTTCACTTTGTCTGTTGCTAGAATTCGAAGTTAAAGACTGGATTGAAAGTAATGAAAAACAGTGAGTCGCCATTTGGTACAAGCAAAACCCTAAAATTGAGGTCAAAAGTACAGAAATTATTTGATTCCTTCTTCTTGAGTACAGAATTTTGCACTTTGAACAGTGTAGGAAGCGTACAAGGTTCAAGTGAGGTGGATAGAACTTGGAAAGATAGCACTCTTGAAGAGGACGAGGGAACAATGATACTTGGGCCGAGCTCACACGGGTCGTTTTGGATTAAAACCAAAATCAAACCAATCTAATCGATTTAAAAATTATTAAAACCAAATCAAATCAAATATAGTAATACATATCTATCGGTTTGGTTGTAGTCGATTTGGGTCAGTTTTTCGGTTTGAATAAAATTAACAGTATTTCTCTCTTTCATGTTTTTTTCCTACAATTAGGAGAGAATTTCTATCAGTGTCCAACTTATAATCTATTATTACCTTTTTATTGTGATAGCTATAGTTTCATGCATTATGGAGAAAATGTCTTAGGATTTATGATTTAAATTAAGTGAATAAAGTTTATAAGAAATACAAAAAATAAATCTAAGTAAATCTCATACAGTTACAGCTGTTTCTTTGAATAAATGAGTTTGAATTTATGGATTTCAGCTTTAAAATCGGCTTAAGGTATAAAGTTCATTAGCCTATTAGAGATAAAATAAACTTTTGCTTAAAAATTATATAAATTATTTAAAAGTATTATAAAAATTAATATATTGTGTATATATATAATTATAAAAATTATGTATAAAATTTGTCGGTTCGGTTCGCATTTTTCTTCAGTTTGCTTTTAGTAAAATCAAAACCAAATCAAATATTATCGGTTTTTAAAAATTTAAAATCAAACCAAACCTAACCCAAGTAAATATCGGTTTATTCTATCGGTTTGATTTTGATTTTCGATTTGGATCGGTTTTTAACCAAATCATGAGCACCCCTACTCACACTGATAACTTTTTTTTTGCGCGGACTGTCCTTCATTTGGTGTGGTCTTTAATTTTTTACCTTCATTTGGGGTGGTCTTTAAATTTTGCCCTTCGCCTAGTACTCCAAAGTTGTGGGTTTGAATCCTAGCTCAGTAAAAAAAATTCGCAAGGCAAAAGTTGCAAAATTCTACCTTAAGGCCGAATTATGCCCATGTAAATTCTGCCTCAAATTCTGCCTGGAGGACAAAAGTTAAAGACCACTGTTTTAAGGGCCAAAAATTAAAGACCACCCCAGCGAAGGACAATCCTGCAAATTGCCACATTGATAACCCAATCATAACATGGGATGTGGGCCTAATGTAGCTACCCGGTGATTTTCTCTTACAAAAATAATTTGGAGGTGGGTGGTCTTTGAATCTTGAACTTTTGACCTCACTTGGAAAAAAATTCATATTTGATAAGAACCAGACTTTTGACTTTTGAAAGTTTGTCCATAGAGCAAGCAGGGTCAAAAGTTAAAATAACTATTTTTTAAGGTCATTAAGTGTAATTTTCTACATATTGTGAGATAGGTTTCATAAACAGAGAAAGTGCACAAAATAACCACATTTAGGACCCATATTTAATGAACGGAAAGGGACAAATATACTCCTGAACTATCAAAAAAGGGTTAAATATACCCCTCGTTATATTTTAGGTCAAAATATACACTTTCTGTTATACTTTGGGTTCAAATATACCCCTCTAGTATACTTTGGGTCCAAATATACTCCCTTTTCTGTTAAAATTGTCCATGGTGGACATTAGATATGACGTGGCAGTGACAACTCGGTGAGATGAACACCACATGACATGCCACCTCACCACCCCAACCCATTCACCCCTCTCTTCCCCTTCTTCTTCCACTACTACCATCTCTTCCCCTCCACAACCTTTGCCACCATTGGGACCACCACACCACCATCTTCGGATTGGAATTTCTGACCTTTCAGATTCCTGATGGTGCCAATTAAGTGCGTGAAACTTGACGATAAAGATAAAGAAGCAACCGTGTCTTTTAAGCAATTGATTAGAAGAATGAAAATCACACACTAAGAACCTAGATACCAATGTTTAGTTGCAACAGCGATATCATAATAGAGGGCAATTGCAAATGAATAATTGTTTTCTTCATATAGCAGCAAAATGTCAGTTGGACAGGAAAATTATACCTATTTACTGGCTAAAGAGCTTCAAAGCTAGATACACGCCTTAGATTAGATGCAAAAGAAGAGAAAATACTTCATAAAATCACCCCATATAATACTATTGCTTGAGACCAATCAATTTCAGCAATTGTGTTGTGTCAGTGTTCAAATCAACCAATATACTTCTAAAGTGAACACGACCCTAGAACATTGAGATCAAAGGAAGGGAACCAAAAATCTCAGTTCTTTTAACGCGAAACGCATAATCAAGAGAACCTCTAGTTATGTGGTGTGGTGGTGCTAATGGTGGCAAAGGTTGTGGAGGAGAGGAGATGATAGTGGTGGAAGAAGAAGGGGAAGAGAGGGGTAAATGGTTGGGGTAGTGAGGTGGCATGCCATGTGGTGTTCATCTCACCGAGTTGTCAGTGTCACGTCATATCTCATGTCCACCATGGACAATTTTAACGGAGTAGGGGTATATTTAGACCCAAAGTATAATAGAGGGGTATATTTGAACCCAATGTATAACGGGAATGGTATATTTGGATCCAAAGTATAATGAGGGGTATATTTAACCCTTTTTTGATAGTTCAAGGGTATATTTGACCCTTTTCCGTTTAATGAATGATGAAGTTTTTAAAGTAAGGTTGTAAAAAGAGAAGAAAGAAAATGAAACGTAAATATGTAAAAAATACAACAACAACATACTCAGTGAAATTCACATAGTGTAGTTTGGGAGGATAGAGCGTACGTAAACCTTACCTCTTCTACCTTGGGAAGGTAGAAAAGAAAAAAAAAAAAAGTAAATAAAAAACGAAATTAAAGTAATAGATATAAAAATAAATTTAAACAAAAGTAATTAAAATAATTGAAATATAAAAATAACTTTAGAAGAAAAGAAATTAAAATTTTTAAAAAAAAGTTAAAAAGTTTTCATATAATCACACGGTGTAATTATACCCAATTTTCAACTACCCTTGAGAATTGAAGAGTATAATTACACTCTCTCAATTACACTCAATTCCCCTCTAACTTGTGAACTACTTAGTCAAACAAACATACCTAAGTAATTATATCCAATTACGTTCAATTCCAATTCCCTTGTGTCTTGCCAACCAGGCTCTTAAATGTAGCTCTCATATTGACAACTGTCAAAGACAATATGGTAAAAAAATGCTATGCAGAGGAGTTGGCCAAACTTAAACCTGTTAGCCGGTTTGAACCGGACCAGACCGGTAACCGGTTAACAAACCGGCCGGTTTCCGATTTAAAAACCGGAACCGGCCACCGGTTAAAAAACCGAAACCGGACCGGTCCGGTTCAAAAGTGTCCAAAACCTCTTTTTTTGTTTGTTTTTTGTATAGTATATATATATATATATATATATATATATATATATATATATATATATATATATATATATATATATTATAGTATTTATTAGTATATTGTAGGTATATTTACATATGTTATATAAGTTTATAAGTAAAGTTTATATATTTACTGACTAACAACAATACAACATATACTTATATATATATATATATGTGTGTGTTTAAGTTATATGTATACTATATATACTTATATATTATAACTTAAGTTATTTATAGCTTAATTTTTTTCTAAGTTTATAAATTCGTATTTTATAAATTAAGTATATTTTAGTTATTTTTCAAGTATATAACTTTCTAGTTTTTAATTTAAGTAGATGTATATTATAAGTATATTCTTAGTATATTTTAGGTATATTCCTAACTTAATATAAGTAAAAATATGAACATAAGTAAATAGAAGAAAGCTCAAAGTGGATTATTTCCACCAACATCAATACCTAAATTAGGTGTTTCTTCCACAAATGTTTCCTCATTAAACCCACCCCTAACAATACCAATACTACCGGCACCACGTCTAAATCTCTTCGCCATTATTAAATAGAATTAATTTAAACCACACTCAAATAAATCACAAGAAAATAAATTGCAACAAATTAAATTACTAGAATTAAATTGCGTAAATTAAATTGCGAAAAATAAAGATAGAGTTGGAACGAAGGTACCAAATTGCCGGACTAATTTCCAACAAACTGAAGGCGGCTAGAATTGCAAATCCACAAAAGCTACTTCGGATTGTTGCAAAATCACCAACTCCACCAACAATATTATAATTGCAAAATTAATAATTGAAACTATAATAAGATTTTATAATATTTAATTGAGAGAAATTTAAAGTGGCTAATTGTTGCAAAGTAACTATAATTGAGAGATTGAGAGAAAGAGAAAAGTGAATTGGTGTGGATTAAAATAGTAATGGAGAGAGGTTTATATAGGGGTGGGGATGGGTTAAAGTGTTAAAAAAAAAGTTTGGGGGGGGGGGGGGGGGGTTGGGGGGGCCAAAATGTGGGTTTGGGACCATTTGGCAATGGCCATTTTTGCAAATGGACCGTTGGCCAACGGTCCAACAAAGCACCCCAACGACAATGTTTAAAAAAAAAAAAAAAAAAATTCGACCGGTTTAACCGGTCCGGTTTCGGTTTTACCTGTTTAATCGGTTCTGGTTCCAAAAAAATAGAAACCGGACCGGTATTTAATAAACGGTTAACCGGAACCGGTTCAACCAGTTCCGGTTTTACCGGTCCGGTTACCGATTTGAACCGATTAACCCGAACCGGTTGACGCGTTTAGGCCAAAGCGCAAGAAATACTTCTCTATCTCATATTACTTGTCAACATTACTACAATATTTGTCTCAAAATATTTGTCTATTTATAAAATCAAGATAAAAGTAATTAAAGTTTTTCTATTTTGACCTTAATATTAATTGTTTTTTAATGTAATCAATATTGATTAAAGTATAATTTATTAGAGAGAAATAAGGATAATATTATAAAAAGTACACTTTATTTATGATTTTTTAAAAAACGCATAAAGAAAAAAATGAATAAGTAATATGACTCCTTGATTTTCAGTGCAGAAGTAAAAGTTATAGCGTTACTGCTACTCAGCTACTTAGTACAGTGTTTGAGATACATAGTACAATTCCTACTTTTTTTTTTTTTTTTTTTGCTTTTTCACACAGAGATCATGCCTCGATTGTAGGGAGTAGGGACAACCTTCCCCACACACTCCTATTCCCCCTTCGATTGGAATCTTCTATTGTGCATTAGCTCTTATTGATAGCTTTGCAAAAAAAAAAAAACAAATGTTTAATGTTTTGTGTATTTTAGAGATAAGGCACTATTACCCCCGAATTATATCCGAAGTTGTTACAACACATCTTATCTTTTTTTGGGTTCTATTACCCTCTAAACTTATTTAAAACAGAATATTTACCCTCATAAACGCTGATGTTCACTCTTATATGGGAGTGTAACATACACTCTCTTTGCCACATGTATATTTTTTTTTAAATTATTCAGCTAACGTGTCAATTTTTTAAAAAAAATAAAAAACTGAATTTTCTTTAAAAAAAAATAATTTTTAAAACCCGTTTTTAAGAATTTTTTTTTTGAAATTTTGATTTTTTTAAAACCCATTAAAAAAAAACTAAAAATATGGATTAAACAAAATTAAAAAACTGGATTTTCTTTAAAAAAATGATTTTTAAAACCCATTTTTAAAAAAAAAAAAAACTGAAAACATTAATTTTTTAAAAATATGGAATGGATTTGTTAAAAATATGGAAAACTTGATTATTTTTTTAAGATGTCTTAAAAAATCTTGATTTTCATGATTTCATTTTCTAGGACACTTTTATTTTTCAAATAAAATCCGAAAAAAGTGTTTTTCTTGTCGAAATGTGAAAAAATTATTTTTTTATAAAATTTTGGAAAAAATAATTATTTTTTAAAAATGTGGAAAACCCGTTTTTTAAAACTAAATTTGGAAAACTAGATTTATTTTCATATATGCAAAAAAATAATCAGTTTTCCAAATTTAAAAAATATCCAAATTTTTAATAAGAAGACTCAGTTTTCCAGATTCATTTTCTAAAAAAACGGATTTTCATATTTTTTTAAAAATAATTCAGTTTTTCATATTTTAAGAAAATATAAATTTTTGAGGAATTTTTTTTCCCGTTTTTTATGTTTCTCACTCTCTCAGAGAGAGTGAAACACACTCTCCTTGCCACGTCAGCGATTAGGGGGTAAATATTTTGTTTTAAATAAGTTTTAGGGGGTAATAGGACCCGAGGAAAGGTAAAGTGTGTCGTAACAACTTCGGGCATAGTTCAGGGGGTAATAGTGCCTTATCCCTTTTATTTATAGGGTAAAGAGCCCGTTTGGATTGACTTAACAGTTGTTTTCATTTTTTTTGAGTGTTTGGCTGGCCAGCTTAAAGCCATTTTGTGCTTAAAATAAGCACAAAAAATTAATTGGGCCCGTTTGGCTTAGTTTTCTAAAGCAGCTTATAAGCTGAAAATAGCTTATAAGCCAAAAAAAAAATAAGTTGCCCCAACTTATTTTTTTTGGCTTTATAAGATGTTTCCAGCTTATAAGCTGCTTTTTTAAGCTCATCCAAACAGGCTCAAAGGTACAAATATACCCCTTAATTTTGCGATTTAAAGCAGATATATCTCTTGTTAAAAAGTTGTGTATATATATCCCTGCCGTTACAAAATGGTGCAAATATACCCCCGCGGTTACACAAATTGTGCAAATATACCCTTTTCTCTGATAGTTTTTAAAATAAATAAAAAAATGCAACGTGGCTTTAAAAAAGTCTATCCAGTTTTTTTAGTAGATATATTTTTCTAAAGCCACATGATAATTTTTTTCTGATGTGTTGGGTCTGCTTTGTTTAAAAAAAATATCTCCGTGATTTTAAAAAGTAAGTCTACCCATTTTTTTAAACAAACCAAACCAGACCCACTGGAAAAAAAATTATCATATGGCTTTAGAAAAAAAAAGTCACTAAAAAAAATGGGTAGACTTTTTTTAAAGGCACGTGACATTTTTTAAATTTAAAAATAAGCTAAATAATTTTACCAAAAATTCCGTCAGTAGAAAGGGTATATTTGCATCATTTTGTAATGACAAGGGTATATATACACCACCTTTTTAATAAGGGGTATATCTTCTCAAAATCCCAAAGTTGAGGTGTATATTTACACCTTTTCCCTTATTTATATTTTAAGTTATGTCTCAAAATTTATCTTCTTAATTTTGAAATTTGGATAAACATAGTTTGGGACTAGGGAGCTCTATTTTACTTTTAGCGGTCGTTTGGTTGACGATCTACACTACGGGGAGTATAATGCACAGATTGGTTAATTATGCAGTGAATAACAAGGTAGGTATAATAATTATGTGGCAACTAATGATTCAGGGATAATGTAGAGTTAATCATATCTAGGCTAAACATATGTATTGTGAATAGAGTTGAACATATAGATGCGGGCGTACAAAGAAAATCGACAAATCTCACCAAATCAATAATCCCAATCAAATCGAGAAAGAAACCCAATTAGTGGTTTGGTATTGAAAAAAAACATGATCATAGTTGATTTTGTTTGGTTTTAACTAAAAAAAGTCAAACTAAACCAAACCAACCCGACGTAACATGTATATAATTTTTAAAAAATATTTTATACATAAAAAGTTATTTGAAATGTAATTTATAAATATTTTTAAAACTTTTTCATAATTTTAGTCTTTTAACTTATTATTTCAAACTTGAACTTAGAATCTTGAATGGTCAAATAAGTTGTATAGTCTATAGATTTTAGTAACCCAAATAAAACCCAAATCAAAACCAAAATGCTAATAAAAGATCCACTTCCTGTCATTTGAATAATCATTCATAATCACACGGAAATCCATTCACTCTTTCAATCGTTTTGGGTCTTTCTTTACAAAAATAGTTTTCTGCTGCCAATGTCGAGAAAAACGCTAAACCACATTGGCCATATAGGCTACATCAGGCCTTAACCTTTCAAAATATAAAATATACCAAAGACTAAATTGGAGCAATCACATTAATTACTGCAAAATTTTGCTTTAACCTTTCAAAAAGAAAAATATTGAACTTATGCGAGCACCCTAGGGAAACATAACTCATCTCATCTTATGCGATTTCATTATCTGTTATGTCGAATATTTTAGTATAATGCAATCACTTATCTCACATTTTATGTTATTTTCTTAAAACACACCTTATTAAATAGTTGCATTTTATTACGACTAAAGAAATATTTGAAACACAAATCATATGTTTTGTACGAAGACTTTACCGAAAGAATCCGAAAAACATGAAAAATAAAAAAAACCAGAAAAACCTGAAAAAATCCGAAGTGGAAAAACCCAACTTTTATTGGTTTGGTTTGATTTATAAATCTAAAAACCCAACATAATTAATTTGATTTGTTATTTGAAAAACCCGAACCAATCCGGTCCATCTACGCCCTTACATATAGACATATGTTTAGTGAGCTAATTTTTTCATCTCTAGCAATTAGTATAAGTATGCAAAATTAGCATGTCTTCAAATCGAAATTTTGTATGTTGATGTTCTTTTCTCGTTGCTACTCATAAAATATAATAGAACACAACCATTAGCGAGAACTAAAAATGCATAGCCACAAAAAAGAAGAAAAAAAGATCCTTAGAATAAAAAGTTCAAAATGCTAAAGAGATTTCCAGGCACAGACTTTTAATTTTTACATGAAAGTTTCAAGTAATTTCTTTGTTGAAAGGAAATGTTTATAATTTTTTTCTCTCTATCAAATTAGCTTAAATATTTCCTTGATATTTTAGGAGGGTATATTGAAGTCTCCTCATTTATGAGGAGCTTTGTTATTCAACGAATTTATGAAGATATGACTATCTCTTTGTTTTTGGTCCAAAGAGGATTTTTTTTTTCTTTCAAAAACAAATGAGGTATTATTTCTAAGAATATAAAAGACGTGTATCAGTGAATGATATGTTTGTTAACTAAAATTCACAAAATTTCTCTTTTCTACCAAATTCATAACATATAGACGTTTCCTTTACCATGCCTAAAACAAATTCAACGCATAAAGAGTAACATTCCTTCTTTGCACCCCAAACCGAGAAAGTAAAGAATGAAACGTTTTTTTTTTTCACTTTGACAGTAATTATGGTTATTGATTAACAAAGTCTACACATAATTAATTACTAATAAATGTTGTATTTAATGTAATTAAGTTAATTGTGACGACCACACATGACCACACATGACACACAGACAAGAAAAAAACAATTCACAGCACTCAGCAGTATCTAACCTGGATCCACACTTGGCTTGTTAATAGGTTTCTAAATATACCAACAAATCTCATTTAGCAACTTAACTCTGTGTATTTAGGCAATTAGATTCATCTGGTTCATGTGTCCCTTATCTCAGTGTTTTACTATTTCCAACAAATTCGATTCATCTAGATCTTATAAACTTTTTTTTTTAATTTAATAATAATCCCCATATTCTATCAATTATATTAGTAGTAGTTTGCATAATCGGATCCAATACAATTCTCCTGACATTACTTTCATTTTACTCCAAAACTTTGTGTCTTCATTGCTGGGGACTCTTTAATTTTCAAGATTCATTTGTGGGTTTGCTTTCCTCAGCATTGAATTACACCAAGGTTAGTTGTTCTTGGATATATATGTTATTCTTTCTTTTGAAAATGATAAAAAGTAATTAAAAAGCGGTTCTTTGGGTCTGAGTGGTTTGATTTCTGTGAAAATTGGATAAATTTAGGTGGTGTTTTAGGATTTTTGTTTCGTAGTTTGATCTTGATTATCCTATTTAAGTGTTGTTGCTTGCTAGATTGACTTTTTCTACTTTGTGCTTTTGCAATCCTGTTTTTCTTTTTTGCTGTGTATTGCTGTTTTAATTTGTTGAAAGTCTTCATCTTTCTGCTTATGCTTTGCATTTTCAGTTCTCTGTAGGTAATTTGATGGAGTTGATGCTCAGGAAGTGATTTGTTTTCGGAGACTATATTGTTGTATTTATTTGTTGCCACAGAATTTGCTCTGAAGGTCCAATTTTCTGGCAATTGATAGCTTCAACACTCTCAAATTGGAAAAAGATTCAATCTTTTTGTAGTTTACTTTGGTTTGGGAGTTGTGGTTTTGAAGCCATATCCGAGTGACATCAGAAAACCCCATGTTTTCTGTGTGGATCTTGCTGCAAATTTGAGAAGCAATGGCTTCTTTTTCATCTAAGGATCCTTCCACGCTGTCCTATCCAAAGTCATTATTGTCTATTGTAACTACTGTAGGAGGCCTTGCTGTATTTTTAATTCTTGCTTCCTCATTTCTGGTTTCTCAACCCATTGGGGCTGCAGTACATGAGTATTTTTATGGTGTACAGCAGCATTCACTAGTTGGGGATGGGATAACATTTCCTGATCCTCGACGTGATGATGTTGTTATTAATGATACTCCAAACTTTAATAATTTGACGGCGGTGGGAAAAAATGAAAAAGGACTTGAGGATGAGAAGGACCAGACATCCAAGTCTCAAGAGGAAACTTCCAAGTCTCAAGACGAAAAGAAAGAGCCAGATTTGAAGGGGGAAATAATTGAGAATTCTACCCAAACACCTGTTTTGTCAGAATCCAATCATTCTGTTGTTCAACCACATCCTGAGTCAAAGCAAGAAGACGAAGAGAGTAGCAGTTCTAGTTTGCAGAAGGAAAGCAAGAATGAAGGGTCTCTTCAATCTTCTGATGCCCATTCAGAGGACATAAAATCTTCATCTACTGCACCCAATAGCATAAAGCAGGCTAAGCTAGATCCAGGTTCAATTTTCATCCTTATCTTTTTAAATTCGTATCTTGCGGGCCAAGTAGTACTTATTTGTTTGATTTCTGAATTGCTTTTTAGTCCTCCTTATTATTCAAATAAGTTGTTCATGAAATTGATGCGGGCAATTGAACATTAAAAACCATGCTTATGTAAAGAAACAAACAAATCCAGGATAGCTTGAAGGCAAACTAAGTTAATGGGTGGTGATGTTTAATGGTGATCATTCATCTTCGGATGTACTTTGCAGCCTCTTACATCCTTAGTTTTATTGTCTAGTGTTATATCCTACTTTCTTTCTCCTTCTTTTTGTGTAGCTAATGTAAATGAGATACACAATTTGCTGCACAATACATCAAAATGCCTCATCTTCAGTTTCCATCCTGCTGAAATCTCATTCTAACTACCTGTTAAGCAAGTCTATTAGATGAATTTCACCATACATAGTACAGATGGCAAGTTTTGTGCAAGCCAAATACTACATTAGAGATGCTCCACTTACATACTGACAAAATACGGCCCTCCTGTAGTCTTTTGAGAAAATATGAGTTGTTGAAAGACTTGAGATTTATTTGTTCTTGTAAATGGAATTGTTTCATAGTTGAATTTAGCTTCAACTTCTTTGCTTGCTGTAACAAACTTTGTTGCTAAACCCAATTCTTTGTGATGCTGTTCTGTAACTCTTAACATGCTTGATAATGTTGCAGAATGTGATCTATATCATGGAAAATGGATTTCTGATCAGTCCGGACCATTGTACAGAAATGACTCCTGCCCTGTCCTGACACAGATGCAGAACTGTCAAGGAAATGGAAGGCCTGATAAGGATTATGAGAACTGGCGGTGGAAACCAGCTCAGTGTGACCTGCCACGATTTGATCCAAAGAAGTTTTTGGAATTAATGAGAGGAAAAACTTTAGCTTTCATAGGTGACTCAGTTGCTCGCAACCAGATGGAGTCAATGCTGTGTATCCTTTGGCAGGTACCTTTACGCTCCCTTAAGATGTACAGTATATTTGGAAATTCTAGAGCGTGCCTTCGGTCAACTATTTAGTAACCTTGGATCTTGATCTCTTTGTTACTTTGTGCAGTATTTCCTTTGACTTTGTCTTGTTTTTTGATTTTCAGTATCTTAAAACTTCATTGCTCTTTCTATGTTGAAGATACCAGCTATATTTTTACATGAAATTTCGAAACTCTTCTTGAGTTAGGAAAAAGTGCTGCCATTTCTTTCTCTTTCTTTGTCAAGATTAAAAGTTCAATCCAATTCTTGGACCTTAACTCTTTTGTTCTTCTGTCTTCCTGCTTGTTTTTTCCTGTGCATGATCAAACCGCCTCTGTTTATGGTCTAGCCTCCGTGTTTTATGCATTTTCATTAATTAAACATTTTTAAACATCAATTGAACTTGCTTAGGTGAGGCCGGCCACTGTTCTGCCGGATTACAATTAAAGGCTCAAATGTGAAAGACACTTAAATAGGGACACAAAGGCAAACACATTGAAAGTGAAAATTACATTAGTTGAAAAATACAGAACAGGGTCGATATTGTTATACTCCCTCCAGATCAAAAGGAGTGTCCACTTAGCCTTTTTTCTTGAGTCAAAAAGAGCATCCACTTATCAAATCAAGAAAGAATTAACCTTATTTTTCCAGATTCGCCCCTATTAAGTGCTATGTGATCAAATCCCAATACCTATTTAATTAGGGGTAGTTTAGTCAAATTACCTATTTTTTTCTCAGAGTTAATATTTTCTTAAGGGGTGTGCAAATGGCTAAATGGACACTCTTTTTGATCTGGAGGGAGTAATATATATATGTCAAAGCTCTCAGCTCCTGAAACAAGGTCAGGTTGTAGTCACATTTCCCTATTTTTTACTTCAAAGTTTTACCTATGGGATGAGCAGTACAACTATAATGTACTGAGTGCTTGTATTATACTATTAGGAGAGTCACAACCTCGAGTTTTTTCAACTCTGTAGTTTAGTAAATATCAACAAAAACATGTGAGCTTGCTTTTATGCCATGAACATCTTCGCTGGTAGAAACTTCATCAGGTCAGTGTCATAAGCCGAATTATTGTAATTTCTTTCTCTTTTTCAATTTGGGTTCTTTTACCTATTGTTTATAAAAGGTTTATTTGGTTCACACCTGAGTGTAGGTTGGATACAATCTCCTGGAGTGTTGAACTTGGGATTGTGCAATTGGGATTAAAAAGTGGAGCCCACTTTTGGTTCATGAAATTTAGTACGAAGTTTGCGATGAGGACTAAATGGACTTTCCATTTTTACCTTTTGCCTGAAACAGTTAAAGCACAAATAGATATAGAAGGGTGCCAAATCCAATAATACTGCTATCAGTTATAGTTTTTACGCAAAGTTAAAAAGAAAAAAGAATAACGTGGTTGATGGTGGCAACTGATGCATGGGATGGTCAAAAGGGGGCCTAGTGAGGAAGTTGGATAAGAGGAAGAGGTTGACAAGGTGGACATGGAGCAGATAGGGCGGCCTGCCCCTTAATTCTAGTCTCACTAGGTCGGATATGTCGATTATGAACAAAGTACTCAATAGATGCTCTCTGCTATCTATTCACCATTCATTTGTGCTTGATATATACTTTCTGCTATCTATTTACCCGTCATTTCTGGACCTAACTTTATCCTTGGTGAATCATTGATGTTGCTTTATTTAAATTATATGATCCTCTTGGTTAAGTGGTAGCTTAATTGGCGTTCCAACCACTAAATGCTGTTTAGTAATGAGTTATAGTGCCCTGTGAAGTGTTCCAGAATTGTTTCTTATCTGCCTTTTCCCTATATCTTTTTTTCTTCTTTTCTACTTTGAGAATCTAATGACTACGGTTCCTGTATCCTAACTCGGCTTTTCGTTATTTACATTTCATTTGGAATCTGTGACGGGAAACATTATCCTTGAAGCCCTTTTGAATGTTTATTATCCATGAAGCTCTTTTAATGTTTATTATCCATGAAGCCCTTGGAATTTCGAATTGAATTACAGAACTTCAGACATGCTTTGTCCCTCTTCCAATGTACATATTATCAAAAGCCAGGTGTTGGTTCCTTGTGCCTCATCATCTAATTTTTGTGTCTTATTATTCTCTTTTTCACAGTATGAGGTTCCAAAAAACCGTGGGAACAAAAGAATGCAGCGCTACTATTTCAGATCCACATCTACTATGATCGTTCGTATATGGTCTTCATGGCTTGTCAACCAAACATCTGGGCCTCTTGATTTCGCTCCAGCAGGTGTAGTTAAGCTCCACCTTGATGTACCTGATGATGGGTTCATGCAATACATCCCCCAGTTTGATGTCGTTGTGCTCTCCTCCGGCCACTGGTTTGCAAAGCAATCCGTTTATGTTCTGAATAAAGAGATTGTTGGAGGACAATTGTGGTGGCCAGACAAGTCTAGAAAGATGAAAGTCAATAATGTTGAAGCTTTTGGAATCTCTGTTGAAACCATCCTGACTGCCATGGCAACACATCCGAAATTCAGTGGTATCACCATTGTTCGTTCCTTTTCACCTGATCATTATGAGGGTGGAGCATGGAACACGGGAGGATCGTGTACTGGAAAGGTGAAGCCTGCAGAGGATGGTGAATTGGTCGAAAATGGCTTCACAAACATAATGCACGAAAAGCAATTCACGGGTTACAGTCGTGCTATTAAGAAGAAATCCAACAAGTCCGCCTTATTATTTATGGATATCACACAAGTCTTTGCATACCGCCATGATGGACATCCGGGTCCCTACCGAAGCCCCGACCCGAATAAAATCACAAAAAGAGGTCCTGATGGTAAGCCTCCTCCACAAGACTGCTTGCATTGGTGCATGCCAGGTCCTGTTGACACGTGGAATGAGTTGGTATTTGATCTCGTAAGGAGAGAATTCGAGAGAAGACAGAGCAATGCTTCATGAGGAGGCGGATCGTTGTTGCTAAAACCATTTTTGGTGCTTCTACAGCACAGCTACGGGAAGATTATTTATCTCTCTGGAATGGAGTTTAGCTTGTAGTTACTTTAGATCTCTTGTTGTAGCTGGTTGTAATCTATGTTCAGATATCCACGTTCCTCGATAACATAGAAATACATGAAATTTTCACAGGTCTCAAGTATGAGCAAGATGTTAATTTATAACTACTATACATACAGACCTTTCCTTTTGCAATAAAATATATTCCATCTCTTCTTCCATCTGATTTTCCCCTCGCCCATTTTGTTTCGCCCTCTTGAACAGGTTCGTTTAAAACTTTAGCATCAAAGACAGATACTTTTCTCTTAGAGGAAACGATTGCAAGATTTTTATCGGATGTTGCCGAACCCCCAAGGGACAATTGATTTTCAAACAAATGTTATCTTTTGGAGACAACATGAAAGATCTCAATAATTAGTAGAGTGCTCAGGTACCACCAAAAGTTTTGGTAAGATGGTAAGTATCTCGGATTCGAGCTTTGATGAGATGGTAAGTACTATCTCAGATTTGAGCTTTTAGGATGGAGTTGCGTTTTGTTAAGGAGCGTAGGCTCATGGGTCAGGAAACAAAAAGCGGGGTTCCTCTATTATTACTTCATGTCCGCGTGCGAAGGAACTTTCATATTTCTTGACTAAATTAATATATAAAATTTTCGTTTGATATCATTCCAAAAGATAGGCAAAAACTGCAAAAGACAAATAGCTATTGAACTAGACAACTCTTTGACTTTGTTTGTTCACCCTATGCCAGAAATTTAAAAGGAACGAGAAGTATGTTGTCAAAGTAGTCCATACATTAGATTGAGATTTTTACTATATTCAATTCATCATTATAGATTATAACTGGTCTCAACCTTTGACAGATCTTTCAAAAGTCGTGCTTTTTAATTTTCCCCCTTTTTTGGGTGTCTGTGGTGGGGCCGGAGGGGGGGGGGGGGTATGGGGATAACATGGTAACATCCCTGTGAGTTGTGAGCTATTCTCTCATGTTCGAGTCGGGTTCCCTATTTCTCCCATGTTCGAGTCCTTTCTTTTTTCTTTTTGTTATATTTTCTTTCTATATTTTTATATTCTTTCTCCTCCTAGTTTTTCATGTCTGGGACTTTCTTTTTTCTATTTATTTCCTAAATTTATTATGTGTCACGGGAGTTCTCTTTGTTATCAGCGCCAACAAATTTAGGGCTAATTCTAGAAACATATCAGATTTAAGTAATATATTGATAATGTAAAGTTTTGTTATATTATCAATAATTTTAACTTGTGACAACATGTTAGTTATCATTCTAAGCTTATATAATTATTATAGTAATCAAATAAAATAAAATGTCGAATGGAGAGATACTTGCGACATAATCGACCTAAAATATCAAATTTTGTAGCAATTAAAAGAAATGAAACGGATAGTCATTTGCTGTTTCTTTACTTTGTTTGGCTAAAGAAATATACAAATGAAACTGAGAAAGGCAATTCTTGCTTTGGATCGATATGAGATAAATATTTGGATACGCATAACACATCAGATAATGTTAAGAGAGAAGAAAATCTTAAAGTAGAAAAATCATTTCTCCTTTGGACCACACCAAAATTTACCTGTCCAGTGAGATTTCATATTTCCCATTGGCCTTACCAAAAGTTACCTTGACCATGAGATTTCAATCAATGATGGATAAAACTATCTTTTCCCTCCTCCAATTCATTTGAACTCTTTTCTTTCCTCCAATTCATTTGAATTCTTTTCTTTTAACCAAATAAAGAAAGAAAAAAGAAATCTTTCCCAACTTTTTTCGCATTTTTCTTTTCTTGTCCTTCCCTCTTTGATTCCAAGCACATCATTTGTTTTCTCATATGTCCTTGCATAAAAATATGAGTAAATTTCACAAAATATTTAGTGTTTGGTCTTAGATTTGATCTAAGTCATTGACATTTTTTAAGTAAAAAATTGTCTAGATAAAAGCTCAAATTTTGCCACTGGAGTTACTTCTATTCACGTTATTTTCATACAACTAAGAACAAATGAAAAAATTAGCATGAACAACTGGAAAGGATAGTCATTGGCGATTTAGAAAAAAAAAGAAGTATATGTGACAATTACGTCCTACTTTTCATAAGGAATTTTTCCGTTTGTGATAGAGGCGGATCCAAGATTTCGAGAAGACAGTTGTACTATTACGAAGAGAGAGATCTAGGATATAAATTTGACCGGTTCAATCTTTAAGTTCTTACCATTGAACTCTCTATGTTATTGAAATTATAGGTTCAAAATTAATTAATTTTTTTAAAGGGCATTCTTTTACATATAGTTATACCCCGTGTTGAATACATTGGGATCAGTTGAACCTATTGACTATATACTACATCATCAACTACTACTAGCTTTAATATACAAATTTGGTTTGACTATATGCAATTTTATGTTGAGAAAAGAAAAAAAATGAATTTCAATGCGTTAGGCTTGAAATTTTTTAAAAAACAAAGCAAACGAACAAAGGAAGAAAAACCAAAAAGACTTAATAAATACACAAGAAGTAACAACAATAACCATTAAAAGAGGTGCACCTAATTCCGGAAAAAGCAACCAAAAAAAGAAAAAAGGATAGACGTAAGATTTGAACTTCTAACCTCACTTAAAAATGATACTTTAAGGTCGGGTAAACACACACACACATATATATAATTTTTTTTAAACATTACTATACATGATTTAGGCAGAGAAGTATGAGTTTAGGTAAGCCGAAGAACCCCTAGGTAAGCCACACTACCAATGTCTATCCCTTCCTTTTCATACGCTAAAATCAGTAACACCTTATCTTCCCTCTTTTACTTTTGCTATTCTTATCTTACCCTTCTTCTTTGGTATACAAAAATGTCAGTTGTGTGAGACACATAGTAAAACTTTTCACAAAATTAGCATCCGTGGACTAAAATTTCACTTGCCGCAGTATAAAACTCAAAACTGGAGGACTGAATTTCCCTTTTCTCCAGATTTAGGACCAAACCGAAACATCAGAAACTCTAGGGACGAAACTGAAGCAACGGTCGACGTTACTGAAGAAATATGAGTCAGTATTATTATACTATAGATCCGCTCACATCTTCAACGGTCGAATTTTTCATATTTTAACGGCTACTCTCCTTCCCCATTTCTCTCTCTCTAGCTTACATTTGAATCACAAAATTTAATTTAAACAATCTTTCAGTCAGCTTCAAAGAACAAAAACATCTCATTTTTCGATTCCAAATTTGCATCACCACTGTTGATTCAGGTACTTTCTTTCAGATCTACCATGAATTCTTAAAGCATGGGTTTTTGTTATTTTTCTTCCTTTGTTAAATGTTAGAAAGCGTGAAAGTAAATCCCTGATTTTTTTCTCTGGGGCATATTGATGATTCCAATAGCTAATCAAATTAGTATAGATTTGACTCATACTTGTTGCTTTAGTAGCATATGTTGCATTGGAACTGGTTATGACTTTTTATGTCGGTTTTAGCATGGGGTTTAGGGTTTATGGAAGAAATATTTTTATGGGTTTTCATAAAGCAAATAAAGATCATCTTATTGATCGAAACAATATTTTTGGTACCCTTAATTTTTAAAAAATGGATACCTTGTTAAACTATAATCATGGTGCAAAATATTGTTTAGCCTTTATATTATCGTAAATTATTTTGAAATTCTCGAGCAGAGAATTGTCTGGATTTGTTAAGCAGAATTTGTTGGAATGGGGCAGTGAGTCTGGAAATTGAAGGTTTAAGTTTCACTTCAGTGAGTGTTTGTATTTAATAGTTACTGTTGACTTCCAGTGAAATTGCTCTCATGGTGTTTGTTTTATGCTACGCCGATCTTATAAAGGTTAATTTTTGTTATCAGATCCAGCATCTTTAAGATGACAGCTGCTCAAAGTGATCCAATTCAGCAAATGGAAACTACATGTGGAACATTGCTATATGAATTGCAGGTAATTTTCTTGAATTAGCCACTACTGACTTGTTTGCAGTTCATCCTTTCTTGATATACTAATCTTACAGTTCAAACATTTTCTTTTTTCTCCTCTTTTAAAGATTATATGGGATGAAGTCGGGGAACCTGATACTGAAAGGGATAAAATGTTGTATGAGCTTGAAAGAGAGTGTCTTGAAGTATATAGAAGAAAGGTCGATCAAGCAAACAAGAGTAGAGCACAATTAAGGCAGGCAATTGCTGATTCCGAAGCTGAGCTTGCAGCTATCTGTGCTGCAATGGGGGAGAGACCCGTGCACATTAGGCAGGTTAGGAAGATGTAAACAAATATAGCCTTACAGTTTTCTGTATACAAGATGTTATTCTTTAGTAAATCTCTAAGATGGTAATTCTAGACAGTAGTTGTAACTGTATATCCTGTTCGTGTTGATTTCAAATTAGATTTACATGCTAATTTTAGTTGCATAAGACAATTAATCAATTTTACTATGAATCTTGTTTTCAGTCTGATCAGAGCCTAGGTGGTCTGAAGGCAGAACTTAGAACCATTCTTCCAGAATTGGATGAGATGCGCAATAGGAAATCTGAAAGGAAGAATCAATTCATTGAAGTTACAAAGCAAATACAGAAGATTAGGGATGAAATATTTAGGCCCACTGGTTGTACTTCTACTACTGTGGTAGTAGATGAAAGTGATTTATCAATAAGAAAGCTAGAGGAATTACATGCAGAACTGCTGGCACTTCAAAAAGAGAAGGTGGTTAATATTCTGCTGCACCAAATTCAGTTTTTCCAAATCCCCACACCCCCTACCAAATGAAATAAGAACTTATTTTGACTGGCTTTTACTATCCTTTTGCGGCAGAGTGAACGCTTAAAGCAGGTCTTGGACCGCCTAAGTACTTTGAACTCACAATGCCTGGTTCTGGGTATGGATTTTAAACATACTGTCAATGAGGTTCATCCGAGTCTAGGGGAATCTGAAGGAACAAAGAGTATAAGTAATGATACAATCCAACATTTGGCTGCTGCAATAGGAAGACTACGAGAGGTTAAGTTACTCAGAATGCAACGGGTATGCACATGATTAAATTGTTCTGAAGTGACTGATTTTTTTTTCCCTTTCTCGCTCGCTGAAGTGACTGATTTTTTTTTCCCTTTCTCGCTCAATAGACATTGTTGACCTTCTTATTGTTGCAGCTGCAAGATCTTGCATCTTCCATGTTGGAACTATGGAATTTAATGGACACCCCCATTGAAGAGCAACAGGTTTTTCAGAATGTTACTTGTAAGATAGCTGCCTCAGAACATGAGATAACGGAGCCAAATATCCTGTCGGTGGAATTCATTAATTATGTAAGTTATAGTAATTGTAGAATTAGATGAATTATTTGGCCTCATCCCACTGCAAGACCATTCCTTTGTCTATTGTGAGTGAAACTATTGGTACTGACACTTAATATTTAACTATCAAGGTTGAGGGAGAATTGTCCCGCTTGGAAGAGTTGAAAGCAAGCAAAATGAAAGAGCTTGTTGTAAAGAAGAGGTCCGAATTAGAAGAGATCTGCAGAAGAATGCACATGGTTGCTGATTCAGATAATGCAATGGATGTAGCTATTGAAGCTATTGAATCTGGTATTTATCTAGTCAAGAAAGTGGACCTCGTCTAAGCTTATGACCTTTATATGTGATTAATGTCAAGGTCTTTTCCCTTTTCTCTCTTGAAGGAGCTGTTGATGCTGCTTCTATCCTTGAGCAAATTGAGCTCCAAATAGCTCAAGTTAAAGAAGAAGCTTTCAGCAGGAAAGAAATATTAGACAAGGTGGAGAAATGGATAGCTGCATGCGAGGAGGAGTGTTGGCTTGAAGAATATAACAGGGTTGGTTCGCTTTTGACTTGGATTGTCATGCGCTTTATAAGTAGTATACACATAATTACTTAATTATCTCCTTTAACTCCTGCCCAGGATGACAATCGCTACAATGCTGGACGAGGTGCCCACCTTACTCTGAAGCGTGCTGAGAAAGCTCGTACTTTAGTTAATAAGCTTCCAGGTATAAGTTACTTCCTGATTGTTTGTCCCTTTTGTCTGGAGAGCCTCATTTCTAATCTGAAAATATTATTGTCTCATAGATCCGGTGATTCCAGTGCTTAGAAAAAATAATGTTATAATTGTTATCTCTGAACTATTACTTTCTTGACAGTTTGTATTAATTCCCATTGTTTGGGGAGTCTCATTTCTATAAGAACCTGTTAATGTTTTCTCTCATAGACCCGGTGATGAAATTTCAGTGTTGAGAAGGACAAAGTTTTTAATTGATAAACAAATATATTGCCTGATAATAATCTTTGAACTTATTAATGTTGTTGAACAGCCATGGTAGACGCACTGGCATCAAAAACAAAAGCATGGGAAAGTGAGAGAGGAATTGATTTCACTTATGATGGAGTATGTACTCTCCACTTTTGCCTTTTTATAATATGTCAATTTTCTGGTATAATAAGTTGCAGACACGTGAGCATTTTTCCTCAAGTTTTTTATTTAATTTCTGCTAGATCCGTCTTCTGGCTATGCTTGAAGAGTATAACATCTTACGGCACGAAAAGGAGGAAGAACGTAAAAGACAACGAGTACGAACTGAACTCTCAATTGACTTTTTGTTGAAGCTAAAAATGTTTGCTTATCATTGAGAGAGTCAGTCTCTTTAAACCTTCACATTTATCTTATCTCAGGACCAGAAGAAACTTCAGGGGCAATTAATGGCAGAACATGAGGCTATCTATGGCTCAAAGCCCAGCCCTATGAAGAACCAAAGTGCCAAAAAGGGTCGTAGAATGTCATGTGGTGGTGCAACCAATAGAAGGCTTTCTGTTGGTGGAACAATGCTCCAAACTCCGAAGCTTTCTATTGGAGGAACAATGACCCAAACTCCGAAGCCTGAGCTCCATTCGACCAAAGCTACCCCGAACACACATCACGCAAAGAAATCTGATCTCTTTCATCAAAGAGATCAATTTAATCATTCTACCGATGATGAATTGCCAGTTTTATCAGCAGGTAATTTCTTACAAATTTAATCTCCTTATATGATCTTTCCTCTGGCAATTAAAGGTATCACATTTTTGTATATATTCTTTTTGTGAGATGTGCATTAAACAATTGTGATTCGCGAAGGCTTTTTCTAATATATTACACTTGTTTCGTGTAGGGAGGAAAGGTTTGGATCTTGCTGGACTTCCTTTGAAGAAGGTTGGTGAGATAGAGAAAACAATGACACGGAAGCCTTTCTCGCCCATTTCTTCCACCGATTCATCAAAGTCCAATGCAGCTAACATTTTGGAAGATCTGAATAGAAAGCACACTGAGATGGCGAATAAAATGCTTCCAAGTAGCCACAATATTCCATTCTCTACTCCAGTGAAGACAGTTTATACCACAGAAGAAGAGAACAGAACTCCTATAGCAAAGCCACCAATTCCTGTCCCTTCTACTCCATTAACTGTGTCTGCACCTATGCAGACGGCTATGACACCCGCCCAGTATGCTGTTGTTCCTTACAATTCCAAGCTTGTTGAGAAGATTCCAGAAGAGATTGAGTATTCTTTTGAGGAGAGGAGGCTTGGATTTGTTCTTCCCTAGTACACAAGTCTAACAACAACCAGAGACAGAAATTCATTGTTAACTAGTGCTTTCAGTACTTATTTGGTAGTCAATTCCTTTTCTTGCTATGGTTAAAAAGTCAATTCATATTGGCTTCTTTTAACATGTATATAGTCTACGAATATTGAACGTGGACTGGATTTTTATAATATTTGCCACTGATAAGCAGTGGAAGTTTCTCTCTTTCATATTGAGAATCTCCACTAGATTTATTGTTGTGTGCTTATTGACACAACCTTAACTCCCTGGTCCCAGAATATATTCTTTTCCTCTGAAACCTTACTTGTCCACATAGTTGGTATCTCAACATCAATCATACAGATAAGCTCTTTTGCTTCCTCATCCACCAACATCCAAAAAGAAAATGTGCTGCACATCATTCTAAAGTCCCACATACAAATACTTTTTTAGAGTGCTGCCAAGTTGACTAATTATAATGGCTCATAAGTCATAATTCCAGGGTTCTTGGAATAAATTAATATCTTGCAATTGCCTCTTTGGACTTGGGACGTTCAACTGTGACATTGCCTAAAGGTATAAAAATACACGGTATAAACCAAAAGGGGGTAGCCAAAAATTTACAGACCAAAACGGGTATCACGTGAATCAGTCCACGTTAATCCACGTTTATACCCCAATTTTTTTTTCCATTGTCAGAACAATCACAGAAAAATTTTAAAAAAAATTTAAAAGGTATACGTGGACTGATCCAATTTGTATAACGTGGATCAGTCCACCTTTCATTAATTTTTTCCCCAGCGTTTTACAAATAGTTTGTAAGACGTTGCCTCTATTTAAATTTTATTGATTTTTTTAATTTTTAAAGCATATAGTTATTCAGTGTTATATATGCGAACAGAAATAAAAAATAAAATATAAGTTAAATAAACGTCACACATTAACTGAGTAGTAAATGTTAAATTACATACTAACTATTAAACGGCACAAGACATGTTATATATTCTTGGAAGATTACATAAGGAAACAACAATCGTACAACTTAAGAAAAAACATAAAAACCAACAAGCAACAACAACTACTGATTTCTGTTGGGGCAGCGATGACCTGTTTGTTTGCACGTACTACACTTTCTAGCCATGCGAGCAGGAGTTATATCCATTTCATTCCTCCTTCTAGTTGTAGTCTGCGCTCCTGAAGTTCGCTCGTATTCAGTGTTTGCAATTAAACTGAAGGGAAAAGGTGGCCAATATGCCTCATCACCCAACGGTGAAAAATTTCCACTGTACGTTTGCTTGTAAAACCTGCAACTGTAGTACTTGCTAACATAGGTCTTTGGTTGAATTCCGCGGATATCACAAAATTTAATTGCATGTGAACATGGCATATGGTAGTTTCTCCACTTCCCATACGAACACTTTTTCCCTTCGGCAGAGACTTTATGGAGATTTCAGCCTTTACCTTCGTGTGCAAATGTCAGAATCTCAAAGACCCCTTCAGTTGCATTGTATTGCTGCATGTCAGTATGCTTTAGGGACCTCTCCCAGTATTCATCAAATTTCTTTTCAACAGCGCGCGACCAAAACTTTTTATCCGCAATCAACAAATCAGTAAGGGTGCTTCTCTCAACAAACCGATCAACAAGATTTTTAAACGTATAATGGACCATGGCAGTAACGGGCAATCCACGAGCTTTCTTCAATAAACCGTTGTAAGACTCGGAGACATTCGTTGTCATAGCCCCCCGCCTATGACCGTTGTCCTTATGCAATGTTCATTTCTCCTCCGGAAGAGCTTTTAACCACATATGCGCTGGAGGTGACATTGTTTTGATTTGTTCCATCCTCATTTTATACTTCTTCTTCTGGTGCTCTGCAGCCGCCAACCACATTAGCTTCTCAAGGTCATTGCTGAGGAACTTTTTATTGAAGTTGCTTTTCAAATGCCGAACGCAAAACCTATGGTGTGTGGATGGTGGTTGTGACCAATCATGTGTTTGGACACATTGCAAGATGCCCTGATGACGGTCAGAAATAAGTCCAATTCCTTGTCTATCACGAACAATATGTGTCCGCAACAACACAAGGAACCACGTCCAGGACTCAAAGCTCTCACGTGCAACTATAGCATATGCAAGTGGAAAAATGTTATTATTCACATCAATTCCAACAGCAATTAGCAGTTTCATCTCATACTTACCGTACAGATGAGTACCGTCTATTGAGATAACAGGCCTGCAACTTTTGAATCCATCGATGCTTGGTTTATAAGCCGAGAACAGAAACTTGAAGATGTGTTCACCTTGCATTGTAGTTGATTGGTGCTCCCACTCAACAACGGTCCCCGGATTGAAATATTTTAAGGCAGCCATGTATCGGGGCAATGTCTTGAAAAAGGTTTCAAAATCACCAAATACCATTTCAATAGTTTTCTTACGCCCCTTTTGTGCTTTTCTATAACTAGGAGTAAACGTATGCAATCCTTTTATTTTTTGCTGAACTGACTTAATATTGATGTATGGATCGACCATAATATATGGTATCAACGTAGTAGCAATTAGGTGACTGTTCAAATTGGAATGATTCTTTCTGTAATCATTCGTGAGACAATTGTGGTGGAGAACCGCTTTGCCAGCCTTCCACATACCACTTGAAATTTCTGTAAAACGGATCATCCACTCACATCCCAACATATGACGCTTGCAAATAACCCTCCAAAATTTACCTTTGGACTGATCACAAATGAACTCTTTCTTTTCTTTGAGACAATATTGTCTCACTGCGCCTTTCATTTCTTGCTTGTTCTGAAATAACATACCTATTTGCATAATACAAGGAAAATTATCAACCCCTTAAAAATGGGCCAACAAATAAAAAGAATATTCATTGCCACCATACTAACCTGATCTGATAAATTCAGGTTTTTTACAATCCCAAAGTGCAGATCGAACTGGACCGTCATCCCTCATGAAGGCAAAATCATCCGGGCCTTCTTCTGTGTTATCCAAATATGGAATCGCATTAGAATGGTAGCTAACGTTACCATCACTTCGAGTAGTAATGTCTTCATAAGAATGACCATCATCATCAGATGAGTGATCATCGTCTGTTTCTGTGTGATCTAATGGGATATCACTATCTGACTCATCGGAGTGATCATTAGCTACATCATTATTGCTCACAATTTGTGTGAGCTGAGTTAATACGGGGTTTTCTTCAAAATCGTTACACCTACAAACATAGGAAAATTCAAGGGGTTCAAATCTCAGAAACAATTAGTTAGAAGTCTCCTAGTTTAAGCGAAAAAACATCGTTATATTTACCTTTATGTAAATGACTCCACTTGAGTAGGGCGATATCGAACTATACTCCCGCCACCTAATTCACTTGTATTTGGAGCACTAATCGGTCCAGGAATATCACAGCTCTGCATAGTCCAACCAAAGTTATGTGACTGGCTACCAACTCCTACCATTGTTTCTTGTTGAAGTGTACCTCTTTGAAGCCCAATATTCATAGCGGGAAGATACGTAGTATCCCGAATATCAAACTCATCGTCAGTGGGTGCTTCAACATTAGTAGAGCGTTCAACAATTGCATACATGTCAAGTGTCGCTATACTGATATGATTGCTAAATATATCAAGACTTCGAAGAAATAACGATAAGGAGTCATCGTCCGAAATAAGAGTTTCCTCGTAAATGGGAAATCCCCTAGCCGTAATTGATGTTGGATATCGTCCAGTGATAACCACTGAAAGGTTAGGATCAAATATGGCCATTTTGCTTATGAAAACACGTTGTAGACGATCGTATTTGAGGGAAATTGGAAACCTTTGTACGGCTCCCGGACGACGGTTATATCTCACTGAACCTTCTTCGTACACAACTTCACCACCCCAATATAAATTAACTCTTACATAATTGTCCGCCATATTATTTTCAACAGAATACAAAAGTAAAAATTAATGGAGAATGCAAGAGAGAAGTTGAGAATCCGTGAAAAATGAAGTCTACAAGAGAGAAGTGGAGAATTCAGAGAGATATGCAGAGTACAAATCTTAACTGGTATATAAAACAAATGATTCATGGACCTTTGAATGTCATAATGCTGATGTTGAAAAAAAATATTTACTGTTTGATTTTACGAATGCGCGCTTGATTTGACGATTGCATGACAGATTTGACGACTGCATGCATTCTGCGTTTTAACAACAAAAATTTTACAAATTATTTTACGATGTGAATGCCTGAAAAGGCCCCTCACTTCTGATTATCTCTGGTGATTGGACCTCGGGAGCAGACGTCGATGAGCTGGACATAAAATCTATTATTGGGTAATATACATCATCAGCTGCAGGCATCGTTGAGATGGGCATATCTTGATCAAAATGAACCTCTTCCTCATCAACCAACTGGTGATCCACGGGACCTCGACCCCGTCTGTTACTTGATTGGCGTCCTCTACCACGCGCCGCAGGTCTTGGTACATTAGGACGTTGATGACGAGCACTTGCACAGTAGGCGGCTCAACATACTCTGCCGATGGTGTATAATTGGGAGCGAAACTCAACATCGTCCCCAGAGAGGCAGCAGCCATGGACTCTGTATTAATGTGGTTAAACATCTCTGCTATTTCCTTCACTTCATTAGACTTGGTTGGATCTTGGATAGTCTGATGAGCCAACCTGTACGATTCTTGATGTCCTAAAGCCTAAAAAAAAATTACAAGATTTGATAGTGGTCTAAGACACATATAAAGACATCAAACATCTAATGGAATGTAATGTACGTACCAGTGCCTCATGCCTGCCTGCCATGTGTTGGTATCCTTTATCCACATTATGCGCAGGATTTCCTATGAAAGTGCGCGAGTGACGTCGATACCAACAAAAATACTCTGATAATGACTCTGGGTCTTGAGTTTCATACTCGGCCAGAATTACCCTTTGTCGACGATTTTCCCACAAAAAGTACGTTTGTGTAAAATTTTGTTGATCCTCCACTGTTATAACATACCGCTTGTCACATTTGTAATGAAAAGGATCAATCTCGGCACATGGTCCCGGAATATGTTGCTTCTTACCGAACTGTCTGAGAACGCAGTCTACCATGTGCCACTCTTGATAGATCCTACAAATAAGGGGAACCTGCGCCATCCAAATAACTCGGCCACGCCGACACCACTCAGGGAGTCCATTAATGATGGCCTCTGAATAAGGCTGCCACATAAACTACGATAGAAAGAACATAAAATTACATAATAATAAAATAAATAAATTACACATAAGCGTAACTATTATATCAAAACGTCATTAACAACCATAATTATGATAAAATACCTGACCATCTGTTAGGTTGTCCAATACATTCCTATATATGGGTAGCACAATACGTGCCTCATTTTAGCGAGCTTTACGATGAGTCCACTTTCGTGCCAGAGCCGTGTGTGGCTGAAGGGCCCTGGGTGGTGGCTGCATCGGTATAATTCGCTCCCAAGCCCAAACCTATATTAAAAATTTAAAATAAATACATAAAAACCTTATAACTATCAAATAGGACAACCAAATAAAATTATATAATTTTAAAGGTCACGTACCTGCAATAAGGAAATGAATCCACACACATCCTTGGCTTTCCTCAACGAAGCGCGGCATAAACAAGTATACAAATATGACAATGCAGCTGCTCCCCAAGCTTGTCTACTCATTGCTCTAAGGTCACGCATGTCAAGTAAATAGTCTAAATTAAGTAAATCACCGGACTTATCCGGAAATATTGTGCCGCCACAAAGCCATAGCAAGTACAACCTAACCCGCTGTTGCACATCAATTTCTGGGGTCTGATCTGTAATGTCATCTAAGCCCCTAATATATTCAATTAATTTATTTACTTCTAACCTACTAACACCATTAAAACAATCCAGACCGGGTGCCCAACCAGTAAGCTCATGGATCAATTGTTGCCACCCAACAATACTTATATTTCTAGCATTAAGATCATTCAAGGGATTACCATCAACAACCATGCCAAACATGAGCTCAATATCTTGTAATGTGATGGTCGCCTCACCCGTACGCAGATGAAAGGTGTGCGTCTCAGGACGCCATCTCTCTATAAGTGCAGTGATGACTGCCCAATCATATGATACACATCCTACCTCTACTACTCCCCTAAATCCACGCAGGTCAAAGTAGTCAAGGATGCGAGGATGAAAAGGATGACGCCTCACGTGCTTCCAAAATTCGGTATCCGCGTGGCGTGGAAACGGGCATCCGGTCGGTCCTCTCAAGGCACCATCCCACACTGTCACGACCCAACCCCATGGGCCGTGACTAGTGCCCGAGCTGGACACTCGTAAACATACCTGTTAGATATAATAGACTGAAACTAAGGACAATATGGAAACTTGCAAAAACAAGACATTATCTCAGAATGCTATATATCATAATAAGCCCATCTCCTGAGGAGCCACATCGAACCAAAAGATAACACAATACGCAAGCCAACAAGGCTGCCACTACGTACAGGAACATCCCCAAAATAAGTCATATTGACACAGCTGAACAACACCTATATACAACCCACACATATGTCTACAGACCTCTAAGAGTATCAGTAGTGAAATATGACGGGATAGGGCCCCGCCGTACCCCTGGACAAACATAAGTCTACATCAAAAGATCTGTACCAAAATAGTCTAGGCTCCGGAACAATGGAGCTCTCCAAAACAGCTGAGCAAAAGTCCTAAGCTGGAGGATCACCAAATCGAGTATCTGTACCTGCGGGCATGAAACGCAGCCCCCCTCCCCCCCGAAGAAAGGGGGTCAGTACGAGGTATGTACTGAGTATATAAAGCATGAAATACAATAAAGTGGATCGTGACAGAAATAGAGATTACAGGAGACAAGTATGACAATCAAGAAATCACTGTACCTGTACCTTATGAAATAAAATCATGCATAGCTATATCATATACCATGCCCGGCCTATTATGGACTCGGTGAATAAGTCGTATACATGTATACCATGCCCGGCCCATCATGGGACTCGGTGCCATCATCACATCATCGTGAAACTGTGCACGAAAACAGACCCGGCCCGGGACTCGGTGAAAGATATTATAACAGCATGCACGAGCAGAGTAGTGAGCAACCATATGCAAACTAAATCATCATCTGAGACTCAATAGAATAAGTAGAATGAACTAACACTTGAGTATCAAGGACGACGGTCATGTCAAGTACCCTCCGAATGTCACTATGGATTATATCAAATAGAACTTCAGGAATCATAGACACGTATCAAGATAATATGAAATAGCTTATGGAAATCAAGGACATTAGCCATCCTAGTGTCTCTAAGAATAGGAACTTATACATTCGTCGTCGGTTTACTTCATGTAGATCATGCCAAATGAAAGAAAGGATAGCTTTACATACCTTTAATGCTTATCCGCGGTACAATACGAATATGTTGTCCGGAGTACCTCAACCTATATTAAAACGTTAAGAACTATGGTTAAGCTACGGAAAGGTTTAAAACGTATTTCAACATTGGTGGCTTATCTCTAGAAAATTGGGTGACATTTCCCCTATATTGTTCATTTCCCTCACATTCAAGCCAACTATGAAACGACCAAATCAACATCAACAACCACACGTCCAAGTACTATATCAAGACTAACCAGAACAAGATTCAAGAATACCCCGAAACAGTCCGCACAACATTCCAAATCAGCCCACACATTACAACATTCAATAATAATTAACATAACGACTACGACATATTCAAGTTATTCTTAATAATCTATAGCCACAACACTTCATCGAAACGACCTTATAATAGTCCAACAATTACAACAACACAATGCATAATCTTAACTACACTTAGTCCTCCAATTCAACAAGAACAACAACACGCCCCGAACAGCCCCTAATTACAACATAACAATGCCCGATAATCTCACGAACATCTAAGAATATACCAAGCAGACCACATACGCTTCGTATACGATATTTTATACGCTTCTTTCTTCCAAGTTTGGTGATTCATATCAGCAACCACACAACAACGACATCAACTACTATATGCAAGGAAACTACCCTAATATCACAACAAGTTCTAGAACAACCCATGAAATCGATACAAGTTTCTAACATGATTTAAGCTTTCCTTTCACTTTCATCATATAATCAATGACAACAATAACAACAACACTAATCAAAATTAATCCACCATTATTAGATTAGAATAGACCCAATACGGCCCATACAGAACTTTAGCATCAACATACACAATTCCTTGCATCCAATTCCACATCCACCAAATTATACAAAGACCAAACCATCTCTAAAACATGTAGGAGAGAATTAAACCTTACCTTAGCAAGCTTGGCCTCTTAACGTTGCTGGAATTTATGGATTAAAATTGCAAGTGTTCTTGCTGCCCCAAGGATTAAATTCGCGTTGCTAATCACCTTGAATGTTTAGAACATCTTAGAAATTAAATTTTTCTATCAAGATCATGAACTAAATCATGAACAGCCATGGCCGTGAGCTGCCATGGCTGAGCTTCTCTCTCTCTAATTCAATTTTGTGGATGAAGTTGGAAATGAAAGTATGACTAATAGGTTAGTCATCAACTATGAACTTATATGCTGCCCCATAGGTTGACACGTGCCCCACTATGGCATGGACCAATTAGGTTTGGCCATGTTGTAGTGGGGTCCATTTAGTGCATTAATAACTTAAATAATCTTAATTAATCACTAATCATCAATTAATAATCTAATCATGGTTAATTAATCGTTAATCTCCACTAATATTTCTATACTAATTGAAATTTATAAGCAAATCGTGCACTAATTAAAGTCGGGGATTAAAAGTCCTTGTTTCATATTCCAAAAATAATCTTGTCCTTGAACTTATATCGATTAGCTTACAAATAATCCAATGTACAAAAATACGGGATATAACACACACAGCCTGTGATCGATGCTTCTCCTGGAGTGTTAACACATTGTACACTTCTGGCCCCAGATGTACGCATACCCGTGGAAACTCCATACCTTAGATAAAAAAAAAAAAAAGAGGTCCAGATCAAGCTATTTGGAGTAACTTACTATTAAAAAAAATATATATTATTTCAATTTTAGCAGAACAAATATGCACTGGTTAGATAAAGCCAACTTTCATACGCCTTATTTAGAAACCACTGATAGTGGACCACATTAATACCTATAAGGTATAGACAAAATAATTGTCCACCCACTTAGACTTAGGTCCCATATAATAAAGCATTATCATGACATTTTAAGTATCTTTTTTTTTTTGGCTACTGAGGCATCAATTAAGTTTCACTTTTCTGGCTATATAAATATCACATTAAAGGTACAATGAAAAACAATTAGTTATTCAGATCTTTTATATAACAATCCACAAAAATAACAGTAACATAACAACAAATTTCTTCAAAAGTGCTACTAAACAAATCAGACCCTTTATATAATAATGCTTCTAACAATCATATCTTAAGTTCAAATTAAAATAACACAAATAACACAAACATATATCTTATACGTATTAAAATAACACAAATAAAAAATAACAATTAAGATATATAAGATAAACAGATATCTACATCTACTATAAATATACAATATTATATGAGTTAGAAAAAATACTTTAATTTAAATAGCAACAAAAGATAAAGATGAAGAAGTTGCTCCAAAAATTAGACTGTATTGCAGGGTTTAAAAAGAAAATAAATGGAGGAGAAGGAAAAGGAGAAGGAGATGGAGAGGTTCTGTAACTTCAAAAGATGGAGGAAGATGGAGGAAGAGGCGGAGGAGAAAGCTGAGAAAATTTAGGACAACAATGTGAGTCGTGGACAGTACCACGTCTCACAAATATATATTGTAAAACGTGGACTGATCCACGTTATACCTTTTAATTTATTTTTTTAATTTTTCCGTGATTGTTCTGACAATGAATTTTTTTTTTGGGGTATTTGATCTGTAAATTTTTACTATCCCCTTTTAGTTTATACCGTGTATTTTTATACCCTTTAGGCTCCGGACTCGACATTTTAGCATTTTTTGAATTGCTTTGTATAAGTCATAATTCCTTGAGTAACATCTTGCAAAATTGCGTTTTTAGATTTGATTCGATTTTCAACATTTTAGCCTTTTTCGAATTACCTTGTCTTTTAAATCTTGCCTCTTGACCCTGCCAGTTGTTCTAACTTTAACCCAAGTGGAAAGATAAAAGCTCCATAATAAGAACATTGACAGTCTCTAGGATCTGCCTAAGCAGGGTTATTCTGCTTTTTTAACCATAGTACAAGGATAAAAACTTCAGTGGTATCGACGGTAAAATTTTATTAAAAAAAAAAAAAAGGGTGTCATTTTTTTATTTTGTTTGAATGGTCAACTTTAATTCACCTAAAAAGACAAAGACTTCGACCAAGTCAGAGATTGGCAAATTTTGTATGGCTCCAACGTTACAGCTTGAAATAATTAAACCACAATTTAAAAGTGAATGGCCATTTTCTTTTTCCCAAATTTCTATTGCTTTTTATATTCAACTAATATTCGTACCCGCGTGATGCGCGGACAATATTAAAATTTTTATTTCTAATCATATCACGATTTGATATGTCTTGTTTGAGAATATTGAATCATAATGCCTTAAAAAAGTTCAATGATTATATTAGTTCTCAATAAAACGTATGCAACCCCCCCCCCCACCCCCCCACCCCACACACACTACCAATAACCAAACCTACATGAAACTAAAGACAATGAATTATATAATTATCACATCATTTTTATGGTTTATATATTTCATTATTACATTGTTCACTATTTAAAATTATTAATATGAGTTTGTATTAGCTTATCAATTGGCTTAATATACTTACCCAATGTTCTCTTTATTAATATAATTTTTCTTACTCGTCAATTTTAATTTTTGAATTTTTATTCTATTGTTTACAAATATTCAATTTTTCAAATTTATAAATAATATTTTGTGTATTGTTTAATTATTTTATTATATTCTTAAAATCAATTTAAAAAGATAAATAACCTCATCTATATCTACAACCCCCCCCCCCCCCCCCACACACACACACACCCAACCTCATCTATTATTTTCCTAAGTATTTTTATTAATTTTCTCCATTTAACATTTTTACCTAGAATCTATAAGAAGCGCCACGTTTTTGCATTAATTAATGTTTTTAAGAACATCACTCATTTATTACTATAGTTGATATAATGGTTTGAAAAGATACATTAAATCTAGGAATAATCTACACTATATGTTAATTAGGGTAACAATGCTATTAAAATTGACTCACCTTTTTAAATCTTACAAAAAATGACCCTCTCTCTCTCTCTCTCTCTCTCTCTCTCTCTCCATCCATTAAATTATCAGATTTGCTCCAGGATCCTCCATCGGCCCAATTCACTTCCCGAGAAAACCCCTGCCGCCGTAAAAAAACTTCCCAATTCAACCGCACAACGGTGGCGACGGGCAGCAACCACCTCACTTGTTAGTGTTTTCCGGCGACAGAGATGGAAAATGAGAAGAAATTAGAGAGCTTCGTGCTTGTACATAAGCAAAGAGACACAACGTCGGAATCCTAGCTCGTAGCGCCATCGCTTTCGGTGTCTCCGAGATGTTACTCATTGGCCGTCGAGATTTCAACGCCTCCGCTTTTCTATACAATAGTGTATAATATTGTATAATAGTGTATAAGAGGTGTGTATACACTCGTATACACACCTCTTATACACCATTATATATTTTTATACACCTATATACATAATGTATCTGTCTTGTGTAAAAAATGCAATTCTTATTAAAACCAGTCCAGATCTATGTTTATACCCACTTATACAATATTGTATGATTGTGTATAAATGTGTATAAGTGTGTATTTTCGTGTATAAAGTATAATTATATCTTTAGGAAATATATCTACACATTATACACTTTCATACACCTATATATATATAATGTACCTGAAAAGTATATAAGTGTATACATTGTATAAAAGTGTTTTTGGGTTATATTTTTACAATATAGGTTTTGAGCTATATTTTTGCAATGTAAGTCAGTGAATTGTACATTTCTGAAATTTCCTTTTAAATCTATGCTTGTGCATATAAATGAAAAATAAAATTTAAATAAATAGTAGATTATAAAAACTACCGTTTAACATAAAAGTTCAAAAATAGAAGCCACCTTGCAACTAATTTGAAGAGCAAATAGGTCAAATATTAAGTGGAATATTGAAAAAATTATTCCTGTAGAATTTTCAAAAGTCACGTCACCCCCCCCCCCCCCCCCCCCCCTCTGAAATTCACGTAAGTTTTGTTCTCTTTTGTAGTACGGTTAATATATTCAAGTGCTTAAATAATCAAAGACTATTAAATATGATACTTCATGCACGTTATACTTGTAATTCAAATAATGTCACATTTTCTTCTAAATTGTAATTTTATGTTGTCTAAAATAGTTTCTTTGATTATATGTTATAAACACTACCAATATTTTTAAGAACTCTAATATTTGAACTACATGATCACATTTCTTTCTCTTGTATTTTCAATTTAAAATTTTTGAGTTTTAATTACAACTATGAAAGTTACCTACATGATTCTTTTTGATATTTTTAGTTCTTTAATCTGCTATTTGACGATGTAATAGTTCATTTGAACTATAATGGATTGGGACCAAAGATTGCTTCAGTTAGTTATTTTTCCTTATCCTTTATGCTAATTATAACTCATTAATATTTTATTTGTGGAAGGATATGTTTATTTTTCAATTCAAATTCAAAATTTAATCACACTCAACTTGAATTTTTTATTTTTCAGTTTAACTTCAAACCTAACCATACTTTAAAAGTTAACTCCATTCAGAGCTATTACAAATGATTGTAGCATGTTTATTTTTTAATTCAAATTCGGAAATGTTCCAGATGGTGATACGATCCTCACCAATTTTCGCGTTGAATCTCTTTACTTCTCCATTGAAAGAATTTTGGGCATGAATATCTGCTGGTGGGACATCTTCAATTCGTGACATAATTGTGAATGCTCTGGTTTCAATTATTTTCGAATAGCTTGACCATATCGTGTTAGGTAAAACAGAAGATATAAAATTTTCAAGTCCAAGAATTGAATTTTATAAGAAGTCATTAGGTTATCATAAAGCAAATACAAAACAGAGTTGAGGACCTAGAAAAAGGATATGTATATTCTGGTAAAAGAATTTCATAAGTAAATTGTGTAACAGTGTAAGTAGTCTAGGCTCTTGTGAATATGAGAAAATACTACATACAACGACCTTCGGTATTTTTGTAGGACTTTAATTTCATTTTCCAACTATCATGTGTTTATTTTAATTAATTTTCTTTGAGTTGGTTATTATAAATCTTTTTAATGCCTTTATCTGCTTTTCTCTGAACAGGAAGTGTTTTTGGCTTATTACTCTTCTTGGTGCCAATGTACTTCCTCTTCAAGTTTAATTAGATGCACCACATCTAATTAATATTACCACTATATTAGCTTTTATTCGGCAATATAAAACTTCATTTAAATACAGTTGATTTGGATAAAAAATTACTTTCGCTAATCACTTTTCCTTTTACTTTCCGTTAATTAAAAAGGGAGGAAACGTTTTACGTGTGAGTTATTTTTCCTTCTTCTTTCATTAGTTATTTTCAATTCTTTCACACACACACACACACACACACACACACACAAAAAAAAAATCAATTTCAAGTTTTTCACCATCATTCCTAGTCTTAAAGTGAGCAGTAGAATTGATCTTACCAATTACGATCTTGAATAACCTTGCTTTAAATCAATCAATCACATAGTAATCTGCATCAACGGTAATGGATTGACTATTTAAAAATTCTTTTCAAATAAAGGTAACGACGTAGCCATGTATTATCATTATATCAAAATAATTAAAACTTTGAGGATAACATACATTATACATGTACTCCAGATATGAAGAACTGTCAAGAAATTGATACTGCTTACAACTTTGATTTGAAAGAGATCTCCAAAATGATATAAATAAGTAAAACTGCACCACAAAAGACAAGAAATTGTTTAGAATTGTTGAGACATCCTACAACAAATAAATCAAGTGAAAGAGAGCAATATGAAAAATGATATGGAAAAGTTGAACTGCATCAGTAAAAAACACGACGATAATGAATTAACAGAAAGTAACGTAATTAATAACATGAATAATGAGGAAAGAGATAGTAACACATTAAATAAAAAACAAAAGTAAGAATATGAAGCATTGAAAGAACAAAAGAAAGAAGAAGGAAAATGCTAGCGAATGTTGGCTCCAGCCTTGGATTTGAAGGGATTAAATAGGGGAACGAAATAGAGACGTAGATAATAAATATAGAAGACATAGGTTCAAATTCAAAAAAATAATTCAATTTAAATACAAACATTTTATCTGACAATTTAAATTAACCATATGTTTATCACTTCACTCACTCAAAGCTTTATCCAGTAATTGATTTTAAAAAAATTGATTCTCAAACGATCTTTCTTCAAATGATTTGAATTTTATAATTAGCTTCCATGATTGCAACAAACTCATATACATTCTCTATCCCTACCAAGCACCTTACTTTGACTGAGGAAAACAAAATTAAATAATGAAAATCAAACTCTCAGTTCAAGCACAGACTTATCTATTGAGAAGCAAATCAAATTAATTCAAAAATTGAACTTTATCTTTAAAGTCAATATTTTATCTTTATTAAAAAACTTTATCCTTTTCAAAAAAAAGTTACATGGTAAATCAAATTAAAAATCTTATATTTTGTTACATAAATATTAAACCTTGTCCGAAAATTGCTAAATGACTTTGCATTAGCTTGTCACTCGGCTTAATCACATTGCAAGTTATATATATATATATATATATTAAATAATGATTTGACAAAAAATAATGTCAAAAATTAAACTTTATCTTTAAAGTCAACATTTTATCTTTCAATTAAAAAACTTTATCCTTTTCAAAAAAAGTTACATGGTAAATCAAATTAAAAAACTTATATTTCAATTTATATTAAATATTGTTACATAAAATATGAAACCTTGTCCGAAAATTGCTAAATGACCTTGCATTAGCTTATCATTAACAGTTCATTATTTTTTCCCAACAATATCATAACAATTATCCCAAAAACAATAAAAAAAATGCAACATATATTTTAGTTACATTTCGGATTATGATTATTATTCTTGAATGTCACGTGAGTTTTATGTAGATAATTACTATAATCACTTTTATGATTATTATCTAGTGGATCTTATATATAATATTTGTTTTCAAATAATTAACTTTAAGTTCAAAATTGAAAATTTTCAATTATCATGGAAAGATAAAACATGTACCCAAAAGGTGTTTTTATTATATTTATAAAAAGAGAAAATTTAATTAATTCTGTTATATATCAAGTTTTTTCTCAATTTAAATTTTATTTATCGGAAAAGTACATGTTTTATCTTTTCATGATAAGCTTAATTTTATAAAAAATAATAATTAATGAAGCTAAGGTTGATAACTTACCACAACTAAGAGATATCAATTTCAAATCTAATAGATATGGATTCTTTTGTCATTAAATTTAAATTTAATTTAAAAGATTTTATCTTCCAATTTCAAATTTCAAATCTTCTAAATTTTAATTTATATTATATGTTATTACAACAAAGAAAAACATTATCTTAAAGTAGCCAAATGACTTGTTATTAATTTGTCACTTGGCTTAACCCCATTACTTGTACCTCTCCTTTTTTATATATAAATATAGATTCACTTAACTTTTGCCATTTTCAAAGGCATCATTTATTTAATTATTAAATTTCCAAGACGGACGTCAAACCATTTAGTTAATCAAAATTTAATGCTACTTTCAATTTTCAATTGAAATATTAGCTAATTGTTAATTTTCCCATATCTTAATTAAATTTTAAATTATTTTCCACTTTATTTTTTGTCCTTCACCTTTTTCCTGCAAAAACCCTAATTTCACCAACTCCTCAAGTAAAAGAAAAAAATTACCAGTACATATTTTCTTTCCATTTACATAAAATTAGTTTCTTCTTTTAAAGCTCTGTACTTTTTCTGCAGTAATAGCAGAGTATGTGTCACAGTTCAGAATATCAGTTAGTCATTGGATTTTCCACTGCACAAGTTTGACATGGTCAGATGATCTTTCCTTAGACACAACTAATTCTAGCATTTGCAGATTTGCTCAGCTTGTACTTTTCTTGGTACTTTGCTTGTTATACATAGCATTTGGAAAAGACTGTATTTTTATGCTCTTGTTACTCTTGAGTTTTTGAGTTCTTGAAAATTAGGAGTTTGAGGGGTTTTGATTATTTAAGTATTGTGTATATGAATGGAGGAGAAAGAAGGAGTTAATAGTTTTGGGGTTACAGTAAAAGGTGATGAAGCTTCTGAAAGCTACAGAGTTGCTCCAAGGATTGAAAGTAATAATAATGAGTTTATTATTAGTGGATCCTTTGTAGCAGCAACACCAGTGAGTGTAACAGAAGAGACTAAGAAGAGGAGGGGAAGACCTAGGAAGTATGGACCAGATGGTAAAGTAGCAGCTGTGGCATTGTCACCAATGCCAATATCAGCTTCAATTCCTCTTACCGCAGATTTTTCACCTTGGAAAAATAGCACAAGTCGCCCCGTTGATTCAATCAAGAAGAAGAACAAGTTTGAGGTCGAAACTCCAGGTGATATTCCTCCCCCCCAGTCTGTCTTGCTTTTTATAATTTGAATCAAATTTTGATAGTTGATGCTTGCTTAATTAGGTTAGAATTTTCTAAACATTGGCTCGTGCTGTTGAGTTATTAGTTGTGATTAATAATGTTTCCGTATGAGGCTGGATCTAGGAGTGTGGATATGTTTGCTATGTTTCTGCATTGTTCATTGAAGTGTGTTGTTGTAAGTAATTAACTTAGAGTGGGAGGGTCTTGATTTCCTGGCATTTATATGATGCTGAAAGGGGAGAATCTTTTCACTGCATCTAAAGCTGCTTGTTTTCTTGGCGAGAAGCAGCTTGATGCATTGAGCCAAATACAGGTGGACCACTTGGTTTGTTGTCTTTTAAATTGATATGAATGGACACGTCCGTCTGTCTTTACCCAATAATTGTGAGATGAGATAAGAACAAATAACCAAGTGCATATAACGAAGATACTGATTAACTTTTACAAAGACAACAAAGTGATGAATCTGACCTGTGAGATCACCTATTCATCTTTTTACAAGACAAAAAAAAAAAAAAGGAGCTGAAAATCAGTTTATTCAGTTATAGTTGTAGAAGTAATTATACTAGCTAATGATGCTATAAGACTCAGCACTCTTGTCCAAGTAATCAGATAGATGAGATCTGACACAAAACATACGCTTTTTGAATATTCTGTAATTCACTATTGTAGAAGACATTCTAATGCTCATGATAGAGAATATGGGATATCCAGTAAATCTACCTTATATATGTTTGCACAGCCCTATTAAAGTAATATTCTTTTAGCACCTCATTGATCGTTTATTATTTTCGATTTCAACAAGATTATTATTATTATTATTATTATTATTTTTTTTTTTACGGCAAGATTTCTCTTAAGATATTTTACTCTCTCAGAGTAATAAAAGGGTTATCATCATTTTGCAACATTTGAAGATATGTTCTCATGAATGAACGCATGCAAGTAACAAAATTCAGTTTATTATGCTGTATATTAAAGTTTGAAGGCAAATATACGTGGACATTTTGTCAGTAGATGTGACTCTGTTATTAACATTAATAGATGTAATACTGTTGTCGTATATAATCATGCAAAAATGAAGGACCTCAGTGGATCTATTAATAGGTTATCAAAAAATTTAAAAAAGTGAATCCGTTAATAGACCTGACAGTGAACCATTGTCAAACTTGTATAGTTTTCTCCAATTTGCCGTTGAGCTGGTTCTCTTTGTGTTTTGCAGTCAAAATAATACTATCATGCTTATGATTTTTACTTGTTGGAAGCTGATATTTCCTTTAAAAGTTTATTTTCCTGTGTCTTGAAGGTTTAACTTCGTCTAAGCTATTACTAAACTTTGTATTTCATTAGGAGAGAGGATGGCATACCCAGTCGGCGCAAATTTTACACCCCATGTGATCACTGTTAATGCTGGTGAGGTAAGCCTATATTTCATTATGATGACCAAACTTTGTATTTCATGGTCAGTGCAAATTCTATCCGTTTCTTTCCTCTATGAGTTATGACTATAAATATAAAATATTTTGGGGGAGGGATACAAGAGAAGTTAATCTGATGTAATGGACTGCTTCATGAAATTTTCTTGACTTATCCAGCCAAATAGTGGTGTAAATGAAATAGAAGGAACAGTTAACCTAACTAGTGAAAGTTCATCAGTGCTAAATTTTAAAAACGTCATATCCCCTTCTAGTTATACTATTCGAAAGTGGGTTAAATATGGCTTTTAGCTGGCGGAATGTGCAATGTGTTTCTAGAGAAAGGAGTGATAAAGCACGAAGAGGTGAATACTATGGCTTTGAGAAAATGTAAGATTCTATATGTCAAGTTTCGAATTTCTCTAGTCTATTTGACTAGTCAAAAAGGAATAAACTATAAGAGGTGAAAATAAGCAAAAAAGAACTTCCCTACAGATATATTTTGGATTTTGGCTATATATGTCAGTCAGCCAAAGGCGTCAGACCTATATTTCAGACAGTAGTGCAATTTGACAAATAGTGAATACGCATGCCACCCCTTGGTGAAGAATATAGAGAACATATATTGATGAAAAGTAAGAAGTTTCTCTTGAATTTGACTTGGGCATGAGGTATATAATTTCTGATGTATTTCAGGAGAAAGCACCTGAATAAAGTGTGCTTGTTGGAACATGGTAATTCTGCGTGGTGATAATTTGATCTGAAAGAAGAATTATCTACTGAACCTCGTTTCCTTTAAAAGAAGATGTATTTTTAATTCCAGTAATAAGCTTAAAATGGCTACTTTCTCGGTTCACCTTCTCCTCCTTTTCTTTTTTCACCTCACCAACTGAGGGAGCTTTATTTGAATGATAGGAATGAAATTAGGTTTGCTGCCTAGACCCTTGGATACTAGGATTAAATTATATGGCTGTATCTTATGTGGTCTGCATGACACATGCATGTCATGAGATTCTGTATTTGAAATTTTCTCTGGTATGAATATCTATTCCCACTAAACCAGGTGACTAGGATGTACAAAAGTTTCATATATACCTGTAAATGGAACTCTATGTTATCTCTTCAAATGATTTGTAAATCAAGAACTAGCCCTCTTTGTTGGGGCATGTGCTGCATTTAGACAATATGTTGGCTTTTGCTTTGCGGCAATTCTTGCGCACTTAGCTTCTTGCTGGTTGCATGCTGCTTCCTACTGCTGAATGAAATGAGGTCATTATCACCATGGTTATTAAGGCATCATAGGCTGAGGAACCCTAGATTTCTGATAGAAAATTGACAAAAAGTTTGATCTTTCGGGAAAGGGAAGACAATGAGTTAGGCAGAGGTAGTTCTAGTAGTTATTCTTGTTGTGATTATTACTTCCTAGCCAGTATGATTGATACAATATCCTAGAACTGACTGGATAAGTAATTAACATGGCTTCAGTGGTATTTTGAACGTTATTTTGCTGAGATTTCCTTGGTTGTTTGTACTTATGTGAGGAATATTTAAAATCCAATTTCTTTATGATTTGTGATTACTTTGGTGTATTAGGATGTCAACATGAAAATAATTTCATTTGCTCAACAAGGATCTAGAGCTATTTGCGTGCTAGCTGCCAATGGTGCAATTTCAAATGTTACACTTGGTCAGCCTAATTCTTCTGGCGGTACCTTGACCTATGAGGTGTGAGCCATTTACTTTTACTATGCTTATTTGCATGTATGGATGTGCTTGATTTTGCCGCAGCATATACATTTTATAACACCGCTTGATTTGCTTCATCAATTTACAGGGATATTGCACCACATAACAATTGAATAAAAGAAAGAAAATTTTCCTGCATGCATGAAAAGTATAGTACTTCTTTCCCATTTTCTTCTTATCTAAATTATGATTAATGATTCTGTGTTTGCTGCAGGGTCGTTTTGAAATTCTGTCTCTGACAGGATCATTTATGCCTAGTGATAATGGAGTAACAAAGAGCAGATCTGGTGGGATGAGCGTCTCTCTTTCAGGCCCTGATGGTCGGGTTATGGGAGGAGGACTTGCAGGCATGTTGCTAGCTGCTGGTCCCGTTCAGGTTAGTACTGACATTTTTGGCTTACTGTTGTTCTTATTCCAACAAGGTGTTAGGTAACAAGCTGTTCAAGTCACATTTTGGGCTATTTGTGATCTGTGGAATTGGAGATGATTGGCTGGAGTTGCAACACCAAAAAAACATAATCCATCTCTTTTCCTGTACTTTTTCTTTCTGTGCAATATGCATCCATGTTGGCCGGGAAGTTCTTCAAATCTTATGAATGACCAATTGCACCCACAGATAACTGCTAGTTTGAATATCTTCTTCCTTTAATTTTTTTACCGATTCCTCATTTTGTGTCTGGCAGTGAGCTTCCAAAACTAATCTGAACATCTTGAGTGCATCAGGTAGTGGTCGGTAGCTTTATACCTGGTCATCAGCTGGAGCAGAAGCCAAAGAAGCAGAGAGTCGAGCATGCTGCTTTTGCCGCTATTCCTGCCCCTCCCATTTCAGAAATACGAACTGGCGGAGCTTACTCTGGGCCAAGTCCCAACATTGCTGCTTCTATTTCTTTTCCCGGGGATAACGCGAATTCTATATACAGCTCAAGAATCTCAACGTCACAAAGTAACATTTCTTTGCCGGGGGAGGAATCTAAAGAGCAGAACCCATCATCCTGATTGAACTGGATGTTGTATTGTTGTAACCTTATTGTTAATTGTTAATTGACTTTGATAGGTGCAGTAGGGCATAATTTGTGTTAGTTTAACCTAGGACATCACTCTTCTTATAGGTGTCATAAGATAGGAATTTTCTTCCAGTAGGAGCTTGTTATCCCTTGTCACTGTTTTTCTGATTGACTTGATGTTGATGCACCAAGTCATTGTATGAAATTGCAGAATGTCATTCTGACATTTGATTACTCGAAGCTACTAAGGTTGTTTCTTTCCTTGTCATCGGTCATTTTATAGTTCCTTCCACTTACATACCAAAAGGTTCAAATATACTCAACTTTGCTAGTTAGAGAGCTAATATACCCTCGTTAAAAAAATGTTCATATATACCTCTGTCGTTATACGAATGGTGCGAATATATCTTTTCGCTGACAGATTAAAAAAAAAAATTATTTAGCTCATTTAATTTTAAAAAATGTCACCTAACTTTAAAAAGATAGTTCGTTTTAAAAAAAAAAAATTCTGTGGCTTTAAAAAGTATAAGTCTACCCATTTTTAAACGAATCAGACCGGATCCACTAGGAAAAAAATTACCAGGTGGCATTTTTTAATTAAAAAACAAGTTGAATGATTCTTTTTTTTAAAAATTTTGTTACTAAAAAGAGTATATTTGCTACATTTGTGTAACGACGACGATATATATGCACTATTTTTTTAACGAGAAGTATATCTGCTTTATATCGCAAAGTTGAGGGGTATATTTGCACTGTTCCCTACCTTTTATCAGTGATTTAAAAGGCGTAGACGTAAGGCGAGTCATTTTACATATGCCTCGGTGGGGCGTAAGCCCCGAGGCATGGGACGTAAGCCTCATGGATATTTAATTTTAGTATTTTATAAATTGATATAATAAACATATAAATAAAAAAATACATTAAAATTATGAAAAATAATAATAAAATTAGTAGGAAAATGTATATATCTATTATTAACATGCTAACATGTGCACGAACCATTTTAAAAAAATCTTGAAAAGTTGAATGACGTAAAGATGCAGCACACTAATAATATAACTATGATGAAACATAACTAGAGTTGTAAAAATGATACTCTATCCTAACAATTCAGAGATAATAATGAAAATAATATAAAGTTATTGTTTTAAAACCTAAACCTAGATAACAATTAATACTCATTATAATACAAATAGCCAAAATAGAGTCATAAAAATATTATCTAAACTAGAGCGATACCAAAAGAAATTCTAACTAAGAATCTTAAGAAAGATAAATTGAAGAATGCTAAAAAAAAATAACTTGAAGAAAATAAAGCATAAAGAAGGAAAATGCAAGCATCGAGGCATTGTAAGAACTGGAGGACAAAACTCTTTGCTTTGTAGTTTGCACTTCGCATACAAAAGTTTAAAGTGTATTTGTTACTCCGAAAACAACAAAGAGAAAAGATTATGAAATTAGGATAAACAATTAGAAAAAACTTTTGAATTTTTGAGATTTTTAATTTGAGAATTTACTATGAGTTAACTTTTAAAAAAGATTTAATAAGTAATTTTTGTTAAATCTATGTGTTCAAGACAGTATTTTAACAAAACCAGTTTCTGTTATAAGAATGTAAAATAGAAAAATGTTAAGGACAGAAAATAGACGAAGAAGAAATTTCCGAGCCTACAAGTTTCTTGTGTGTCCTTAAGAAATCTAATCTGCTCACAGTTGCCAAGGTTACTGGATTAGCTTCTCCCATGATAGAACGGAAAAACTATTCTGTAATAGCGGCAATGCAAATTACAGAACTTCAGCGAACTCAAAGATCGGCAGCAAATCACACTGGACACTTACTGTTTTGTTTGAAAAGTATGCAGAATGCAGAAGAGAGAGGGGAGTAAAAACATTTTCAGTGTTCTGGAATTTTTTTTCAGTAACTGAAATGAGGCGAAGCCTCCGAAAGTTTATATCCATTGAACGCACTTGTACGGGAAGAAGATGACCGTTTGGTCAGTTAATTTTCGTTGGAAATTTAATATTAATTTATTTCTCGTATTAATTAAATAAATAAATAATACACGAATTAATATTAAGAAAAGGAAACTTAAGTGATGAAAAAGGAAAACCAATTTGGTCCAAAAAGATTATGAATCAATCAGATCATTTGACCAAATTCAAATCCAAATCCAAATCCAAATCCGAGCGATGGCGACGGTGTTAGGGGAGTCCCTCTTCTCAACTCTTTAAGAGCTAGAAGAAGTGTTTCTCTATATAAGCACATAAATATCACTTTCGACCACTAATGTGGGAGAATGGTCCCTCGGAAAAGTTACATTTTCAAAATTTCAGTTCCCTCAATTTCCCAATTCACACTTCACCTTTAAAGCTCACAACTTATTGACTTTAAATCCCAACAACCCCCCCACATGAATGGGGAATGGCTATATCATGAAAACATGCACGAAAATCTTGTGTGATTTGCAAGCAAGGTTTAATCGCATCTGGATAAGTAGGTTTCCCTTTGAACTTTCCATAGTGAACACATGTCGAATACACTCTATCAATCGGTAGATTTGATATCTTTGAACCGTCGAACTTTGGTGTATACCAAGACAACCACATGTCACACAATTAACCCTTTAACTGTCTTTGGTTCTCATTGTTTGGTTCGTTTCAGCCATGAACTGCGCCTGGTCTCGTAAGTGCGTAGAGAATTGGCCTTACAGAATTCTCCTTGAAGCGGCTTACACTTCACACTTACATCGGCGATTCCTAAACGTGTAATCCTTTAGAAACACAATTTGATATACCCTGTATCAAACTTAGAAACTATTAAAAAGCCTTAATACTTATCCTTGGTACTGAACATTGTCTTCATCATGAGATTAGACCAAAATTTTGTTTGACAATGTTGAACCGTCAATCATAACTTTGTTTCATCTCCTTGAACCTAGATTTTGGGATCTCCAGTCTTCTAGGTAGAGTTATCGCCATGTTGATTTGTCCTCGGTACAATCCCATTCCCTTTAATGACGTCTCAACTGCCTCTCTAGCTAGGCCTTTTGTTAGTGGATCCGACACATTATCCTTTGACCTTACATAATCAGTTGTGATAATTCCACTAGACAGTAGTTGTCTAACGGTATTATGTCTTCATCGTATGTGACGAGATTTGCCGTTATACATAACGCTCCCAGCCCTTCCTATTGCTGCTTGACTGTCACAATGTATGCATATAGGTTCCAAAGGTGTCATACCCCACCCTTGGTAAGGCGTGATTGGCACCTGGCACCTTACGGAAACCAAGCGAACCAACTTATAACTTACATCTTTCGTGTCTCAAATGGAAACAATAGGATCAAGAGGCTAAATACGAACATAATATTATGCATAAGTATATTTACAATGGACCCATGATGCCGACATTGCTACCATCACATTATGACTAAGCTATACACAGGAACTATCTGCAAAGCCTCTATGAATATGACTGAAGTATAAAAGTCGGGACAGGGCCCCCGACATACCCTGAACAAAAATCATACATATATATATAGACTCAGACTCGACAATGCTCCAGGAAGAAGCAGAGCCACCACTCAAGACCAGTACCTGGAGGTAGCCTACGATGAAAGATCCTCGTCTCGTCTATCTGCACATGCGAGCATGAACGCAGCGTCCACAAGAAGGGATGTCAGTACGAGCAATGTACTGAGTATGTGAGACATGTATAGTAACATGACATAAGAACGAAGATAACATAATATGAAGCGAGTAACTATACCTTGTACACTTTCTGAGATTTATGTCACGTAAACTACCTTGTCTATCGGGAAAACATTTCATACACATCCATACACAATGTACACACAATTATATTCACATACATTTACCATACATGCGTCTGTCATATCCGTACCCGGCCCTTTCGGGACTCGGTGTTATCCATACTCGACCTTTGCGGGACTCGATGTTATCTGTACTCGGCCCTTGCGGGACTCGATGTTATCCGTACTGGGCCCTTGCGGGACTCGATGTTATCCCCAACTGATCAGTGGGAGTGCAATGCATACATACATATACATAAAAATACATAAATGAAATCAACATCATCATTAGCATTATCATTATCACTATATTCTTCCTTAGAAGATCAACTATCTTAAGGTGAAGTCGACGATGTCATGGGAGTCTCGAGAATCATGAACTTAGATAGCACTGAAAATAGAATCATTATCTTCGCTATATCTCACCTCGAAGGAACGAGTAACATAAGGTGAGACCATCAACAATAAGTAAGATCAAGGGATTCATGAAATGACTCAATAATCTCATATTGCTCTCAAATCATAGCTCCGGAATTTCTAGAATAGAGTCATCATCATCGTCACAATCATTATAGAATATTTTTCATTTAACATCGTAAGAAGCTTTAAGAGTCATGAACTTCTAGCTTTTGAAAACAAGGAGGTTATGGAAACATTTATGGGATCATAACATAGGAATCATGCCTTTTGAAAGAAAGGGACTAGCCTTACCATACCTTTTGGTTTCCTTGGTCACTTAACGTTTATTCTTCCAAGCCCGCAAATCTACACATAAACCATTCACACTATCATTAGGCGCATTGTCACCTATTTGTCTCAAGCATTTAAATAAAATCCCTTTAGGATCTGTCAAAATTCGGGCAGTATGTCCACTGTTTATATGCCTAGCCCGAAATCGCAATCCAGCAACCACCACCACCACCAACAACAATACCAACATCAACAACATCATTATCAATATCAATATGCTCAATAAAACATCCCACACGATATTTTTCCCAATTTCTCAACCAACCAATTCATTATACGACTATTTAATAACTCTATCTTTGTACGTAAACTGAAATAAACATCAATAAGGAGAGATCCATACCTTATTCTTGCTAGAGCAGTAATATCTTTAATATTTAGTTTGAAACCAAGCCAGCTCCATCGCAAAACAATACTCTAACCACAACTACATGTTACCCGAGCCTCGATTAATACTCCGTCACTTGAAATCACTTAAAATCCTCAATTTTGTGATATAAATATACTCTCATATGTTGGCTGAGCTTTGGGGGAATGTTTGTGGTGAAAACAAGGGGGCTTTCCCATTTTATAGAGGGTATAAGTCGGTTTGCACCGACTCAGAATTTGCCTTTCGCGTTCGCGGCCTTGGGTCGCGTTCGCAAAGGGTAAATTTCTACTACTCTTCGAGTTCGCGGGCCTTTGGTCGCATTCGCGCAGGGTAAATTCCTGCTCTGGCAGCCTGAATTGTAACGTCCATAACTCTCTACTCCGATGTCCTATCGCGAACGGTTTGTTGCGTTGGAAACTAGAATTCATGAACTTCAATTTAGGCTTTTTATTTGCTCCAAAACTCCCCATATACTAAAAGATATTTTTTCTTCAAGTTGGGCCAAAATTTCCCCTCATATTTTCTCCAAAGTCTGACAAACTTAATTTCCTTGATTGACTTGCCCTCCAGTCCTTCCGATACTTCTCATACATGATCTTAAACCCTCATAATCATAAGGTAGGTGCATATCACTCCAGTGTCTATACCTAAACCAACCAACACCTAACGAATCTCAGCGTACAAAACTACGGGGTGTAACAAAAGGTTTGGGCCAAAATGGAATATCTTCCAAGAAATTCCGGAGCCATTCAGCTTCTTCACCGGCTTTTTCTAAAGCTATGAACTTAGACTCTATTGTAGAGCGGGCAATACAAGTTTGTTTGGATGACTTCCAAGACACTGCTCCTCCACCAATGGTAAAAACTTATCCATGTGTGGACTTAGTTTCAGCTGAATCGGTAATCCAATTTGCATTACAATATCCCTCTATTACTGCGGGATATGAATTGTAGTGCAAAGCGACGTCTTGTGTGTGTTGACACCCAATTTTATCCCGCCTCTCCTCCGAAATACCTATTTATGCTTCTAATATTTTTGGAAAAGTAAAAAATAAAACATATATATTTACATTTTACTATAATTATTAGCCTTTTATCAATACCGGCGTTTCATTATTCTATTACAGTTACTAACCATCATTATTATTATTATTATTATTATTATTATTATTATTATTATTATTATTATTATTCACAATATTTTTTTATCATTTTCGGCATTTTACTAGCTTACGCACACGCATCGCATTTATCTTTGCATAATTAAATAATAGTGTTTATTTACTGTGGATTTTCGAAATATTATTGCACGGCTATTACAACGCCATTTTTATCTGAGTACCAATAATTGCATATTTTATATTAAGTAATATTTTAACACAAGTTTATTTAAATAGGTCTTTTATTTAAATGTAGTAGCCCAATCAACTCATGCTACTTTCGGACCAATTCATAAATCAGTCCACATTTTAATTTACCTGACATCATTTAATTCACCCCAACCCAAACAATTAACCAACACTTCGGACTAGCCCATTCATTTAATACCAGTCCAATAATGACCAACCCACATTTTTCAGATCAGCCCACAACCCAAATCCTACCCAGTCCAAAAATGGACCCGACCCGTTTCTTAATTGAAGAAAACAGGTAGGGTTCCCCCCCCCCACTTTTATTTTCCTACGCCGCTCCCCCCGCTCTTCTTCCCTTTCCCTTCTCCCTTTCTTTTCCTCTTTCATCGTCATCTTCAACCCCACCACCGCCGCTCCTTTTCTCATCATCGTCCCCACCACCGCCGCCTGCACCCCGCTCCCACTTCCCTCTGTTCCCCACCTTCGTCTTGTCCCCCCGCTCCACTCTCCTTTTTCTTCAACTCAAAAGAACTTCCAAATCCCCATAAATAGTAGGGGGTAGAATCGCAGGAAAGGACCGAAGAATCACAGGTTTTGAACCCCCAAAACCCCCTAAAGCAAGAGACAAGTTTATTTTTCAGTGGTAAAATCACCAGTAATACTAGTTCATTAGCCGCCTCAAAATCTCCGTAAAAAAACCAGTTTCTTTAGTAAATCATAGTCTCAAACTATCTAGTCAAAATTCTAGAACATTTGTTTTGTTTTCTGCTTTTATTTGCTTTGTGTTGTTGCAAATTCGAGCATACGCAAGTTCGAATTTCAAAGTGTTCGAGGTAGATATCGAAACCCTCGCCTCACTTCGCTGCACCCGAAGAAGGTAATTTGTTCCTCATCTTAGTTTGTTTTCATCCTGGTAGCTTAGTTCGTTTATGAATTTTCGTGTGAATTGATTTAGTAATGATTTCATTAATGTATGCAGTCTGCTATATTAGTGCAATTGAAGAGTTTTGCTGGTAATTAAGCAGTGTTTATACATGTTTTAAATCCGGATTAATCATACCAAGACGTTGAATAATTGGTGTTATTAAATTTGATGTTGGTTAATTGAAGTCCCTTTTAGTCGACAATGTCGTAGCTGTTTTGTTTAAATTGATATGATTGATGTTGGCTGATTAGTTTAAGATTTATTTGGTCTATAAAGTCATGGTTGTTTGTCTAAGTTTCTAGAATTAATGTCGAATAGATAGTTCGAGACTTAGGTTAGTTTACCACATCCTTACTGCATGTTTAAATCGAATTCGATTAACGCTAGATGATAGTTGCTGGTTTGGTTAGCTGAAATTCCCTCTAGCTTACCTTGCCATGACTGTTTGTTAAGGCGGAATATGATCGATGTCAAAAGATTGGTTTGAGGTTCATACTGGTTCATATTGTCATAATCGACTGTCGTGAGTTGAACATGATTAGTATTGAACTAGCACTTTACAATTTCGCTAGCCCATATTGGTATAGTCATCTGCTTTAAGCTTGGATATGGTCAGCACTGAGCATAAGCTTTATGATATGATGTTAACCTCATTTGTCATTATTGTTTCCCTTATCTGAATGGGATTGATGCCTTATGAACCTCTGGTCTGGTTTTTTTTTAGCTTACATTACTATTGTTGTTCAGATTAAATGTGATTAGCTGTTAATAGGAATCTCACATCAGTAGTAAAAGGCCTAAATCATGAATGTTTGTTGGTTGATATGGGACAGTGTCAGTACAAGTCTGCCTGGTTTTGAATCATAGATGATTGTTGAGTCACCTTGACCAATCTTGATTGTTAACTAATGAAAACTTGCCTAATTTGAGCTATCTCAAAATGTGCCATGAAAACAACTCTAACTAGCATTGATGGTGATTTAATAAACCTTGCCTTATGTGTTTCAAGCTGGTTTATATTCTTTATGTGTTTGTAGGTCGTTCACATATGTGTAAGGTACTCTGTTAAATTGTGTAAAGCATGTTTTAGTAAGATCAAATGTCAGCTTTTTTTTTTGGACAAAGGCAGATGTTAATATGCATTTGGATTGAACATCAAATATTAGGATTAGACGAATGTATGTTTCTTTGTCTTGTATTTGCCTGTTGATTAAGAAATGAAGCTGCCCATGTGTGTGTTTACCCGAGATAGTTGATAAGAAATGTGGCCGTGAGGTTGAATATTTATTTGGAAGAGCCCAAAGTAGCTCAGTGTATTCAAAGTACTACGCTGCCTGAATTCGTATATTGGATTGAAAATAGGTAGTGATGAAAACAGGCCTTTTGCCTTCTAAAACCGCTTTAGGAAGACGACAACTACGTATTTGGTTTATTCTCTTTTGGGTATAGAATCGATTTTATATCTTTTTGAATCAAAGATAGATTCTGTGTTTCTTTTTCTTTCTTCTTTTCCTTCGAAACAAGTTGAATTTGCCCTCATGCCTATAGTCTGTTTTCTTTAAAGGGAAAGATTAGTTTCCAGTTAATTCCTTACTATAGTTGTAGTTTTAAAACTTACTTCTTAATTTGCGGAGGCTTTTAATGGTCTGTAGAATGGTAAAATGTGAAAGGGTATTTTGAGTCCAGTTTGGCTTCTGCTTGTTTTGTCTGCAGCTTTCAACTCCTTTATCTGAAAATTGGTTTGAAATCTCATATGCATTCCTGATAAATGGCTACTCATTTAGTTATCAGAAATTAATCTTTGATGCCCGCTGTCTGATTGGTTATACTGATGCTCCAAACACTCACTTTGACTTATCTTCGTATACTCTCTAATCTGATTTTCTGTTTGTGGTATAATATATCTCGAGGTATACATAATATATGAACCTTGGTGTACACCAAGTGTATACAAGGGTCGCATATCAGCGTATACTCTTGCAGATATACCAAGTATACTCTGAATACTCTACATATATCAGTTGTCGCACGTATCCGAACTCTCATACGTGTGGTGCACAATAGGTGCCATATAGTTTGATTCAGTTTGTTTGTTGCCCTGTTCATATATCGCAAATATGTAGCGGTTGAATTGCGTATACATGAAATATGCCTATTATATATCACCTAACCGACTTATTTTTAGTGTATATTTTTACATGTTTCACCATTTCGTTGGTTGCATACTAATCCTTTTCCTTTTATTTTTCGCATGAACCTCACATACGAGTCTGAGGGACTCGTTCTTCCTCCGCATTCGATGTTGGGCTAAAGCCCAACGAAATCCTCTCGAGTTATTATTATTGGGCCTAAGCCCACACAGCAGTAGCAACAGTCCATAGCAGAAAAAAAGAAGTACTGGGCCAAAGCCCAATAAGCACGGACAGCAGCAACAGCCGCAGCAGGCTAAAATATAGTTGGGCCAAAGCCCAACAGTAACAGATTTGCAGCAGTCCAAAGAAGGGGCTCAACCCATTTCAATTTGATTTATTCCTCTATTTTATTATTTATGCATTTAATTTGTATTGCATGACTAACGTTTTGTTTTGTTAATTTAGATGATCCTTAGTGAAGTTAGAGAGGTTTAGTCTTAGTAATGGGTAATAAACCAATAATTAATTACATAGGTTTCATCCTTATTTATTTTATGTTAAAATTATTTATAACGCTTATAACATTCATCTTTCATTAGAACAATTGATTTTTTTTAAATAGCATATTCAAGTAAAAGGAAGCATATTTTACTATTATAGACACTTCAAAACATCATTAATACTCAAATATGAACTCAAGTATATTTTATTAATAACTCTTTTAAGTTTGAATCAATCATATATATATTTTTAGCTAAGCATAGTTAATAAAAAATAATGAAGAGAATAAAGAAAACTTTCAATAGCTATTTTTTGTATTTTTGTTCCTAAAAATCAATGAACTTCTCACCATTTGAATTACTTCAAGTATTTTGTGAAAACGCTGCATAAACTCGCATTTTCGTCTACTCATATGTAAATTATCTTTTGCAAGTTTTATTGCAAAAACAGCACTAGTATTCAAAATCATATCAACATTCATAAGTTTATTTTAAATGACATTTGAAATTTCCTTCTATGCAATACATCATATTTTCTACAAGTATTATTTCAAACGACATCATTATTACTTTCATATAAAGCCTTAGCAACATTTTAAACAACACTATTATACTTTCGTCTAAAACCTTAACAACATTCATAAATCGTATTTTAAAAAAATGGCATTTTAAGTCCCTTTTATACAAATTATTATATTCTCTGTAAATCTTATTTTAACTAACATTATTTTCTTTTTAAAACTTTAGCAATATCTTAAAATCATTTTCTAAATTTTAAGCATTATATTTACTATCAATTAATTAACCTAAGTTTGGTCGGATAACCGTAAGTTAACGGATTCTAAAGGATGCCTAACCCCTTCCCTTTAGGATAATATAGAGCCCTTACCTAGAATCACACTGGTTAAGCAGACTATTAATTGAGGTTTAGTTTTAACTTTGCCTTAGTTAACATTTGGGTGTCCTAATTCACCGTTAAATTAATTAGGTGGCGACTCCTTAAAACAAAATAAATAGGAATCACCAATACGTCTACTCCTTAATTTAACCCGGTTAAAAGGGGGTGCGACAGCTTGGCGACTCCGCTGGGGAACTTTAGGTTCTTAACCATAACAACTTAGGTTAATAGTTAATTTGTTGGATATTTTGCTTGTTTGTTTGTTTGTTTTTTTTTTTTCGCCTTTATTATTGCTTTTCCTTATATGCTTTTGGTTGTTTTTTATTTTATTCCTTATGTAAATTTTCTATGTAATATGTATGTTATTGCTTTCCTTAAATTGGCATTCCGCTCATATTTCTTCCACTCCTGGAAAACTCACACATATTCACACACTTAAAGCGGCTTCGCAGTTTGCGCCCGTGCACTACTAAATTACCCCTTTAGTTGGATTGGTCTTGTGGATTTAGTCGATTGGCGGTGCAGTCGACGGCCACGGACTTTCCACTTCCAAGTTGTCCGCTTGGGGGAGCCTTGTGTCATAGGAAAACCACTCTTAGTCTACCTAGGTAGAGCGAAAAACAAAACCTTGTAAGGACATGCATCATTTTAAACCTAGGAGGCTTAATACCCTTGGTGTATTAAGTTCATTAGTCAACCTTACCAAATGTCCAAATGAGTCTATGACTCTAAGTGACACTATTCACTATCTATGTGCATTATTTGAAGGACAAATATGTGGAATATGTGGACCTAGTACTCTATAGATAAATATTTCAAGGAAACTGACATTTTGTTGCAGGTTGCCGTGGAGCATTAAATTAATGCCGGAGGTTGAAGACAACCAAAGGAAATTAGTGAAGTTGAAGTATTAGATATCTTAGGTTGATTTTGAGATGTATTATTGGCATGTAATAATTTTTATTCTTGCAAATTACTTTTAGGAGGAGTTGTGGAATGATACATAAAAGACATGTTTGTCCTTCAAATATTCGTTAGGCCTACCTCTGGCATAAAGAGGTCCCTTGCATTATAAAACGCGATGTATTATGTGCAATAATGTGTTTATATGCAATAATATGTCCTTACCGTATACTGACTCATTTTTTTTTCTTTCTTTTTCTTGTTTTATCATTTTTCTTTTTAAAATTTATTTTCAAAATAGAAGGTTGACTTGTGCTAAAGGGAAACTGGCGGAGCATCCATATTTCACACGGTCTAGAGCCACGAAATCAGACTCTGACTCATCACTAATCGCCTGGTTAACTAAAAAGACTCGTTCTAAAATGGAGCAAAGTTTGATCAATGCAACCACTTCATTTGAGCCATCTCTTAGTTTACCGATCACGAGTGATCCCACATCTTCTAATGAACCAGAAACACATTTGGAGATCATTGCTCGTCTGGAGCGACGAGTTGCTGAATTAAGTCACATGGTACTTCACAACCGGTCATTTTCTCAAACGCCACCACATATGACTCCATCTCATGGGGTTCGTCAGACTTTGCCTATGCCACCTCCATTCCCAAATTTGGACGAATTTAACCAAGCAAATTATTTTACCACCTCTCAGCCGGTTCGTTCCGAACCCCTCACTCAAAATGCTCCCCTTTTATTTACACCTCTTCAAAAGCTCAGTTCATACCGCCGACACATGATGTTACCAATACGCATCAAGTTCCGCCAGTATATACTTATACCACAGCTCCACCCATGACACAAATCCAGGGACAATGTCGCACAGATGTCGATCATTATGTTGAAGTTGAAAATGAGGCACGGTCAGTTAATGATGGAATGATAAATAGAAAGCTCAAAAGTTTGGAGGATGCCATGAGAAGTTTGCGTGGACTTGGTAGTAACCAAAGCGTGAGATATGAAGAATTATGTGCATTTCCTGAGGTAGAATTGCCACCAGGTTACAAGATTCCAAAATTTGAGAAGTTTGATGGGTCGGGGAACCCTTTCTTCCATTTGAAGGTCTATTGTGAAAAGTTGATTGGTGTGGGGAAGAATGAAGGGATAAGAGTCAAACTATTCAATCAAAGTTTGAGTGGAAAAGCCTTGGAGTGGTATTCCAAGCAAGATACAACCAAATGGCGTACTTGGGATGACTTGGCAAATGCTTTCGTGGATCATTACAAGTTTCATGTTGAGATTGCTCCTGACAGAATTTCGATTACAAAGTTGAAGAAGAAGTTAACCGAATCATTTCAAGAATATGCTATACGGTGGAGGGAAGAAGCATCTAGAGTACACCCACCCATGGAGGAGACAGAAATGGTTACTTTCTTCATTCAAGCGCTAGAGCCGGAATACTATGAACGTTTGGTGACAATGGGTGGAAAGACTTTTGCAGAGGTGATCAAAGCCGGGGACATGATCGAAGATGGCATTAAGACAGGGAGAATAACAAGTCTTGCGGCTTTACAGTCTACTAGTAGGGCCATACAAACTGGTACTCTCGGAAACGGAAAGAAAAAAGAGAAAGAAGCAGCATCGGTAATGGCTTTGGGAAACACATCATACCACCATCAACAACCCTGCGATATCATTCTAACGCTCACCACTCACAATATTTCCAATATTCTCCATATCCATACAACCAAGCTTTATCATCTTACCAACCTCAATCACCACAAATTTCCTACCCTGTTTACAACACACAACCAGCATATCGAGCTCCACGACCACCAACATACCCAGCTCCACCATCACAATCTCATTATCCGAACAATGCATCCGCACCTCGCCCAAATAAACCGTTTCGCAATTTTACACCATTGGGAGAGCCATTGAGCGTTGTTTTTGAAAGACTGCAAGCTTCAGGCTTAGTATATCCTGTGGAAGGTAGAATTCCGGATCCACTACCTAGAGGTTTTGATCCCACCAAAACATGTGCATATCATTCGGGGGTAAAAGGTCATTCCACTGATCGTTGTTACGCATTGAAACATAAGGTTGAAGATCTTATTGAAGCCAAACAGATCATGGTCAAACAACCGGCACCAAATGTGGTTAACAATCCACTCCCGACCCATGATGGGGCCACGATAAATATGATTGGAATAGATGAAAATGATGACGATCCAGCCAAATTCATAGTGCCTGTGGATAGCGTGGAAGATCAAGGTCTTGTAGCCGTTGCTTCTCCGGCTATAGTGATAAGGGGTTTTGTACCTATCGAGATATTAGGAGCTTCATCAACACCTGTGGAAGTAGTTCAAGCACCAAATCAGTTACCAGTGCTCGATACCAAAGCCGTACCATGGAATTATCAACAAGCTGTGATGGAATGTCGAGAAAAGGACACGATCACTGACAAGATTAAGACATCAGGAATGACAAGGTCTGGAAGATGCTATTCCCCAGAAGAGCTAGCTAGATTGGGGAAAGCTAAGGAAACCAATGTACCTCCCAAAAGGGTCGTGATAGAATTCGAAGCAGAAGAATTTTTGAGGAAGATTAAGGCCAGTGAGTACTCAGTTGTGGATCAGTTGAAAAAGACCAATGCCCAAATTCCTATTCTCTCTTTGCTTTTGAGTTCGGATGTGCACAGAAATGCACTCTTGAAGATTTTGAATGAAGCATATGTTCCAAGTGAAACAACAAGTGAGGCGTTAGTTGGGATGATCGAGCGCGTGCTTGACAGTCATCGAATCAGCTTCGATAATGAAGAACTGCCGCCAGAAGGATGCATGCATAACAAAGCGCTCTATATAACTGTCAAGTGTCGTAACATGTTTGTGGCTAAAGTGTTGATTGATGGGGGTTCTGGACTTAACATCTGTCCATTAACAAGTCTGAAGAAGATCGGATATAATGTTAGTGAGCTCAAGACAAGTGATGTGAATATTCGAGCATTTGATGGGGCTCAAAGGCGCCCTATTGGAGAAATAGAGTTGAAAGTGTTGATTGGTCCTGTTGAGTTCATTATGGATTTTCAAGTACTTGATATCTCCACGACATACAACATGCTGTTAGGAAGACCGTGGATCCATCTGGCTGGAGCTGTACCATCTACTTTGCACCAAACTGTCAAATTCGAGTGGGATCAGCAACAAATGTGTATACATGGAGAAGGGGACACGCCTTTCTATCGAGAGCAATCCATCCCATTCATCGAAGCAGAAGGAGGGTTCGATGGAGCAACTTACCATGCTTGGGAGGTTGTGAATGTCACTAAAGTGGGTGAAGTGTGTCAGACTCAAGAATTTAAAAGGTCATGCGCCGCAATTATGGTTGCAAAGGAAATGCTAAAAAATGGGTACCAACCTGGATTGGGGCTAGGGAAGACATTAAATGGGCGGGTTGAGCCTGTGGTTCTCCCTACGCAACAGTTTACATTTGGTTTGGGATATGAGCCAACTGAGGAAGAAGTGAAGAAAGCACGAAAGAATAAAAGGAAGGAGATTCCATTGCCAAAACCCATTCCTACTATTGATCGAACTTTCTCGAAACCTGCCATCTTCAAAACTTCAGATCTGACTGTCGAAGTTGCCTATGATGATATTGTGGAGGGGATCAAGAACCTGTTCGTGGAAGATGAAGATCATACTGTGGTAATCGAAGACTTTGCTGAAATACTGACTTTATAGGCTGCTGAGCCAGGATCTGAGTTGCAGAATTGGATTTCTATCTTAGCCCCGGTCCGCCGGGAGTTTCAGTAATTCAAGTTTAAATTTCTCTTGTAATAGGCCGGAGACATCAACGAGAACATTTAGTTCCTTTTGTCATGTTGCCTCTATGTTTTGTTACGGCCTTTCTAAATTAAGACTTTGTCATTTGTTTTGCAACGAACTACGTTTGGCCTGACTTCCTGTTGGATACGTAGGCAGCCCACATCGGGTTCGGCCACTCTTTTCAAATTATTTCAGTATCTTTGTTTGTGGTTGGAACTACGTTTGGCCTGACTTCCTGTTGGATACGTAGGCAGCCCACATCGGGCTCGGCCACTTTTTCAAATTATTTCAGTATCTTTGTTTGTGGTTGGAACTACGTTTGGCCTGACTTCCTGTTGGATACGTAGGCAGCCCACATCGGGTTCGGCCACTTTTTCAAAATATTTCAGTGTTTTTGTTGTATGGGTGGAACTACGTGTGGCATGATTTCCTTTTGGATACGTAGGCAACCCACATAGGGCTCGGCCCCCCTTTTTATCAAAAAAAAAAACAAAACTCAAAAGTCTTTATTTTTATCACGAACTACGTCTGGCCTGATTCCTTTGGGATACGTAGGCAACCCGAGGCGGGTTCGGCCCTTCTATTTTAAAATTTTCAGTATCTTCGGTTTGTCCAAACCATTTTAACTCCTATAAGATACATAAGGATTTTTTATATAAGATTTCGGTCTTCCCACTTTTTAAATTCATGTGTCTTAGTATCTTCAAACTGGGACAAAATTTTGAAATCGATCAAATCAATTTCAAAAACTTTAATTATAAGTTCTCACTTTTCAATCGTTTAGAACCAAGTGGCTTCAAGACTGGAAACTGGGACAAATTTTTAGAAGTAGCATAAAAGTGGTCTTAAATGTTTAACAATTTTAAATAAAAGTCCATCCATATATTTCTAAAATGCGGATAAATTCAAAAATCGAGTCTTCATAATCATTTTACCGATTAGAGCCACTAAGTATTTCCTTTCGAAGTCATCAAATCTCATTGCTTTTATTTTCAAAATACACTTTTTTTAACTGAAACTCCCCGGCAAAGCAAAATATGTGGTGAGACATCGAAGAACGAGGACGCAACCGAAACAGGGATCAACTCAAGGGCCAAGTTCCCCGGCATGCACAAGTCAATCAATTTTCTTTTAAACTCACAATTTTTCTTTGCTGAGACAGGTTTAATTAACATGAATATGGTGCATGTTTGACTCATCTTAAAATTTAAATTATGGACATGATCAAAGAGTTAGCTTTCTTCAAAATGCAAATATTCTTAAATGAGGATGCAAAGGTAGCTTGTGCTGAACGGTGGACGTCGTTCCACTCGTCATGAAATTTTGATCGCAACAGTGGACACAAATTTATCTTCTCAACCAAGGGCTGTGAGCATAATTCTTTCAAACCCAACTATTTACATATTCTTATCACTAACAGTTGTTTTAGCTCGTGGCATTTCTCGATGGATCAAGTGCACATAATCGTGGATTTAACCTTCTTCAAAGTGGATACTGACATTGGACACCTGTTATTGGTTTGAATTCCTCAACTTTGTCATCACTTTGTACATATTTATTTATTTCAAGTCGCTAACAAGTTCTTTTAGAATGTGGTATTTTAATAAGATAACGAGATTGAAATCTTGCGTCGTATATTAAATTGTGGGGATAATTATGGATTTAACTTCCCTCACAAACGGGACACGGGTGTGGATATAAATGTGGATACCTTTCTACAATACTATTTTTTTTAAGTAGACGTGGATTTACATTTACATTGTGGATGTGGACGTGGAAGTAGAAGTAGATTTATATCGTGGAAAGAAATGTGGATCCATATTGAACATTGTGGACGTGGAAGTGGATTTATTTTTAAAGTGTGTGAAAGTGGAGGTGGATTTATTTTCTTGCACCGTGGAAGTGGATGGGGATTCAAATTTCAGTTCAGGCACCCACCTCCGAATGCGGGTATTTTATATTTCAGTTCAGGCACCCACCTCCGAATGCGGGTATTTTATATTTCAGTTCAGGCGCCCACCTCCGAATGCGGGTATTTTATATTTCAGTTCAGGCGCCCACCTCCGAATGCGGGTATCTTATATTTCAGTTCAGGCACCCACCTCCGAATGCGGGTATTCTATATTTCAGTTGAGGCACCCACCTCCGAATGCGGGTATTCTATATTTCAGTTCAGGCACCCACCTCCGAATGCGGGTATTTTATATTTCAGTTCAGGAACCCACCTCCGAATGCGGGTATTTTATATTTCAGTTCAGGAACCCACCTCCGAATGCGGGTATTTTATATTTCAGTTCAGGCACCCACCTCCGAATGCGGGTATTTTATATTTCAGTTCAGGCGCCCACCTCCGAATGCGGGTATTTTATATTTCAGTTCAGGCGCCCACCTCCGAATGCGGGTATTTTATATTTCAGTTCAGGCGCCCACCTCCGAATGCGGGTATTTTATATTTCAGTTCAGGCGCCCACCTCCGAATGCGGGTATTTTATATTTCAGTTCAGGCGCCCACCTCCGAATGCGGGTATTTTATATTTCAGTTCAGGCGCCCACCTCCGAATGCGGGTATTTTATATTTCAGTTCAGGCGCCCACCTCCGAATGCGGGTATTTTATATTTCAGTTCAGGCTCCCACCTCCGAATGCGGGTATTTTATATTTCAGTTCAGGCGCCCACCTCCGAATGCGGGTATTTTATATTTCAGTTCAGGCGCCCACCTCCGAATGCGGGTATTTTATATTTCAGTTCAGGCGCCCACCTCCGAATGCGGGTATTTTATATTTCAGTTCAGGCGCCCACCTCCGAATGCGGGTATTTTATATTTCAGTTCAGGCGCCCACCTCCGAATGCGGGTATTTTATATTTCAGTCCAGGCGCCCACCTCCGAATGCGGGTATCTTATATTTCAGTCCAGGCGCCCACCTCCGAATGCGGGTATTTTATATTTTCAGTCCAGGCGCCCACCTCCGAATGCGGGTATTTTATATTTCAGTTCAGGCGCCCACCTCCGAATGCGGGTATTTTATATTTCATTTCAGGCACCCACCTCCGAATGCGGGTATGTTGTGGATTCAACTTTCGAAACAAGGGTTACAAGTGTAAACTTCTCCAACCCTGTCCTATTTACACATATATTTCTTTATCGCTAACAATTGTTTTTAGCTGGTGGCTTTGAACAAATATCGAAATTGGCATCACACATCAAATCGTGGAACTTTTTCTTCAGCAGCGAATTAGGGCAATTTGTCAGGAAGGATAATCAGACTTCCCGACACGGGTCAAAGATCTACCTCGAACACTCGTCTCTAATCACAAGTATTCTTTTGCATTCCAGCAATTCAATTTTCGGAATTCTCAAGTTCTATCATAATACCAGTGTTATCATAATTCAACACTGGGACAATATTTTGCAAGATTCGCGTCAATCAGGGTTCAGGTGTCATACTTATCCCAGAACTACACTCGACCTGATTCTCGTACAACCCGAGATATGTAGGCAACTCAGAGACCGGAGTTCGGTCATAATCCTCTCAAGTTTCCTTTAGCCGGGACAAAATAGGCTACTGAGTCAACGTCTTTGCCCGACAACTCTTTCATCATTACCGGGCAAAGAGGGACAAGTTGTTGACACCCAATTTTATCCCGCCTCTCCTCCGAAATACCTATTTATGCTTCTAATAATTTTGGAAAAGTAAAAAAAAAACATATATATTTACATTTTACTATAATTATTAGCCTTTTATCAATACCGGCGTTTCATTATTCTATTACAGTTACTAACCATTATCATTATTATTATTATTATTATTCAAATTTTTTTTTATCATTTTCGGCATTTTACTAGCTTACGCACACGCATCGCATTTATCTTTGCATAATTAAATAATAGTGTTTATTTACTGTGGATTTTCGAAATATTATTGCACGGCTATTACAACGCCATTTTTATCTGAGCACCAATAATTGCATATTTTATATTAAGTAATATTTTAACACAAGTTTATTTAAATAGGTCTTTTATTTAAATGTAGTAGCCCAATCAACTCATGCTACTTTCGGACCAATTCATAAATCAGTCCACATTTTAATTTACCTGACATCATTTAATTCACCCCAGCCCAAACAATTAACCAACACTTCGGACTAGCCCATTCATTTAATACCAGTCCAATAATGACCAGCCCACATTTTTCAGATCAGCCCACAACCCAAATCCTACCCAGTCCAAAAATGGACCCGACCCGTTTCTTAATTGAAGAAAACAGGTAGGGTTCCCCCCCCCCCCCCACTTTTATTTTCCTCCGCCGCTCCCTCCGCTCCTCTTCCCTTTCCCTTCTCCCTTTCTTTTCCTCTTTCATCGTCATCTTCAACCCCACCACCGCCGCTCCTTTTCTCATCATCGTCCCCACCACCGCCGCCTGCACCCCGCTCCCACTTCCCTCTGTTCCCCACCTTCGTCTTGTCCCCCCGCTCCACTCTCCTTTTTCTTCAACTCAAAAGAACTTCCAAATCCCCATAAATAGTAGGGGGTAGAATCGCAGGAAAGGACCGAAGAATCACAGGTTTTGAACCCCCAAAACCCCCTAAAGCAAGAGACAAGTTTATTTTTCAGTGGTAAAATCACCAGTAATACTAGTTCATTAGCCGCCTCAAAATCTCCGTAAAAAAAACCAGTTTCTTTAGTAAATCATAGTCTCAAACTATCTAGTCAAAATTCTAGAACATTTGTTTTGTTTTCTGCTTTTATTTGCTTTGTGTTGTTGCAAATTCGAGCATACGCAAGTTCGAATTTCAAAGTGTTCGAGGTAGATATCGAAACCCTCGCCTCACTTCGATGCACCCGAAGAAGGTAATTTGTTCCTCATCTTAGTTTGTTTTCATCCTGGTAGCTTAGTTCGTTTATGAATTTTCGTGTGAATTGATTTAGTAATGATTTCATTAATGTATGCAGTCTGCTATATTAGTGCAATTGAAGAGTTTTGCTGGTAATTAAGCAGTGTTTATACATGTTTTAAATCCGGATTAACCATACCAAGATGCTGAATAATTGGTGTTATTAAATTTGATGTTGGTTAATTGAAGTCCCTTTTAGTCGACAATGTCGTAGCTGTTTTGTTTAAATTGATATGATTGATGTTGGCTGATTAGTTTAAGATTTATTTGGTCTATAAAGTCATGGTTGTTTGTCTAAGTTTCTAGAATTAATGTCGAATAGATAGTTCGAGACTTAGGTTAGTTTACCACATCCTTACTGCATGTTTAAATCGAATTCGATTAACGCTAGATGATAGTTGCTGGTTTGGTTAGCTGAAATTCCCTCTAGCTTACCTTGCCATGACTGTTTGTTAAGGCGGAATATGATCGATGTCAAAAGATTGGTTTGAGGTTCATACTGGTTCATATTGTCATAATCGACTGTCGTGAGTTGAACATGATTAGTATTGAACTAGCACTTTACAATTTCGCTAGCCCATATTGGTATAGTCATCTGCTTTAAGCTTGGATATGGTCAGCACTGAGCATAAGCTTTATGATATGATGTTAACCTCATTTGTCATTATTGTTTCCCTTATCTGAATGGGATTGATGCCTTATGAACCTCTGGTCTGGTTTTTTTTTAGCTTACATTACTATTGTTGTTCAGATTAAATGTGATTAGCTGTTAATAGGAATCTCACATCAGTAGTAAAAGGCCTAAATCATGAATGTTTGTTGGTTGATATGGGACAGTGTCAGTACAAGTCTGCCTGGTTTTGAATCATAGATGATTGTTGAGTCACCTTGACCAATCTTGATTGTTAACTAATGAAAACTTGCCTAATTTGAGCTATCTCAAAATGTGCCATGAAAACAACTCTAACTAGCATTGATGGTGATTTAATAAACCTTGCCTTATGTGTTTCAAGCTGGTTTATATTCTTTATGTGTTTGTAGGTCGTTCACATATGTGTAAGGTACTCTGTTAAATTGTGTAAAGCATGTTTTAGTAAGATCAAATGTCAGCTTTTTTTTTTGGACAAAGGCAGATGTTAATATGCATTTGGATTGAACATCAAATATTAGGATTAGACGAATGTATGTTTCTTTGTCTTGTATTTGCCTGTTGATTAAGAAATGAAGCTGCCCATGTGTGTGTTTACCCGAGATAGTTGATAAGAAATGTGGCCGTGAGGTTGAATATTTATTTGGAAGAGCCCAAAGTAGCTCAGTGTATTCAAAGTACTACGCTGCCTGAATTCGTATATTGGATTGAAAATAGGTAGTGATGAAAACAGGCCTTTTGCCTTCTAAAACCGCTTTAGGAAGACGACAACTACGTATTTGGTTTATTCTCTTTTGGGTATAGAATCGATTTTATATCTTTTTGAATCAAAGATAGATTCTGTGTTTCTTTTTCTTTCTTCTTTTCCTTCGAAACAAGTTGAATTTGCCCTCATGCCTATAGTCTGTTTTCTTTAAAGGGAAAGATTAGTTTCCAGTTAATTCCTTACTATAGTTGTAGTTTTAAAACTTACTTCTTAATTTGCGGAGGCTTTTAATGGTCTGTAGAATGGTAAAATGTGAAAGGGTATTTTGAGTCCAGTTTGGCTTCTGCTTGTTTTGTCTGCAGCTTTCAACTCCTTTATCTGAAAATTGGTTTGAAATCTCATATGCATTCCTGATAAATGGCTACTCATTTAGTTATCAGAAATTAATCTTTGATGCCCGCTGTCTGATTGGTTATACTGATGCTCCAAACACTCACTTTGACTTATCTTCGTATACTCTCTAATCTGATTTTCTGTTTGTGGTATAATATATCTCGAGGTATACATAATATATGAACCTTGGTGTACACCAAGTGTATACAAGGGTCGCATATCAGCGTATACTCTTGCAGATATACCAAGTATACTCTGAATACTCTACATATATCAGTTGTCGCACGTATCCGAACTCTCATACGTGTGGTGCACAATAGGTGCCATATAGTTTGATTCAGTTTGTTTGTTGCCCTGTTCATATATCGCAAATATGTAGCGGTTGAATTGCGTATACATGAAATATGCCTATTATATATCACCTAACCGACTTATTTTTAGTGTATATTTTTACATGTTTCACCATTTCGTTGGTTGCATACTAATCCTTTTCCTTTTATTTTTCGCATGAACCTCACATACGAGTCTGAGGGACTCGTTCTTCCTCCGCATTCGATGTTGGGCTAAAGCCCAACGAAATCCTCTCGAGTTATTATTATTGGGCCTAAGCCCACACAGCAGTAGCAACAGTCCATAGCAGAAAAAAAGAAGTACTGGGCCAAAGCCCAATAAGCACGGACAGCAGCAACAGCCGCAGCAGGCTAAAATATAGTTGGGCCAAAGCCCAACAGTAACAGATTTGCAGCAGTCCAAAGAAGGGGCTCAACCCATTTCAATTTGATTTATTCCTCTATTTTATTATTTATGCATTTAATTTGTATTGCATGACTAACGTTTTGTTTTGTTAATTTAGATGATCCTTAGTGAAGTTAGAGAGGTTTAGTCTTAGTAATGGGTAATAAACCAATAATTAATTACATAGGTTTCATCCTTATTTATTTTATGTTAAAATTATTTATAACGCTTATAACATTCATCTTTCATTAGAACAATTGATTTTTTTTAAATAGCATATTCAAGTAAAAGGAAGCATATTTTACTATTATAGACACTTCAAAACATCATTAATACTCAAATATGAACTCAAGTATATTTTATTAATAACTCTTTTAAGTTTGAATCAATCATATATATATTTTTAGCTAAGCATAGTTAATAAAAAATAATGAAGAGAATAAAGAAAACTTTCAATAGCTATTTTTTGTATTTTTGTTCCTAAAAATCAATGAACTTCTCACCATTTGAATTACTTCAAGTATTTTGTGAAAACGCTGCATAAACTCGCATTTTCGTCTACTCATATGTAAATTATCTTTTGCAAGTTTTATTGCAAAAACAGCACTAGTATTCAAAATCATATCAACATTCATAAGTTTATTTTAAATGACATTTGAAATTTCCTTCTATGCAATACATCATATTTTCTACAAGTATTATTTCAAACGACATCATTATTACTTTCATATAAAGCCTTAGCAACATTTTAAACAACACTATTATACTTTCGTCTAAAACCTTAACAACATTCATAAATCGTATTTTAAAAAAATGGCATTTTAAGTCCCTTTTATACAAATTATTATATTCTCTGTAAATCTTATTTTAACTAACATTATTTTCTTTTTAAAACTTTAGCAATATCTTAAAATCATTTTCTAAATTTTAAGCATTATATTTACTATCAATTAATTAACCTAAGTTTGGTCGAATAACCGTAAGTTAACGGATTCTAAAGGATGCCTAACCGCTTTGTTATATCCTGCATTTTCGAACGTCGAATTATTTGTAAGCTGAGGTGGGGCCCACACGTCAAGATTTTTTTTTGGGACATGTGACAAATTGTATGAATCACATATGTGAAGTTAAACACAACTCAAGAAGGACCCTTGGGCCAAATCAAAGTGAAAGCCCTCCAAAAGGACAATTTAAGGAAGCATTTTCGGATGATCTGACTTCCAGGGGCAAAAACGGTATTATAAGTTTGGAATTTGGGAAAACGCCAGAAATAAAAGTTGTAGATAATTGAATTATCTTTCCATCCATAGGTCGTGGGCCCTCATACGATATCGGGATCAAAGGTTATGACCGGTTTACTGAACGAACATCAAGTCAGAAATTTTAACTCTACGCGATCGCGCCAGAAGGCAGCGCGATCGCGAAGAGCAGTTTTCCAGCTGCTTCTGGCAGCTTCCAAATCAATCATAAAGAGGGGGAGACCCCCTCATTTTCAGCCAAAACCCACGAAAAAACACCCCAAAAATCCTAGAAAATTTTCCAACTTTCCACCACCAAATTTTAGCCCAAACCAGGTATAATTTCCCAATTTCAGTCCGGATAGCGTATAGTTTTCACTGCAGAATCGTATGGCAGTGCGTTGTGGCATAAAACTAAGGTGAAAAAGGGAAGATACAACAATATTAAAAGGATAAAGGTATGAATCTCTTACTATTTGTGCTAATACTAGTTTATTTACGAAGAATACGCGATTAAATAACTGTATACTGAGTTAATTAGTTATGAAAGTTGGAAAACAGTGTGTGGGCTGTTTTATGAGATATTTTGGAGTTGAAAACATTATAATTGATGTTGGTATTGTTGTTGTTGTTGTTGGCTGCTGAATTAAAAATTCGGGCTTGGCATATAAACAGGGGAGATGCTGCCCAAATTTCTGTAGACAAATAGTGAATTAAAGAATGCTAAAAGTCTTACTATTGACAATTGGTAAATGTGACCATTTGTATATTTTGAGCGAAACGGGAATTTAATTTGGACAAGCGTAAGACGCAGCTAAGGTATGTAAAGTCTTTCCCTTCATTCTTAGGCATGTTCTGAACATAATAGGCTCGGCCGCGAGCCTTAAATACGACTCCGTTCCTCGGAATTCGATATGGAAATCTACTCCAATTCCTTCAGTAAGATTGAAACCATGTCCTTATAAAATATCTTTAAAGTATGCTTTTGTACGAAACCTTCCTAAACGGAGCCGGAATACTTTCGAATGATTATGGATGACCTCATAAGGTCTTTTATCAGTAATTTATGTGTCTTGCCTCGAGTTGGTCCGAGGTGGGCCCACGGAGCCCCGATACCCCGTGAATGATCTAAATTGCCTCATTTCCGTCCGTTTTTCACAGGCAACATCTGAACTATCATTTTGAATATAATATGACTGTTTTTATATAAATCTCACAATATGGTTTTGATATCTGAAAATCTAGTTCGGGTTATGATCTGTCGTGCCTCCCCAAGTGACGTGTAGGTGCGTAGTTTGAAAACTATCTGAATACTTTGATTCGATCTGCCAGTTGGCCTATTTCTGTTCCGTTGAATCTGTACGACGATCTGTACGTATGTGGTTTTTCATTAATCAGTTCGTGCATGTGTTATGATTCCTTTCACCGGATCCCGGGCCGGTATGTATATCGTGAGGATGGGCTGCCGAGCCCCATATGTGAATTCCGAAGTATGATGTGTCCGTTTCCGGGGTACTGTGTTATATGTCCGTCCCCGGTTACCGAGGATAAATTACGAAGTATGATGTGTCCGGGCTCGGGGTGTTGTGTTATCTGTCCGCCCCCGGGTACCGTGGTTATGTTATGATGTGTGACGGAGATCGGAGAAGAATTTCTGATATCTGACGTATTGTGGTGCCAATGGCAGGAGTGGCGACCACGTTCCTGCACCCTATGTGTGATTCTGTCTGTCTGTATGATTTATGATTCTGTCTGTCCGTCCGGATTATCTGTCCGACTGGCTATGACTCTGTCTGTCTGTCCGTCCGGATTATCTGTCCGACTGGCTATGACTCTGTCTGTCCGTCCGGATTGTCTGTCCGACTGGTTACGCTTCTGTCTGTCCGTCCGGATTATCTGTCCGACTGGCTATGACTCTGTCTGTCCGTCCGGATTGTCTGTCCGACTGGTTATGATCCTGTATGTCCGTACGGATTCTGATTTCGTATGTCCGTATAGATTCTGATTCTGTCCGTCTGTTTGGACCATGATTCTGTCTGTCTGTCTGGGTTAAGACTCTGTCCGGTACACTTCCGTCTGTCCGTCCGGCTTATGATTCTGCCTATTATATTTCTGTGCTTCTGGTCCAGATCATGATTATGTTTGATATATTTCTGCTTTACATACTCGGTACATTTTTGTACTGACCCCCGGTTCTTCGGGGGCTGCGCTACATGCCCGCAGGTACAGACGCACCAGGTGATACGCCGCCAGCGTAGGGTTCTGATTCAGCTGTTTTGAAGAGCTCCTTTGATCCGGAGCATACACTTTTGGTATATATCTTCTGTTTTCCGTATGTTCTGCATGTATGGAAATTCTGGGTACGGCGGGGCCCTGTCCCGTCATATGATTCTGTATGTCTGTAGAGGCCTGTAGCTAGATGTGTGGGTTACGGGTTTCGTCTGTATGTTAGCCTTATCGGCTTATCTGTAAATGTCTGCATGTTCAGGTATATATATATGTTTGCGCGCGTGCCGTATCTGTATCGGCCTACTTCTGTAATATCCGTTTGAAAAAAAAAACTGTACGATACGAAATTCGGTCAGGTAGGTATGTACGGGTACCCAGCTAGGGTACCAGTCGCGGCCCACGGGGTTGGGTCGTGACACCCTTCCCTTTAGGATAATATAGAGCCCTTACCTAGAATCACACTGGTTAAGCAGACTATTAATTGAGGTTTAGTTTTAACTTTGCCTTAGTTAACATTTGGGTGTCCTAATTCACCGTTAAATCAATTAGGTGGCGACTCCTTAAAACAAAATAAATAGGAATCACCAATACGTCTACTCCTTAATTTAACCCGGTTAAAAGGGGGTGCGACAGTGTGTATTGTAAATACCCCAAAACTCATTTCATTGCCATCCAATGAGTTTGGTCGGGATTACTTGTGTATCGACTTAATTTACTTATCGCGCAAGCTATATCTAGCCGTGTACAATTCATGATTTACATTAAACTTCCCAACACTTGAGCATACTCCACTTGAGACTTACTTTGACCTTTATTTCTCACAAAATTATGGTTTAAGTCAATTGGAGTTCGTGCTACCTTGAAGTCCAAATGTTTGAACTTTTTAAGTACCATTTTGATATAATGAGATTGAGACAATGCTAGGCCTTGAGGAGTCCTGTAGATTTTAATTCCTAGAATTAAATCGGCAACTCCTAAGTCTTTCATATCAAACTTGCTAGCAAGCATACGCTTAGTAGCATTTATGTCGACAATGTCTTTACTCATTATTAGCATGTCATCAACATACAAGCAAACAATGACCACATGAATTGGAGTGCTCTTAATGTAGACACATTTATCATACTCAATAATCTTAAATCCATTTGACAACATTGTTTGATCAAATTTTGCATGTCATTGTTTCGGTGTTTGTTTAAGTCCATAAAGGGACTTAATAAGTCTACACACCTTATTTTATTTTCCAGGAACCACAAACCCTTCAGGTTGTTCCATGTATATTTCTTCCTCCAAATCGCCATTTAAGAAGGCTGTTTTAACATCCATTTGATGAAATTGAAGGCCATACACGGCGGCCAATGCTATTAACACCAGAATAGATGTAATTCTCATTACCGGCGAGTATGTGTCAAAATAATCAAGGCCTTCTCGTTGTCTAAAACCTTTGACAACTAGTCTTGCCTTACATATGTCAATAGTTCCATCATCTTTCATTTTTCTTTTGAAAATCAATTTGGAACCTAAAGGTTTGTTCCCTGGAGGAAGATCAACCAACTCCCAAGTATGGTTGATTAAAATGGATTCAATTTCACTATTAATTGCCTCTTTCCAATATTGTACTTCGGAAGAAGACACTGCTTCCTTAAAAGTTTGAGGCTCTTTTTCTACTAAGAATGTCAAGAAGTCTTGACCAAAGGAAGTAGATATCCTTTGACGTTTTCTACGTCTTGGGTTCTCCTCATTCAGAGTACTTTCCTTTGTCTCTTCCCGAGATCGTTTAGATCTTTCGCAAGACGACTCACATTTCTCTTTATACAGATAAATGTTTTCAAAAAATTTTGCATTATCTGTTTCCATTACCGTATTAACATGAATGTCCAGAATTTCTGATTTGTGAACCAGAAATCGATATGCTTTGCTATTGGTGGCATATCCTATGAAAACACAATCTACGATTTTTGGTCATATTTTCATCCTTTTGGGTTTAGGAACTTGTACCTTATCTAGACACCAACACACTTTAAAGTATTTCAAGCTGGGATTTCTTCCTTTCTATCTCTCATAGGGAATGGATTGTGTTTTAATATGGGGAACTCGATTAAGTATTCTATTAGCCGTAAAAATAGCTTCCCCCCACAGTAAGGCATTCATCATTTCTTTTAATGTTCTATTTTTTCTTTGTGCAATCCCATTGGATTGTGGAGAGTACGGGGCAGTTGTTTGGTGAATAATGCCAAATTCCAAACAAATTTCTTCAAAAGGAAATTCATATTTGCCGCCCCTATCACTCCTTATCATTTTAATCTTTTTGTTAAGTTGAGTCTCAACTCACTTTTGTATTGCCTAAATGCTTTAATTGCTTTATCTTTACTATCAAGTAAATAAGCATAACAATAATGAGTGTCGTCGTCAATGAAAGTAGTGAAATACTTCTTTCCACCGTGAGATGGAGTTGACTTCATGTCACATATATCTGTGTGAATTAAGTCTAAAGGATTTGAATTCCTTTCAATTGACTTGTAAGGATGTTTAGCATACTTAGCTTCCACACAGATTTGACATTTTAAATTATCGCATTCAAATTTAGGCAATACATCCAAATTAATCATTTTCCGCAAGGTTTTATAATTGACATGTCCTAAATGGTAATGCCATAAATCATTTGACTCAAGCAAGTAAGACGAAGCAAATTTTTTATTATTGTCAATGACCATTACATTTAGTTTGAAAAGGCCCTCTGTAAGGTAACCTTTTCTAATGTACATCTCGTTCTTACTTAATACAACTTTTTTTGAAACATAAACACACTTAAAACCGTTCTTCACTAGAAGTCCGATAGAGACTACATTTTTCCTAATTTCAGGAACATGACAGACGTTGCCAGAAGTTATTTTCAGAAATATCTTTCCATAACCTTCAATCTTGGCCGTTGCAGAATTTCCCATAAAAATGGTCTCGTCGGGTCCGGCGGGAGCATATGAAGTGAATGCTTGTCTAACTACACAAATGTGGCGAGTGGCGCCAGAATCGATCCACCACTGTTTAGGATTTCCCATGAGGTTGCACTCAGACAACATAGAGCATAAGTCATCAATTTCCTCATTTGTTTTAACCATATAAGCATGACCTTTTTTCTTTTCCTTTTTTGGAGCACGATAACCTGCAGCTTTGTGTCCGATTTTTCCACAATTGTGGCAGTTTCCCTTGAATCTCTTCTTGTCGGGATAGTTCCTTGGTCCCGACGCCCTTTTTCTCTTTTTCGAATTTGTTGGAGTAGTTTCGACAATATGTGCTCCCCCTATTGCTGATCTCCCATTACCCTTCTTCTCTGCGACCTTGTTATCTTCCTCGATTCTCAGCCTTACTATGAGATCTTCCAGTGTCATCTCCTTTCGTTTGTGTTTCAAGTAATTTTTGAAGTCCTTCCATAAAGGAGACAACTTTTCTATTACTGCTGCCACTCGAAACGCGCCACTTATCACCAAACCTACAATAAATAATATGTAAGTAACAACACACTTAATATTTTCGGTAGAAGTATAAATTAGACTTATACCTTCAGCCAGGAGATCGTGGATGATAACCTGCAACTCTTAAACTTGAGTAACAACAGACTTGCCATCTATCATTTTGTAGTCCAGGAACTTGGCGGCGATAAACTTTTGCAATCAGGCATCCTCAGTTTTATACTTCTTTTCCAACGCATCCCATAGTTCTTTCGACGTTCCCACATTACTATAGACATTGTAAAGATCATCCTCCAGTCCGCTAAGTATATAGTTCTTACACAAAAAATCCGAGTGCTTCCAAGCCTTGATCACAATGAAGCGTTCATTTTCAGGAGTTGATTCGGATAGAACCGGAACTTCTTCCTTAATGAACCTTTGTAGACTTGAAGTCGTTAAGTAAAAGAACATCTTTTGTTGCCATCGTTTGAAATCAATCCCGGTGAATTTTTCGGACTTCTCTGCCGGAGCGGGTGTCGGTGCAGCACGACTGGAGGAAGCAACATTGCTTGTAGAACCAACTGCGGGAATTAGTGTGGCAGTAGCAGTAGCACTCAGATTTGGAGTTGGGTCTCCCGTTTCTGTTGACAAACACAAACAGAATAAAACAAAATCGGTGAAGGTTTTATGCCTTCAAACCGAAATCCAACCGTTAATAAATCAGTGAAGTTTTTATATCTTCGAACTGAAAAACAAATGTTAATTACTCGATGAAGTTTTTATATTCTTCGAATCGAGTAAACAAGTGAGTAGAAAGTATGAAAACTTTAATCTCAAACGCATAGTAGAAAGTTATGAAAACTTCAATCTCCAACACACACAGAATATAGAATATTAAACAATTTAGATTTCTTAATCTTGTTAAATCTATATGTTCAAGACAATATTTTAACAAAACCAGTTTCTGTTATAAGAATGTAAAACAAAAAAAAAAGTTAAGGACAGAAAATAGACGAAGAAGAAATTTCTGAGCCCACTAGTTTCTTATGTGTCCTTAAGAAATCTAATCCCCTCACAGTTGCCAAGGTTACTGGATTAATTTTTGCCAGGATAGAATGTAAAAACTATTCTGTAATAGCGGCAATGCAAATTATAGAACTTCGGTGAACTTAAAGATCAACAGCAAATCACACTGGACACTTACTGTTTTGTTTGAAAAGCATGCAGAATGCAGAAGAGAGACGGGAGTAAAAACATTTTCAGTGTTCTGGAATTTTTTTTCAGTATTTGAAATGAGGCGAAGCCTCTGAAAATTTATAGCCATTGAACGCACCTGTTCGGGAAGAAGATGACCATTTGGTCAGTTAATTTCCGTTGGAAATTTAATATTAATTTATTTCGCGTATTAATTAACTAAATAAATAATACACAAATTAATATTAAGAAAATGAAACTTAAGTGATGAAAATGGAAAACCAATTTGGTCCAAAAAGATTATTAATCAATCATACCAAATCCAAATCCGAGTCGAGCGACGACGACGGTACGAGGGGGGTCCCTCTTCTCAACTATTTAAGAGCTAGAAGAAGTGTTTCTCTATATAAGCACATACATATAACTTTCCACCACCAATGTGGGAGAATGGTCACATGGAAAAGTTACATTTCCAAAATTTCACTTCTCTCCAATTTTGTTTCCCTCCATTTCCCAATTCACACTTCACCTTTAAAGCTCACTACTTAGTGACTTTAAATCCCAACAATTTTTTCTGAATTTGAAAAAAATTCAGGGGGCTTACGCTCCAAATGCACGGGCAGAATGTTGGGGTTTATGCCTAGGCGAACGTCCGGAAGGTAAGCCCTGCATATACATCTCAAGGCGTTTTTGGTATGCTCGCCCCGAAACGCCTTTTAAAACATTGCCTTTTATTTCTCTGTATTTCTTCCCATTGAATTTGAAATAGATGGACATAGTTTGCAGTAGCCATCTAGAAGTTTTTGCATGGATTTCCCTTCAAATGCCCTGGTCTTTAATTTTTTCCTCTACTGCTCATTTAATAAAAATATCCAGACATGCTTCGCTCGGCATAAGTTCTGTAATATTTATCTTAAGAAACTGAATTTTTGCTTCGCTCGGTAAGTTCTGTATGAATTAAGTTATGAAACATAAGTTGTGTAGTATTTTTAGAATTTGATGTAGTTTTCAGAAACTGGAGTTATGCTTTTTGCGGCATATATTCATTATCCTTTTGGAGTTGAATAATATGCATGTTTTTGTGGAATTTGATGTGCTTTTGACCATTTTTATGTTGAATTTTGAAAGTTTTGCTGTGTCCGGCATAACTTGTGTGATATTATGATACGATAATATAAATTTATGCCGCGTGAAAAATGTTCAAGTACAAAAATTAAAATCACAGATTTGAGCGAAAAAATTAAAAACCACCCCGAAATAGGACATTTATGTGAATAACCTGACCATCTAACAAATTGGTTCACTCGGGTGGGAAGAATTAGCCTAATGGTTGCTATAACTGTACATCATTTTACACTATAATTGCATTGTGCATATAACGTCAATTAGGGGTGTACAAAGAGAACCAACAAACCGCACCAAATCGATATTCCGAGTCAAATCAAGAAAAAAATCGATTAGTGATTTGGTTTCACTTGGTTTGATTTTAAAAAGAAAAACCCGATCATAATTGGTTTGTTTGGTTTTAACCAAAGAAAGTCAAACCGAACCAAATCAACCCGACATTATATGTAAACAATTTTAAAAAATGTTTTATACATAAAAATATTTATTTGTAATGTAATTTATAAGTATTTCTTAAACTTTTTCATAGCTTTTGTCTTTTAATGTATTATTTCAAGTTTGAATTTAGAATTTTGAATGGTCAAATAAGTTTTATAGCCCATAGATGTTAGTAACTCAAATAAAGCTAAACCAAAACCAAAACCAAATCAATATATTAGCTAACAAAAGAAATTTGTATACGGATAAAACCGGTGCAATGTGCCTCGAAGGGTCAGAATAAAATGTAAAACGCTGACAGATGTGGCGTTGGACTAAGTTCGATGGTTCGGATGTATTGATGTTCGAAGTGTCGTTCGCCCATTAAACCGAAGGGCTACCAGAGATCGAAGAGACATCAGAGACCGAAGAGACGCTGGCCAACTTATGCGAAGAATCCGTAGCGAGCCGGATTTCTAGCAGCCAGTTGCGCCGTCTGTGATGTCGCCTTTAGTTAGGGTTTATTTCGGGCTTTTAGGGTTTAGGAGAAGGCCCACTCTTGTAACTATAAAAAGGGGATAAAACCCTCATATTATACCAACTTTATGAATACGCATACATACACTTACCCCTAATGTATAGTTTTCTATAAACCATGTTTGTATCAATTGTTCTTAAAATTATGTGATATGGTGTTGTAAACCCGTTGTAATTCCGTGGTTATATAACTATGAAAAAGTTCAATTTTTGTAACCACGGATTTGGTGGTTTTTGCGTGGTTACGTATTTCATTTCTCCATTATACCCCCACCCTCCACCAGCCCACCCCCACCCTACCACTCACCCTTACCCCACCTTACCAATAACCCCCACCTCCTACTACCCCACCCTACCACCCACCACCCCAATCCCTACCCACTACCCCTCACCCCCACCCGACCACCCACTACCCACCCTCATCCCATAACTACCCACCTCACACCACCCACCCCTCTACCTCACACCACATACCCCTCCACCAGTCCCACCCACTACCTCTCACCACCACCTAATCCTACCCCACAACTACTAACCCCCACACTACCACCCACTACCCCCACCCTCATCCCACAACCACCCACTTCACACCGCCCACCCCTCCACTATCCCCACCCACTAGCCCTCACCACCAACCAACCCCTCCCCACAACCACTCATCCCCACACTACCACCCACTATCCCCACCCTCATCCCACAACCACCCACCTCACACCACCCTTCCAATGACAACCCTCACCACCACCTATTTTTTTTTTAAGTTTTTATTTTATCCTTTACCTGAGTTTTAGTTTATCCTTTACCTAATTTTTATTGATATACTGTATATAAACTAATTTTTAATTAAGAGTTAAGGGTATTTGAGTAACTTACAAGTTATTATACAATATCATACAACCAAATTAAATAATACAAATGTTATTAAACCACAACAAACAATATAGTCTATCCAAATATTGTGTTCATTAATACAGTACAATACAATACAACACCATACTGTACCATACCATACCGTACCGTACATTAATGAACCACGGGAAACAACCATCCAAACAGAGGGTTACTCTTGCTGTAACATCCCGAAAATTCGAATTAGGTATGAATGTATGAATCTAGTATAAAGGTGATATTTTAGCTATAAGAATCTATTTGGGATGAACTCGGGTGATAAACAGTCGTTTTGAAGTCAAACCAAAAAGTGAAGTTCTTAAGGCCTTCTAAATTCATCTAAGTCTAGGACAGTCTGTACTTATTTCCTATTTTCGGGTACTTGCGTTAGGAATTTGTGAACACTTCCTTCTTGAAAGTTGTAGCCCTTTGAAATACCTTTCCAACGATATATTATGGGGGTCAAGGCGACATCTGTACAAAAATTTATGGTCATTTTACGGAAGGATTACAGAGCAGTCCGTTCACGGGTCATGTTATACGAACTTGTTATACGGCCCATATAATTTTATACGGATCGTATAACTCGTCCGTACTTCATGAAACTTCAAATCGACGTTCTGTTTTCAGCCATGATAAAATATGGTCATATTATACGGACCGTATAATATGTCCATATAATTTGCGCCTCACTTTTGTATAAATTCAAGCCTTCGGTTCTTTTATTTCATTATTCACAATTCCAAGCCCTAGAAACAATCCAAAACATCAAGGTAAGTCAATTCAAACCCTTCCAACTCAATTCTAACATATACTCTAATAATCTAAGCAAGAAATCATTGTTCCTAAACTAGGGTTTTCAAGAAAACCCATTTCAAGGTTCAAGAATTCAAGATTTTGGAAATCTTCTTCAAAGTTAAAATCTTTAATTCAAGTTTGGAGCATTACCAGGTATGTAGAGTTGCTATCTACGTGTGGGAACATGATTGTTCTTCCCCACGCCTCATAATCCATAAATTATGATTCTCTACTAAAACTAGGGTTTCTACACCATGTTCATGACAACCCTAGGTCCATGTCCATGAATAGATTATGTATGAATCGCTATTATTCTATCATTGTGTTCTTAATAACTCCATATAATTATTGAGAATCAGTCTGTAATCCATGAAAACCCATATCTTGTATTCCATGGGTTCTTGCATGCATGTTTTTAACTAAGAATGATTATTTCATGAATATCCTACATGTCTACAAGTTTTCGTGCAACTATATTATATAATTGCTTTCATGCCATGATACAAGATACATACATGCTAAATACAAGCTATTTCATGAAACCATGTTTACAAGTTATTTCGTGAAATCATGATTACAAGTCAAGTACAAGTTAATTCACGAAAATCATGGGCTTCTTAGCCAATAATATCGTGTTCATGTATTTGGGAGTTTCATGAATTACCGAGAAGGCTTAGATAACCTGAAACTATGTAGCCACCGTAGGACAAGGATCGCTCCGCCCAGTTAGGACGATTCCTTAATTTTACACTGAATGGATCCATCAGGCACGTTACCACCTTATACCCTGGCAAGGTATGGGGGCTCTGCTGGTCCGGCGAGGTACCAGACTCTACGTACCCACGTGGTGATATCACATGGTCGGTTTATGAAATGCTCTCCCTACTTATCATGTTTTACTTATGTTATATATATATGTACCCATGCTCATGCTCATGCTCATGTTCATGTCCAGGTTTTCAGTTTCAGTTCTTATCATGTTATTCCATGTCCCATGTTATTTCTTTCAGTTGCTTTACATACCAGTACATTTAATGTATTGACGTCCCCTTTTATTGCCCGGGGGCCTGCATTTCACGATGCAGGAACTAATTTACAGGATGACGCATCTGCTCAGTAGGACAGCATTTGTATCGGCTTATTGGCGAGCCCCATCTCATTCGGGGTTTAGTCAACTCTTTATTTTATGATTAGCTATGCATCTAAGGTATGCTGGGGGCCTTGTCCCAGCGAGTATGTTTTCCATGTTCAGACTTATGTTAGAGGTTTCATAGACTAGATAAGTCAGTTATGCCATGTCACACTTTCGGAGTCGTATAGCCATTTTTGGCTCATTCATGTTATTTCCGCACTCATGTTTAAACAAGTATTTTGATTAAGTATTATGACTTATTGCATTTTATAAAGGCTCATCATGCATTCACGTTAAATTTCGCTCATGTTATGCCTCATGATGATTCAGCCAGCCATGTGGTTCGCTCGCTCACTGCAGTAAGGTCGTGTTTCGCCCAGGCCATGGTTCGGGGCGTGACACTTTCTTTGTAATATCCATCAAAAAAGTATAAGCTCTCGTAATTGGTTCGGGTTCACTGTTCAATGCACCGAAACTGGACCAATAATCCAACGAAGATATACACGAGTACAGGCTATCATTCTTTTTTTTTGTTTTACTCAATCAATTGTTATTTCTTGTTTCCTTACGTTGACAACTAATCAAACCCCATATCCTTTAAACCGCGTACAAATTCAATTGTTATCTTTTTTAGGGGTAAACAAAATTCAATTCTAATATTAGAAATGACAATGATGTTGAATATCTATTCTTTAGTTTTGCATTGGTTAGCCAATGAAAATACATAACTTAATTTTATTTTTTCGTTAATATTCAGTTATGTAATTAATACTTATTAGCCGTACTTATTTTAGCATGACTTAGTACTTTTAGATTATGATCATTTTCGTTATGTCTTATTAATTAGCCATATTTACTTTAACATGACTTTGTACTTTTAGATTATGTTCATTTTATTTTATGCGATTTCATTATTTTTTGTTGTGAATATTTTAGTACAATGTCACCTCTTATCTCCTCCACATTTTGTATTATTTTCTTAAAAAATATCTTAATTAGATAGTCGTATCTTAAAAGGACTAAAGAAATATTCGACTCACAAGTTATATCTTTTATATGAAGACTTTACCTGAAAAAAACTTGAAAAACCCGAGAAAGTGAAAAAAATCGAGAAAACTTGAGGTTAAAATTTCCGACTTCTATTGGTTTGATTTGGTTTATAGATTTAAAAAACCCGAAATAATTGATTTGATTTGGTATTTAAAAAACCCAAATCAATCCGGTCAACGTGCACCCCTAACGTCAATCATATAAGTCGTAGCTATTGGTTTCAAATTAGCCAAGGATCAGGTGTGGCAAAAATAACCCAAAAAATTCGCGTTTGTTTGCCGGTTCTTCCAAAATAGACTGAAAAAGCCAATTGAATATTCTCAGAATTCATTCAATATATCACATAACATTCTCAAGGTTATCCTCTGAAGCCCAAAAATATGGCAAGTCTAATTTTACTTTCTCATCTAAACAGATTTTTCTATATTTTCTTGAGTGGGTTTGGTTAGAACTGGTTGGAAACACCTAGACGAGGCAATATACAATTTTGAGAAAGATTTGGACTGGTTGTGGTTAAAACGGCTATTAACACATTAGGTGGCTCAGTCAAAAATAATTATACTAGTAGCTAGCGAATATACCAAAATATACATTAATTACGTATAAAATATGTATATCTTTATATATTAAAATTAATATACGAAAAATATACATTTTCTGGCTATATTTTGGTGGGCGGCTGTACAGTGTAAAAACGTTGTTGCGGCATGTGCACATTATGTTGCATATCTTGTATATCAATGTATATCACAAGCATTCAAGGATATACATGAGACACAATGATATACAAGTGGTATACGTTGATATATCGGGGGATATACACACCTAGACGAGGCTATATACATGAGACACAATGATATACTACCTCTGTCCCAATTTATGTGGCACTTCGAGAGTCAATTTGACTAAACTTTGAAGCTAAATTGGATTAGATCAACTTAATTTTTTAAGATTAAAATTTATATATTTGAAAACTACATGAAAAGTGCTATAATTTGCGACCTTTCTCATATCAATTTGGTTAAAAAATACATCTTAAAATGTTGGTTAAAGTTCTTGCAGTTTGAATCTCAGGAAATGAAAAGTGCCACATAAATTAGGACAGAGGAAGTATAAAGAAATATGCAGTCGTTTGGATAATTTGTGTATTGAGTTGAATTTCAGAACTTGCTTAATTTCTACTAGTATTATTTTGTTAAAATCTTCGGTTTAATTGCAAATTTACTTGCTGAAAATGCACAACTTAATTGCAAATTTAGGTGATAAAATAAAATATTTTTAGCTGTTGAATTACTTGCTGAAAATGTGCAACTTAACTGGTGATCACCGAGTGAAAACAAATAGAAGAAATGCGAGAGATGGAGGTTGAAGAGGTTGGCTTGGGGTTGCCTGGCATGGCTGATCTAAGATTAAGTCGTTTGAATCATGTCACTGATTTTAACATATGAGAGTTGCTTCTTTGTTTATGTATATAAAATATTCTTTTGTTTTTATTTTTTTTAATGTAACGCTTTAGGCTTCAAGTAATTGCAATGTTTGGGTATCCTCTATCTCCACAAAACTGAATTGAATTGGCTTATTTTAGTGACTTCCAGCCTTGGAATCTCTAGCTGATATGAGTGCATGTAACTAACCAATCTGATTGATGTATTGTGTTAAAGAGGAGAAAAGGACATAAATGGGTCCTTAACTATGAGAGTGGGTTCAAAATAGTCCTTTAACTATGCACTTAATGGTTTTAGTCCTTTAAGTTTGCCGCAAGTTAACAAAAATGGTCCCTTAATTGTGAGGGTTGGTTGAAAATAGTCCCTAAGTATGCATGTAACAGTTTTGGTCCTTTAAGTTCGCCAAAAGTTAACACTTTTAGTCTCCAACAAAATATTCATCGAACTCTGTTTGTTAGTTTTGACGAGAACTATAGAAAAAAAAATGAAAAAAAACAGCGAGAACTCACATTTAAAGGTACACATACTAAAGAAAAAACCAAATATCTCAGGACAAAACCGACGGACGTCAATCGATTATAGGGAAAACTGAGGAAAACCTACAGACTTGATAATGTCAGAAAATAGTGTCTCAAAAGACAAAGACCGACGGACTCTGTTGATTAAAACAGAGGGAGTCCATCGGCTAAGTAAAATACATTAGACTCATTTTTACTGAAAACTCGGTGTAAAAATAGTTTTCGTGCATTTTTCCTCGAAAATAACTGACGGACGCCCGTTGGTTTATGTTAAAAACAAGAAAAATCTAAAAAAAAATAGTGTCCCTTGATTTTATCCATCGGTTTCCGTCCATCATTTTTTCGCATTTAGTAGTGACAATTTCTGTAGTTTCTGTTATTTCTAATTTACGTACATAGTTTTGTGACGAGGTATTTGGCCTTATCTTTAGTAATATGTACTTATAAATGTGAATTCTCGCTAATTTTTCCTTTTTTTCATAGTTCTAGTTAAATCTAACCAACACAGTTCGATGAATATTTTGTTGGAGACTAAAAGTGTCAACTTTTGGCGAACTTAAAGGACCAAAACTGTTAAGTGCATACTTAAGGGACTATTTTTAACCAATCTTCATAGTTAAGGGACCATTTTTGTTAACTTTGGTAAACTTAAAGGACCAATATTGTTAACTGCATAGTTAAGGGACTATTTTGAATCTACTCTCATAGTTAAAGGACCATTTATGTCATTTTGCCACAGACTATTATGAGGGGGACTTTAAAGTTTTTTTTTTCCTTCTTATTTCAACCCGTGGTAAGCAATATCATCGCTGCCTGACTTTAAAGTTTCAAACTTCTATTTTTACTTTTTGATCTCCTGAGCATTAATTCAGCAACCCTCTCCACTTTATTTGGAGTTCAGAACCAAAATAACCTCCGAAAAGTGTTTTTGAACCAAACTACCTCAACAAAAAAATAAAATTACAAAACTGCCTTTAGCGCAGTAATTTACTGCGCTAAAGGGTTCCTTGTTTTTTTTTTTTTTTTGCCGTTTTGGTTAACCCCTCTTTCATTACACTTTTTAACGTACTTTGACCGTAAATTAATCATGCTTCGGGACCCCAAAACTTCAATATTTTATATAAAACCCTACTTATTTTTGTGCGATTAATAAGGTAGACTCAGTACATCAAGGATAAGAAAATCTTCGAATTGCCGTTTTAGTGATTGAAAAGTGCTTAAACGCCCTTTTTGTTTGAAGGCTTGGTGTCATTAGCTTTAAATTCTTTACGAATACTTAAACTTGTTCATTAATAATAAACCAAAAGTAGTAAAAATACAATCATAAAAAAAAAAAAAACTTAAAATACATTCATCAATTCATGCCCTTGAGTTGATGAAAAACTAAACATACTAATATTCTTCGAAATAACAAACATCATCATAAATTAAACTTAAAACTAAAATCACAACATTCTTAATTATCATCAGAATAGAAGTCCTCAATAACGTCCTCAGAAAAATATTGGCAGTTTCTTAAGACATACTTTTTTTCAGTAGATGTTAGTTCTCTACCGGTTGATGATGCTTGTTCTTCGGCAAACTTTAAAATGTAAAATCTACATCGTCTTGCCAGCATTCTGTTATTTTCTTTTCTAATCCTTTGCACGGCAAGCTCGCAAGTTTCTGGACCTACTCGAGGCATGGTTATGGAGTACCTTGTTGGAATTGGAGCATTGAGATTTTTCAAGTCACGAACAAAACGTTCTGATTCGGCAAGCCGATGTGACCATTCTCAGCGTAAACCGCAATAATATTCTCGCGAATTACGCTCTATAAGAAGGTGGGGATTTAGCTCATCTAATTTGAACTCACTGGTATCGCTCGAAAAACTGCTATGATTTAAACTCTCATCATCACTACTATTTGGTTCTTTTGGAAGGAGTAAAGACCAAGCTGAGTTTCTACTACTCGACATTGAATATGTTATAGTCTAATAACAAAAGAAAGTGTTACTTCTATAGTTTCAAACCCCCATGTACTCCTAGTTGGGGGGGGGGGGGGGGGGGGGGGGAGGGAGGGTCTTTATGACCCTACCTACTTACTTTATATAAAAAAATATTAATCTTCATCGGACATCTCACAGTCCGAATCCTACTTTGATCTAAATCTTGTGCTACCATGTACACCATATTCTACCCTAAGGTAACATATTTGCATCCGATTGTTCTCTTCGCGAAAACGGTTAAGAGCAAAATTAAACTCTTGTAGAGTTCCACAAGGCATTGACATAACACGGTTTTTTGGAAGTTTAAGCCCTACTGATGCTAACTTTTGCTCCAGTGCTGCAGCCTCTCTAACACGCCAATTCCACTCCTCTGTCATCATATTGTTGTAACGTTGGTTGTATCTTTCGTTCGGGTTGTTTGAGTATTCAAAATCTTCACCCAATTCCTATGTCCTACCCATTGCGTCAAATATATTTTCTGCAGTGAACGATATAACACGACTAATATCTCTAAATTGGTCAAAAAATGACATAGTAACTCAATTTTGTGTGGTTGGTAACTATTCGTCAAATTACGTTACATAATACTTAAAGTTTGATTCAAATTATGACAGTTGAGGTGACAAGATATTGCAGCGGTATAGCGCAGTAAAATACTGCATTATGACAGAATAACGCAGTAATTTACTGCGTTATACATATATGACGTAGCAATTTATTGCGTTTTCCTGACATAACGCAGTATTTTACTGCGCTATACTGCTAGGGACTGACATAGCGCGGTTAATTCATGCGTTATGCAACTCTCCGTACTTAATTTTATTTGACGTAACACAGCAAGACACACTAATTGCATGCATGCGTTGGTTCAATATTCAAACTTCAAATCTTATTAATACAGATTTCGAATGAGAGAAAAAAATTCAAGTTTCATCCAATTTTTAACACAAATTCTAAGTTTCATTCAGTTTTTGCATTTTGTATTCCTCCTAAATTAGTCAAAAAATGGAAGATGTTCCAAAAATTAAAGTTTCTTTATTCTAGGACGGACAAATTATATTCGAGGAAAATAATTTGCGCTATGATTCTCTCCCAAAATACCATGTTAAGTTTTCACTTGACTTAAAATTCTCAAAATTACTCCAAGCCTTGTATAATAGACTACAGGTTAGTAGGAGTGATTTTGATTTAAATATAATTGGAAATATCCAATGTCATTTACGCCGCAAGGTGTAACTAGTTATGGACAGTGGTACATTCAAGATGATGGTTCTTTGACAGATTATTTGAAGGCGCCTTATGATTATAAGGAATGCATAACTTTAAACGTCCTTGAAATGTACATCGAGAAGGCCCCCATTAATCGACTTGAATTCATGGCTAGGGCTCCTCGAGAAGCCCGAAATAGACCTCGTCGGGAAGCCCTGTCTAGAATTTAGGCCGAAGTCACTCAAGCGGAACCTACTTATGAACACAATTACCCTGACATGAGTACTTATGAAGGCATTTTGACGAGCCAAATGCCTCTGGATAGTTTAAGTTAGCAATTTGATGGGCAGTGGTAAATATTCATTTTTTACATTATTATTATTATTATTATTATTATTGTTATTATTGTTATTATTATTATTATTATTATTATTATTATTTTGGTCGAAGAGATAATTTTCATTAACCAAATTGGAGTTATGTACAACCTGCTCATTTGGACTTTTGAGACAGGATCTCATGCTAATCTATCACAATCATTCCGTGCTACGAGCTATTTAATTGCTAATACTATCTAGCAAGGAAAGCTATTAACTTCTTCTAACTTTTTACTCCATTTAGACTGCTTTTGACCTACAATGTGAAGCTGCAGTACTATTTCTCTTGTTCGGTCCTCTTTTGTTCTGATCAATTGCTAGAATCTTCTCAGGTTCCTCTCCCTCCAAATATGGTATATTGTAGCTGCAAAGAGGAATCCCAGCATGTGCCATCTTGTGTTTCTGCCGGTTACCCTTTTTGATACCCATTGGATTTCATTCTCCCACGGCTCTATCTGTCTAGTGATGCCCAGCCAGTGCACTAGTTTTTTCCAGATGAAGTTGGAGTAGGAACACTCAAAGAACAGGTGGCTGTGTGTTTCTTCAAGGTCATCCGAACATAATACACACTTAGTCTCCATCTGCACCCCCCATTTTGTTATTCTATCTACCGTAGCCAGTCTGTTTTGTATAGCCATCCACATGATAAAGTGATGTCTAGGTATCATACCTTTAAGTAGGGCCAATGTTTTCCAGTGGAATTTAGGCATTTGCGGTATAATAGCTATATATGCTTTTTTTATACTGAACTTGTTTCCAACCTGGTAGGTTTGGAGTTGGCTTATCCCTGTGTGGAGTCCTCTTCTGGATTCAAAGATCTTCCGCAGCAATCAACATGGTTGTTTAGGAGTGTCCATCTCTTGGATGCTCTTGTTCTTTATGTAGTGGATGTGGACCTATTGCACCCGCAATGTATCTTTTTTCTTAGTAATTGCCCATAACAGCTTGATTATAGCAGCCTGGTTCCATACCGAGAAGTGGAGAATGTTGAGTCCCCCAATAGATTTAGTCTGGCATAGCTTCTCCCAGGCAATGGGATGTTTCTTTGAGTTTTCATTTGATCCACTCCACAGGAAGTTCCTACATATGACACTCACTGTTTTATGTACCTTCTTCGGGAGGAGGAAAACTTGACTCCAGTAGGTTTGCATTTCAAAAAGGATGCTTTTAATGAGCAGTAGCCGTCTAGAATAGGAGAGCAGTTTTGAGGACCAACATCTTATCTTAGCTACAATTTTGTCAACCAGAGGCATGCATTGACTGATGGTAAGCTTCCTTGAGGAGAGTGGTACTCCTAAATATTTAAATGGCAGAGCTCCTGATGTAAAGTGATATTGTTCCAAGATCTGCGATTTCAGCTGGTCCGTGACTCCAGCCATATATCTATTGCTTTTTTCCATGTTCGCTTGCAGCCCAGAAAAAGAGGAGATGTGATTGAATGCATCCATCATCAGTTTTATTGACTGCTCATCTGCTTTACAACATAATAGTAAGTCATCTGCAAAACAAACATGAGTTATATTTAATTTCTTGCATTTGGGGTGGTGGGTAAACTCAGGCTTCTTGTGTAGTTGTTTTAGAGCTCTGTTCAGGTATTCCATTACTAGGACAAAAAGGTAAGGAGACATAGGGTCTCCTTGTTTTAGTCCTTTCTTAGCGGGGAACCTGGGGGTCAGACTACCATTGAGCAGTAATGAGTAGCTCACGGTAGTAACACACTTTATTATCAGCTGCACCATTTTCTCTGGTATACTAAACTCTAGTAACAGCATTTCAAGAAATTTCCATTCCACAGACTCGTATGCTTTCCAGATATCTACTTTGATTACACACCTGGCCGAAATTATTTTTTGAGTATAGCCTTTTATTAGCTCATGATCAAGAATGACATTGTCAATTATGTTCCTTCCCTCTATAAACGCAGATTGTGAGGGTCCAACTAAGTAGTCCACTACTTGCTTGAGTCATGCGGTCAGAATCTTGGCTATGATCTTATATAATGTGGAGCAGCAGGCAATTGGTCGGAATTCCTTCACAAAGCTAGGGTGAGTGACCTTTGGGACTAAGGTGACCGTGGTACAGTTGACTTCCTTCAACAGTTTACCTGACATGAAAAATTGAGTTACTGCCATGATTACTTCCTCTCCCACTGTCTCCCAATTATCTTGAAAAAATTCAGCAGGGTATCCATCGATGCCTGGGGCTTTGTCTGATGGTAGGGCCTTGACAGCAAGTACAATTTCTTCTCGAGTAACTGGGAGTAGAAGTTGTTGTTACTGGTTGATGGTTAAGCATGACCCATCTCTTACTAGCCTTGAATCCAGACCTGGCATAACCGGGGCAACTTGCCCTAATAAGTTCCGAAAAAAAGTCTTGAATTCCTGTTGAATCAAGTCAGGATCCGTGAGCTTCTGGTTCTATTCATTAAATATGCAGTTGACCCTATTTCTCGATTGCCTGGACTTCAACTGAGCAAAGAAGTATTTAGAATTCTCGTCCTCACTATGTATCCAAGTAGCTCTGGATTTTTGTCGTAGGATTTTTTCATGGATGTTGTCCCACTTCTCAATCTGCAGCAGTAAAGCTCTCTCTTCCTCTATCAGATGTTGATTGAAATAGTCTTCATCAGAGCCTCTTGTGTTATTTTTAGCTGCTCTTTCAGTCCTTGGATTCTCATTTCAGCTGCTGAGTAGGTTTTGTGCAGTTCCCTGGTATGTTCCTCTAGTATTTTCAACTTCCTCACTATGGAGAATATAGCATACCCCTGTACTGTGGTTTCCCATACCTGTTTAACACTTTGCTGGTATTCCTCTTGATGGAGTAGTACTGTTAGGAGTCTGTATGGTCTTTTTCCAGCAGCTCTATGCACTTCAGTATTTATCAATATTGGGTTATGGTCTGAGCATTCAGGAGGCATATAGACTGTACCAATTGCAGTGTATGCTAGGAACCATTGTGCATTTCCAAAAACCCAATCAATGTGACTGTATATTCTATCTTCCGACCCCCTTTTATTGTTCTAGGAGTAGTGTTGCCCACTCTTACTAAGCTGCCCCACTTCAATATCATCTACACATTGTTGAAAGTCTTGCATTTCTATATGATGAACAGGGGCACCATTTAGCCTATCTTCCATATGTAGTATGCTGTTAAAGTCACCAAGGATAAGCCAGGGGTGTTTATGGTGCCTTTGATCTCTCTTAGTTGCTCCCATAGTGGTCTCCTATCTGCCACTGTGTGCTTGCCATATACAAAAGTGATATAGCTGCTAAAAGTGGTATTTTTGTCCTGCACTTGACAGTGTATCACTTGTTCATTAGTGTAGACTACATGTACATCCACCTTTGCATTTTTCCAGCCCACCCATATCCTTCCATTCTCAGCATAGTTATAGTTGGTGATAAAAACCCACTCTTGCCCAAATTTCCTTTGAATTTTACTAGCCTTATTAGCCTTGACTCTGGTTTCGTAGCATCCCACCAAGTCAATTTTATTCTTCTTTAAAAAACTATCTAACTCCTTTATTTTGTAGGACTGATTAAGTCCTCGCATGTTCCATCAACATATTATCATGTTGGGTGATTTTGGGAGGCGTTGTTACCTTTGTCCACCAATTGAGTAGACTCATTCTGTCGACCACCTTCATTTATCTTTAGCACTGCAAACTGATTCTTCTGTACTAGTAAGGCAGGATCCAGTTGGTCAGGTTTCTTATAAACCTGCACTTGTTTTCCATTCTTACTCGTGTTCACTGGTCTCCTGTGTTCCCCAGTTTCAGTATTCTCAGTTGGCACTATGCTTTGCTTACCCAGATTTTGTGTCACGTTGTTGTGGTTGGTGGACGTCGTTCCTGCGTTTTTGTTTGTGGTGCCCCTGGTAACCTCCTCTCTTGCTTGCCACCCTTTTCTTACTCTGCCTCTCCTCACTTTCTTTTGTTGGTGTTCGGATTCCTTGTGAGTTTGACACTCATCAGTAAGATGACCAAAGTGGTTGCAATTTTTGCAGAATCTGGGGTTCCATTCATAATCTATTTCTTGTTCCCATATACCTTCCTCTGGAGTCTCAATGCCACTACACATAATAATAATAATAATAATAATAATAATAATAATAATAATAATAATAATAATAATAATAATAATAATTATTATTATTATTATTATTATTATTATTATTAGTATTATTATTATTATTATTATTATTATATTATTATTATTATGTGTAGTGGCACTTGAATGCTACTAATGATGTCGATTATATTATTTAGGGGTTATACACCTAATATGGATCATATCGGATGGTCCCTCAATCGGGATGGATGAATCAGGTTGGAACATCCTCAGCCTATCCAACTACTCAAAACGATGGTCCTCTCCCAAATTTCGGTGCAATTGATTACTATCGGTACGTCTATTTTTTTTTTAACATCAATAGTATTATTTGATGTGTAGTAGTTAAAATACTCTACTTTCTTATGTAGGGAGAATGTGGTGGTTGCACCAAATTATAGGCAAAGACCTGCTATGGATGGTCCGAATTATATAGTGACATCATCGAGCAATAGTGAGGAAATACCTAATGCGGAGGAAAGTGATGATGAGCCAAGCGAGGATGAGGTTGAGGTTAGAACTAATCCTTAATATCAAGTAGAACTGTTGCAAGACATGATGAATAGTCCGGCACACCAAGAGGAACTAAACTCACAGCAACCATTTGAACAGCAAGAGTCGACTCCGGTTCAGCTGCAAAGCCAATTTCAACAGCAAGAGTCGACCCCGATTCAGTGAAATTCCGATGAGATCCCTTATCTTGATCATCTTCAAGATCACCCAGATGCCTTTGTCTTTACTAGGGATGATAATCATATTCGGCGAAGTTTGTGGAAAGAGCCAGTGGATCCTTTAAAACAAAAGGCTCATATTGAAAAAGGCATGATTTTCAGCTCGAAAATATCATTGCAAAGGGCTGTTAAGATTTATTGTATCCAGGGGATGAGGGAATTTAAAGTTGACGATTCCACACGAAAACTTTGGCGATTGGTCTGCAAGCGAAAATATCAAGGCTGCGAATGGATGCTCCGTGGTAAGGAAACTGCTAAAATGATGTGGACTATTTCAAAGTTCTACACAAAGCACACTTGTGATATGGGTGACCTCCCAGATGATCATTGCAATCTAGATACCAATATGATTGCTCGTGTGTTAGTTGGCGACATTGGAAAAAATCCCAGGTATCCCCTTCGCCTAAGTTTATTTTATTTTTGGTGTTAATATAATGTTCCTCGTTGCTATATGATGATATTTCAACTTATTCCGGTTCCCTATTAAAGATTGTATTACAGTTGTCCTGAAAGTATATAGCAAAACTGTTAGTAAGAGGAAGGTGTATCTTGGGCGTAGGCGTGCACATGAGATAGCCTACGACAATTGGGAGTGCTCTTTCAAGAAGTTGCCGAGATACATGGCGGCTCTACAACACTTCAATCATTGTACTGTTGTTGAATGGAAGCTCAAATCGAAGTTTGGTGTGCCCGGCAATATTTTTGAGTTTGTGTTTTGAGCATTCAAACCATGTATTGATGGTTTTGCTCATTGTCGGTCTGTAATATCAATAGATGGAATACATGTGTACGGGGTATACGACATAAAGCTGCTAATTGTAGTTGGAATGGATGCAAATGGAGCTATATTCCCTCTAGCTTTTGCAATTGCAGCTAATGAGAGCATTAGTTCGTGGGGTATGTTTTTGGACTACTTAAGGCAACACGTTATTAAGGATCGCATGGGAATATGTGTGATCTCAGACAAAAATGCTGGCATATTGCACGATATGTTCAATTTGCAGGGGTGGCAGCCACCTTTTGCCTACCATCGTTATTGTTTAAGGCATTGAAGGCAAACTTCCAAAAGGCATATCGAATCCCAGCACTTTGCAATTGGATGTGGGCGGCTGCAACAGCAACAGAGCATCAGGAGAAGAAGTTTAACCTGCAGATGGACATTATTAGGCGGGCGAATGAGGAAGTCTTCCACTGGTTGAATGCAATTGACAAAGACAAATGGACATTACACCAGGATGAAGGTAGACGATGGGGTATGCTAACAACAAACAACTCTGAGTCATTCAATGGCTTGTTGAAATCTGCGCGGGGACTACCTGTCACCACAATGGTGAGAATGACTTTTCAGCAGGTTGTGGAGCGGTTCGTCAATAGATCAAAAGAGGCCAAAGCACATGCTGCAGCAGGTCTAAGATGGATGCCAAAACTGTCACAACTGTTCTAGTACCACAAAATATAAGGCTCAGAAACATGACCGGATGGAGTACAACTCTGCAGAGCGCATATTTGAACTCACAACAAGTGTGCACCAAGGTAAAGGAGATAACGTCCACACAATTTGTGAGATTCCAAGAACATGCACATGCGGCAAGTGACAATCATATCACCTGCCATGTTCTCATGCCTTCAAGTGTTTTATCGCAATGGGAAAGAATGCCTCCCTGTACATGGCTGAGGAATATACAGTTGAAAATTATGCGAGAACGTATGCTGGAAGGTTCTACCCATTTGGTAGTGAGAGTTATTGGCCACCGGATCCATTTTCAATGGTTGCAAATAAAACATTTATTCGTAAATTCAAACAGAAAGCATACTCCCGTATTCATAATGAAATGGATGTTCCACCGGGAGATACCCTCGAAAATGCTCATTTTGCAATTATGTTGGTCATGATAAGCGCAAATGTCCCTTATGACATGGTGGTCAAACTACATCTAGTGGTGAAGAAAACTTTCGTGGTGGTAGATCTAGCAGTGGTGTCACATCTCGCGGTGGTGGAACATCTCGCTGTGGTGGCGGACGATCAACTCAAGGGCATTAACTGATGAATGTTTTTTAAGTTTTTTTCTTTCTTTGATGATTGTATTTTAAAAAGTTTGGGTTTCTTATTAATGAACAAGTTTAAGTATTTTCATAGTGTTATGAATGATGCAATTAATTATTTTGAGATTTGTATGAATGCTGCAATTTTGACTAAAAAATAGTAAACTTAAATCTAAACCCAAGTATTCGTAAAGAACTTAAAACTAATGACACCAAGCCTTCAAACAAAAATGGCGTTCGATCACTTTTCAACCACTAAAACGGCAATCCGAAGATTTTCTTATCCTTGATGTATTGAGCCTACCTTATTAATCACACAAAAATAAGTAGGGTTCTATATAAAATATTGAAGTTTTGGGGTCCCGAAGCATGATTAATCTATGGTCAAAGCACGTTAAAAAGTGTAATGAAAAAAGGGTTAACCAAAAGGGCAAAAAAAAAATGAGGAACCCTTTAGCGTAGTAAATTACTGCGCTAAAGCACTTAACAGTGCCGTCCCAGTTAAGTGCTTTAGCGCAGTATTTTACTGCGCTAAAGACAGTTTTTTAACTTTTTTTTTTTTTTTGTTGGGTAGTTTGGTTCAAAAACACTTTTCTGGGGTTATTTTGGTTCCGGACTCCTTTATTTGCTTAATTTTATGTTTGTTATAAAAACATTACTCTTTTCGTCCTGCGTTTTATGAAAAAAATCTATCTTTTATACTATGTGCTCATAGTTCTAAAGAAGAGAGCAAAAATTAATGAAGACAAGCAAGTTTTTAATAAAATTATTATTGATATCACACCAACAATAATATGTATATTTAATAATATTTTGTCCTACACGTCAACATTACACCACATCTAATATCAGACTATAGCAATTCATTGATTTCAAAACAACAACCAACAGATTAATAATTTGCAATTCAAATTAAAATCAACATGTTCATTTCCAACATCCTTAACTTCAAATCTTTATCATCTTCATTTCATTATTATGGCGGCGACAGATCCAACAAATAATCCACATGAAAATCTTGAGGGTTTTTTGTTTCAGTTTCCAGTTTGTTCACTTTTGAATTGTTTAAAACCTTAATGGCATTCACCTTTTGCTTCAATTGGTCCATTTCAATTTTAACCGCATTCAATTGAGACTTTAAATTGTTAATTACAATGACCACTCGATCCGGTAACACTTCATCTCGACATTCTCAATAACCACATGAACTTACTTAGGAATAATTTCAGAGACTTTCCCTTAGGTTTGACTCCATTTCACTGACCTCCCTTGTGATTTACGATATTACCGTTTTCTTCCTTATTTTATTTTTTTTGTAACGATTCTCTTAGTCTACTTATTATTAATGTGAAAAATAATAAACCGACCGATTTTCCCTTTTCTAACATTAAACTCTTTTGATTAATTAATTTTAATGAATCTCCTTCCTTGGAAATCCTCCTCTCTTTTTTTCAGCAAACAATGCTTTTGTCATCCATGTTCTTCTTCCCTTTTAGTCTCTACATAACCCATTTTAAGAGAATCGAATTGGTTAATAACGAAGTCAAAATACAATTCTATAAAGTTTAATTTTAACAGCACTACTAATTAAAAGAAGAAATCACATTGATTCTAGAAGAAATTATAACTCAAACAACCAAAATCTAACCACACCCACAACCAGAAAGAAAAAAGAACAAAAATAAAAATAAAAAAAATATTAGACATTTCTCAATTAGATTTTGCATGATAGGATCCCCACTGGAGTTAATTTTCAAAGACTTAGATCTTGTTAGGTGACGTTCCCGGGTTTGCAACGATTTGATATTAATAACGAATTCAAAGTAAAAGTCTTCCCTATTAAAATTCATCCTTCATCTCTGGCTATTAGATTGTTGAAGAAGTTTGAGAGAGAATCTTTATAGGCTTTTTTTAATTTTGTTTTGAGTAATTGTGATGTTCTGACTTAAAGAAGAATTACTTAAATAACACTTGTTGAGATTTAAGAATATTTTAAAAATAAAATGTGTTTACAAGATAATTAAATAAACGTAAATTAGAAGGGCAAATTAGTCAGTTTGTAATTTTTTACATTAATAATAAATAGATTAAGAGAATTGTTACAAAAAAAAATTAAAACAAGGGATGTAACCGTAATATCATAAACTACAAAGGAGGTCAGTGAAACGGAGCAAAACCTGAGAAAGGTCTCCGAAATTATCCCACTTAGCCAACACAATAAAAACAACTTTCAATTATGAATCACTAAATAAAAAGAAAAAATCAAATTGCATAAAAAATCAAACCAACATTCACATTAAAAAGTATCACTTACTTTAGGTTAAGGACACTTAAAGAATCCCTTTTGGGTTTATAAGGAGTCATCAAAGTGAAGTGGTTGGCAATTTTTCCACAGTGACACTTCCTCTTAGAAGAAGAACTACTTTTCAACATTGCAAGCACTATTTTGTACAATCTTAACAACCTAAAGTATAAAACTAAGAAGAAACTAGACGACAGAAAAGGAAATTCAAGGACTGAATTAGTCTATGAAGAGCCATAATATGTGAGATGAATAAAAGAGAAGATAACAAGGTGGATTATAACTGGATGGTCGGGTGTTTAAAATTGAGTCCAAGCAAGACATATGTTTTTGGGAGAGAGTCAAATTTATACTTTAAAGTTTAAAATAAAAAGTATAGTACATTTTCTAGTCAAAAAGTACTTATATTTACTAAAAAGTAGCTAGATCACATTCATCTCCATCACTCTGTTACACACATTATTTATGGATAAATATCATTTACACCTCTCAAATTTACATTAAAAATTAAACTCTCTTAAACTTTGAACAATAGGCATTCTTCCCTTTTATGTCTTCTTATTTTTTATTTTTTTAATACCTATTTTACCCTTATATTAGAAAACCTTTTCTCTATTTTTTACTTCTTTAAAATCGTGATTTTCTTTCTGTTCCTTAATTTATGTAACAGACTCATCTGTAGGAAAATAAATATAATTTCGAACAAAAAAACAAAATGTAAGAAATAGCAATTAAGTATATATGTTAATGACGTTCTATAAAATATAATAAATGAGCAAAATAGTAAAAAAAAATTATTATTAATAGCAATCACAACGCTAATACATATTTACACAATTGAAAATATATAAAAGAAAGTGAGAACTTTATAAGTTTATTTTAATCCAAGTTGATGGGGACGTTTGATTATGTTGGGGGCGTAAATGATTTTCATTTTCTTTTTTCTCTCTGCTTCACACCCCCAACACCCCCACCCCCACCCCCACCCCCCCCCCCACCCCCACCCCCACCGGTCACAAAATCTGTCACATGTGATGTTTTTTAATTGCTCATTTCTCTTTTATTATTATTATTCATGTGTTTATTTTTTATATCTTACTACAATTGATTAAAAACACATCAAACGCATAAAGTGATGAACAAGAAATGAAGTAAAATGTTTATTTTTTAATTTTGAATGGTAAGTTAATTAATGTTTGAAAAACATAAAAGTTTATCTGTAAGTATAATTAAGAGTATTTGAAGGGTCAATTAAGGGTAATTGAATAATAGAAGTTAATAGTAATTCTATAGTTTTGGAATAAAATAAGGTTGGTGATTTGATTACAAAAAATGCATAGCTATGTATAAGTACTTAATTAATGGTTGAAAAACTTAAAAACTTATATGTACAATCAATGATATTGGATGAGTAATGCCTAAGTATATATAAGTCACCTAACTAATGATCGAAAGAAAACAAAAAGAATTATGTGTAGTATTCAAAGATTTGTTTCAATATGATACAATTCCTACAGACAAAAAAAAAAAGGATTTGTTTCAACAAAATCAATTTTATGGGTAAGATTCTTGCTGCTGCATGCACAATTCTTATCTACTTTTTGATTTTCAAAAACTAATGAAAATTGTAAATTGAATGGATTAAATTGATATATTGTGTAGATGTATTAATAGTCAATACGTAGTGTTGCAATACAAAATATTTACTTCCACGCTCATGTAATCTCTAAAAGCAATTTTTTGACTTCGGATGAGAATCAAAATCAAGTACATTTACACTGAAACTTCATGTAAATTTTGGCATAGCATGAAGTATAACATGACAAGGATTCAAAAGACTTTTATGTAGAGACTACAAGAAAGTCAACATATGACGTCATTATATGGATGTCGGCTAATGATACTTGATGTCGCATATTCACTTTTCGACAGTTAATTTACATTTGCAGTAATCTCGGAAGTTCCATGAGTCATCTAGTAATGTGACAGACTGAGTCTACTACATGATCCATTCAAGCATGTAATACTTTGACAATATGTCTCATCTAGTAATGTAATAAAGTGAGTCCACTTATTAATTCATCCAAGCATGGATTACACTGATATTGATTTCAAGACTCATCTAGTAACGTAACAGACTGAGTTCACTTCATGATCAACCCAAGCAAGGAATACATTTACATTAATTCCATGACTCATCTAGTAATGTAACAGACTAATGTTGCCTAATGTATATTAGTAGGACCTTATATAAACACAAAGTATCATTTGACGGTAAAGGTAACTATTTTACGATATTTTAAGGGTAAATACGATCATTTTCTTTTATCGGTTACTAATCATTTTCATTAATTACCAAAGGGAAGTCATTACAAAATCATAGCTGAGTTGCACATTCAGCTATCTCAAAAAATGAAGCAACACATAAAACTCTATCCTACATGCTTAGCATCAAAACTGCAGTTGGTTAATAAAACTTGCAGCCCTATAGGTGCCCTCGCATTACAAATATAAGATATCTCTTTGGAAACTCTATTCCATTCTCTACTTTTCTTCTCAAAGACTTGGTCATTCCTTTCAATCCACACAGCATAACAGAATTCTGTGTATAAGACCCTTTTCCATCTTAGTATTAAAACATAACAAAACTAAATAAAGAACACTGACTTTTAAAGTGATTTTGTGTTTTTTAAAGGTATAATATTACTTGATATGCTATCGCCAGCTATACCATCTAGAATGTTTGGTTATTACTAATATTCTGAGTTGGTATATCAAATATAAATGTTATAGAAATTTAAAATTATATGTATTTAAATCAATTGAAAAATAATTAAGAAGAATTCTACTATGTGATGGATTTAACTATATATTGATAAAATTAATTCCTCTCCGTCTCATTTAAAAAATTTCGTACAACTAGATAAATATATAGCGATGAACTGAAAATCCATAAATTGTTAAACATATCCCCAACATCTAGTAAAAATCAAAATAATAGTGTGAAGTTCTAAGGGAAATGGATCATATTTGCCCCTCTACTATAGAAAAAATGACTGAGTATATACCCTTTTGTTATCCTATCAATCCATATGTGTCCCTAATTAATAAAAGTGACTAAAATTTGTTCTTCCTCTGTTAACTTCCTCTATTTTAACTACATGGCATGCTAACTCATCACACCAACCCTCCTTCTTCCATCATCCAAAGTCACGAATACCTTCACCATATGTACTGTCATCAACAACATCAATGATGCTGGTGAATTATACCATAAAGTATAGTTGAAACTAAAATGAAGAAAAAATAAAAATAAAATATTTCAGGCTGAGGCGCGGATATCTCGTTTTCTTTAAGGAGATTCAAGCCCATTGCGGTATAATCTTCACCGGTCCAGCAGTAATATTCTTGGCTTGTCTCTTCCATGATACAACAGTCAGACAACGTCGTGTGACTCGAACAACTCCAGACTAACTGAAGAGTCAAAAACTCCACCGTTAAGAACACCTTCCTTCAACATAGAAAATACTCTCTTTTGTAGTGAATAAGTTGGAGACTTAGAATATGTTTCTTTCTCTCAACTCTTTCTTTCAATACTCCAACCTCACATTACAACATGTTTTCAGACTATAACACAGTTTTTTTTTTTCACACAACACATGGAAGAAATACCACTATTTATAGGTATAAAATTCTTCCATTGATTAAATATAAAAGTAGTGGGACAATAACTTTGTAGAACATGGGTTAGTGGTGGGTAATTAGTGGTAGGTTATGGCATGAGTTACACCACCACTTTCTTGTCAATTTATGACCACTAACATGATAAGAAATAATGCACTTTAATATTTTTATTTTAATAGTAAAATGCACATAAACTCCAACAATCCCCCACTTGTTTTAATATTAAACATAAGAGAATTAACCAATTTAGATGAAGGGAGACGATTATGCATAATGAAGGTGTGCTCTACATTGAACTTCCACTTAGTAAAACAACGATATCTACTCCAGATCAGTAGTGTGCTCGGTATTGAACTATGACTGCTTAAGGAAAATAAAGTATTACTGCTTACACATAGTAATCAAGGTGTTGACATAATCTTTAATAGCCAACACATTACGCCTTGTGCTATCCCGCTTTTCATGAATGTTTTTAAGAACAAACCCAATTCTCATAGGAGACGACGACCTACTTCCACTCACATAGATGAAATCTGTCAAGAGTACTCCTAAAACTTTAACACCCCACTCATATAAGCTACATATTTTCATTAAGAGTTCTTAGACAAAACCTCCATAGATTGTTACAAAATAAAAACACTCACATTATAGGGAGGGAATAACATGCATACAACGATGCATTTCACAAGAAGTCATCATATGATTTGTTCTTCCCATTGAACCTGGTTATATGATATCTAGTTCCCAGGTTGGGTTTTCCTCATATATGACTCATGAATTTATGGGTTTCAATTTCATCCCCTTCGATGTGTCCCAGACCCTTTTTCTTGCTAAGGCCTTAGTCAGTGAATTTGCAAGATTATCATAAGATTTAACATAATTAACTTTTATAGTACCGCCTTCAACCAGTCATGGACTTCCTTGTAAACAATTGCCAATTAGCTTTTGTCCCAAGAAGGGTAATCACAGACAACATCATTATAAGCCATGAGTTAGTCAAAGGATATAATAGAAAAGGACTGTCTTTGAGATGTATGATGAAAACGCATATGCACAAGACTTCCAACTCATTGGACTGGTACTTCATTGAACAAATACTGGTTGGAATGGTACTTCATCATTATGGCTAAGAAGGTATTGAAAATGATAGAAGCTATTTGTCGAACCTTCTTGTGGACTGGAGGATGTGAAGTGTCCAAAAAACTATGTTAGCATGGGAGAATGTTTGTTACCCCAAGACAGCAGGGTTTTTTAATGTCATTGACATCTTCAAGTGGTATAAAGCAGCTATGTGCAAGCATTACTGGAACTTATGCAGAAAGAAGGATAGGTTGTGGATCCAATAGGTGCACACCTATTACATTAAAAATCAGAGTATGGAGGACCTGCTTCCTAAACAAGCAGCATGGATGAAAAGGAAGATCTTCAAGGCACAGGAAACTATTGTTAAAGCTGGAATTAATTGGGAAGAGTTCCAACAGATAAATTCATTCTCTATCAAAACGATTTATAATGCCTTGAGAGGGGATATGCCCAAAGTCAGGTGGAGAAGACTCGTATGCAACAATATTGACAGTCCTTAATAGCTATTTCACTTAACGTTGGTAGCTCAAAGGAGGAGTTACACCAGAGATAGGTTGGCAAAGTGGAAGATCACAAATGAAGTGAAGTAGAAGATGAATCTGTTGAACATCTTTACTTCAAATGTAGATATTCAACTTCTATATGGGTAAAATTATTGGGATGATAAAAGATAATCAGACAACCAATGGGTTGGATTCAGGAATTGGAGTGGGCAAGAAAATACTCTAGCTAGGCCTTTTGTAAGTGGATCCGACACATTATCCTTTGACTTTACATATTCAATTGTGATAATTTCACTAGAGAGTAGTTGTCTAACGGTATTATGTCTTCGTCGTAGGTGACGAGATTTACCATTATACATAATGCTCCCAGCCCTTCCTATTGCCGCTTGACTATCACAATGTATGCATATAGGTGCCAAAGGTTTGGGCTATGCTAAAGGTAGAATAGTTGCTACTCAAATCTATCGCATGGTTTTGGCTAGCTATATCTACTCCATTTGGCAAGAAATGAACTGCATGGTATTCCAAGACAAACACAGAGACAATGAGGATCTGAACAAGGAGATTGTTCGAGGAGTTCATTGCAGGGGAAATTGTAATGCTAAAGTAGCAGCGGCACTGCAAGACCTAAATTATTACCCCTATACAGAATAGTTTGTGTGCAAAATGTGGTAGAAGTAGTTAAGAAACATTGTGAATGGGTGAGCAGTAGGTTCTAGTTTCAAATGTAAGGTTTTTTTTTTCTTCTCATGTACATATTCTCCTTGGATAAATAAAATGTTTATTTACCAAAAAAAAAATAGTACCGCTTGCTCAAATATGATCTCACAATCTCATCATATGTTTGGATTTACCATTGTAATAACGGTTTTTTACCCTACCAATAATATTGGTGCCATCACGATGAATTAAAATAGAAAGAATTGATTTTCAAAATAAGATATTTGAAATAATAAATTTCTCAATCAATTCGCTTCAACTAGCTAAAGTTGAAGCAATAAACTCAAACTCCATATCGACTTAGCAATAATACTTTTTTGCTCCCAACAAATAACATCAAGTGTTCTTATCTGCATCAAAAAAACCTTTTGAGTATAGCATGATATTTTTTTATAAAACAAGTCATAAATTTTCTTACCAAGTAAATATATTTGGCTTGCTTGTACCTGCAAAGTTCTTTTACTGCATAGGCTATATCAGACCAAATGGAATCAATCACATATCTCATATCTTCATAAAGGCTAGCATGCTCCCCCCTCCCCCCCCAAAATCTTTCACTTTGAATTGGAAATAAATAAACACTTCACAATTTTTTCAATATAATGTGACTGTTCAAGGAAAATTCATCACATGTTTTATGACATTTTTCATTCCAAGAATAAAATTTATCTCACCCAAATATTTCATTTCAAAATGGCTACTCAACTTTTTTTTTTGTTTCTTTGATAACACCCATGTTAGAGCCAAAAATCTTCAAACAATAACATGTGAATTATTCAACAATAATATATGCAATTATTACTTTCTTTTTGTTTTAAAACATTCTCAAAGATGCAGAAATCACATTTTCCATGATGAATTTTTTTCTCATTTCATCAACCCCCACTATTACGAAAATTTAAATACCAATTTATTGTTCATGAAAAGTAGTATCACTTATTCATGAAAAACATTAGGTAAATTTATTTTTTTACTTTGCTCCACTTGAGTTGAACAAGTAAAACAATACTTTACCCTTCCAGCTCTTAAAGAGAATAGTGTTGTTGAAGCGAAATGATGCCGTGATCGCCTATCTTGATATCTATAATTTTTTAAACCGTAACAAAATTGAATCTCCTAAAAATTGTTGGTGAATTATACTATAAACTATTACGGCTGAAAACTAAAATAAAGAAAAAACAAATGAAATATTCTTCTGGCTAAAGCGCAAAAGTCTTGTTATCTTTAAGGAGACTCAAGCCCACTGTAGTATAATCTTCACGGGTCCAGCAGTAATATTCTTGGCTTGTCCTCTCCAGGATACAACAGCTCGATAACATCGTGTGACTCGAACAACTCCAGACTAGTTGAAGAATCCAAAGCTTCACCACTAAGAACACCTTCCTTCAACATGACAAGAAATAATTCACTTTGATATTCTTATTTTAATATTAAAATGCAGATAAACTTCAACAAATCATCTACTCATTTTCCACGAAAGATGCGCAAATAATTTATGTTGGTTTGAAGGTGTTAGTGACTTTGGGTAGTGGTGGAAGAAGAAAGATTGATGTCGTAAATTGGCAATGTCATGTGGCTAAAATGAATGGGGTTAGCGAAGGAAGGGAAAATTTAAACCACTTTTATAACGTTAGGGGCACATATGAACTAATTAGAATTTACTCCTTTTTACCCATAATAAGAAAACTTAGTGAAGGGTAAAGTGGTAAAATTATAAATCTTTTGTATTATTCTTCAATTTTTATTTTAAAAGAAATGAAAGATAGGTAGATAGTTTATGTGTAATGATACATATGATGAAGGTGTTGGTAACTTTGGATGGTGGAAGAAGAATGATTTGTGAGGTGAGTTGGCATGTCATGTGGCTAAAACGAATAAGGTTAACGGAGAAAGGTAAGTTTGAGTCAATTTTATGACGCTAAGGCATATATGGACCGATAATATAACTAAGGATAATATTAACCTTTTTCAATAGTAAATGCGCAAATATAATCCTTTTCCCTTCTTTTAATAACTCGTTTTTTATTTGTGACAAAGAGAATAAGTGAGATTTGTGTTACAAACTTATAGTCAGTTTGGTTAAGCTTCTGAAAAATTAAATTGTTTCTTTTTAAAAAAAATTGTTTATTTTAAAAAGTTGAGGTGTTTTACTAGGTTTTTAGAGGGAAAAAAAGTATTTATGAATAGTTGCATAAGCTATTTTAAAGCTAAAAAGGTTGTTTTCCCCAAGAAACACTTTTGCAATATTGGCCAAGCATAAATTATTGCTCCAACATCGGCAAAAGTGTTTCTTAAATTAATTAGTCAAACACAAACTCATATTCTCCAAAAATATTTTTTAAAAGCACTTTCAAAAATAAACAAATTTTGAAAGGTTGGCCAAACAAGCTATTAGAATTAGTAATTACGGTAAATTTGCACTACAAACTTGGGATTAGTAATTAAGTTCACAAAAAGGCATTTTTGAAATTTATAATAATACTGTTGTCTTAAAATAACAAATTTAGCTTTTGTTAAGAAAAAATCAAAATAAGGATGGTGAATATAATATTTCAAACCACAGGGAAGACTAGTGTTATAAAGACTAATCTGGAGGGAGGTTAATTTTCCTAAATTTTGACATAAGATGTTTTTATACATATAATATTTATTAGGTTCTGTACAATATTTTTTTAGATTTTATATAACATAAAAATTAATCCTAATAATTCAATTTTCAAAAGAAATTTTTTAACGATCGATCTGGTTAGGTTCCGTACAATTTGAAAAATTGTTTTGATACCCGAAGTATGTTTTATTTGCAGGAAGCTGCCAGAAACAATAATGGGAAAGTTGTGCACTCAAAGTGGAAGAAATATTTTTGGCTTTGCTGAATACTTCTTGTGCATTTCTTTTAAATTTGCTAGCTGAATTTACCACCATGGAATTGAGTTTGATTGGCCTCTTAAGATAGATTCGTCATTCTTGAAGGAAAAATGGTTGGTTTTCATTTCGTTTTCAAAAGTTCTCTTGAATTATGTATTTGTTTGTTAAACGTTGCATCCATAAAATCTGGAGTTGAAATATTTCTTTTAAATCCTCCTCCACCTAAAAAAGAAAATGTTTTAAACCAACTTCAAGAAAATTAACTTTTTTTTTTTAAAGAAGAGAATTTGATGTTTGGAACTTGTACAGTAGCTTGTTTACGCAGTTTTTTTAATTGTTTTGTGCCAAACCGATTCCACTTTGAGCCTTCTCACTTTTCTGTGCGTAGACCTGTACCCTTCACTAAGCAACATATTAAGAAACCAAAGAAGTATGTATTTACGAGTTTGTGTTAATGCTTAGGAAGTACTGTATTTTATTCATGTGATAAGTCAAGCACCCCGACTGGACATTAGCTAAAAAGGGGAAAATCCCCATTCACAAAAACTGAATTGAACCCTCCATTCACACACACTCGGAAAAGAAAAAGAAAAAAAAAACCTTTAGTTATGCATAATATTCAATTTCGTTGATTTTAATTGTCCAGAGTTGTTCTTGAAGCATTTACTATTTCAAGCCCTTCAAAATTATGGGAGTTAATCACGTTATCATGGATGTAGTAATAACATTTAGAAGTATGATGCGAAGCTTGTGGTAATGTATAATATTAGATACTGGATTCCTTTAGCATTGGTACTAAATAGCTAAATAATGGGATTAACTAATGTTTAAACTGAAATAAAGTGGCGTCCATAGGATAACAATATAAACATGCAACCGTTATTTCGATTAAATTGCATAGTTCTTAAAAGACTGTAAGCTCTAATTGAATTAGCTCCCTAACCTAATTCAAACTAGACAAGGACATATAAGTTTTGAGTCTGTTGGGAGGAGAATGAAGCTCGACTATATAAACTAAATATTCTCAAATGATAATTGATTCCTAAAATCCTGTATAAAACGCAATTAAAATGTCTGACAAGGACAATAACAAACAATAAATAAGTTTAAAAAATTAACATTTGGAACTTCAAATTTGTCATGCATCAAACATTAACCAATGATAGTCCAACAAAAGATTTTTGAGAAGTAATCCAACTTCTCTCACTTTTCTATTTGAACCAACAGAAATATCCTGAACAACTCAAACCTTACTAAATGAACAGATATTACCAGTTCAGGCTAAGCAAAACATGATCATTCAAGGCTTTTGGCCACAAGTTACAACTGAAAGTGTACTCTCGACAAGTCATATAATACTTCAAAATTTTGGCAGTAGTCTGAAATTGGGTCGTCTTACAAAATTGGCAAATCCATGCCCTACTTTTATAATTTGTACAATTTCTTCCAGCAGGTGAAGCTAACTTGTTTTTGCTTAAAGAGAAGACTGCAACAATTTTAGGATTCTGTGGAAAGGGCAAAAATGTCCACCATGTGAAGGCACGATCAATTAACGTTTACCAGCTCAACATCAAATACCAGCCACGAATTGGGTGGTATGTCACGACCAGCACCTTTAGTCCCATACCTGTAAAAAAAAGACCATTGCTCAATCATGCAGGGTTAGCCGAAAACTAGGAAGACAGCTTAAATTCATTAGGCTAGAGAAATTCAAAGGGTGCGCCCAACAGGCGGAAACTACTAAATTGCTTCTGAAAAGATTAATTTGGTTTCTGAATTTCCTTTTCCAGTGACGCATGCTCTCTCAAGCAAGGGAACACTCTATTTAGAGCCATGCTGAGGATCTCCGTGCTCTTGCATTTTACAAGACCGAGACAGGCTTTCATGCTGTTGCACTAACAGAAGAATAATGACAAATGATGAATATACACGACATTGCAAACAGAAAGGAAACTGAAAATGCATACCCCATGGCTGGTGGGATTGTAATTCTTCTTTTGTCCCCAATGCGCATGCCTGATAATGCAATTTACATAAATATGTTATTCCTCAACAGCGAAAATATAACTATAAAATCAGAGAAACGATCAGTTCACTCATCCAAGTAAGTTACCATTTACACCGACATCCCAGCCCTTTATAACTTCACCAATACCTGCAAGCACAAAAACCTAACCTTAACACATTGAAATAAATAGAAGCCATCTTCTCATATGATCAAATATACTACCTAAACGAAATTCAAAAGGTCTTTTCCCAATATTGGAATCGAATATTTTGCCATTCTTCTTCAGCTTGCCAATATAACGTACACCAATCTGTTCAGTGGCAGAAACTCATTATCAATAATGGAAGTATACTCCATACATGTTCATCAAAGAGGAGACTACCAAGATCTCCTTGCTTTCCACGGAAAGTATAAAATGAAACAGCAGAGTGAGAGAACACATAATCAAGAAAGAAAACTAGACCTTCTTTCCTGGGGAAGCTCTTTTCCCGTCTGGCTTGCCCATAGCCAAATCCTCTATGACCAATCCATTTCCAAAGGACCTCACATGAGAAGGCTTATTCTCCTCTACCTCCTGTGACTCATTTTTCTTATCTTGTTCTGTAACTGCTGCTTTGTCATCCTGTTGATTTTTCTTGTTCTTTTTCTTTTTCTTCTTTTTCTCAGTAACCCTGGAACAATGTTTAGTGAAAGGATCAACACACAAGGCTTCTTACTAGTAAAAGCAATGGAGTTTAATAAAATATAGAATAAAAGCATCTGGAAGCTAGTCAGAATTCAGAAGTTGCAATTGGACAAGACTTTAAGCCAGATGGCCCCTTTAGTTACGCACATAACAATCCAGATTCACTCACGAAGCAGAATAGTTTTTAGCCTTGTTGTTTTCTTTTCTATTCTGCACTACAACAGAGCAGAACTTACTTCTCATCAGTTGACTTCTGACCATCATTAGCCTCTAAATGCGCCGGATGGGCAGTGCTCTTCGAACCATCCTCACGAGCCAATTCCTCCCCATCCACTAACTTTTTCTTCTTATTCTTTTTATTTTGCTTAGCATTGTCTCCACTGCTTGTAGGATAAGAAGAAAACTATCACTAAAATAAATCAGGAAAGCTATCAGATCTAGAAGATAGAACCTTATATAATACCCTGAAGAATTTAGGTCATCACCATTAAGCAATATATCCGCATCCTGAACTCAAATCACAATATACTCTACAAAGTAAAATGGTTTTCACCTTTGATCATTGGCTTTGCTAGTATCATCACGAACTCTCTTTTTTAAGCCTTTCCTCTCATCAACATTATCTCTTGCCTTCTCATTTATTGCTTCCTCTTCGGTATCCTGATCTTCAGTTCCATCTGATTTTTTTGATCTCACTGATTTAGTTTTGCTTTCACGGGGAGCAGATATGGGAAAGCCATCCTCATCTTCACTCTCCAGCAGAGCACTGTCAGTATTACCCTCATCAGTCCCATTTGACTGATTTTTCTTCTTCTTTGACTTTTTGGATGTACCATTTTCATCTGTAGGCTTTTCGTCCTCCAGTATCTCTTCAATTTTCACTTTACAAAATGCAAACAAAATGTAAGGCATTTTACAAGGAATTATGCATTTCACCGGAAAAAATCAAAAGAAGTAAATGAGTTGAACTTCGCAATCAGTGATTTGGACATTTTCTACTACTCATTTTCAATTTACTGTCATTAAAATCCCACTCAAGATATGGAAAGCAAAGTTTTTCAACTTTTTTGAATGGAAAACTGAGCATGGTCCAGGGATAAACAGAAAAATATTCAATTTTGATAACATGATACCACATGTAATCTGAATGGATCCTCATTCTTAATCACATCAGTTAACAATTGAGTTGCAGCATTTTTGCCAAACTAGTAACACCCATTCTTTCAGATTTTGATCTCCAATCAAAATAAGTTTCAAAAGTCATCCTTGCTTGCGTAAACTAAGTGCCCAGTCAAAGAATGCCACATCAATTGGACGGAGGAGTAATAAATTTCAAATTTTGCGTTAATCCTCCTCTCTCCAATCACTGTACATGTTCAAAATGGGAAGGAAAAATTGCAACTTTAACGTACACCATTGGCAGTTTTCTTCCAAGACCCAAAGAGAAAAGTATAAAGCAAAGTTACCTCCACTGTTGGGAATAGGGGAAGGTGGGTACATGCTAAAATCATCATCAGATGAGCCATCCTCGTCTTCATCCTCCGTGTCATACTCAAATTCGATAGGATCATCACTATCACTCCCAGCACCTTCATAATCATCACTTTATACCAATGTCAAGGAATACAGAAAATAGATTCAAATCTTCAACAACAAAAATATTATTTTATGTGATTCCATAAATCAAAAGGGTAAAGTTCAAGCTGATTAAAAGGTAGCATCTTTAAGGATACGATCCATTTCCACAGCAATCCTCGCTCTCTCCATAAAAGAAACCAGAGAGATGAACGCTGTGTGAACCAATAACTGAGAAGGTAACATCTTCATCCTCCTCAAACTCAAGATGCAATGGGCATGTCTCCAATTTTTCAGGCAGAAACGAACACACGTAAATCGGCTCCTTATCACCTACTTTACATTGAACTATGCATTTTTTGTTTGTCGAGCCATTGCCTAATGTTGCCTGAATCACTCGGAGAAACAAATAAAATAAGCATAACAGTAAAATAAAGTAGCATCAAAAGAGTACAAATTGACATGGGACGCCAGAAATACAACCTGAAGATTTCCAAATAAGCCAATTCAATTGCTTATGCACCAATATAACTCAAGGAACTATCTATCCCAATTTTGGGCGTAACGAAAATGTTAGAACACTTAGGCAGAGGATTATGCTTTCTACACTAAAAACATAATACGCGGAAAACCTAAACAATTTATCTAATTGTTCTCTTTGTTTGATAGAATTCCTATGTATTCTGACCGAAAAAAAAAATCCTCTATGTTGCCTAAGAAATAACACCTACAAAGTAATTGATGTATTTGACATTTTCAATAACCCGATACGTAACAAGCATCAATACCACCATTTTGCAATGGCAGCTCAAAACACCAACTCTAAGCATTACAATCACATTGATGAAGATATACGTAAATTACAAGAATATAAAAATTCAATTTTCTCAAAATACCATCAAGGCCAAAGATTTTGCATACTAGAGTTTTCTTAAAATAAAAATAGAATGAATCACACGAACATCTTCATGACCCAAAATAAAAAGAAAGAAAAAAATAGCAATATAAGCAAACCTGAGAGACGTGAAGTCTTCCTCTCTGTTGTTCGAAATTATGAATGAATGGTTTACCAGGCTTTAATTCAACTCCTGGAAGCAAGCACAAAAGAAAATGAGAGAAATATAAATAATGCACTCAGTGGAATTGATATATGAAAATGCTAAAGAAAGAGACAACACTAACCCCAGAACGCCATTGCAAAAGGAGAATTGGGAGCTGCAGGGTTTTTCCCTAAAACCCTAAACAATTGACCCTTCAGTTTTCCTACTCGCTTAACATCTTTAAAAAAGTATTTGTGGGCCTTTTGGATACACACAGAAAGCTTGGCCCATTTCGAAGTTACTACAACCTTTGGGCTTTCAGGTTCAGACAATTGAGGGACTTGTTTTGAGGGTCATTCACCCCTCATAGCAACTAAAATAAATATTTCGCAGGACATAAATTTATATTTTGAGAAATCTACATGGTATAGTTAATATTAGAATTTATTTTTATCTAATAGCTATACTTTAATTTATTTACGTCTCATAGCTAAAAGATGTGTATCACTTACACTCCATCACTAAAACATACAAAAAGCAACCCTGTAGCCACATTTTTTTCTCTCTCCCTGCCCTCCCTCCCTCATTATCCATCTGCTTAGTTCTCAGCATCTCTCTCTCTAAAAGTATTGGATTGAAAGGACAATTCTTAGTTGGCTTTCTTTATAATAACGCGTATTTCCCTTTGTCCGCACACGTTTTCCTCTCTTTCTCCTCTCTGATCTCCTTTGCAAAATCCAGAAGAGTTTTTAGTAGAGTTTTTGACCCTTCTCTCTCTCTCTCCTCTCCCCACCGTATGTACAGGACTCTTCGTTCCCTACTTCTTCTTCGTCTTCTTTGTCTTGTTGCTCGTATTCTTCATAGAAATTAAGTTCAAATCTCTGAGTAATTCTCAAATGGGAGTGTAATGGCGTTGTTGTGGCTCAAATTTACCCGGCGGTGATGGGAGTGAAAGTGGCGGTGATTTTTTAAATTTTCTGGTTGTTTTGTCGTTTTCAGCAAGCATGGTCGGTGTTTTCTCGCCGCCGCTAATACCAGATCCGGTCGTTTTTCGGTGCCGGATTTGGAAAATAATATTTCTTTTATGAGTGTATTCATTAATTTTTTAGCATACAATGCAGTGTATTCATTAATTTTTTAGCATACAATGCAGTGTTTTAGGGTGTATTTTATTTCTTGTATTTCGTATTTGAGTGTATTCATTAATTTTTAGTGCAAAAATGTGTTTGGGGTGTATTTTTGTTTCTTGTATTTTGAAGGATATTCTTTTGTATACAATTAATTTTAAATATAATAAAGTGAATACAGTGTTTAATGTAGCTATAAATGAATACAGTTGAGTTGAATACATTTGACTTGGATTAAACTTAGTTGAATACATCTAACTTGAATACATTGGAATTTGATTTGAATACAGTGAAATTTAATTTGAATACATCAAAATCTGACACAACCGAATTTTGAATACAATTCGAATTTTGAATACAATCTATTGTAGCGCGCGTCTACTGTAGCTACGAAATGTAATTAGCTAAAGTGTAGCTATGCCTAAAAAATAACCCCTAAAATGTAGTCATTTATGTAAGTTTTCCTTATATTTCGTATCATAAGGTTCTAAAGAGGCATGAGTGCGGTTGCTAAAGGAAAAAATTAGAGACCAACCCATTTTAAGGTCAAAACGTGCAATTTTAGGGTCATTTGTACTTTTGTCTCTTTTTTGTGTTGGTATTTAATTTTTGCCCTTCAAAATTAAATTTATGCCTAGAGGGATATAAGTTACACGTCATAATATTCATAAGTTATACCCGCATCCCTAAAGAACTTATGTCCCGCTAGGCATAAGTTCTATTCTGAAGGCCAAAAAATAAAGACCAACCCATTTGAAGGCAAAAATTAAAGACCAGTACATTTGAAGGACAAACCGTGCAATTGCTTCCTTTATGCTTGTTTTGGGGAAATTTGCACCATTGTCCATATTCGGGAGTGGTCTTTAATTTTGAGCCCTCCAATTGTTGATCTTTAATTTTTGTCCTTCGCCTACAATATATCGAGATTTTGAGTTCGAACCCCGATTCAGTCAAAAATAAATCGCAAGGCAGAATTTCGTTGCAAATCAGGCCTTTTGTAGAATTCCAACAGCGTAAAAAAAAATTATGCCTTGCAAAATTTCGCAAGGCAAACTTTTGCAACTTTTGCCTTAAGGCAAATTCTTCCTCGAGGCAAATTTTTGTCTTAAGGCAAACATTTTCCTTAAAGCAGAATTTTCGCGATGCCTTGTCTTGCGATTTTTTTTTTTCACTGAGCAGGTGTTCGAACCTAGAACCTCGGGGTATTTTCGTCCACCTTTTTAAGCGAAGGCCAAAAATTAAAGACCAAAGTGTTTGAAGGTCAATCCCTGCAAAAAATATGCATGTTTTATCATTTTTTTTGTGCGGAGTGGCCTTCAAATGCACTGGTCTTTAAGTTTTGTCCTACGCCTAAAACTCCTAGGTTCCGGGTTCGAACCCCTGCTCAGTCAAAAATTAAAAAAAAAATCGCTAGGTAGAAATTTGATTCGCAAGGCAGAGTTTTAAGGCACCTAAAGATAAAATTCTGCTTTAAGGCAGAGTTTTGCTCAAAACTCTATCTTAAGGCATAGTTTGCAGGCAAACTCTGCCTAGCGATTTTCTTTTAATTTATGCCTGAGCAAGGGTTCGAATCCGAAAGCCTAAGATTTTAGGCGAAGGGCAAAAGTTAAATACTTTTATTTTGATGGACAAAAATTAAAGACCACCCCAAAATACGGGTATTACTGCGAATTGATCCTGTTTTATTAGCAAAAGCCCATGAATTATAATGGACCACTCCTTCAGTGTATTCACATTCTTGAACTTTTTGGGCTTCAGTAATACTACATTTATAGGTGATATACTAAGGGGACGTTTGGTTTAATAACAAGGTATGCGATGATTGTAACATATGAATTAGTAATGTTGGGTTTAATAATATAGAGATTAATTTTTATCGGGTGTTTAATTTGTTGTACTAAAAATTGAATATATAGGGTATAACTTAAGCTTCTGTTGATTAAACATTGTACAAGGTCTGAAAAAGGAGTTCGAGGAGATCAGAGGCGAATCCAAGGTTTCAAGAGGATGAATTCACTTTAGATTTTTTTTTTTTTAAAAGATGCAAAATTGCATTTAGTAGGGTTCAATCCCACAACCTTAAGGGATTAAACACAATACTTACCAATGCTCCACTCAGTCTAGTTTGACCATGTGTTCCTTAAATTAATATTAGATATATTTTAAGGATTATACACTTAATATACTTAGTTTAGTCGGATGACCATGGGTTCACGTGACTCATTTTTCATACATGGATTCGCCCCTGGAGGAGATCCACAAGGGTAGTTTTGGCATTTTGAATGCTTTATGATATTGTTACACCACATTGTTCTTTGTATAAATATCAATTGATTCATTAATTTATACTAGGATTAGTTACTCATAATTTAAAACACTAACCAAATATTGGATGAAACAATATCAAATCTTAAGACTAATTAATCTGGATCAACGTTATTACCCTACTCCAGCTTTTCTCAATCACACCCCAAATGGCATTGCAAACTGCGCGGGCGACGGGATGCAAAGGTGGGTGGTGATACGTAATGACCAACAGAACATGTAAGATTTGGGCAAACATTAGTCAATTTACGACGACACTTTCTTTAGAAACGCGGGATCTTAATATTTTTATTCGGAAGGTTAAAAAAAATTACCCACCTAATTGTATTCATATGTAATCAACGTTGGTAGATATATACTATATAATAAAATAAAATATATGTATTTATTATGCTGTAATTATATTCATTAAAAATTACTTAGAAAAATAAAGCTTGAAATTATTTATTATTGTAACTTTATTAGGCTATTGTGTAATATAGAAATCCCGTAAAACAAAGGCCAGAACAAAGGAATACTTGTGAAGCAGGCCCATAAAATAAATAGAATTTGTTATACTATTTATTTTATAACTCATGAATTTCAACAGCATTTTCACATTTTTTTTTGCATTTCCATAACGGCCGTACAAACTTAAATGTTGATTCAGTTGTGGTAACTCATAAATAAGTGGGCATATGGCAGCACAGAAAGACCATTTCTCCTTGCTCGAGCAAACATAGAAACCCCAATACGGTCAAGTAGCATGTTACACTTCTCTTTGCTTTTTTTTATTTTTTTATTTTTTTTTATAATAGTTTAAGTTACATACACTTTAGTGTAATTTTTTTTATATCATTTGGTCATATTATTTGTTATAGTAGGTACTAGTATTTTTCTCTTAACATTAAAAATCCCCCATTTTTGTGAGTGTTAACCATAGATATCTTTTGAATGACTTAAGAATATATATATTTTTTACGGAAAAGGATAAAAAATGCCGTTAAACAATGCGAAATTGAACGAAAATTGTCACGACCCAACTCGTGGGTCGAGCGGGCACCCACTCCATCCCCCTGGTGGGCGAACCCTTCCCTTTACTTAACCATTTTTAGTTATCACATGCGGAAATTAATTAATAAAAGCAGTCTCAATATCATAGATAAACGCTATGTGCGAAAATACAAACGACACCCCAAAGATCTGTCAAGGCATAGTACAAGAGCCACTACAAAACTACGTAAGTCTGAAATGATAAGTATGAAATATTGTCTCGAAACAGAAAGACATATATCATAAGAGAAGAGTTTCTGGGCGTGGATCTGGAACATGGATTACCCTGGAAACTAGAATAAGGAGTCTTGGGAATCACCCACTAGGTGTTGATGTGGATCCTGTGATGAACTCTGCACTCAAAAAAGAGTACAACAAGGTAGTATCAGTATAAACACTATGTACTTGTAGGTATCAAAGGCCAACAACAATTAGTTTACATATTTAAAAGACAAAAATAAACAAGTAGGTAGATAAGCAATCGAGCATAATCACTAAGTAATAGGAACCACAATAAATCTCCATAATCTCAAGTCATAGCCTAGGTGGAAGTCTCTACTCCTCGATTCCGTCAAGTCTCTAAGTAAACACCTTACAAGTAAAGCATTAACTCAATGAATTACCAACCAAGAAATCAATGTGGAAACGTACCATAATGATATAAATGAAAATAACATAATCAATGATATGAGTGGATGCAATATGAATGCATGTGCGATGCAATGCAATGCACTAGCCAACTGTCTCATACCGTACACACATCCTACAGATGGAAATCCTCCATGTCTCGATAGTCATGACCCATGGGGGACCTGCGAAGTCCATGTACCAGTCACTCTGCACATAACCCAAGGTGGCTTCCGCAATACTAGCCACTGCGCACACAACCAGAGGTGACTTTCGTCTTTCACTTTCTTATTATACGCTTCCATAATCTTTTTCCATCAATTTTTCCATTGGAACCACATCACATTATCATGAGGAATGCAGGATGAAATGCATGCATGAATGTCGAATTCAACAATAATCGTAGGGGTGAATCCGTAAATCAACTACCAATACACACTTATCCCCAAATCTGTGCAATGCCACGTCCGGAACAATTTCCCTTCGGACCACATAGGTAACATCAAATAATATATGCATGAGATACCATATGAAATATGCATGTAGCAAACACCACTATAAGAAGCCTCGGATGTTTCACTTCCTCACTTATCATCATCAGTATCAAGTCATAGTTCAAACCAATGTATCAGATGAATTAAGAATGCATGCCGTACAAGATAACCTCATTGACTATAAATCATAATCATGATCTCACTCGCGTCTTATCATAAGTACATTACAATTTCAACCTAAATCATTATCCTTTCCTCTTTTCGGTGATAAGTGACATAATAAGAGAGAGATGAATGCATCGCAAAACACAACATAGTAAATAGAGTGACAAGCCCAACATATCACATATGGTGACAAGCCCCATCACGATAACAAGGCAACAAACCCACATAGTCAACAACAATACCAATCTAGAAGTATCCATCCCAACTTCATACCCAAATGCCTGAAATGCTTTCCTCATCAATAACTAACTCCCACGTATGCTTCACTAATTGGAGTCTAGCCGAAAGGTAAGCCGTAACCTACCTCGATATCGAGCTGGTGCCACGAACCATCAAACGTGATCCCTGGCCTTCTGACGAGTCTCCAAATACTCAAAGTCTAGTCATTATCGAAATCTAAGTCAGAAACAGAGATTAACGATACCTATATTGCTATACATTCGTTCAAATCGAAAATCAACTTTAGAAAAGGGAGAAATCGGACCCATAAGGGTAAAACGGGAATTTCAATAGTGGATATGGTAATCCAATGTTCTAGAAGTTCAATTCTACTCTCCAATTGCTAATTAGGATCAATTAGTGATCAATTTAATCATTCAAAAGAAAAACCCAATTTAGGCATAAACCCTAGTTTTCCATAATCAATTCTTTAACCCAAATCAGAGATTCAAGCTTATTATCTACTAATCCACAAGATTCAATGATTAGAATAGCAAGATTCATCAATTAAACTAATATTCATAGCTTAAGATTCAAATATCAAACTAAAGGTTAAAACTCATCTTCTCCAACTAGCCTCATTAGATTCCACCATAGATTCTAGCTTTAGGAAGGTAAATAAACATGAACAAGGTGAAGGAAACTTACCTTAAGATGAAACAACTCTGAATACTCCTCAAATAACCCTTGAGTCACCTAGAGAATTAATTTTGGGAATGGGAAAAGAGTGGTTCGAAATGGGACATCTAATGTTTCTGATTCAGCGACGTCCGCTCCAGCGGATAGGGTTCCGCTTTAGCAATCTCGCCTCGGCAGAAAACCATCCGCTGAGGCTGATCTCATTAACATGACAGGGATTCGCGCCCGAGGACTAAGCCTCGTTGGGGCGGATCTGCTGAGACGCCGACATTCTCGCTAGGGCAAGACACCAGAAACCAGCAGAATTCTGGTTTTCACCACGTTTCACCCCTAATCCCGACATCTACCCGAGACCTCCCGGATACAAAATAGATATGCACACATGCGTAAAAACACCCTACAAACTCACTAGTGGCCTTAGAATTCCCAATGGGGTCTATTTGACCAAGTCAACCCCCAAACGGCTAAAACTAACTTTCCAACCATTGGTACAAATCCTTCCTGAATGCCTCAGGAATTGAACTGAATTACCCCACCAAGTCATAATCAACCGTCTGGACCTCATGGAATCGTCGAATTTTCAAAAAAGGTCTATTTACCTAAAAGTCAACTATTGGTCAAAGGTTTTTCACTTTAAGGCTCTAATTCTCATAAATTACAATAAAACTCGCCCGATTACTTTGGGAAACGTGTCGCCCATCCCTGCATTCAAAATTATACTAATAGGGCCCGGAGAAGGGTCAACAGAGGTAAATGGTCAAAAATGCAATGACGACCAAACAGGTCATTACAAAAATGTTCCTATGTTAATAGTTTGTCCGAAAATGCCTTTTCCATTAATAATGTAATGGCCTGTTTGGTCGTTACTAAATATCCTTACCATTTCTCGAAATAAACCTTGTTTGAGTTCGCACCGATAGTTGTAACGCGTGGGGTTTTCCGGTAAGGATGGCTTATAGTCGGGTTGGAAAGGAATTTAAACAACTGAGGATCTCTGGATTCAGTTGTTCCACTCCAGTGATCTTGGGGCTGCACCGGCATTCCCTCGCCCGCGACACTTCATCCGCTTTAGCAGAATATGGTATTTTAAGTTAGTTCGCCTCTGCGGATCAATTCTACGCCGAAGTGAGCCTACCTCAGCGAGCCTCCTTCCTCCTCCGTGAAAATAACTGAATCTGACCTGGGATTTATTTCTTCATTTCGAGATTGGACCTCATATTACACCAATATTCTTCTAAAGCTAGTCGGAGAGAATTTCCAGTGCAAACCTATGGTCGTTGGAGAGGGCAAGTCTACTCTATCTCATTTCTTCCATCCATATTCCTTATCTTCCATTGTTATACCTTCCATGCTTAAGATTGAGGATTGTGGGAAAACTTTGTGACTTGTAAAACCTTAGGTGGATAAAAGATATCTAGAACTAATCTAATGGTGGATTAAGGGTAATGAGTTATGCTTATCTTGGGAAGAACAATTCATACGTTTATCTCTAATCTTATTTTGAATTTTTCAAATGGGTTAGTGTATGGTTCTTCTTGAAATTAAGGGTTTTGGTAACGAAAGGAGTTCACAACTTACTTGGGGCAAGGTAACCATGGAAATTAAATTATTAATCATGGGAAGACTTAGCAAGCTAATATAAGGGGAAAGTTCTAATTTTCACTCTTGTAGGCCCGGGGTCGTTAGTCCTTGAGTTTCTTCGAAACCTTCTAGAGTTGTAATGAGCCAGATAATTATCTATGTGATACTTACGTGATTTTATTATCTTGTTAGACCTCTCTCATCCCGGTATCTCCTCGAAGAAGGAAGGTGAAGTTCGAGTGGATGTTCGTGGCACCTGTTTGGCTACGAGGTAGGTTACGACTTACTTGAGTGTAACACCCCGTAAATTCGAATTAGGTGTGAATGTGTAAAGCTAGTATTAAGATGATATTTTAGCTATATGAATCCATTCGGGATGAATTTGGGTGATAAGCAGTCGTTTTGAAGTCAAACCAAATAGTAAAGTTTGTAAGAGTTCTCAAACTCGTCTAAATTTCGGTAGGTCTGACTTCTAAGCCAGTTTCGTGACAATACATTAGTAATTTGGGAAAACATCATTCATGAAAGTTTTAGGTATTTGAAATACCTTTACAACGGTAGGTCGCCCAGCTCCAATGGATCTACGTGCTAGGTGTTATGCCCATTTTACTGAACTCTGTCGGCAGTCATGACACCCTTGTGTTGCAAGGGTGGCGCGAGTTTTCGTGTTACAGACCAGTTTCTGGGCTTTTGCAATACACTTGTGACGCAAGGGTGGCACAAGGAAGGCTCCTTGCCCTGGCCTTGCAACGCAAGGGTGGCGGGAGACCTCGTTTTGCTGGTTCCGAACCCTATAAGTAGGCGTTTGGACATGTGATTTCATCTCATGAAATGAAATTATGAGATGAAATTAGCGTTTGGACATACAATTTCATCTCTGATTTCATCTCATGAGATGAAATCTCAAATCATCCAAAAAGTCATGATTTGGGATTTGAAATTATGATTTCAAAAAATATAAATGTAAAATTTGACCCATACGTTTATATTTTGTAAAAAAAAAGACCCATAAGTTGGTAGATATATTTACCAATCATGTTTACCAACCATAAAATGGTAAATATATTGTCACAAAAAGCCCTAGTTTTGCCATAAGGGTGGGACCTCTTCGAATTTGGTTAAAGTTATGAAATTTGTCCCTATTAACCTATTGTAGAGTGATTGTTGAACCTTGAAAATCCTGTTGGTACCATTTTAGCGAGATTTGAGGTATGTCTCTTTTTTAACATACTCTTTAGAAAGGTTTTTATGAACTCTTTGGTTTTGGTTTGTGTGCGTGAGGGACATGAACATATTAAACCTTGTTTGTACTATATTATATATACGTACTCATGATTGTTTTCCTCTCTAAAGAAGTATTCGAACTTGAATTACCCCACAAGGGATGTTTAAACATGATAATTGAAAAGCTTAACTATCTCATGTGAGTGATCTATAATGGATTGTGTTGAACTTGAAACTTGTTTAAGGAAGTGAACCCGGTATCCAAAACTGAAATGACTCGATGTACCCCCATAATAGGATGATGAACATAATCCTTAATGAATAATGTGACTATCATGATATGACTTGTGATTCGGCTTCCATGCCATGATTTGAGTAATTCGGCTTCTATGCTAGGATTGAGATTAGGCTCTTTTGCCATGATTTATATTATTTTTGTTTCGCCTAGCTACTCGGGAGGATGGGTAGTCACTATAGATCCTAGTGGGGTTAGCTTAGCCATTCGGGAGGAAGAGTGACCATCAAGGATTCACAATCCCGATATGGTCGTTGTCTAGCTATTCGGGAGGAAGGTAGCCGTTGGGGTTGATAACCCCGATGTGGTGCTTCTATGCAGTTTAGGGAACCTTAAATGGTCGTCCCTTCATTTTGTTGATTTGGGCCTGTATCGGCATGTGTTATACTTTGGTTGCCTGTGAGTGGCTTGTTGATGATCTTGAATTCGTGATTGAAAGACTTAAATGTGATAAATGACATAACGAACTGGAATTGATTTATCTCTTCTTTAATGGTTTTCTTTAATGGTATTACTAAGTTTGGTGATTTGTTCTATCTTTGAATTTAAACTACTTTTATTGACACTATTTTACTGATCCCTATTATATTGTTGATTTATATTAACTATTGTACCGGAGACACTCACTGAGCGCCCAGTACTCAGGCATACCATTATTGTTTTTTATGGTGTGTTAGGTAACGTTGAGGGGCAAGTTCGTGATACGCGCGGGATTAAGAAAGCTTGCTACTTTCTGGACTATTTTGTGAGCCCACATGCTTGTTTGTGGGGCATCATCCTATCTTAGTTATTGTTTTAGTTTTCGATTGCGTTCTTAAGTCAGATTATGTTTTAGTTGTTATCTTAGAGGCTCCATAGATAGACGTTATTTCTGTGGGTAGTTGTTGAAGTCATTGCTTGACTCTTTGGTAGGGGTGGGCGTTCGTTTTTTCGGTTCGGTTTTATCAAACTTCGGTTTGGCTATTTCGGGTTCGGTTTTTTGAAGGTGGACACCAAACACCGAACCAAACTAATTCGGTTCGGTTCTTTCGGTTTCGGTTTTTTAAAGTTCGGTTCGGTTCGGTTTCGATTTTTTCAATTCGGTTTTTTTAATATAATATTAGAAGCAATTCCATTGACACTAATTCATATTCTCAAAAGCAAAAAAACATAAAAGTGATAAATTGAAATCAAAATCAAACAAACAGGATACACAAGAACAAAAAACTATAATCATGACATAGGATTACTAGGTGTTATATACATACCGTAAGAATAATTAAGAAAACACATAAAGGACATACATTAATCCTAAAGAGACATCCTAGTTACCTTTCTTTGTTAAGGATATTTGATTTTTTCAATTGAAGTGGAAAATTAGGGATACAAATGCAAAAGAGGACTTATTACAATTGTTTTTTTTTTGCTTTAAACTTAATGGGCCTGGACTATTTTAATTTTTTTGGGTAATGTATTAAATTTCGGTGCGCATTCGGTTTTTCGGTTCGGTTTTATCAAACTTCGGTTCGGCTATTTCAGTTTCAGTTTTTTGACGATGGACACCAAACACCGAACCAAACTAGTTCGATTCAGTTCGGTTTGTTGAAGTTTCGGTTTAGTTTGGTTCGGTTTTTCGGTTTTCGGTATTTATGCCCAACCCTACTCTTTGGGTGTTGCTATGTTTTATAACGGTACATTTATAATAGACTTTCGTTGATTTTATTATTTGATGGTGATCATGAGTTAGTTAGCTATTTATAACGTTTTGATATAACTGATGAAAATCATCGAAAATGATTTGACGTTATTGACTTTATAAGGTGCTTCTGGTGTTGTTCATAGCATCGGATGCCTGTTACGCCTAGGGTGGGTTTTGGGACGAGACAAGCTTGGTATCAGAGCCTAGGTTTAGATGTGTCCTATGATGTGTCTTTGTCTGTGGAGCTGTGTCTAGTGGAGTCTTCCTTGTGCATCCTGATCACCTGGATGATTGAAAGACTACCAGGACATTTATAGGTCTTTCTCATTCTTCTTGATTCTAGATTGTGCTATAGAGCTTTAATTTCTTTTAGGATCATTCTGACGTGTTCATTAATTCATTCCTCGCGGAAATGGCTTTAACTCATACTGTAGTTATAACTTAGTGAATAATGGTGCTATGAGGTGCACATTGGTTATAATGTATTATTTGTTGGATGATATAAAGTCGCTTGGAATTCTGTAGTAGGTTTTTTATGGTTTTGCTCATATAGAGGCAACTGAAACCTCAGATATTGTGGTCACAGGTATTCTAACTACTTGTTCTCTTGATGCGTACTCGAAAATTGATCCTGGTTTGAATCTTTCATATGTGACTCAGTATCTTGCTATTGATTTTGATGTAGAACCTGAATAATTTTTAGAACCCTTTTCTGTGGATACCCTTGCTGGTGTTCCTCTTATTGCCTCTAGAGTTTATAGAAACTGTGGTTGTAGTTAAAGGTCATGAAACTACAACTGACTTATTTGAGGTAGAGATGATAGATTTTGATGTAATTATGGGGATGGATTGGTTAGCTGCTTGTTATGCTAGTGTGAACTGTCATTATAAGTTGGTTCAATTTGCTTTCCCTGATGAACCGGTTATTGTGTGGAAGGGAGCAATTGTTAAGCTAAGGGGTAGGTTTATCTCATATCTTAAGGCTAGTAAAATGATTTCAAAGGGACGTATTTACCATCTAGTTGCTGTCAATGATACTCAAGCCGTAGTGCAAGAGTTTAAGTCCGTCCCTATAGTTAATGAGTTTCCCGAGGTGTTTCCTGAAGATCTTCCGGGTATCCCTCTTGATAGAGTTATCGATTTAGGGATCAATGTTCTTCTCAAAACTCAACCAATCTCCATCCCACCTTATCGTATGGCTTTTGCAGAGCTAAGAGAATTGAAAGATCAATTGAAAGACTTGTTGGATAAGGGGTTTATTCGACCAAGTACCTCACTTTGGGGTACTCCGATCTTGTTTGTTAGAAAGAAGGATGGTTCTTTCAGAATGTGTGTTGACTACCGTCAGCTAAATAAGGTGACTATCAAGAATAAATATCCTTTTCCTAGGATAGATGACTTGTTCGACCAACTTCAGGGTGCTAAGTTCTTTTCTAAGATCGACTTGCGGTCTAGGTACTATCAGCGAAAAATAAAGGAGAAAGATATTCCGAAAATAGCGTTTCGCACTCAGTATGGACATTTTTAATTTCTGGTGATGTCCTTCGGTCTGACTAATGTCCCTGCCGCATTTATGCACCTGATGAACCGTGCATTCAAGCCTTTTCTCGATCGTTTCATAATTGTGTTTATTGATGATATCCTGGTTTATTCGAAGAGTCGTGAGGAGCATGCAGGAAACTTGAGAATAAACCTTGAAAACACTTGAGGAAAATAAGCTCTATGCTAAATTTTCTAAGTGTGAATTCTAGCTTAACTCTATGGTGTTCTTGGGTCATATAGTGTCTAGTGATGGTATCAATGTTGATCCTCAGAAAATTTTGGCGGTTAAAGACTGGCCAAGACCCACGAGTGCGACGGACATCCGCAGTTTCTTAGGTTTAGATGGTTATTATCGAAAGTTTGTGGAAGGTTTCTCATCTATAGTTGCACCTCTGACGAGGTTGACTCAGAAAACGGCTAAGTTCCAGTGGTCGAAATCCTATGAGAAGAGCTTTCAAGAGCTCAAGGCAAGATTGACGTCAGCTCCTGTTTTAACTCTACCTTCGGTTTTCGAAGGCTACATAGTTTATTGTGAGGCTTCTCGAATTGGGTTGGGTTGTGTTTTGATGCAGAATGGTAAGGTGATCGCTTATGCTTCCGGTCAGTTGAAGAAGCACGGAAAGAATTATCCAACTCGTGACTTAGAATTGGTGCTATGGTGTTCGCATTAAAAATCTGGCGTCATTATTTGTATGGGGAGCATTGTGATGTTTTCACCGATCACAAAAGCCTGCAGTATATCTTCAAGCAGCGAGAATTGAATCTCAGACAGAGAAGATGGTTAGAGTTGTTGAGAGATTATGACTTGAACATCTTGTACCATCGCGGTAAGGCGAATATTGTTGCTTATGCATTGAGCCAGAAATCTATGGGTATGTTAGCGGATTTGCAAGTTCGGCAGATGCCAATGGGCAGAGAAATCCGGCAACTCGCTAGCTTTAGAGTTCGACTTGATGAAATTGAAGATGGGGAGTTAGTGGGAATCACACCTGCTCGATCTGATATTGTGGAGAGAATCAAGTCCAAGCAATACGAAGATGAACTGCTGGTGAAACTGCGAGACAGAGTGGAAAAGGGAGAGTACACTTTATTCACAGTTGGGGTTGATGACGATGTCCTAAGACTGTAGAGATGTCTATGGGTTCCCAATGTTGATGGCTACCACAAGAATTGTTGGTAGAGGTGCATAATTCTAAATATTCTGTGCATCCGGGATCCACCAAGATGTATAAAGATTTGAAGCAACACTATTGGTGGAAGAGCATGAGGTTTGACATCTCTAATTTTGTGGCTAAGTGTTTGAACTGTCGACAGGTTAAGGCTGAACATCAAAGGCCTGGAGGCCTGACTCAGAATATTGAAATTCCGCAATGGAAGTGGGAGGTGATTAATATGAATTTTGTTGTTAGTTTACCCCGCACAAAGGCCAAGTTTGATTCGATTTGGGTGATCGTGGATAGACTCACTAATTCCACACATTTCTTTTATAGATACTGCGGTGCAGTATGCCAAGTTATAATTAAAAGAGATAGTTAGATTGCATGGGATTCCGACATCCATCATATCTGACATAGGTACATAATTTATTGCTCATTTCTGGAAATCGTTTCAAGCGGGCTTGGGAATTCGTGTGAACTTGAATACTGCCTTTCATCCTCAGATGGACGGGCAGGTAGAGAGAACTATTCAAACTCTGGAAGATATGTTGAAGGCATGCGCCATTGACTTTGGGGGTAATTGGGATGAACATCTACATCTTGTCGAGTTTGCTTACAATAACAGTTATCGAGCAAGTATTCAAATGGCTCCTTGTGAAGCTCTTTATGGGAGGCGTAGCAGATTGAGAATTGGATGGTTTGAACCGATTGAAGTAGAGCTACTAGGTCCTGACTCATTTCATGAAGCAATCGAGAAGGTGAACATTATTGTGCAACGACACAAGATAGCTCAGAGTCGACAGAAGTCATATACAAACATGCGACGTCGCGAGCTAGAGTTTGCGGTAGGTGACAAGGTATTCCTAAAGGTGTCACCAATGAAATGATTTATGCGGTTTGGTAGAAAGGGTAAGCTTATCCCTTGTTTTATTGGACCTTACGAGATTTTGAGAAGAATTGGGAAAGTGGCTTAAGAGTTGAAGTTACCATATGAGATGGCTATGGTGTATCCTGTGTTTTGCATTTTGATGTTAAGGTTTTACAAGCCTGATCCTTCTCATGTCTTGAATCATGAAGATATTGAAATCAACGAAGGGTTGTCTTATGAATAAGAACCTGTACAAGTCTTGGATCGTCAAGTTAGGAGGTTGCGAATGAAAGATGTGGCTTCGGTTAAAGTCCTTTGGCGTAATCATAATACTGAAGAAGCTACTTGGGAAGCTGAGGATGACATGAAGAAGAGATATCCTCATTTGTTCCCTATTGCAGGTATGTGTTGAACCTTTCAGTTATTTAGTTCCTGTGAAAGTTTAGACTAGAGGTATGAACCCCTCACTCATGTGTTTAAGCTTGAATAATCTGTTTGATGTGTGGCAATATGATGTTACCTTTAATGATAAATCACTTTGTAAAAGAACTTTAGAATTCTGGGAGCATGAGGTTTAGCGAAAAATCATAAGCCATGACTTTCATTCGGGGATGAATGATCCTAAGAGGGGGATAATGTAACACCCCGTAAATTTGAGTTAGGTGTGAATGTGTAAAACTAGTATTAAGATGTTATTTTAGAAATGTGAATCCATTCGGGATGAATTTGGGTGATAAGCAGTCGTTTTGAAGTCAAACCAAATAGTGAAGTTCGTAAGAGTTCTCAAACTCGTCTAAATTTTGGTAGGTATGACTTCTAAGCCAGTTTTATGACAATCCTTTTGTAATTTGGGAAAATTTCCTTATTAAATTTGTAGGTCTTTGAAATACCTTTCCAATGGTTGGTCGCCCACCTCCAAAGGAGCTCTGTGCTAGTAGTTATGGCCATTTTACTGAACTCTGTCGGTAGTCACGACACCCTTGCATCGCAAGGGTGGCGCGAGTTTTCACGTTATAGATCAGTTTTTGGCCTTGTGTGCCACACTTGAGATGAAAGGGTAGAGCAGGGGAGGTTTCTTGCCCTGGCCTTGAGATGCCAGGGTGGCGCGAGACCCTATTTTGTTGGTTCCGAACCTCATAAGTTTAAAACTTCATTTTAACTTTTCCCCACTTTGTTTTGGATGCCTTTTTGAGAGAAAACAACCCTAAGGCTTCCCAAAAACATATAAGGTATGTTCTTAATCAATTCCCATCATTACAACATCAAATTAAAACTAGTTCATCCTTCGAACCATAGATCCTTGAAAACCGAGAAAGAGAAGTTGAAGGAGACTTTGGGAAACTTCTTAAAGGTATGTTCTACGTTTCTTACTGAGATTATTGAGAGGTATGGGACTAGTGTAAGGTATTAGAAATAATTAGAATCCATGGGTGATTCATGGGGGATTCAAGAACACTTTTTGGGGCACAAAAAGCCCTATTTTGCGATAAGGGTGGGAACTCTTCGAATTTGGCTAAAGTTCTGAACTTTGTCACTATTAACCTATTGTAGAGTGATTGTTGAACTTTGAAAATTCTATTGATACCATTTTATCGGGATTTGAGGTATGTCTCTTTTTTAACATACTCTTTCGAATGATTTTTATGAACTCTTTGGTTGTGGTTTGTGTGCGTGAGGGAGGAACCCACATTAAACCTTGTTTGTACTATATTATATATACGTACTCATGATTGTTTTCCTTTCTAAGTGATAATTGAATATTGAGATATAAAGATTTGGTATTCGAACTTGAATTACCCCATAAGGGATGTTTAAACGTGATAATTGAAAAGCTTGACTATCTCATGTTGATGTTCGGCCAAAAATGCATATATTTAGCCATTGTTGCCTCACATTTTAATACTTTTAATTGTCTTTTGAGTATAAACTACATTGCTTTGTGCTTAATATTATATTTTTATGTGTAGGAATAAAGCGGTGTGAAGATGGAGAGATTTGGAGCAAAATTGAGTAAAACGCGGGAGAAAAATTAACAAAAGAAAAAAAGGAGAAAGAGACAAGAGAAAAAGAAAAGACATAATAATTGGCTCATCATTACTCTAATGATTGGAGCAATGATGAGACCAAAGTGGAAAAGGAAAGAAAGAGTAAATAATTGAAAAGGGAGAAAACGTACCTGAAGGCAGTGACCAGCAACTTGCGTGCGCACGAAATTCGGGTCTCTGAATCCTATTCTGCAGTCGGTAATATTTTATCCCTGTCCGACTTGGACTGGGTTATTTTATCTGGGTTTTTTTTTTCACCTATAAATATTTCATAAGCTACAATTCTTAAACATCTTTGGCATAAAACACAAGTTTGGAGGTTAGGGTTCCTACGTATATTTTCTTTCTTTTATTCAAACCTTGTTTATGGGAATTTCTTGGTGACAGTTGAGATTGAAACTCTTGATGTGCTTATTTATTGATCGACATTATTTTTAATCAAGTAAGTTATTGTTATTTGAATTATTCTTATTCTTCAACGTTTCTCAAGGGAGTAGCTAATCCTACGACTCGCCCATTTACTTTGTTTGAAACTCGGAAGAGGAAGAACGGGGTTGGGATATAATAATTAACATGAATTTGGGGCGTTAACCCTCATCTAATGGAAATTGTCCTAGAAATAGGCGATACCACTTGTAGCCATAGTCGGGTGTTCTTAATGCTCCTAATTGCTTTAGAGATATTCAATTGGGTAGTCTAGTTAATCTTCGGGAGAGGTTAATTTAGAGTCATTATCCGAGGCTAATTAACATAATATTACCATTATCTGTAATTCATGAAATATATTGGATCGTTACTTGAGAAGTAGTTTCCTTTATTCCATCCTTGTGGCCTTTGATCAATTTACTTGCTCTCTAGATTAGATTTTATATTTTCGTATTTTACCAAAACCATATTTAAAAACCACCATTGATATGTTCGGTCTAGCTGTTGTTGGTGATAATGCTTAATTTTCTTAAACGTCTACATATCGTTCTCTGTGGGATTCGACCCCAACCTTGTTGGGTTACTATATTGGATAACGTTCGCGTTATGCCATTAAAAGGTGTAATTTAAGCGTATCAAATTTTGACGCCGTTGCCAGGGAATAATTGGCGTATTTTGGCTAATTTAGGAAATAAGCTAACTTTCTTTGAACCGAACCTGTGAATATTTGTATAGTTGTTTTTTGTGTTTTATTTTATTTGTAAAAAAAATGGCATCTTTCCATGAAAACTTGTCTAGTAGTGATTTTGACTTATATTGCGAGCATGGACTAATTGGTGAGTTTGAACTCATGTTGGAATGTCTGCTTAATTAGGGTAACGAAAATCAAAAAGTCTTGGAAGAATACTTGGAAACTAGTCTCCAACTTGGTTTGATGACAGAAGAAGAAAATCTACTATGGGCATTCGATCTAGATGAGAATCCCCAGTGCTCAATCTGAAAAGGTAATCTCTTTGTTGGGGGTCAATCATGAAGATGAGTTTATTGGGAATGCCAAGGAAAAGTATAAATTGGAGTCAACCACTGTTCTAAAAAATTTGATTGTTGTTGACTCCAATCCGGAGGAAAAAGAGGATGTCAAAATTCAAGAAGTTCAAATGTCATATATCCTGCAATTTGAAAACTCAAGAAGGCAGAACGACATTCCTCACTTGAAAGCCAAGAAGTGTAAGATGAAAAATATTATGCTTGGCTTGTTCATCTACTTACCACCCCCGGCCGCTCGTGGTCACAAACTTGAATCCAAGTTGGGTGCCTAATTCATAAGCTCTAAATGACGAGAAAAGCAGTAAAGTTGATTCATGTCGTGCCGCGACATTAACTAAGTCGCTTGTTGGGAGGCAACCCAATGTGTAATAGTTTTAGATTTTTATTTTTGTAGTATCACGTGTTGTTTTGTTTTTGTTTTGCAGATTAGGGGAAGTCTGAGTACCCGAAGTTGAAAGTTGAGGAGCATGTTTGGTCTTAAGTGTGGGGTCGTCCCGACCCTTAAAGTTGAGAATTATGCTGCTAGCTAGGCCCTACAGGGTCTCAGGGAGTATTTTTCACCCTTGTTTTAATTTTTCTTGTTATATCCCGTATTTTTGAACCTCGGAGCATCTGCTGGGGTGGGGCCCACATACCGAGATTTTTTTTGGAACATCTGAAAAGTCATATGAATCACATATGTAAAGTTAAACACAACTCATGAAGTACCTTTGGACCAAATCAAAGTGGAAACCCTCCAAACGAATATTTTTAAGAAAACGTTTTCGGGTGACCTGACTTTGGGGGGCAAAAACTGTATTGTAAGTTTGGAATTTCGAAAATACCTTGAAATAGAAGTTGTAGATAGTTGAATTAGCTTTCCATCCATAGGTCGTGGGTTCCCAGGTGACGTCGGTACAAGGAGATATAAACGTTTTAAGGTCGAAAGGTCAGTGGGCTAGGCCCAACTCGGGACCAACCGAGTTGGCCCAAAAAAATGAAAAAACAAATTCAGGCCCAAGTGAGGAGCCATTCGGCCATGGTCCATAAAAAGGATCCAAGCCCATGGAATTAAGTCATGTGGTCAATAAATAAAAGACCACTTAATCATCCAAATTCCATAGAACTTTCAAGAGAAAGAATAGGAGGAAAAACAAGAGAAAAACAAGAACAAAAAGAGGGCATTTCGGGTTTGGCCATAGAAAAATCACCCCTCAAAATCTTGCCTCTAAAATTATTTTCTTGTTGAATTCCTACTAAATTAAGTGTCCTCTACAACTTGGTGTAATTGTTTTGGAAGAAGGAGCACTTATTTCTTCAAGTTGACAACTTGTTCAAGTGAAGAAGTTTGTAGAAAAAGGTAAGAATCAATTCCTTTTTCTTATGTTTTGAAGGTTTGTTTATGTTATGGTATGTGGAAATGAGTAGAAATTATGGAAATAAGGAAGTTTGCAAAGTGGGTATGTATATATATATGTAGCCATGGGTGTATATATGTTGTATACATATATGAGTTGAATTTTATGTTGCATTCTAGTTGTGGTTATGATGGAAATCATATTGGGAATGAAAGTTGAATGAATTTTGGTTGAAGTTGGAATGTAGATGATTATGTCACTTTAGAATAATTTTGTGATATTATGGAAATGAAGTTGTTAAGATGTGAATTATGATTATGGTTGATGAATTTGGAAGTTGGAAACTTGTTATGAAGTTGTATGCCAAAGATTTGATGTTTTGCATAAGTTATGATTTTGGCGGAAGATTGTATATCATGTATATAGAGTGTATATCTTAAGGAAAACGATATGAAATGTTTCTAGAACTATATGGTGATGATCATGATGGTTGTTGAATATGAAATTATTGATCTTAGTTGAAAGTTGGGTTGAATTGAAGATTATGTCAACTTGTGAGAAAAATGACTAGTTGAAGGATATTTGTGTTTTTAATGTTCATTGTTGATATTGTTGTTGTCGTTTGGGTTGTTGTTGATGATTTATAGCCGAGTTGAATTCTCGGGGTGTCATATGTATAGGGGAAGTGTTGCCGAAATTTCGGTAGCCAAATATGCTTAAAGTTGAAATAATGGCATTAATAATTCACAATTGGTAAACTTGACCAATTGCAGTTTTTCGACGAAACGGGAAGTGAGTTTGGAAAGGCTTAAGGAGCGCGAAAGGTATGTAAAGCAACCCCAATTTTTCCCTTGGCATGCCCCTAGTGTGTTAGGGTCGGATCCGGGCCTCGAAGGACCTCTTGGCCCTCGGAATCCGCAAGACAAAATTTCAGTTTTTCCTTCAGTAGAATTGAACCATTTTGATACGCTTTTTTTTTCTGAAATTATGCAATTTTGCTCTAAATTATTCAGAAAATCATAGAATGTTTGCATAACCTTTTTAGGTGATACTATATGCTTAGAGGGCACAATTTGAGTCCGCTGCCTTGTTTGTCCCAAGGCGGGCCCGCTATTTACGGTTTTGCCCCTAATGTGTTAAAGCTTCCTTTTTAAGCGATTTTTGAAAGAAATGTTTTAATTACCCTACTAATCGCTTAACGAATATTATTTTAAATATTCTGTTAAATATTATAAATTAACGGAATGACTTCGGGAAAGTTATACTTCTGTAATTTATTATGATATCCGAAATACATTTATTATGATTCCGTCCGACCCCATTGGATTTGTTTGTTTTTGATACGCTTCATCGAGTCTTTGAAAACATTTATTATATTTTTAAATTGCATTAGTCTCTCACTACTCCATTCGTGGATGTCCCAATGTTTCCCACACTGAGCCCGGGCCAGGATATGTTGTCAAGCGTAATTCTCTGCATTGTTCGCCGCGTCCCGATGTGAGGGGGCAGGTATACGCGTACATGGGTCTGTGGAGTATGATGTGCCATGTCCGCCTATTCTGATCTGATCTGTATGGCCATTTTGATATGACATTATATGATACGGGGCCACGCCCCTTTTTCTGATTCCTCTGTATAGTGGCACCAGCGTCGGGAGGGTGGCCACATTCTGTCTGCCGAGTCCCGTGTCAGGGACCGGATATGATATGATATGACATATGTTTCTGTACGCATTCTGTCTGTTTTGGAAATATGCATTTGACACTCTGGATTCTGTACTCATTTTCTGTAACCATTATGATTTGACTTCTGTGATTCCGCTTTACATATTCAGTACATATTTCGTACTGACCCCCTTTCTTCGGGGGCTGCGTTTTCATGCCGCGCAGGTACTGACGACAGGTTCGCTGATCCACACGTTTAGGATCCTATTTCTGCTATTTGGGGCGCTCTCTTCTACAGAGCCCATCTTTTGGTACAGTCTGTCACTGCTATCTGGATATGTACTTTGTTCAGGGTATGACGGGGCCCTGTCCCGCCTTATGATTATGATATGTTCTGTAGAGGTCTGTGGATACATCTGTGTGGGTTCTGTACATATGTTTGGGATATTCTATTCTGTGATGGCCTTATCGGCCTATGTGTGCCAAGTCTGCTTTTCTGCTAAGTTCTGTAGCGACCACTAATATTATTATTATATTATTATTCTGTTAATATGCTAATTTGGGGTATTGGGTACGTATAGGTGCCCAGCTCGGGCACTGGTCGCGGCCCACGGGGCTGGGTCGTGACATTTCTCTATTATACATGCATCGAAGACAATGCATATTTTTAAGTGTGGGGTGGGTACTTCCGATTTTTGAGGTCAAGGATGATTATTTCATAGGATTTTTATTTTTTTTACTTCTTAGCCTTATATATATATAAATAAACAAACTAATAAAAATTCAAAAGGATTTTTTCCTTTGTTCGTTCTTATACTTTTCTTTTATAGCTTCTTTTTCTCTTTTAGCGGCATACATCATTCGCCCTCTTTGGTTTTCTTATGGCCTAGGTTCTTTCCAAGGGGGGGGGGGGGTTGAATCGGGTAATTTTTTTTAATTTTAGGATTAATTTTTTTTTTAGGAGTTGTAAAGGAGAGAGAAGAAAGACCCGTTTTGACTTGTTTGATACTAGCATATTTGGCCTTGAGCTTGAGTTATACTTTCCTATGAGTGCTTGAGTAACGAAAAGATAGCAGACTTTCTGACACCTAAACTCATGGTTGTGACTCTATATATAGGTTTTCTTATTTTGTAGTTCGTCATGATCCTATCTGTCCTATAATAGACTTGATCCATCTTGATTGAGACTTGTGCCATGTGTGGTGAGGATTTCTTGCAGATATTCTATGTTTTGCATCTTAGTTTAAAACTTGCCCTGCATGTTATTGAAGCAAAATAAAATGTGTTGCTCTGTTTAGATGATGATAATAGGCTTTCTTTGATATGTCTTGTAAATTTTAGCCTTTTCAGATATTGTACCACTAGTTAGCCCTTTGAGCATGTGGCCGTTCTTTTGTTAGTCATAATTTTTGCCTTGATCCTTTTGTTGAATTCCTCGTTTTTGCACCCTGCTTCCTTAAGCACTGTAGCATAGATTGTGATATAATTGATAAATATGAAGAAAAGGGATGGTCGAGTGAAAAATGGTGACCAATGATCGTTGCAAAGTGATGAAAAGGCCCTCTTAAAAAGAATGTGAAAAAAAATGAAAAAACAAAGTTGCTTGAAAAAAATAAATTGAAACGTTCTTGATATGATGAGAATTACTAGAGAAAAAATTGATGAAGAGAGGGCTGAAAAATAAAGTGAAATGATGAAAATAATGAGTGATGAATTCTAAAATTGCAAAGTGCTTAGGGAAGTGTAAGTCACTATTATATAGTTTTCCTATCCGTTTCCTAGCCAACATTACAACCCGTTAAAGTCCTATTTGATTCTATTCAAGCACACTTAATTAATAGAGATGTACATAATGGGCAAGCCTATGGTTCTTTGTGCATACATGTAAATTTCTTTTTTGAGTGCGAGAGATGTGCTTTGATGTTAAGTCCTTAATTTACATTCGATTCTTTGATTTGAGTGTGTGGACTATTTCTTCTTGTGAGGGCACTTGTTTCATGATAGATAGGTGATGTTATTCGATTTCTTTAACATAGTAGGTGAGCGAGCTTAAATTTGATGAGTTAGAGTCCGTCTATGAGATTAGGAGGTTAGACGTTTGTTGTTTGTTTGTTGATTTGTATATCTTGCATGACGATCCGGAAGCATATATTTGACGGTTTGAGTTGCTATAGAGCCTAATTGTTGGTATCAATCAAAGTGGTGGTATTCCTAGGCTTGATTTATTTAGAGTGGTTTTAGTGCTTACTTGAGGACAAGCAAGAATTTAAGTGTGGGGTGGTGATGTTCGGCCAAAAATGCATATATTTAGTCATTATTGCCTCACATTTTAATACTTTTAATTGTCTTTTGAGTATAAACTATATTGCTTTGTGCTTAATATTATATTTTTATGTGTAGGAATAAAGTGGTGTGAAGATGGAGAGATTTGGAGCAAAATTGAATAAAATGTGGAAGAAAAATTAACAAAAGAAAAAAGGACAAAGAGACAAGAGAAAAAGAAAAGACATAATAATTGGCTCATCATTACTCCAATGATTGGAGCAATGATGAGACCAAAGTGCAAAAGGAAAGAAAGAGTAAAGAAATGAAAAGGGAGAAAACGTACCTGAAGGCAGTGACCAGCAACTTGCGTGAGCACGAAATTCGGGTCTCTGAATCCTATTCTGCAGTCGGTTATATTTTATCCCTGTCCGACTTGGACTGGGTTATTTTATCTGAGTTTTTTTTTTACACCTATAAATATTTCATAAGCCACAATTCTTAAACATCTATGGCACAAAACACAAGTTTGGAGGCTAGGGTTCCTACGTATATTTTCTTTCTTTTATTCAAACCTTGTTTATGGAAATTTCTTGGTGATAATTGAGATTGAAACTCTTGTTGTGCTTATTTATTGATCGACATTATTTTTAATCAAGTAAGTTATTGTTATTTTAATTATTCTTATTCTTCAACGTTTCTCAAGCGAGTAGCTAACCCTAAGACTCGCCCATTTACTTTGTTTGAAACTCGGAAGAGGAAGAACGGAGTTGGGATAGAATAATTAACATGAATTTGGGGCGTTAACCCTCATCTAATGGAAATTGTCCTAGGAATAGGCAATACCACATGTAGCCATAGTCGGGTGTTCTTAATTCTCCTAATTGCTTTAGAGATATTCAATTAGGTAGTCTAGTTAATCTTCGGGAGAAGTTAATTTAGAGTCATTATCCGAGGATAATTAACATAATATTACCATTATCTGTAATTCATGAAATATATTGGATCGTTACTTGAGAAGTAGTTTTCTTTATTCCATCCTTGTGGCCTTTGATCAATTTACTTGCTCTCTAGATTAGATTTTATATTTTCGTATTTTATCAAAACCATATTTAAAAACCACCATTGATGTGTTCGGTCTAACTGTTGTTGGTGATAATTCTTAATTTGCTTAAACGTCTACATATTGTTTTCTGTGGGATTCGACCCCAACCTTGTTGGGTTACTATATTTGACAACATCCGCATTATGCCATTAAAACGTGTAATTTGAGCGTATCACATGTGAGTGATCTATAATGGATTGTGTTGAACTTGAAACTTGTTTCAAGAAGTGAACCCGGTATCCAAAACTGAAATGATTCGATGTACCCCCATAATAGGATAATGAACATAATCTTTAATGAATAATGTTACTATCTTGATATGACTTGTGATTCGGCTTCATGCTATGGTTTGAGTGATTCGGCTTCTATGCTAGGATTGTGATTCAGCTCTTTTGCCATGATTTATATTATTGTGTTTGGCCTAGCTACTCGGGAGGAAGGGTAGTCACTATGCATCCAAGTGGGGTTACCCTAGCCATTCGGGAAGAAGAGTGACCATCGAGGATTCACAATCCCGGTGTGGTCTCTGCCTAGATATTCGGGAGGAAGGGTAGCCATTGGGTTTGGTAACCCCGATGTAGTGCTTCTATGCGGGTTAGGGAACCTTAAATGGTCGTTCCTTTGTTATGTTGATTTGGGCTTGTATCTGCATGTGTTATACTTTGGTTCCTGTGAGTGGCTTGTTGATAATATTGAATTCGTGATTGAAAGACTTAAATGTGATAAACTACATAATGAACTGAAATTGATTTATTTCTTATTTAACGATTTTCATTAATGGTGTTAATAAGTTTGGTGATTTGTTCTGCCTCTGAATTTAAACTGCTTTTATTGACACTGTTTTACTGATCCTATTATATTATTGTGTTATATTAACTATTGTGCCGGAGACACTCACTGAGTACCCAGTACTCAGGCATACCGTTGTTGCTTTTGATGGAGTGTTAGGTAATATTGAGGAGCAAGTTCGTGATATGCGTGCGGATTAAGAAAGCTTGCTACTTTCTGGCCTATTTGGTGAGCCCACATGCTTGTTCTTGGGGCACCATCCTGTCTGGGTTATTGTTTTATTTTTCGGGGTGCGTCCCGAAGTTAGATTATATTTTATTTATCATCTTAGAGGCTCCATAGATAGACGTTATTTCTGTGGGTAGTGTTTGAAGTCATTGCTTGACTCTTTGGGTATTGCTACATTTTATAACAATACATTTATGATAGACTTCCGTTGATTTTATTATTTGATGGTGATCATGAGTTAGTTAGCTATTTATAATGTATTGATATAACTAATGAAAGATGATCGAAAAAGATTTGATGTTATTGATTTTATAAGGTGCTTCCGGTGTTGTTCATAACATTGGATGCCTGTTACGCCTAGGGTGGGTTTTGGGGCATGACATTGAGTTAGACTTCGATCAGAATTGCATATGTAATTAGTAGAGATGGATGGAGAAAGCATGCTTAGGTCTTCGGATAAGATGTTGGGATGGATACTCTAGGTTGGTACTGTTTATGTGTGGCTTGTCGCCATTTGTGATATTAGACTTTCCGTCTTGCTATGTTTTTTGGGCTTGCCTCCATGGTTTCTATGTTATGATTGTGTGCTTCATATATCAAATGGTATATGACACTTATGATCGGAAAAGCGAAAGGAAAATGAATTAGAATAGTATCGTGACACGTGCTTATAAAAGAACACGAAGGAAGTCCCGATATTATTATTGTTGGATATGGTTTGCAAAATGAATTCGTCAAAGAACTGATAGATTTGGAGACTAGGAGTTCCATGAAGGTCCTTGAATTGAATGTTGAGTATGTGTGATATTGTGTTCGAGGGTAAACCATTAGCTGAACCTTTGATTTTGGGTGATTCATTGGGATTGTTATATTTTTATGATTATCCTTGTTGAGTTGACATTCATGCATGCATTCATACTGCACTTCTCATGGTTACTGGACGTGGTTCTGATGAAATAATGGCAAGAGAGATACAGTTATGATAATGAATAGTTTATGGTAATGGTAAGGAAAAGTGTGGCAGTTGATAAGGAAGTCATCTCTGGACTGTGTGCGGAGTGGCTATTACATGGACTTCGCAGGTCCTCCATGGGTCATGACTATCGAGATGTGGAGGATTTTCGTCCGTAGCACATGTGTACGGTTTGTGTTACGACCCAATTTAGAATCACGCGGGCACCTACCATTCCCACTTCGGTAGGCCAACCCTCAACAAAATCGTAACTCATTTCCACAAATAAAATAGGATTCATTCAATATAAGTCATACACGTACTCAAAGCGGAATTTACTCTTTTTATAAATAAGTGGAAAAATTACAAAAGTGGCTTATACATAACAACCTTCCCAAAACATGGTCTTGACTAGTACAAGAGTGACTAAGATTCAAAGGTACAATATTCAAATTAGACAAATAAAACTCAACCTACATCTAGGAATGAAAATAATGGAGGTCTACAAGACAAACACTGCGTATCTTCCGGAAACTCTCGAATCAAGGTATCAATTTGTAAGACTCTACACCCCGAATGGAATGTAACAGCAGTAGTATCAGTACAACACCAGTACTAGTAAGTATCATAGGCTGACAACGATTAGAAAATCATAAAAGCAACAGGCAATAACAGATAATCATGGTAGGCAACACATAGGCAAGGATCGCAAAGGTACAAGGAACATATAGCCTTTACTCAAATTCTAACTACGGCATAACTACCGAGACTCCCTAATGCCTCCTGATACGTCTATACACTAGCAACACTCTATCTACAAGAACCATGATAAGACAGGATCGATCCTACACAGCCTCAACCAAGGTGGAGTCTAACCGCAACTACATATGTATACTAGCTTCATTTATACTCGAGCCACTACTAAGCAACAACTAACCCATCCTTAGGACACACACTCTACTCCAGTCATGACCTACGAAGCCTTCTATCACAATCTAACTACATCGCCACAGTCACACAACAACATCTAAAGGGCACAAATGGTCACACTTCCTTACTACAAAAATTTACCACAAAGTCTTAGTCCGAACCCGGTCTACCGACTCGTTACCCACTAAACACCATAGTAATTGTTCTCGCATGAATGATAGCCAAGATACAGTATGACGACACCTATCCCAATCTCCCTTTGAACTATCTATCCATCATTTACGCCACTCAACAAATAACACAATAATACACAGGATCACTGATCATCGGCATCAAACCAAATACATCAACAAAAGGATATAATATGTATGCAAATGCGATGTAAAGCAATGATACACACATGCTCCGGGGGGACGATGTCCACCTCTCGACAGTCATGACCCGTGAGGGACCGCTAAGTACATGTACCGTCATTCCGTATCACACGACCTAGAATGACTCATCCATCTCCTTGCTAACCACTCCGTCTCACACAGCATAGAGATGACTATGAAATATAATAGTGTCGTTGTTGACACCTAAGTTTTGATCACCCATAACTTGTTTTAATTACCCAGAGTCCTTGAATATTAAACAGAGGGAAATATGTTTTTTTTAAGTCAAAATAATTTTCTAAAATTTATTTAGACTATATTTTGCCATGTTTTATTTGATAAAATAATTTCTATAATATTATAAATTAATTTAAGTATTTTCACAATTAGTATACTTTTGTTAAATTAACTAAGAAGGGAGTGATAGTTTTCCATAATTATTCACTTAATTGTCTAAATTGTTAAAATAACAATTTGCAAAGCATTTTACTCTGTTTAATTCAAGGAAAATTGATTAATCAAGTAAATTGACCATTTTTACCCCTCATTTCTTGTTTAATCAAATTTAGCTTTTTATCATAATTAAATAAGTTGTGATTGTGATTGATTTTTTGAAAATTGCCATTAAGCGGCTGTAATTAAAATAATTAGTTATTAGCCAATTATGGCAACTAGCCAAATTTAATTAAGGTCTTTTGATAAAAAAACTTAGTTATTTTTTTTAATTATTATCTCTTTTAAAATCTGACCAGTTAGTTTTAAATGGGGTCTTACTTTTTAAATATTTAATTAGTGGACATCGTCTTAAATTTGGGCTATTTGTTGAATTTTTGCATACTCACCCGCCTATATATGCATAAGTATATATATGACTTTTTTTATTTCCCTCTTAAATTGGCCAAGCGCAGCCTAATACTGGGCCAGACCCGACCCACGAAGCCCCAAGTATTTAGGGGCGTGTCCTCAGCCAAACAGACCCCTTAAGGGGTCATTTATTTTTCTTCAAGGGTTTCATCTGAAACCCTAGCGCCACCATGTCACCTTCTCTCTCCTGCATCATCTTCGCCATATTTGGCAAAGTAGCAGGTGTACAACACCTTTTTCAGGCCTTGCATGACCGGATCGAGCAAACATTTAATGCCTCGTCTCCAAACGCAACCTTAGAAAAGTATAATCCTTCCTTTTTCTTCACTTTTCTGCATTGCAACGGACTTATGGCTGAAAAGCTTTAATTTTTGTTTGCACTTGGTTTGAATACTGAATTCATGTTGGTTCATGATGAACCATGAGGATTGACCTATTGTTGGTCGAATCCAACCGTTTGTGAATTCTTAAGGGTAAATCTCAGCCTTTAAGTATGGTTTTCAAAGTAAGCGATTCTCAGAATTGCAAAGTCCTGCATCGAGTTGAGATTAGGGTTTTTTCAGATCTGGGGGTTCTATATAAGGAACCTTATTTCTCATTATTGAGCAGACTTTGAAGGGATATACACATATTCACAAAAACAAATCGATTCTCTCTAGTTTTGGCAATTTTTGCTTTGAAACTTTGATTTCGAGTCTTAAGTTAAAATTTTAAGCCTTTGTTTTTTTATTCTGTGGCTGAATGTGAGGTGAAAGGAGCATAAGAACTTCCAATTTCAACATTCGACCAAGGCTGCGCAGCAAAGAGGTAGTTTCTTTCTCCTTTATTATTATTATTATTTGTTTTTTGCATTTTTTTTAGTTTTAAGTTATCTACGTGTTGGTGTTAGTTTAGCTTAGTTAATTAAGCTTATTTGTGTGTTAATTAGTTAAAGCATGTTTAAGTGTTAGTCTGGTTTAGTCTATGTAGTCAAGTGTGTTTACATGTTGAGCTGGTTTAATCTGTTAAGTATATTTATGTATTAAGTCTAGCTTAATCTATTTAAATAAGCATGTTCATAGAATAGTTTGGCCTAATTTGTTTCAGTTAAGCATATTTCATTTATGGTTTAGTTGACTTAATGGGTTAACATGACAGTAAATGATATGATAAATGCATTATTAGTTCTAAGCTTTAACAATTAGTATGTATTAGCTTAATTCTGTCTACTATTCTTGTAAAGGCATATGATATGGTCACAACTTGTTAACCATTTTCTATATTAGATGCAGTCCTAATGGTCTGATAGAAGTGTGAAAATGGCCCTATGAATGTCTTAAACATGATAACATCAAGTGCCCAACCCTCTTTGATATGTTTATTTATCCTGCTGAGTCTAACTATGGTCTGAGTTGCCTAAACTTTGTTTGATATCCCTGCTATTTGGTTTACAGTTCATCTAGTTGGCAAGAACAATGCTATGTCTATTTGTCCTGATTTTGTGCACTGATAGTCTCTGTAGACTTCTGAATAGGGCCTGTATAAGTCACTGCTATGATTTTCTAAATATGGAGGTTGACTTCTGATCTAAGAACCTGTTGAGTATGCAAACGAGTTCAAATTCCCTATAATTGATTATCTTGTGGATTGTTGGTGCTGATTTCCTATCTATATGTATGGAACTTGTTCACTTTGACCTAGACACATGTTAAGTATGTCCCTAAGCCACTTGTTGTAACAGCATGACTAGTACTTTTAAACCCTCCTATTTGATTCATATTAGCATAGCAAAATGATGTGAAGTATGAAGTAGGAATGTACATGTTATCTAGAGATGCCTAATTATGATTAAGGTCATATTCATACCTAGTTGAGTCTGTGTATGCTAAGTCTTCCTTGCAAGGTTGAGGATCTGAGCCTGTGCTGTCACTCTACACGTTTAAATCTCAGTCAAGGTCCAAAGTGTTAAGAAAATCAGTTTATATAGATGTTTGTATACCTTGACTGGACTATATTCTTTCAATTGATACTCTCATGTGCAAAAATACTAGAATGTCAACAGATTTTGCATAAATGATTAGTTGTGGTTGTTGTATAGGTTAAGACCTTGTTGATCATGTTTATGTGCCTAATTAATCTATAACATGCCTGCTAAGCTTAGGTCACCTAGTTTCTGTTAACAATATGAAGCCTGAAGCCTAAAAAGGTCTAAACATGCTATAGCTAAGTTCATGTGAGGCTTCACATGCTGGTCTTTATGAAATTGAGAGTCTGAACCTATGTTTGTTATCCTATGTGCCTGGTTCTGGACCTAATTTGTTGAGTTTGTGGCTTTCCTGTGTTTAAATGCTGAAACTAAGTTTTCTATATGGGTATCCAGTTACTGTGGTCATATTTTCTTTTCCATTTGATTGTCAAGACCTATCCCTGCTTGTCTTATCCTAATTGTGAAAGATAGTTTGTGACTAGGAATTATGTTAGTTTGAACATAGTTGGTGCACCATCTTGTTTGGTAGAGTCTGATACAGTCTGGTGTTTAGAACAGTGTTTTTTTTCTCTGTGAGTCAAGTGTTGTATTGTAATTTTCTTTAAGTTCAGAGAATATATGGATAAAGCCTTCTGTGTTTGATTGGAATTTTGCTTAAGTCCTTCAAGGCTTTCTTTGTAAACTCTTTTAAAATGTCAAATGCAATATGTTGAGATTTGCCTTCCTCTTTGTGCCATTCTACTATTTCCCCTAAAGTGTCTTAATGTATACCTTGTTAAACTATTGTCTACATGTGGAACGATGCCTGCTGAATGTAGTATTTCCTTTAGGGAATGCCCTTTTACATATTTAAGATACCACTTTAAGCATGTACTATTAGTGAATTTATTTATTGAATGCATATGAAGTGCATCAGTGTGTATATGAGATTTCCTGTGAGTTTTTTATGAAGTGGATTGTGTGAACACATGATGTACATGAGGGATGTACCCCAGTATACTAGGTATACATGATAGTCATGTACTCTGTAGTATATGAGGACTTGTATACTTCGTATATGGTGGGCATGCCACCCATATGAGTCTATAAATGTTGGCTTTGCCGTTAAGTTGTGTCTTGGTTTTGGACTTATTCTTCTGTGCATGTTGTTGAACCCTAACTTTATTGTTTGGTATGACACTCTTTGGGCCTCTATTCTGGGCCATAATTGCCTTGATCTAAAGTTTTTAACCTCATATGACCTTTTTTTTATGTGATTAGAGCCTGGGCTGTTTTCTTTTTGTTCATTTCTTTAAAGTTTGGTTCAGTTGGGCCATTTGTGTTTGGGCCAGACCTTTATGCCATATTAACTTAATCAATTATGTGATTGTATACTATGTGTATGAATGAGTATAGCTAGTTTCTTATTGTAAGTTTTGTATACAAATATTGTACACTGCTTCTCCTATATACACATAAATAGAGATGCCAAATAGCACTTAAGGATAAATCTTAAGCCTTCCCTGATGTCTGCCATGCCTAGCGTTCCTCGAAACCCCTTGGATCTTGTGCGGCATCAGGAACAAGAGGGTGAAAGCTTTCTTTTTTGGGCTATTTTAGTATCTCCATGGGTGTGTTTATCCATGGTATATTGGCTGGTATTTGTGTGTATTTGTTTGTATGACATTGCCTATCTTTTGTTCAAATGATCTTATGGGCTTTTTATTTATTTTCTCGATGTTGGGCCTGTTCCTGTGCTGTTTTAACTTATATGGGCTTCAAAGTTGTAAGCCTATTGTTATTTGCATTTCTGGGCCTATTTATTCGCTGTTACCAGTCTATATGGGGTGTATGTTTGGTCGAGTTCCTATTTCATGTATATATTCCAGAATTATATGCCTTATATGTGTTCATGACACAAGTTTTATTCTATTTAAGTCTCAGTTTAAACATGTCCTAATCCATATCTCCCTTCCTTTTGCTTGTATGAAATATCACTGTTTGGGCGATGTCTATTACATAAACCTATTGGCACAAATGCCCAATAACCTTTTTGATCAAGTCCGTGGAAAAAATGGAAAGGGAAGCTAATATTTACATTTGAAGGCCCACCTATGGGTGAAAATAAGCAACTGGTGGGCTTAGGTAGGCCCACCAGCCTAAACTCTCCTCCCTCTATTTATTTTGTATGATGTGTAATGTAACGTGTAACAAACATGTAAATATTGAAACCCTTTATGCATGCTTAGAATTTAGGAAAAAACATAGTATTATTAGATAAGTCACCTAAAAACATTTCTACTCAGCTAATTTCCAAATATATGCATGAAATTGAGTTGATATTTTTAAAAGTTGTTTTAAGTTGGAAATATGGTTTGAAATTTTGTTAAGTAAACAAATTTGAAAAAATGACAAAGGTTATGTATTTTCGGCATTCAGCCCTAGAATGAAATTTGTACATAAATGAACAAGTGTTTTGGGCCGTAGCCCCGGTCGAAAATTGGATCAATATTTATAAATCTGGGCGAAGATTGGATTCTTTTGATAAAGTTGGATTGAAAACGGATGCAAATTTCAACTTGGTATAAACTTGGATTTAACAAATGAATTTGGACCAACTCAGTTTTAGACTTGGAAGATTTTTGGGCAAAACCCAAACCTGAAAGGACAAAAAACAAAAAAGAACTTTACTTGGACCATTGTAAGGAAAGTTGGTTTTGAGGTATGAATATGACTTGACTTATATGAGCTTCAATGAAACTAAAAAAATGGACTTAATAAACTTGGAAATCTCATTATATATTTATATGAATAAAATAGGAGATATACTCCATACTTTCTATATGTATTTATATAAAACCTATAAGAACTAAACCCATTTTAGTGTGTCTTGTTCCGGAAATGAAGTGAGTTGAACACTTATATGGATTTTTGAGACTAAAATCCCCCCCCCCCCCCCCCCCCCCCCCTTTTTTTTTTTAAAGGAGACTTTTTGCCAAATTTTTTCTTGAGTTTATATAAAGAAATAATTGACATTTTTGCGGAAAACTAAACACTTTTAAGTAAATAATACAATAATCACAAATTGAAGCTAATAGGTCAACCGTATTCTACGGATCTTTAATACTAGGGTGCGTAAAACTTTCCTTAGGTGATCACCAGAACCCTTACCTCGAGCATTGGTACCAAAAAGATTTCTCTCTTGCTTGAAAAATCTTTTACTCGGTTTTCCTAGTTTTCCTTTAATAAATTAGGTGGCGACTCTAAAATACTAAAATCCATTTAGAGCACCAACAACCTCGTAGTAACTTTTATGCCTTACCCGCGTAAAAGCGAACCGTAATAATCGCATGAAACATACTTACCTCCGTCATCACCTTCCTTCAATATCAAGATGAAACAGATATATCATGTCATATAAGAAAGTATGTTATGCAATGAGAATGTCAATGAACACATGAATTCCAGTCAATCCACACAAGGACAACCAACATAGAATAAGTAACACATAAATCCTCCCCTTTCGACTAGTCTCCCATAATACATAAAACCACCAATCTACATTTGAAAGTTAAGTTTAACCTAAAGATTCTAACAGGCCACGAGCCCAAACACATAAGTCACACAACAGTACCAACCTAAGAATTTTGTCCCAAACTTTTTGTCCGAAGATCTAGGCATGATTTCTCCATTACTGTCTATTGTAACATTACAAAACACTAATCGTAATCTACACAAGTAAGCCATAACCTACCTCGAGGCCGATCGGGTGCCACGAACATCCATTGACTTCATCTTCCATCCTCGTAGAGTAACTTAAATCTAACTTGGTCTAGGAACGACAAGCAAAATTGAGTAAGCAAGAGTTGAGGGCTCGGTATTTAAATCCGTAAAATCTAAGGTTACAATTTAAGACTAGAATGTTCAAGGGTAGAACCGAAATTTCCTGAATCATATTCCTAAATCTCCATTTATTACCAATTAACCCTTTCCTATAGAAATCCATCTTAATCATTAATCAAAACTAGCCTTTCTAGTTTATAGTCTCAATATTTTGATCCATCAACTAACCTATTTGGAAACAAGAAGGTTTAGTTATTAGAAACTTTGTCATTAATCTAATCTTAAAATAAACAAGCTTTTCGTTCAAATTGGTACGTAGATGTATCCAATTAGTATCTAGTCGATTCCAATTGATATCTAGTAATAATGGGTTCTTGGAGTGTTGTGTGTGACTATTTTGTATGTAAAGAAAAACTAGACGAGTTTCGAGTGTCGCGTAAATTCCTAAGATTAGCTAAATTTTCCTCTAGTTTCAGTTGTCTCCCAAGGGTGAGCATGGGTCCTCGTCAGCGGTGACGCATCCGCGAAGGATAGGCCGCAAACGCGAACGGGAATCTTTGCACCAGTGGCCACAGAAGCAAGATTGTGTTGGCGAATTAGTGTTTGCAAAAGTGAACTCGAGGAAATTTACTCCAGTCTGCAACCGCGTAGTCCCTCTTGCCGAAGCGCACCCGCCTCTGCGGATACCTGTCCCTTGTCAGTGGAAACCACTGGCTGAAACCAGTAAGGTTCTGTCCCAGGTCTAAAACCTATCCGAACTAAATTCTTTCAATCAAATTCCTGCATATGAAGTCAAACTCGACAAGGGCATAACTCTACTATTACACAACCAACAAAATACCAAACATCCTAACGATGAAATATCCAAACGATTCAACAAAAATAAAATAGCAAACAAGAAATCCAAATTGTTCAAATCATCCAACAAAAACAAAAAGCCATAAAAGTCTGAAATGAAAGCCCAACAAGGGCCAAAAACCATGTACTAAATAGGCTCACTTCGGCTGCTTCGAGCTCGAAACCTCATCCCCCTCCGAGTTGCTGCTACCACCACCACCCTCGGCCTTAGTCAGAAAAGAGTACTGCTCATCGTCATCCTTATTCTCGATCGGAAGCGGCGTCTTCGGGTACATTATCTTGAAAAAACCCTTAAAACCCCTCCACATCTTAATTAGCAGTTTGCCTCGAGACTTATTCTTCTTCTTCTTCTTCTCATCGTCAAAGTCCAGGTGAAGGTCATCATAGGACTTGGCAATAGTTGTATAGGCTGTAGTAAAGGTGTTAATCGAAGTCTCCATATTCTTCTGAGCCTCCAAGTATTGCTCCATCTCTTCCTTGGTAAAGTAGTGAGCAGTAGGGGTGTTCACGATTCTATTAAAAACTGAACCAAACCGTAAACCGAATCAAATCGGTAAAATAAACAGATAGTTGTTTGGGTTTGGTTTGGTTTGGTTTTGAAATATAAAAAACCCGATAATATTTGATTTGGTTTAGTTTTATTAAAAATAAATCGAAGAAAAAACCGAACCAAACTGAGAAAATAATATAATTTTTTTTTTAATTTTTTTAAAACAATTTTTATAATTATATGTACACAATATATTACATTTACTTTGTTTACTTTATAATTAAAGTTTTCTCTATTTCTATCATACTAATTAACTTTACACATTAAGCCCATTTCTTAAAAGAAATCCATGAATCCAAACTCATTTATTAAAATAAACAACTATGGAATTTACCCAAAAAAAGTTATATTTTTTTATAAACTTTATTCACTTGATTAAAGATTATAGATTTTAAGACATTTTCTCCATAATCCATAGAAATTATAGCTTCCACAATAAAAGGGTAATAATGGATTAATTATAAGTTGAAAAGGATGGAAAAATATTCCTCGATCTGGGTTTGACCACATACTCCCCTCCACTCGCCAACCACATGATATCCGACATTCACCGAAACATCTTCCAAAATGCAAGCAATCATCAAAGGACTAATGTACATGCAATCGGTAATGTTAGTCGAGGGACTGATCCTACGGGTGATGATGTTCTGCCACCTTTTGGCCTCAGCAGTGAAATGGGTGTTCTTGATTCCCGTTTTCTTATGGACCCAAGTATCTTACTCCTTTTGTCCATGGCGACCAGTTTAGAAACCAACCAAGGCCTATTACCACAAACGTCATTCGCCTCCATAGCACTCACGAGATGGTTGGGCAAATTATAGAAGGTATTTATCACCTCGGCACCAATTTTTATCATCTTTCCCCGAATCATAATTTTCGAATCCGGGTCAATCAACTTCACCCGCGGGAGGTTTGCATAAAACTCCCTCACCCATGCCTCATTTTCCTCGCAAAGTTCGTCAATGAAATAGAGCCAGCTAATTTTGTACAGTCGCTCATAGAATTTGGGGGCCTAATCCTTCACATTTCGTATGTCAATTCCTCTTTCCGGAAAAAGCTTCCTATCCGCCATATCTATCATATAGCGAGTTTCACAGTCAATGAACATGAAACAGTGGGTGTCATATCGAGCACCACCTTTCCCTCCGGCGTTCCCTTGGATCGAAGCAACATTCCCTTCTTCATTTTGAGCCATTTCTACCAAAGTCGTACCTACATTGATAAATCAAGTTAGTTCGGCAATATAATCATGTTTAGTATTTAATTATATGTCAGACGAGCTAATGAAACCAGCAAAAATAGTCCTAGCCAAACCAATGCGAATCTGTACAGGTCAGCATCGGCGGAAGACGTGCCGCCAAAACGAGGCTGCTTCCGCGAATATATGCCCGCGGATGGGGAAATCACTGCATAAACAAGGATGCGGAGGTGAGTCCGTGTTCGCGATCGAGCCTCCACATCCATTCAAAATTCCGAACCCTCCTTATGTTCGCATCAACGCAAGGTTAGGCACTGAAGAGGAGTCGCGCCTGCGGAACGTGTTCCGCGGAGGCAGACTGTCTTCAACCTCAAAACAATCCAGAGAAATCATTAAAAAATTCTCCCAAATTTGGACCCAAAACCAGTGTGTTACCCTTAGATCATTTAGACTTCGTAAAACACGATTTCCAGCAACAAGTACCCCAAAATTCTAAATATTCTAACCAATCACCATGAATAACTATCCCATTATTCTTCAAGTTTTCACCCCAATTTCTAGCAATTCTAGAGCATTACGCAGTGATGAACTTATTACAACGCTAAATAATCACGAATTTCCAGATTTCTACCACTACTTACCCGAACATGCATCACGAAATTTTTACCCATAAATTCTTAGTAATTAGGCATGTATAACTCAGATTTGTAACCCAAAAATTGTTCTATAGTAAAAGAAAAGCAAGTACGTACCTTGTATTGAAGATTCGAAGGAGATTATGTAGTTGATGGAAACCCTCTTTTGCCTTACAAATTTCTGCTAATTTTTTATATTCTTGTGTTTGTGTTTGAGTTAGAGTAGAAGTGGGGGTAGAGAGGAGTTTTATGGGGAGGGAGAGAAAGCTTAAGGGGTGTAACGTTTGGGAATTAGGGAGAAAAATTCGGGCTTAGTGGTGAGGGTATGGGAAATGATGGTTTTATGTTTCTGTGACTTTTGAAACTGCCGAATCTAGCTTAAGCGAGGAGTCTCCCACGTCGGTGGACACGCGGACGCGGATACGCCCACCGCCTCCGCGAGCTTTACCCCTTCTAAATGAGCCACCTCAACGGCAGATCTGATTGCGTTCACGGAACGCGTCCCAAAGAAACAATTCTGCCCCTGTGAATTATAACCGTTAAGTGTCCGTCACCTTGAGTTTAATCACTCGTATTAGCGTGTGTGCCACTGCGTACGCTTCTTATGAATAAAGTGAAATCAACCTAATTTATTCTCTTTCGAGGAGTGATTGTTCTGTTTCGGTCTGGTTTAAAAACCCACCTCCTGGCTTCCATGTGACCTTTATAAGCACATTAGTCCATCGAGATTCATTATCGTTTGTTCACTTAACCTGACTATGAGAAGGACTAGTATTAATCCGATGAGTATAGATTAGTGCCCGATGAGACCAGCAGATTCTGACGACCCGAGACAGGCACACAAAGATACCCAGCGGATCTACGATCAACGAAGTTCCACCACCTATATATTCCTCCATTTCGGCATCTAAGTGACTCACCGTATGTGCTAGTGTGATCGACAGCGTGCAATATTAGTACGATCTCCTGAGTCGGAATTCTAATCTTCCTTCTCCAGAGAATGTGACATCAATATGGGTTTAGGCTAGGCAACTCGAATTAATCACGGCGAAAGCTATTCTTCCGTAGGAAGGAATGCCATTGAGCTTCAGGCATGCGATATGATGTCCTGCAAATACATCTTCTAATCACATAAATTTCTCGTAAGGCCATGTCCTCAATTCTTTATCGGCCTATAATTCTCCCTCCCGCTACTCTTCATTCGAGGATGAACAATTGTTAAATTGGTATCTGATGTCGTTACAAAATCTCCTTATCATTTCCCAAAATAACCCTTATTTGAGTTCACACCGATAGTTGTAACGCGTGGGATTTTCGGGTAAGGATGGCTTATAGCCTAGTTGGAAAAGGAATTTAAACAACTCAGGATCTCTGAATTCAGTTGTTCCATTCCAGCGATCTTCGGGCGGCCGGCGTGCCCGTACCCACGACACTTCATCCATTTTAGCAGAATACGGCATTTTAAGTTAGTCCGTCTCCACCGAAGCGAGGCCGCCTCAGCGAGCCTCCTTCCGCCTCCATGAAAATCTCTGAATCTGACCTAGTATTTATTTCTTCATTTCGGGATTGAACCTCGTATTATACCAATATTCTTCTAAAGCTAGTTGGAGAGAATTTCCAGAGCAAACCTATAGTCATTGGATAGGGTAAGTCTACTCTATCTTATTTCTTCCATCTATATTCCTTATCTTCCATTGTTGTACCTTCCATGCTTAAGATTGAGGATTGTGGGAAAACTTTGTGACTTGTAAAACCTTAGGTGGGTAAAAGATATCTAGAACTAATCTAATGGTGGATTAAGGTTAATGAGTTATGCTTAGCTTGGGAAGAACAATTCTTACGTTTATCTCTAATCTTATTTTGAATTTTAAAAATGGGTTAGTGTAGGGTTCTTCTTGAAATTGGGGGTTTTGGTAATAAAAGGAATTCACAACTTACTTGGGTTTGATAACCATGGAAATTAAGTTATTAATCATAGGAATACTTAGTAATCGTACAAGGGGAAAGTTTCGATTTTTACTCTTGTGGGCCTGGGGTTGTTAGTCCTTGAGTTTCTTCAAACCCGTCTAGAGTTGTAATGAGCTGAATAATTCTCTACGTGATACTTATGTGATCTACTTATCTTGTTAGACTTCTCTCATCTCGGTATCTCCCAGAAGAAAGAAGGTGAAGTTCGAGTTGATGTTCGTGGCACCTGTTCAGCTACGAGGTAGGTTACGACTTACTTGAGTTAGACTTCAATTAGAATTACATATGTAATTAGTAGAGATGGATGGAGAAAGCACGCTTAGGTCTTCGTACAAGATGTTGGGATGGATACTCTAGGCTGGTACTGTTTATATGTGGCTTGTCACCATTTGTCATATTAGACTTGCCGTCTTGTTGTGTTTTTTGGGCTAACCGCCATGGTTTCTATATTATGATTGTGTGCTTTCATATCTCAAATGGTATATGACACTTACGATCGAAAAAGGGAAAAGAAAATTAATTGAAAGAGTATTGTGACACGTGCTTATAAAAGAACACGATGGAAGTCCAGATATTATTATTGTTAGATATGGTTTGCAAAATGAATTCCTCAAAGAACTGATAGATTTAAAGACTAGAAGTTCGATGAAGGTTCTTGAATTGAATGTTGAGTATGTGTGACATTGTGTTCTAGGGTAAACCATTCACTGAACCTTTGATTTTGGGTGATTCATTGCGATTGGTATATTTTTATGATTATCCTTGTTGAGTTGACGTTCATGCATGCATCTCATACTTCACTTCTCATAGTTACTGGACATGGTTCTGAAAAAATAATGGAAAGAGTGATACGGTTCTGATAATGAATAATTTATGGTAATGGTAAGGGAAAAGTGTGGCACTTGATAAGGAAGTCATCTCTGGGCTGCGTGCAAAGTGGCTGGTACATGGGCTTCGGGGGTCCCCCATGGGTCATGACTGTTACACTCGCAAAACTTTGTCATTTATGTCGTAAGTGAACTAACGTAGGCCTGAAGAGGCCATGGAAAAGGTTAAGGAAGACCTTTAACAAGTATTAAACATGTATCCAAAGGTTCTGAAATCAAGCGAGTCGAAGAAATTAAGTTTGTCGAAACTTTGAGAAAATTTGGCAGAATTTTGAACAGGATTTTTGGTCCAACTTTTGGGAGGTATGTTTTCTAGCATATGAGAAGTTATGGAATGCATAACCTTTGTAAATTCAAGTTCAGAGAGTCTTTTTTTCAATGCAACTGACAGATCACAAATCCGAGAAGTACGGTACCAGGTACGGCTCGTATAAAAGTGTAAGATTTCAAGTACGGGCTGTAACTCGTAAGCAGAATGTTGGATTTTTGGAGGCCCAGGTACGGCCCGTACATTCTGAGCGTACTTTGAGGCGATGGTCGACCTTGCAATGTTTTAACTATGTTTTTGGGGTCATTTTTGATCATTTCTCACCCAAATTTTGTTCACACACTCCCTAAAACCCTCTCTACCAGTTCTTGAAGGTCTGAAGGTGAAACTACATGTTTTCATCCTAATCCAACATCAAAAGTTAGCAAAGGTGAAGAATAACACCTCTACGGTGTTGTGGTGTGATTAAGGATTGTTGTGGGCTGATTCAAGCTGGGGTTTTAAGTTGAAGTTGTTGTCCAAGGTAAGTTTAACATGATTTTGGTTATGTTTAAGGTTATATTGATGTTAATTGTATAGTTGGAGCAAGATAATATAAATTAACACTCGGAAAAGATATGGAATGTTGTTATTCTTGTAGACTGTTTTTAGAAGCTTGTTTTGAAATTGTTGTGGCTAGAGATTAAAGAGTATAATTCGATTATGGTATGGTTGTTGTTATTATACATGTTTATGTGGTTATGAGGGAAATTGATGGATGGAAATGAATACAAACTTGAAGTAAAAATATAGACTTAAGCTGTTATATATTGGAATGTTTTGGAATAAGTTTTCGGGTCGATTCTTGGCCTGATTTGGCTATGGTAGCTATGATGTGTATTATTGATGTTGTTCTTGTTGTGTTGAATTGTATTGAGTTTGGCTGGAACTAGATATTTTAGGGGAAATGCTACCCGAATTAATGCAAGTCACCTACTAGCTTAAGAATTGATTGAAAGGTCTTTCATCGCTTAACTATGGTTCTGGTTGCCTTGTTTTAGATTGGCGAATGTGGAGGATGTACGTTGAAGTACTAACTTTAAATAGCTAAGGTATGTTAAGGCTAAACCTTTCCTTCTCTTGGCATGTTTTAAGATGAATTGAAGTATAAGTGAACGTTATTCTAAATTGACTCCGTTCTTAGTAAGCAGGGGCATCTAAGTTATTTATGTCTTTATGATTTCACTCATATATGTTATGAATCAGATTCTAAGTCTTGTTGAAGCTTATGATAATGATGTTAGTATTCATAATGTAGTCGGGGATGTAACGACCTTATGTTACTCCGAAGGAAGTTCTAAAGGTCTTAAAGAGGTCCCCTAATCCTTTTGTACTTTGGTAAGAGTAAGATATGATGCTATATACATATACATAGTATGTATACAGGCTTGAATAGAGCACCCTAGTTACCACCGAGCTACGACCAGTTGGGCAGGCACGTATGTACCACCGAGCTACGGCTGGTTGCGCAGGTATGCATCTCCAATTACCACCGAGTTATAGCCGGATGGGCAGACATGTATTTACCATCGGGTTATAGCCGGTTGGGCAGACACGCATTTACCACCGAGTTATGGCCAGTCGGGCAGTTATATCATATGCATTTACCACCGGACTATGGCCTGGTGGGCGGTTACCACTGATCAGTTGGGCAGTTAGCGTCACAATGATGAGGTAGTTAGTACTATAGTATTATACATATATAGATATGCATACGAGATTGTAGTAATGTACATGTTATGGCCCTTAGCGACAGGTCAGAATTTACTGGTTGATTCTTATCCTTCTTATTGACAGTATTTTATTGTTGTTACATTCCTGCCTTACATACTCGGTACATTCTTCGTACTGAAGTCCCTTTGCCTGGGGGCCCTGTGTTTCCTGCTACGCATGTGTAGATAAGCGAGGCGAGGATACTTCACGGTAGGTTGCCTTCAGATATTAGCTTTTGGTTGGTGAGCTGCATGTCTTCTTGGAGTAATGCCAAGTCAGGATTCTGTATATGTGTTTTTCATTATGGGTATATCGGGGGCCCTATCCCGACTTATATACTATGGTTGTGTCTTCTTAGAGGCTTTGCAGACATTATCCTGTGTATAGTTTTAGTTATGTCATGTCACCCTGTTATGACAGCCTTATTGGCTTGGGTATTATGACTTATGTCCTAAGTTTCGTTATATATATATATATATGTGTGTATGTGTGTGTGTGTGTGTGTGTGTATGTGTCCTTGAAGGGCCCAAGATAAGCCTAATGATAAAGAAAAAGTAAAGTACGTGGCGCTCGGTTGAGTAGGCACCGGGTGCTAGTCATGATCCTCCGATTTGGGTCTGACAATGATTATCGAGACGTGGAGGATTTCCGTCCATAGCATGTGTGTACGGTTTGTGACGTTGGCCATTGCATTACATATCATTCACTTGCATTGCATTTCTTATCATCTCATGATACATTCCCTTGATGATTCTTGAGTGCTATTTGATTGTAAGGCGTTACTCATAGCTTACGGACTCGAGAGTAGAGACTTCCACCTAGGCTATAACTTGATGAAGATTATTTGTGGTTTCCTTATCTTGTCCGCTCCTTGGTTGTGTAATGATCATTAAATGACTGCTAGGTTAATTGGTAGGGATCTTGGTGAGGAGGACATGTATTTGAGGATTAGAAACTTCCTTCGAGGCCCATGACCTGAGATTGACAGTACATTATATTTAGATTCTTGTGGACTAGTATCCGAATATGCTTATTTATTATGTGGATCTCCTATCATCATTTTCTGTTGATATCTACCTATTATATATGTATTGCTAATCGTTTTCAGCCTATGATGCTTACCAGTACGTGTGTTGTATTGATGCTACTCTTGCTACGCCCTTCTGGGGTGTAGCGTTGTTACAGGTTGATATCCGAGATTTCATTAGCTTCCGAGGATCTCACCGAGTTCATTACAAGACTTCTGTTACTTCTCATTCCGACAGGAGTTGTATTTAGTTTGTGGTTTTATTTCATCTTAAGTTGTAATGTTAGTATGATCTTGTACGAGTCTAGACCCGATTTTGGAATTGGTATGTTTATAAAAGTGTTTCTTGTTATTTTTCCATTCTTTTAAATTCAAGTGTTGAAATGGCTAGTTATTCTTCTTAAATAGTGTTCCCTCTGTTTCAATTTATGTGAACCTATTTCTTTTTTAGTCCGTACCAAAATGAATGACCTCTTTCCTAATTTGGAAACAAATTCATTTTATGAAATGATTTATAGCCACACAAATATTCAAGACTGATTTTGAACCACAAGTTTCAAAAGCCTTCACTCTTCCTTAAATGTCGTGTCCAGTCAAATGGGTTCACATAAATTGAAACGGTGGGACTATTATATACGAGGATTCGTTTTGGGAAGGGTTTCGCCTACCAGGTAGGATTGTGTAGATGCCCGCTAATAAGAATATTTTTAAAGAATCATTTTCTTGTTTCTTTTGTTTTAAAATCACTTTAGCTAATAAAAAAGTAGAACTTAATCATTTTTTTTCTTATTAATCTTGTTTTATCAATTAAAATAAAATAACCTCATGTACTTTTTTAACTGATAATATATGTCATATATATAAGTCCATATTAAATCCATCATTCATTTTTATTTAAATAATGATAAAATTCTTTTTCCTAATAGAGTATGAAATATTTTATTTCTTAATCTTTTTCCGAATTGAAGTAGAATAAGCATTTACTAATATAATCGTTGATACAACATAGCAGAATTAACTCCATTCCAAAAGAACAACGTGTCCATTGACTCCGTTTAGATCTGTTGCTTCTTGTTTAATCCAACTAAACCATTCAAGTGTTTATAACCACCATAATTTTTCAAGTGACTATTAATCATACATATGCTCACTTTTTTGCTCCTTTTATGGATCTGATTACGGGGTAACAAAGATGTAGCAATAGTCGTGCTTGATATTAATAATCATTAGGCACTTCACCAAATGCTAATGATTTATTATTTAACTATCAATTTCTAATTATTTAATAGGTCGGGCATTCTTTCCAAAAGAAAATATGTTTATGTGGCATTATAATGATTTTTAGTGATGTTTATTATGATAAAAACTGCCATGTCCTCGTGTAATTTAGTACATAGGAGGCGAATAATGCGTCTGACTTATTAGCCCACTAATTGAGTCTACATTATGACCTCATTAGCTTAGTCATAATCCTTTTGTTAAATGTTTTAAACTCTACAATTAATTATTGGAAAAGTCAGGCTGCAATGCACTGATTAGTCTTTTGTTGTCCATCGTTGCTCAAGCGGTAATCGTAAAATATTTTTGAGGGCACTAATAATGGAGATGTTCCTAAACAGAGTTTAAAGTTCAAAATTGGTTTCAGGGATATTTCAAGTAAGATAAAAACTTTTATTCATAAAATTTGATTAGTATTATTTTTCAACTGAAATTCATGTCCAAACGCACTTTTAATTTGTGTTAGTATTGACTATTGAATGAACACATCAATAAGATGAGCAATATACTCCATTTTTCGACCTGGAAAAAAAAAAAAAAAACTCTAGAAGCTATAGGTGTTTTCACTGGAGCTTTGTTCACTTTTGGACACTTGAAATCTTATGTTGGCTTTGCTTAGCCATCTTTTTTTTTTTTCTTTTTTTACGTTTGCTCAACTTCTTTTTTCACATATCTTATTTGTCAAATATAATTTTTAGCAACTTAAATTTTTTATTAATAATTATTTTGTTTTAGGTTTATAACATTCGAAATTCACTAGATTATATTTGAATTTGTACTAGGTAAGCCCACTAGGAAAATAAAATACTTTCTATTAAGTGATTTTTTTTATTTCTAAAGCTTCAATTTCAAAACTAAATGATAGTCTAATGAGAAATGCAAGCAAAACCTATCTGGGTTGATTTCTAGCTTGTTTTGTCAAGCTTCTAAAATTAATTTATTTTGAAAAGTGATTTTTAAAAAGTACTTATGGCCAAAAGCTGTTCGTGTTTGTCCAGTTAATTTTAAAAAACACTTTTGAGCAGCAATTAGTGTTTGATCAAACTTTTAAATTAAAAAGTGCTTCCAAGTGTATTTTTATCAAAAGTGCTTTTCAAAAAAGCATTTTTAGGCAAAATCTATTTTTTTAGCTTCTGAGTAATTGTTTCTGCTACTCCACAGAAATACTTATTTTCTCCCAAAAATTTAGCTAAACCTCACTTTTTTAAAATAAGCACTTATTGAAAAAAATAAATACTTTTAAAAAAAAAAAACTTGGCCAAACAGGCTATTCATCTATTAAGTTTAATGTTTGGAAAATTTTGTTATATAATACAAATTAGAATTTACATAATCAAAATCAGCTATATCATCACCAAGTCCAAATGACAAGATTCTTTGCCAAAACGCAACCTTATACACCTTTCCGACCCTTATGATAATACTCCCTCCGTCCATATTTCTTATTCACTTTTCCCTTTACATGCCAACAATTAATGTTAAGGAAAAATAAAAATAATAATTAATTTTAGTTTAATTTTATAAATTAACAAGTATTTTGGGACCTTTTTTTTTTTTTTTTTTTTTTTTTTTTTTTAAGGTTTACAACTAATCTGGACGGAGAGAGTAATCTGGGTTAAAAATAGAAACACAGTAAACACAGCAGCTGTCATTTGTGAATTTCATCATTTTCTACATGATAAAATTGGTCTAGAATTTGATGTCAGCCTGAGCAGTGATCAGTCTCCAGTGTTGACCATAAGTGGAGTAGTCAATTCCCATTGGCTTAAACATTTCCTGGGCCCCACCGCTTTCCTCTCTGTTGACAAATCTACAAACACCGTTTAGGTAGTTTTTTGCACACGCGCTCTTTTCAGCACGTGGTACCAGGTTTTACACGCACACATACCCCACCCCCCCCGGCTTCGCGCAGGTTGTCTTCTCAATTTTCAGCGACAAAAGTTAGCATAATAAGACTCCAATGAAGTCTCTTTCTTTTCTCTAACCAAAACTACAGATTTCAGTTAAAGCATTTTATCAAACACTTAATCTGCATAACCCATTTGTTCCTTATTCTCCGGTTGGATCGCCGGTTTCCGGCATGGAAACTCAGGCTCCGGCATCTAACGAAACCCACCTCGTACAAATCGAATTTTCTTCTTTAAAGTCAACAAAATGATGATAAACTCAAAACACATAGCTAAGTGTTAACAAGCTCAGCAGATTAGTATAGACCTAAAAAAGCTCATAATTTTTAGTTTTTTTTCCTGTTGAAATGTCTGACGTCAATGTTAACCCAGTTGAGCCGTTGTGTTCGGGCGAAGAAATGGCTGTAAAAGCTGTGAATAAGCGATATGAAGGGCTAGTTGCTGTCCGTACAAAAGCTATAAAAGGGAAAGGAGCATGGTACTGGACTCATCTTGAGCCAATTTTGATTCAAAATCCTGAAACAGATCTGCCTAAAGCAGTGAAACTCAAGTGCACTTTGTGTGAAGCTTCTTTTTCTGCTTCAAACCCATCTCGTACTGCAACAGAGCATCTAAAGAGAGGTACTTGTCCCAATTTTGGCTCCCCTTTGAGGCCGATTTCACAATTACCCCCTTTAGCTTCACCTTCTTCACAGAATCATCGCAAAAGAAGTTCACCGGTACAAACTGGTACTTCTTCAAGTTCACAACAATTTGGATTCTTGGGTGAAATGGGGTATGCACCTGTCCAGACTGCAACTCAAGCAATTGTTACACATCAGCAACATTTGGTGTTGTCAGGTGGGAAAGATGATTTGGATGCTTTAGCAATGTTGGAAGATAGTGTAAAGAAGCTTAAAAGTATGAAAGGTTCACCTGGTCCAGCTTTGAGTAAGGACCAGGTTGATTCAGCTTTCAGTTTGTTGGCTGATTGGTTTTATGAATCTTGTGGGACAGTGACACTTTCAAGCCTTGAACATCCTAAATTCAAAGCTTTTCTAAACCAAGTAGGGTTGCCCGCAGTTTCGAGGAAGGATTTTGTAGGAGAAAAGCTTGATTCTAAGTTTGAAGAAGCAAGAGTGGAGTCGGAAGCCAGAATTCGCGATGCAGCGTTTTTTCAGGTCTCGTCGAATGGATGGGGGAGGGATATTTGTAACTATGGGGAAGATAGTGTGATTAAATTTATTGTAAATCTTCCTAATGGTACTAATGTATTTCATAAGGCGGTTTATAAGGGCGGTTTGGTGCCATCGGAGTATGCAGAGGAAGTTTTACGCGATACTATTAAGGGGTTGTGTGGTAATGTTGTTCAAAGGTGTGTAGGAATAGTTTCAGACAAGTATAAAGGTAAGGCGTTGAGGAATTTGGAGATTCAAAATCATTGGATGGTTAGTCTTTCTTGCCAACTTCATGGATTTATTAGTTTGTTGAAAGACTTTGGTAGAGAGCTTCCACTTTTTAAAACTGTTACTGATAATTGTTTCAAGATTGCCAATCTTTTCAATAGCAAGTCCCAGATCAGAAATCATTTTAGGAAATTCAGGCAACATGGTGTTGAGCTTGCAGGGTTGATTAGAGTTCCTTCAGCAGACTGCAATCTCTCTAAGAACTATGGTCCTGTTATTGCAATGCTGGAGGATATATTAAGTTATGCTCGAATACTGCAGTTAATAGTGCTGGATGATTCGTATAAGGTCTCATGCATAGAGGATCCTGTTGCTAAAGAAGTTGCTGAAATGATACAGGATGTTGGGTTTTGGAATGATGTGGAGGCTGTTCATTCACTAGTGAAACTGATCAAGGAGATGACTGATGATATTGAGGCCGAGAGACCGTTAGTTGGTCAGTGTCTTCTTCTTTGGGAGGAGTTGAGAGCTAAAGCAAAGGACTGGTGTGCCAAATTTAGCATTGCTGAGGGACCTATTGAGAAGATAATTGATTCGCGCTTCAAGAGAAACTATCACCCTGCATGGTCAGCTGCATTTGTACTTGATCCATTGTACTTAGTGAGGGATGCAAGTGGGAAGTACCTTCCACCATTTAAACGTCTGACACATGATCAAGAGAAAGACATAGACAAGCTTATAACGCGGCTAGTACCGCGGGAGGAAGCTCCCATTGCACTAATGGAGCTTATGAAATGGAGATCAGAAGGGCTCGACCCACTGTATGCTCAGGCTGTTCAAGTGAAGCAGAGAGATCCGGTAACGGGACGAATGAAAATTGCAAATCCTCAGAGTAGCAGGCTTGTTTGGGAAACTTGCCTGAAAGAGTTCAAGTCGCTGGGAAAGGTCGCTGTTAGGCTTCTCTTCCTTCAGGCAACCTCATGTGGATTTAAATGTAATTGGTCCTTTATGAGATGGGTTTCTCTGCAAGGCCACTCAAGGGTTGGCATGGATAGAGCTCAAAGGATGATCTTCATTGCAGCTCATGCAAAACTTGAGAAACGGGATTTTTCCAGTGATGAGGAGAAGGATGCTGAGATGCTTACTACAGCAAATGGTGAGGATGACATGTTCAATGAAGTCTTTGTAGATGCATCCTCGGTTTAATTTATTTTCTTCATATCTCTTACCATTTGTAGAATATTGATATTTAGGGTGTAAATTCTTTAATTTCTCTTTCTCTTCAATTGTTACTTCTAATAGATGGTTTTGGAGATATTGTTTGTAGACAATATGAGGAAATTGAGCATTGTAATTCTATAAATTGCCTATTGATGATATAGCGACATGTTACATCTGAAGCTAGAGGTACTTGGTTCTGAAGAAATTTGCTCATGCTTTTTCGAAATCATAATATCTTCCAGGGATAGAATGAGACTTTTTGTAATATCTTGCATTTTTTTGGGCTTATATCTAGAACTTTGACAATGAATTGGACCAAGGGTGTCCTCACTTATGCTCTAAATCTACATCTTGCTCATTTCGTTTGCAGATAATGAAGGGAGTTTTGAAGTGCCTAACGTGTTTAAGTGGTAGTATCAGCCAAAAAATTTAGGAGCTTCACGAGAAGTGACCAAAAAAAATAAAAAAAGGCTTGTACTTTATTATAACTAAACCAAGTATTTTTCACCATTTTAAAGTGTCACTTTACTTTCTAACTCTTAACTGTGAATACTGGCCCTCCTCAACAATCGGTGCTGCTTTTCCCTTCATAGATCCAATACTAGATGTATTAATTGACCTAAGCCTAAGACATGCCGAAATTTCTCATATTGAACCAGGTTTATTCGTACAGTTGAGAGAACTTATATTCATGCAATCCTTTCTCAGCTTTACTCGCCAACAATGCTAAAGCTTATTGCAGACTGTGTGTTTTAATTAATCTATACAAGAACTTTTGGATTCAGCTGTTATACTCCTTGCTCTTGCCGTTTACTTTCTTATTTTCAACCTTGCTTACGATTCTTCATCTGTTATCCAAAAAGAAGTTGATAGTCATGCTGATCGTGACCTTATTATTTGATCAAATGCAACATTAAGTTGATTTTCTCATTGAGTCGGCGATATGAATCTTCAAAACTTCGGATATGTCACTTTGGGGAGAGAAGTGTTCAAGAGTACATATTTTAGAGTGGGGATATGGTGGTGTTTTAAGCTATTTCATGGCTATCAGATCATCAACTTGTGATATTTTTTATGCTTGTTATTTTACGTATAAAATTCAACCAAGTGGAAGAGGAATCTATTTGAAGATGTTAGTTACATGAGGTGAATGATTTCCCATTAGAAATAAATGTTGGAATACATGTGCAGATAGTTGTCTGAATTTGGTGTGCTGCTTTTCTCTAGTCAAGTTTCTCTTCATTGTTGGTTGCATGAAAATCAGATAAGCTTTTATGAGATGAGTCAACCTAAGAACAGTCCGGAAGCAAATCCTTGTAGCCAGAAGAATGCCTAAGAGTCCCACAGTCATGAGTGAAGGACTAGATTTCCACATCAGCACCTCAGACGTTGCATCAAAAAGAGAAAGGGTTAGATGGGAAGTTCTCTGTTTCTTTCTATTTTCTATTTAATTGTTTAATTTCTGTTCCTATCAGCAAAGACTGTTTAAAAAGCTTTGAGTTAACTATTTCTTTAAACATCATGACCATATATCTTGCTCTCATACAAGTTGGTACTTCGTTGAAAATTTCACACCAGAATTTGAATTTGAAAGTTAAGTTTCTTCTTAGCACTTGGTCAGTTCACCTGATTGTAAAAAACTACTTTGAGCAAACTGTAAGCAAGGGGGTTGTCGGCATCATGGATTGCATATCATAGCTGAAAAGATCTTTCAATGAATTTCAACTGACTTCTGGCTCTACTTTGCCGCCTGTAACACTGACTATTAATATAATCTAGTATTTATGGAGGCATGCTGTTTCTTCTGTTTTCTTTATTTCATGTTATCTCACACATGCACTGTCACACCATGCAGGATTTTACTAAGTTTTAGTTCAAGTGTTTGTCTTACCTCAGTTTTGCATTCAAAATATTGTCTAGGAAGGTAACTGTTATAGACTAAGTTGCTTATAGATTTTAATGGAATACCTACAATTCATGACTTACATGCTGACATACTAGTTCCATAGCCGATTTAACGAATTCTGGTCCTGGAAACCTCTATGAAATGATTGTTAAATTTATAATTATGCTGAAATTGCCACACTAACCATCATTTGATTTCCTTCTTGTGGCAGACTTCTTGCCTACAGGTAAAATTCCCAATCCACTTGACATGTTTATGATTATGCATTAACATCTTAATGTGCAAAATACCGGGTGTGGTGGAATAAGTGGAGAGATAAATACAGAAGGTAGGGCACTGCTGCATATGGGTTGTATGATTTATTTGGTGTCCAATTCTCATTATTGTAGTAAAGTTTTGCTGCTTTAAATCTTCAATCATTCCTTTGCTACAGTGTGATTCTATTTATTAATATACAAAAATTTCTTCTGTTGCAAATACAAAATAATTCCTTGATCTTGTAGGAAAAAAAATGTATAGTGTACAAGTGAATAGAAGATGGGAAGGGCCACAAGTGGAAAAGGGATTAAAAGCCAATTTTTATGGTGGCTGATATTGTTAGTGCTAGTTCAATTGCCTATAGAATTTGATAGGGGTTTTAAATACCAAACTAAACCAATTGCGTCGAGTTTTTAAATTTATAAATCAAATCAAACTAATAAAATTCGGGTTTTTCAACTTCGGGTTTTCTCGGGTCATTCGATTTTTTCAGGTTTTTTTCCGAAAAAGTCTTCATACAAAACATATGACTTTTACTTCAAATATTTCTCTAGACCCAGTAAGATACAACTATATAACTAAGGTGTTAAAAAAAACACAAAATGCGAGATGGGTAATGACATCGTATTAAAATATTCAACAAAAAGATAATAAAATCGGTTAAAATAAGTATTGCTAATTAATAAGCCATAAAGAAAATGACTTTAATCTAAATACTAAGTTATGCTAAAATACGTATGGCTAATAAGTATTAATTACATGACAGAGAAAAAAAATAAGCTATGTATTTTTATGCTCTAAACTAATTATGCAAAACTAAAAAATAGATATCCAACATTACTGTCATTCCTCGTGTTAGACTTGAATTTCTTTTGTTAGCAGTAGTGTTGAGTTGGTTTTGATTTGAACTTTATTTGAGTTACTAACATCTATGGGATATAAAACTTATTGACATTCAAAATTCTAAGTTCAAGCTTAAAATAATATGATAAAAGACAAAAAACTATGAAAACATTTAAGAAATATTTACAAATTACATTACAAATAAATATTTTTATATATAAAATATTTTTAAAATCGAATACACGTAATGTCCGGTCGGTTTGGTTAGGTTTGACTTTTTTTAGCTAAAACTAAACCAAACCAATTATGATCGGGTTTTTTTTTTCCAATACCAAATCAAGTCAAACCAAACCACTAATCGATTTTTTTCTCGATTTGACTTGATTTATCGGTTTGGTGCGGTTTGATTTGTACACCCCTAGAATTTGCTATAGGTACTAATTGATGGAGCGACAAGAGGAATGTGCTGATAATGCTAACTACAAATAGACCATTATCGAAAAAGGAAAAAAATGCTAACTACTAATAGACTGCTCAACCAACTAGAAGGAATTGAAAAAGCCTTTTCAGTCGTATGCTATGTTTTGATTTCATAGTTCAATGGTGTCATGTTCCTGTCAGAAAAAGGATGAAATAGAATGATGATTATCAACAGGAAACCAGTCTTTCTCTACCAGAATCTACACACTTTCAATGTTCCCTCATTATTACCATTCTCTTTATTATTTATCTCTATATCTGCACACTTCATACGAATCTTGATCAAATTATTAAACATACACTTCTTTTGCTGTAATTTTCATCGACTTCCTATTCTGCCTCATTTTTACACCTTTTTTTTTTTTTTTTTTTTTTAACTGGACTGAGTTATCTTAGCTAGGGGATGATTAGTTTTGATGTGAATATCCCTACAAATAGAAAGTTGCGTTTCAACTCGAATATTAGCTAATGTATCTTTCTTGTGATTCAACCACAGTGGATATATGAAGAAGAGGTCCAAAAGACAATAAAAAAAGCAAAAGAAAAAACCACAGTGGATATATGTTGGTAAAAATGGAGAGTGATAAATGTGAATGATATCTTGTCTTTCTTATTTTGGAAGCAGCTTTGCTCTTGTTGCATTCTAATTGGTGGACTACCTCTTTCTTAGCATTACGAATTTCTTTATATAGTCAGGGAGTTGCCTTTCGCACCTAATGGAAAGACTTTTGGCACCGGCCCCTCTCTGTGTTTTCTCTTTCGTACGTAGATTATAACAGTAGTGTCTGGATCGATGTACTTTTACTAATCTACCGGATTGTCCATGCATAAGTTTACAGAATATTTATAAATATTTAACCGTGAATCTAGTTACTATTATATCTTAACTTGACATTGTTAGAGAAACTGATTAAAACTTCAAATATTGGATCCACCTATGTTTTTGTTTCTTCACTTCAACTTTCTCTTTTGTAGCCCTCTTAAACAATCCTGCTCACATATTTTTGAAATGTTTGTTGCCATAATTTCATCATGCTATGCTGTTAATTTTAAAGAAACCAAAAGAATTCAAGAATATCAACTCTGGTTTCGTAATTGATGTGGCAGAGTATTAGACATCCCTAAGGGGTGGTTTGGTTTGTCTGACAAGGATAATAATCCCAAAATAAAACGCAAGATAATTTTATCTTGCGTTTGGTTATGGGTACTAATTAGTTCCGTGACTATTTTATCTCACCGTTCGTACTAAAATGGTGAAATTACTGTCCTATATAGAAGGTGGAATAAAATAATTTCAAGAGATATGCCGGCCCATGAAATATCCATGCCTATCCCATCCTTGCCTAGAGAAGAGGTATGCAAAGGCACGAATGACGGTGCGATGCACAAAGCATATGCGTTCACAGTTTAGAAAATAGCCGCAGTCCAAGGAGAATAATGTAGACGATATAACTGGTTCGAATGCCTGACCTATAATACAATACAAAGGGACAATTAAAAAATAATGCGTCGAGAAGAGGTACATAAATGGCTTTCCTGTTCATATCTAATCATATCATAATTAATAGTACTCTAACACGTGTTGCAAGTTTCAACTTTAGAAAAATCTCTCAATCACTAGTTCTCATTGTATTTTATTTCTCAGTACTAAATGTGGCCCTAGGGAGCATCTTATCGTCGTTATTTTTTGTGGTCCAAAATCCTTAACTTGTTACAAACACAAAGTTAAAGTTATTGGTGTTTTTTCAAGATTATGGTTTGATCGTCTTAATCTGCAACAGTGAAAAATACATTGTTGAGTAGACTTTTTAAGCATTGGGTGCCCTTTGAGTAATGATACCCACTTGAGTTAAACCGTTCAAAGATAAACAACACAAGCAGCCAATTACTAATACATCTAATTAGACATAATGGGTAGATTACTGTTGGCACTCACAATGCTAATTTTATGAAATTTGAATTTCTGTACCCTCTTTTTGTCCAATCTTAGTATCAATGGATTGCTAAGATTATTACACGCAAGGACAAGAAAATAAGACTAATCGCAATTTATGTCGAAATTGGCCGGCGCAAAAATTTGATTAAAAGGAGAAATTTATTAAAATCTTTAATTCAAATTTCAAGGGAAGCAAATTTGTTTGTTGTAATTCTGTACAGTTTACATTAGTAAAACCATTGTCTGCCAATAGAGAATTAAAATGATTACTGCCATCAAATCTCTACTTTGCTTATATGTGGTTATTATTACAGTGCACTGTAATTATAACCACCCGTAACGTAATTATTATAATTTGTTTATATTCTTGTGCTTCTATTATTACACATATTGTACGGTGAATAAAGTGACCACATACCTAAATTAAATATCATTTCTATTATTACAGTCTAAAAAGTAACGCATTATCTACCATTTGGTCCATCACTTTTGGGTCCACAATTATTTATTGACATACTTTCTACGTGTTGCTTTTGTTCGTAACTGATCCACCATTTTCGCAATCTCTAAATGCTTTACACCTTTTTTCTTTTTCCTTTTCTTTCTTCCTTCTTTCCTCCATTTTTAGTGTATAGTTTACCGTCTATATATGGAAATAATCAATTTTTCCCTCAATAGCGATTTGGGTTAATAATCATTACCCCCTCCTGTCCCAAATATTACTACATATTTTAACAAGTTGAATATGTTTCATATTTGATATTTTTAAAAACACAGGTAATCATTTATTATTTTTTCCCAAATATACCATAACTATTCTAATGAAGGAAATGTCAATTTGGTGAGACATTTAAGGGATGAGAAAGGACGGTTTAGATAAATGCTCATGTGATTGAGATTATTAGGTATCTTTACTAATTAGCGTGCAAAACCATTAGGGGCTGTTTGGTTACAACTATTAAGGTGTTATTTCAGTATAAGATATGTGATAAAAAAATTCCAGTGTTTGGGTTGAGAGTGTTAACTAAGATCATGGTAAATTTTTTACCCAAATCTTGAAATTATCTATCTCATATAGAAGGTGGAATATAATCTCGAGACTATAATTAGTGAAATAACCTTGTTACCATTGACCCTCTAGAAACAAGATAACGTGGACTAGAAATAATACTTCGTCCTGTCTATTTTAGTTGACGTATTTTTGTTTACATGCTTCTTAATAAACTATTAATAAGGAGTTTTTGACTATTATGCCCTTATTTTTAGAGTCAAATCCTCAAATAGTCATCCAAGTTGTAGAAATAACTCATTACCGTAATTTTTGAATTGTAATTTTTGAATTTTTTTCACTAGAAGGTCATCAATTATGCTCATGTTTCCAACAAAACAAAACAAACGGAAAAAGTGCTAAACTTTTTTAAAGGATGGTTACATCCCATTTTGTTAAGATACATTTTCAGAGATGAGATCTCTTGACCCATTTTAAAATTATAAAATTCATTTGACCCATTTCAAATGGATTTTTCATAAAATAAATTATATCCGTGCAACTAGAGCAAATGGAGGTGCAATCTAAAACGATTTTTTCATGCAAAATCAATGCCATCTTCTCCTATTTTGTCTACTACATATACTAACATCAAGTTTACAATTAAGAAAATTTGATATTTAAGAAATTCGTCTTAATTGAAAGTAAAGAACAAAAAAAAAAAAAACATCTTAAATGCATAATTATTATGTATTGCACATCTGAAATATTATAAATTATATTGTTATATTGTCTATTAAACAAAGAAGCAAACTAAGCTTGCTAGTGACCCTCTGAGTTCATTGACACTTTTTTTTTTGTTGGTTTAAACAAGATATTAGATATAGCTCATGTATCAGTAGATGAGAGAGTGCTTTAGCACTTGGACCATTACATAATAACCAACATCAATGGACTAAGCATTGCTTGTTAGACAACACTAGCAGACCGTATAAGTTGATAACAATATATACGAATACCAGTTGTAGTATTAATTGATAAAAAGGGTATTAAATTAGCATACCAAATTTATATATATATATATATATATATATATATATATATATAGGAGAGTAGTCTAGCTTAATATTAAGCCAAGTGACATAATATGAACAAGCCACTTGGCAACAAATTCTATTTGCATTAATTATAAAAGAAGTTATTAATTGTAGTTCAAAATAATTATATAATATTATTCCTTATAGAAAAATGGAGAAAAAGGAAAGCAAATAAAAGGCCAAAAACGAAGGAAAAAAAAATCAGAATGTTGTTTATATATATATAAAAGGAGAGTAGTCTAGCTTAATATTAAGCCAAGTGGCAACAAATTCTATTTGCATTAATTATAAAAGAAGTTATTAATTGTAGTTCAAAATAATTATATAATATTATTCCTTATAGAAAAATGGAGAAGAAGGAAAGCAAATAAAAGGCAAAAAAACGAAGGGAACAAAAAATCAGAATGTTGATTAATATATTGGGAAAGAGTGGAGCTAATCTTGGAAAAAAAAAAATCAAAATTTTGATATTTGAATCAGCTATCATTGGTTATGGAAGAGAGAAAAAGTAAAAGATTTTTTTACAATTTGTCAAATTCTATTTGACTTAATTTTAAAAAGAAATTAATTGACATTATTAAATATACTAATTAATTGACATTATTAAATATACTCACCTAGTTTGAATTCGGATGAATAATGATAATTTTTTTAATATTTATTAACCAAATGCCACACTTTAATTGAAAATGTTTTAAATTTTCATTTGAAAGATAATTTGTTTTCAGTTGGATGTTACTAAAATATTTAGAATATTATATAGAATATTCTTGATTTCATTTAATTGAGTAAATCAAGAAAGTTAGGCAAGAGAATTTAAAGCAGGCGTGAAATAAATCGTAAGTATTATTTAGAAAAATTTAGGAGCATTCAAATTCTTTTTTTCCTTAATTAGGATGATATGAATCTAATTGAAACTAAAGTAAATTACAGATCATAATATTAGAAATGATAATTTTTATTCTTTATTCTATATTTATGAACTTTGTACTTGTAAACGTTTCAACTCAAATGTAAATACATAGACTATCTATAATACATCATAAAAAGTACTACAATTAGGTGTGATTAATTTTTAGTTTGAATTAAGATTTAAATTTGAATATGTGATATAAACTTAATTTTTTTTTTTGTCAATGTCAATCCAAAATTGAGAATAAGCCATTGGCACTTTTATAAAATCTTTGTTTGATTCTATTTGTAATATTTTTTAAAAGATTTTATTAATTAATATTATTTAAAGCTAATATGCACTTACCTATTTTGGTGAATATTGATCGGAGAAATATATAAAATAGATGAGAGATAAGAATAAGAATTTTTTTGAAAGTTCAAATTAACATACACCAACCTAACTAACTTATTTCAGTGAAATATTAGTCTTGAAACAAAATCCCAAGTAATTGTATAACTTTAACAAATTAAGCTGATAAGCAATTATACTTACCAAAAACATGATCTCATCAAAGCCATATTTGGTATGACAATTCATCATGTCTACTTTTTTTGTTTTTTTGTTTTTGTTTTCTTTTAGCATTAGTAGGGTTAGCACAAGCAAATCTACACGATACACGGCTTTGATATACTAATACTATAGAAATAAATCCTAATTTCCTTTCATGTCTTTCTCTTTCTATGTAAAGAACATATTTTAATAAAATATTTGAATTGAGATTGCAAGATTTGAATTTGACTTGCGTAGCAGTTAAAATTAATGGTTAAAAATATGGAGTTGCTATAAATAAGGAGCAAAAGACTATAAAAGGATCCGAACCATTTGCTCCATAGACATGTGTTGTAGATTATTTATTTTTCAAATAAAGAATTCTTATTTCAGCTACAAAATATTATTATAATGGTTAATATGTTTAGCTGCTATAAATAAGAAGTAAAAGACTATAAAAGGAGCCGAACCATGATTTATGCTCTAATTATTTATTTTCCAAATAAAGAATTCTTATTTCAACTAAAAAATATTTTACAATTATTAAGAAATTTAGTTGCTATAATAACTAAGGAGCAAATGGTTATAAAAGGAGCCGAATGTAAGCAAAAGACCTTAATTTTTTATTAGTGTTTTTTCACTCAATTTCTCACTTCACAAGGTTTTGTATATAGTTCTTTTGACATTTTCTTTCGGTCTTTTCGTCAATCACAATTAAGATTCTTTATGAGAAAAAATTATTTTATTCATAGAATATGAGTGCTTTTTTTTTCCCAGGTGTTATTGAAGGGGAAAGCGTCTTCAGCTTTAATCCTTAGTGGACACCATATGCTAAAAGCTCTCAATTATTCAACGGTTAGTTTCACGCCTTAAAGGTCTCTCGAATTTGCTTATGAAATGGCATTTTAAAATTACTACTCCCTTCATGATATTGAAGGTAAATTGTTGGGTAAATTATTGTTTGAATTTATGTATGGCGTATGCTATTATTATCTTTCTCAATTATTTTAAGGTGAAGTTATATTAATCTAATGAGTAGTAATTGAATTATTCTTTATCTTTGAATTTGAGTAGTAGCACGTATTTTATGTTGATGGTCATATTATCGATATTTATAATTTTCTAAAATAAGATATTGCGATGGGTGAGTGGAGTGGATGGTGGGGGTTGGGTGGGTGAGGGTGGTTGTGGTTATTAAATTTGAAAAGTCTTCTTTTCAATCTCTCTATATGTAAGGTCACCATTTAGACTTTATTCCTATTTTTTTAAAATTGTGCAGATATAACCTGTATAGATTATCCTTTCAGGTATCATTAGATATTAGACCATCGTCTAATATTCGCATAACTTGCAAAAATTTACACTATGATCTAACATTTTCTCATACAATTTTTAATTTACTCAAAATAGATCTTAGGATCCTATGTTTTCAAAATTTACATTTAAATTTTAATTAACTATTATCACTCATATGTATGTGTCTGCTTAAATAATGTTTATGAATACGTGATTATAGTTTTTGTATGTTTATATATTTATCTTATATAATATTTTTTATCGTATAGGTTTTCTACAATGAATAAGGAAATTACAGGTTATGCACATCAAAAATCTCCGAATAAGTATCAAGGTATATCTTTATGCTTGAAATTATTATTATTGTTATTGTTGTTATTTTTTTTTTATTATTATTATTTTGCTTTTTGTTTGCAACTAACATTACATCTATCTTTTGTTACAGATGTAACTACGGAATATGAAGTTTCCGTAGATATGATACATACAAATATCTCACAAATGCGAAATGAATATTTGAAAAATAAAGAAGCACAATGGAGAATCGAAATATATAAAGGAGTTTTACCAAATTGTCAAGGTATATTTTCATGCTTGATTTAACTCTATTTTTTTTTTAAATTTAACATTATACATATATCTTTTGTCACAGATGTAACTAAGGAGTCTGAAGTTTCCATAGATATGATGTATACAAATATAATGCGAAATGGATATTTGAAAAATGAACAAGTATGGCGGATAACCGAAATATATAAAGGAGTTTTATCAGATCATTCGTGGAAGGAATGATTGAATATATTATGAATGTACAAGAATTTCGTTCGGCATTATTCACTATTTTAGGAGCACTGAGCAAATAAAAGCTTATTTTGTGTTATGTTATTTTGTTTGCTTTTATTTTTCTCTTTGGAATACTAACTTATCTGTTATGATTACATGTATCTCTTTTCCTTTTTAATATAATATAGATATATACATATATAGATTAGCATTTAATAAATAATAAAGTTGTATCCATTGTTTTGGTACATGCAACCAATTTAAATAATAAGAAAAAAGGAAGCTTAGAAACAATTGAAGTATACACGTTCTTGAATTTTGAATGCTTAGGTTTATTTTTGAAATGGGGAACAAACAAAAATTGTTGGATGAGGTTTTGATATATTTATTTTCTTTAGAATATTATGATCTATTAACGTCTCAAAAAAAGAAATCAGTTGTCAAATAGATTAAAGGAATTCCAGCATTATGTATAACTTAGCGTAGCTGTTAAGGTAGGCTCTGATGGTAAAAGTTTATCCACACTTGGTGTTTACACTAAATCGTAGTACTAATTTACTTTGGTTAAGTTATAAATTAAAGAGAAAATGTGTAATCAATTAATATTTGGTGATAAGAATGTATATATAGACACATGTCAAGTATTTATTAGCAGTGCAGGTAAATTTTACCATTTGCTTTTTTATAACTTTTACACAATTAAGTTTTTTTAATATCGACCGCGCATTGCGTGAATACGTATACTAGTGGGTCAAATAACTTAAAAATGGGTTAAGGTATCTTATGTCTAAAAATGGATTCTAAAAGAATGGGTTGTGAACATCCTTTAGAGATGTAAACACTATCTATTTGTTTTACTTTGTTGAAAACATGGACGTATACGAAGGCATGTTTTCTAATTTTTGCATGTTCGTTTGGCCAAATTTTTTAGAAAATAAGTTTCTCAAAAATGAGAAAGATGACTTTCCTAATCAAAGTAGGAAAAACAAGTTCACAATTGACATTTCACCAACTACCCTGCCACCAAACCCCAACAACTCCCACAACCTCTCTCACCCACCCCAACCCCCTGGGCCCCAACACCCTACCACCCCCTCCAAAAAAATATTTTTTAAAAAAAATTGGAAAGTTTTTTTTTTTTTTTTTTGGTTTTCTCTGACTCCCCATCCACCCTCCTCCCCTACCCCCTCCAAGAAAATTATTTTTTTTCAAAAAAGTTTTGAATTCTTTTTTGACCCCCCACAACCCCCTCCAGAATTTTCTACTTCATATTTAATTTTACCTGTATAAAAAAATTATAAAAATTAAAAGTTTGCATGGTTAAATTTGGTTTGGGGTGAGTGGTGGGTGGTTGTGAGGGATAGTGGATGGCGGTGAGGGATAATGGGTGGGGGTGGGGTGGATAAGAAAAAAATTCTCATTTTTATAAAAGTTAAATAAAATATATGGAATAGAAAATTCAGGAGGGGGTAGGTAGGTGGGAGGGTTCAATAGAGCAGCGGTGCGGGGTGGGTGGTGGTCTGGGGTAGGGGTGGGTGAAGATCAAGTAGTTGGAGGGTGGAGGTTAGGTGGGGGTGAAGGGTGGGTGCTTGGGGTGGGTGTAGGGGTGGGATTTGGTTGGGGGTGGAGGGTGCGTGAGTGCTTGGGGTGGTTGGTGGATGGTGGGGGTGGGGGGTTGGTGTGGTATGGGGTGGTGGGGTTGGTGGGGCATTGATGGTATTTTTCTGAAAAATATTTTCTACAAACCAACCGAACATGAGAAAATAAGTAAGAACTTCACTTATTTTTCCACCACCCAACCGAACATGAGAAAATAAGTAAAAATTCACTTATTTTCCAAGAAAACATTTTCCTCCGTACCGAACACACCTATAGTTTGATGATCTTCTTATCAAACAAAAATTCAAAAATTACATTAGTGAGTTATTCCTACTACTTGAATGACCATTCGAGGAAACACAATTGAGCTAATCTACACAATCATAGCATTTGTGTAAGTATTCTTTACATTTAGATATTCTATGTTAAGTATTGATGTTTGTTACTTTCAAGAACAATTAATATTAAGGCTAAAATGGGAAAAATTGTTTGATTTTGGGTGTGTTCGGTATGGAGGAAAACATTTTTTGGAAAATGTTTTTCAATTTTCCCATGTTCGTTTGGTCAAAATTTTTGAAAAACGTTTTCTTTAGGAAAACAAGTTCCTCAAAATGGGGAAAATGACTTCCCTATTAAAAGTAGGGAAAATAAGTCTATAAGCGCATTCCACCAACCACTCCCACCACCCCACCCCACCTCCACGCCTACCCCACCCACCCACTCCTGCCCCTCCCCCTGGCAAAAAAATTTAATTTTGTTTTGAAAAAAAAGTTTTGAATTTTTATTTTTTGCACCACCCCACCCCACTCCCGCCCCCACCCCCACCCCTGCCGCCAGCCCACCCCACCCACCCTGCCCCCTACTCCACCCCCACCAAAAAAATAATTTTGTGTTGAAAAACAAGTTTTGAATTATTTTTTTTTTGTTTTTTGCACCACTCCTGCTCCCCCAACCCGCAAGCCCCCCTCCCCCCCCCCCCCCCCCCCCCCCCCCCAAAAAAAATTGTTTTGGAAAAAAAGTTTTGAATTTTTTTTTTGTTTTTTGCACCACCCTGCCCCCACCCCACCCCCCTCCCAAAAAAAAAATTAATTTTATTTTGAAAAGAAAGTTTTGATTTTTTTTTTGTTTTTTGCACCACCCCACCTACCCACGCCCACCCCCTCCCAAAACAAATTAATTTTGTTTTGAAAAAAAAGTTTTGAATTTTTTTTTTTGGTTTTTTGCACCCCCCCCCCCCCCCCCCACCAAAAAAAATAATTTTGTTTTGGAAAAAAAGTTTTGAATTTTTTTTTTGTTGGTTTTTTGCCCCACTCCCATCCCCCCATTCCCGACACCCCACCACCCCCTCCAAAAAAGTTGAGGGTGGGGGTGGGTGGTTGTAGGGGTTGGTGTGGTACGGGTACACATCGCGGGGGGGGGGGGGGGGGTAGAGGGGATGTGGTGGTTTAGAAAACTCAGAAAAAAATTAAATACTTCAAAAAAAAAATCAGGGTGGGGGTTGGGGTTGTGGTGGAATTGTGGGGCTTGGGTGGGTATTTTCCTGAAAATGTTTTCTACCAACCAAACGAATATGAGAAAATAAGTAAGAAATTCACTTATTTTCCGCTACCCAAACGAACATGAGAAAATAAGTAGAAATTCACTTATTTTCCAAGAACACATTATCCAGGAAAACATTTTCCTTCATACCGAACACACCCTTTATCTTGAATTTCTAATATGATACTATTTTGATCAGTTATTTCTAGTAAACATAATAACCACTAAAATGGACCGGATGAGTAGTTCCTTGTCAGAAATTACTACCATATATAAGAGACAATCAAGTGCTTTTGTAGTCCTCACAAAAATTTTCAATAAAATGTCAAACTTTTCAATTAATTACTTCTAGGTCCTGATCTTATTTTTTAAAGTTCAATTTATTTTTTGTATTTGTGGTCGACTTTTCAAAAGTTGTCAAACCTCCTACCGTATTTTTCCTTTTCTTATTTGCTATCAGGTGTCCGTTATCCACATTGGTGTCCGATTAATTTGGATCCGTGTCGCGTAGCGCCCATGCCGGAGAAGCGTTCCCTACTAAGAATTTTTTCAAATTCAGGCTTGAACCTAAGACCCCTGGTTACTTTCCTCTATTGAGCTTATCTATTAACCTATAAAACAGTCATTTCTTCGCTAGATTCTTGCTTCTTGTTGCTCTCTTGTTTTCTCCTTTTTCATTTGTTGCTTATTATAGATTTTTACATGTAGATATTTCTTTTACTTTATATTTGTATTATGAAATTTGAGGATTTCTTGAAAATTCTTTTATTTACATGTAGACATTTCGTTTACTTTATATTTATACTTTAATGAGCTCATATGTGTTTAAAAAGATACTACTAAATAATTTTAAGATATATTAAAAATTATTAAATGATGTCATATAGTGTTGAAAATGAAGATAGTATTATCAGTCTAGATTGAGTTATCTTTAAAAGTCTCTTGTTTGGTTAACTATAATTCATCTTTTAAACACAAAATAAGTTTGAAGCAGGGGGAAGTTAGAGTGTCGGCTACGAGTTTGATTGAATTCGGAAGTTAAAATAATAAAAGAGTGAAATGAAAATTTTGCTTTTAGATATTGAAAATATACTTATTTGAAATTTAATTATTACTAAAATAAATTATATTTCTTTAATTAAAATATCTACTTTTATATCTTGAGGGCCTCATGGAACTAGTATCCAAATAGGAGGCAAAATGGACTCACGGTTTAGGCCCAATTGTTAGCTTGTCACCATTTTCAATGCCCGGGCCTCATGGAACTAGTATCCAAAGGGAAATCTACATGGCTTGACAAACACTAGTAGTTAATTATATTTAGTAGCTATAGTTTGATTTAATTACTTCCCATAGCTAACATTTGTATGTTAATGACAATTATTAACTACAAGGTAAAATACAATGAAAAGAGGAATGTATCCCCAATTCAGCCATTCTCTCACATCTGGTCTCTCTCTCTCCTCCATTTCTATCACTTTTGTCTCTCATCTAAATCTTCTCTTCCTTTCAGTGAAGATTTGTTTTGTTTCTTTCAGTGAATGGTTTAAATCTTAATTTGTTTTGTTTCTTCCTTTCTTATTTTCTCTTTTATTTTAGCTTATTGTACAACTCAGATCTGAGTAAAAATGTGGCAGTGTTGTTGTTGTTGGCTATGATTGGTGTTGTTGTTGTGGTTCGCTGGAGAAGTAAGCTCCGGCAATGGTTGTTGTTGTTGCTGTTATTGGCTGTGGTTGGTGTTGTTGTTGTGGTTCGCCGAAAAAGTAAGCTCCGGCAATGGCTGTTGTTGTTGCTATCGGCAGTGAAGAGGAGAAGAAGTGGTAACAGTGTTGTTGTGGCGGATGGGGGCGAGAGTTGTTGGTGGTGGTGATGGGAGTGACAGTTTCTGTTACTCGTTGTATTCATGAATACAGCGAGGTCGTTTATGAATACAGAGAGCCATTTTAAATATTAAATACAATGATTTTTGAGCTAGCCATGTAAATATTGAATATAACCGATTTTTGAGCTGAATACATTCGACTTGTATACAATGAGGAGAATTTGACTACATTTTTTACTCATGAATTTTATTTCTTATATTCAGTTTTTGAGTGTATTCGTTAATTTTTAGTGCAAAATTCAGTGTTTGGGGGTGTATGTTGAAAGATATTTTTTCGTATACAACCAATTTTAAATATAATAAAGTGAATACAGGGTAAAAGTAGCTACAAATGAATACAGTTGATTTGAATACATTTGCTTAAATACAACTTAGTTGAATACATCTAACTTGAATACTTCGAAATCTGACTTGAATACAACGAAATTTAACTTGAATACACCAAAATCTGACACAGCCGAATTTTGAATACAATCCGAATGTTGAATACAATCTACTGTAGCGCGCAAATACAATCTACTGTAGTGTGCATCTACTGTAGCTACGAAATGTAATTAGCTAAAGTGTAGCTATACCTAAAAAAATAACCCCAAAATGTAGTCATTTATGTAAGTTTCCCGTATCCAAATAGGAGGCAAAATGGACTCACGGTTTAGGCCCAATTGTTAGCTTGTCACCATTCTCAATTTTCATCCAGTTCTTAAAGTACGATAGGCTCTGAATTAAAAGTTGCTTGGTTTCTACAAGCTAGGTCCAACATAGAGGGATGGTTGCATTTCAAATTTCTTTCAAAAGTAATATGGATGATTTTTCAAATATAGGTAATACCGTAATAACGTCTTGATGTACAAGCTAATAGTTCACGGTGAAGGTATTGAGATCAAAATTACCAAGAATGCTCTATGCTTAAAGCAAGGACAAAGTTGCCAACCTATTGAGCATTGACTAGCAATACTTAGTGCTGTCAAAAGAATTTTAATTGATAAGTCAAATTTAACCGCACTCATTATTAGGTACTTTTTCATCCACCTAATTTTAGTTTTAATTTGTTTGAAGTTTCAAAATTTGACCAAACTAACCATATAGTCTATTTGACCAAACTTTCAAATCTATGTATTTTAAAGATTGAGAATAACAGTTCGTGTTTAACTTATTAATTTGAAAAACATTTTTGTTATACTAGAGCAGTAATTTGTGATGGGTTCAGAAAAAATCTTAAAGTTTAAACCTTTCCATTGTCATCCCCACCCCTAAGGATCTCTAGAAAATATGAAGAACAAGCTGAAAATGACAAAAACATGACGGCCAAACTTTTCGTCAATTTTAGGGGCTAGCATTCCTTCGCCAAGGAATTAATTACCAACCTGTTAATATTACAAAAACTTGAGTGACGTTACCCATGCTGTGACCTTTTCCAGAAACAAATGGTTAAACAGAGCTGATAGTAAGATAAATCTTAACAGTTCTTGCTATATTTTAGCTAATAAATGCGTTACACTAGCTTGAACATGAGATGAACCCGAAACAAATATAGATTCTCATATGCAGTCCATACACAGATGACAAGGTCAATATACCTATCAACATATTTTTAGATCTCCATCCACTTAACAGATGTAATCACTAGTCGCTATAGCACCTGAAAGTGCATATACAGATTTTCTGGTACTCCTCGCTTTTCTATTTAAAACTTTGTTATTTTATTTTGCTATACAGCATAAACAATGTTGCCAATGCTCATGGCTAAAGAGAAAACAAAAGCAATCCAAGCCAAAACTATCAAACTCAGATTGTTCTTATCGTGTAACCTTCTGTCCAGACATAGGTAGGGAGATGCTTCTCACAGTATATTTTGCGGACCAGCACACCTATTCAGTGACCTGTGCACTAGCTGCCTCCATCAGGCCGTTGCGTATCTGGTCACCAATGTCACGAACATGGCCAGGACCATGTGGTATGAAAACGGTAGTGTTCTTTGAAGAGTTTCCAAGGTCTTTGATGGTGTCAAAATACTGGGTGATCATTATAAGATCCATCACTTCTTTAGCGGAGGCCCCTTCTACTTTATGCGAGAAGTTCAAGATGTTCTCTCTCAAACCATCAGTAATTGCCTGCCTCTGCCTGGCAACCCCAACCCCACCTAAATACTTGGCTTCAGCCTCAGCTTCTGCTTTCTTAACTTGGAGAATCTTATCTGCTTCTCCTTTGTATACACTAGCAAGCTGCATCCTTTGAGCTACAATACAGAATAAGATTAAGAGTATATAGTTAAGAAAACTCTTAATCCACGTATCAGATAACAATCTATAATCTATTACAACAACCTGGGAAAAAAATATTTTTTATGGCAATAATGAACATTTGAATCTTTTGAGGACATATAGTCCTCCTCTATTTCAATCATATAGTACTTCCAGGTAGGTAGTGGAACGTAGTCCCGTGTATCCATTCCGTATAGTAGGCGCTGTATTATCTTTGTAGTTCCTTGACCTTTAACTTCCTGTTACTTTCTGATGTCTCTTGTGCTCCGATTATTGTATTAGTTTGCTACATTTACTGTTACTTATTTTCATACTGCTTATTTATAGTATTTTGCCATGGTTCCTTTACTTTCATCAATTCTTGGCTGACTTTTTGCCCTGCTTTCTCTTGAGCCGAGGGTCTTTCGCACTTGTGGAACTACAGTGGGTATGTTGTTGTTGTAGTAGTACTTCCAGAAACAAAGGGACAGTTAGGTAACATTTGTCCCTCCACACACCAGATGCATCCTCAATCGACTAACCTGAACTTCTATCCTTAGTACTAGTTGTTCTGTAGTAAAGTTGTGATCATGATGTTCTGAGCTTGTGTAGTGAGGTAGGAGGTTGAAATAGATGTAGTAGTTTGCTGCAGAACTGGGGGCTGTCCAGTTCTGTTTTTCCTGTGCTGTAATGTTCACTTGGTAATAAAATCAACTTATTTACCTAAAAAAAAAAAAGAAGTTTCTAAGTGCCGGCATGTGCATTGGAATTTACCAAGGATTACAACAGATCAGTACCACCAATGCTCTATTTGTACACAAAGGTAGAAACTTGAGTATTATCAACACTCTATTTTGTAAACTAATTCAGAGGTCAACAAGCAGAAATTGAAGTACCATTAACGCTATTTGCATACTAATTCCCCTTCAAATTTTAAACCATGCATTCTTTGAACACAAATTTTATTCATATGCAGAACTATGCTAATTCAGAAGTAGAAACTAAAAATTCTGCAGAACTATGCTAATTCAGAAGTAGAAACTAAGTATCATCAACACTCTTTGTACACTAATTCAGAAGTAGGAAGAGTACAAACATAAATACCATCAGCACTTTATTTGTATATTAATACAGAAAGAAGAAACTAATCCCCTTCAGATCTTAAAACATGCATTTTTTAACAAGAAACGTTATTCATCTGCAAAACTAGAGCGTGTCTTACCTGCATTTATCTCGTTCATTGCTCTTCTCACAGAAGCATCAGGAATAATGTCAACCATCAGTATGTGCTCGATATTATATCCATACGCACCCATCACCTGACATATAAACTAAATAAGAGACTCCAAGAAACAAAAAATTCCTATTGGACTGGGGAAAGTTTCAAACCCTTGTAGACTCTGAAAAAATGGTCCCTAAAGCTTTCTTAGAGAACAACTTCATGATCTAAACTCTCTCTGTTCCCAGTTTCTCCTTTTCGATAAGTCAGATTGAGATTGTATTTTTTCCTTTTGGCTGTGCTTCTTCTTCCCTTTCTTGGGGTGGGTTTTTTGTGTGTGTGTGTGAGGGGGCGGCAGCAAACAGCTTACAGTGAGTTCTACATCAAATTCTACTTGACCAGTAAAAATAACAAAATTTATTCTAGACCAAGGTCGAGAATTTTCACTGGCATACTAATGAAAAGAGAAGAAAGAACTAGAACACACGCCAGACCAAAGCTTTTAAGTTTTGCATTAACATTCCTTTTTTTTTGGAGTAAGCTAACAGAGTAATCCTTTTTTTCTTCCCTTTTGTGGAATATTTTTCCTTTTTGCAGGGCAGGGGAGGGGGTGGAAGGACACTGTGTTGTTGGTTCTGCCTCATTTCTACAATTCTACTTGATTAATAAAATTAAGAAGAGAAATACAATATATTCTCTTAGAGACATATTAAGAGGTAGTATAATATATTAAAGACTGCAGACCAAGACCGAGCGTTTTCCCCTAACATACTGAAAGGAAGATCAGCAGAAAAGCCTAATTTCCTTCAATTAGTTGAAGATGACTACTTGAACATAAAATTTCCACTTTCAAGATTCTGAGAGTATCTTCTCAGAAAAGGTTAATTGATAATTGCCAATCAATACATGCTACTAGATAATAGGAGGAATGCACTGTGAGAAAAAAGAAAAAGATATTAAGACGAACTGCAAAAAATGAGGGAAGAAAACATCTTGAGTAAGAAGCAAGTGTTAAAACAATCCCAAGCAGAGAGGCAATCTAATTATGATCCAAATTCCCTGCCTTCCACATAAAATTGATCAAAAGTTGCAGTTTGCATGATAAAATCTCAACTAAGAAACAAACAAGTGGCAGAAGACCCAAAATTTTTGGGGAGCTGAAGTCATCCAAATGATTTTATGCCATTTAAGACCTGCATTTCAAAGCAAAGTCCAGGCTCCAACAGTTTGAAACAAAATAAGATTTGTTTGAGTTTCATAGAGAGAGAACATATGAACAAACAAACTAACTAGTTTTTTTTTTTTTTTTTCCTTTGCTTTCTTTACCCCTCACCATCCTACTAAATCCCCTCTTTCCTATGGATCAGGTTCTGTTCCAAATCTAAAAATGGTAAGATTGATTTCGTTTCCCGCCCGCACAAAAACACAAATTTACCTTCTCAAGTTCCTCCAAGACAGCCTTAGCAACTTCATCCTTTTGCTCAAAAAGCTCGTCCAAATTCATTTTGGGGACATGGGCTCGAACAACTAGAAGGATCGAGAAGATTGAATGAGATGAGCATTGTACAAGTGGCACAAATATAAAAGATAGAAAGAATATACTCAACAAAAGTAAAACCACAAAAAAACCAAATTACCATCAAATACATAAGCCTGAATCTGCTCCGTTGGATTTTGCAACTCATAGAAAGCATCATCAGCATTTTGTCTGATCACTCGATATTGGATCGAGCACAGCAATTGAACAAAGACATTGTCCTGAACAAATTGCATATTAATTAACTTTCTCCAGGTAAAGCAACATATTGGTCCATTTCCAACTAGAGATTCTAAAATCAAACCACCCCTGTCCTATACAGCTATTGAATTCCCAAAAAGATACCAGTAGCTTTACGGCAAAGTATATTGGATCAAAGGACCTCACAATCAAAAGCATTTGAATATCATTCATCATATCATAGAGAACTACCATTAGCCTAGTGTCAATTTACTGCAGTTCCTATTCGTCCAGACGAATAAGAAAAAGAAAAAAAAATGCTCAGCATGAATTACTCTGAAAGGAACTGCACAATATCTGAACGACTTACAAACAGCGAAACTATTCATACATTGGAAACATTTACTGCAGATCATAGGGGTAGGTAAAGTTCCCTAAAAATCAGCAACTTCATCAATTCAAGAGTGTATTAATCCAATCTCCAACTTAACAGAACCAAGCGTGCTTGAAATTCCAACAGTTTAAAGTTCATTTATTTTAACAGAACTGAACTTGCTACATGATATCAGCTTGAATATACTTTCACCGACCAATAGCAAGTTAAGAACATCTAAGCTTTTTCCCTCTTTCTCACAACCCAATATTTCTTAGATTTATCCACTCATTTGATACCATCCTAATATGAATTGAGTGGATAAAACCAATTTGTTAATAAAAAATAACCGATCGATCATTCAATTTTGTTTTGTCTATTTGGGAAATGGTAATAGCTGTCGTATATTATAAATATGTGGTTTACCTTTCATAACTAATACAAACATTTGACACAAAAATTGCATCACAGGAATGAATCGTGAAACATCTACTCACTACAATTGTAACTAGCAAAGTAAAATCTAAATTAACCGACAGATCGTTCAGCTTTTGCATATACAAATTAGAATTGTAAAAAAATAGGAAGATTAGTAAACCTTGGTTTTGGTCTCAATTTTGACATCGAGAGAATTGATCCTTGTGGAGAGAATTCCAGAGAGGCATTCACCAGCCAAGGGATTCCAAAAATTGAGTCCTGGTTCTGCTAACCTATAAAAACGTCCCCATTTTTCCACCACACCGACGCTCGCCTGTTCTATGCATCCACAGAATACGCAGTTAACATTCCCCATCCCTTTTCTCAGCTAGCGAATTACGGGTTTGATGTTGGTGGTGAATTTAGGGAGAGCGCGTTTTTGTATTGCCAAACTTACACGCGACGACCGCCATAAATTTGACACTAACGTGGTTACAAACTTGTTCGCAACAAATATCTTTTTCTTTTTTGACCAAATAAATCCACACTTCTTCTTAAACTACACGGGTGCGCCCAACACTTTAGATTATAATGCATTTATGTGTACGTAATTATTTTTTTATTAGTGATAATATATATATATATATAAAGTATATATTATGTTCAAAACACGATTAATATAACATTGTAGTTTGTGCTCCGTATTTAAAATTTTATTATATTAATGTTTGCTATGAACACAAAATTGGCAAATTTATTAATATTTTTTAAAAGAGAAGACTTGTTTAAAAGGAAACTATTTTCTTTTCTTTGAGATAAAACAATAGCAATATTTAAGCATCAGTTGATACTTTTAATTTTAATTCGATTAATTTAAAGGTGTAAAATACTTATTATTTTTTTATCAAATTTTGATTTGGACGATTCTAATTCAAATTATTAAATTAATTTTACATGTTTAAAACGAAACAAAGTAGAAATTAATTTTTTTATTTAAACGAAGAAATACTATTTTTAAATTTTTAGTAAATATTTTCGGTTTAGCTCATTTTACTTGTCATGTTGTCTTTTGCATGAACGTCGATTAGAATTATAATTTGACTATTATATACATGTAATATATATACATATACTATGTTCAAAACATGATTACTATAACATTGTAGTTTGTGTTCTGTATCTAAAACTTTATTATATTAGTGTTTGCTACGAATATAAAGTCTGCACTTTTTTTTTAACATTATATTTTTTTTAATATGGGGATCACTTTTTTTTCCCCATGAGTTTGGAGATGGTGAGTTTCATTTTTTTTATTGCTCGGTGTTATTTAGTATGGGGCCCACCCCTCCTTTTTTTTTTGAAGGGACAACGGACGACGAAGCATGGGTCTAACCCATGCTTTATATAGTTTTTTTTATTGCTTGGTGTTGTTTAGTATGGGGCCAACCCTTTTGGACATTATTAGTTTGCACTATTTATATATATATATATACACACACACTATGTTCAAAACACGATTAATATAACATTATGGTTCGTGCTCCGTATCTAAAACTTTATTATATTAGTGTTTGCTATGAATACAAAGTTGCACTTTTTTTGACATTGTTTTTTTTTTTAATATGGGATTCACTTTTTTTTTTATATTGCTTGATTTTGTCAATATGGGATACTATGTTCAAAATACGATTAATATAACATTGTAGTTTGTGTTCCGTATCTAAAACTTTATTATATTAGTGTTTGCTACAAATACAAAGTCTACACTCTTTTTTTTTGACATTATTTGTTTTTTTTAATATGAGATTCACTTTTTTTTTTTTATATTGCTTGATTTTGTTAATATGAAGTCCACCTTTTTTTTTCCCCGTGAGTTTGGAGATGGTGGGTTCCACTTTATTTACATCTTTTTTTTTTTAAAAAAAATATTGGTTGGTGTTTTTTTTATTTTTTAATATTGGTTGGTGTTTAATATGGGGACCACACTTTTTTTTAAATGCTTAATTGGTTGGTGTTTTTTTAAATTTTTTAATATTGGTTGGTGTTTAATATGAGGACCACACGTTTTTTTTTAAAGTATTTTAAGTATGTTGCTGTACAATATTTCATTTGCTCCCACTAATGGATTGATACACATGTGGCAATAAATCCATCATTATTGATTTAATTGTTTGATTTTCTAAGCACTTTTATATTTTAAGTATGTTGTTGTACAATAATTCCAGAGTCTCCCTCTAATGGGTTGATACGCATGTGACAATGAATCCATCAGGCTATATGGGCCCACAATTTTTTTTTCAATTTTCAAAAATTGGAAAACGGATATATATATATATATATATATAAGTATTTTAAGTATGTTGCTGTACAATAATTTCATTTGCTCCCACTAATGGGTTGATACGCGTGTGACAATAAATCCATCATTATTGATTTAATTGTTTGATTTTCTAAACATTTTTGTATTTTAAGTGTGTTGCTGTACAATAATTTCATTTGCTCCCTCTAATGGGTTCATACGCATGTGGCAATGAATCCATCATTATTGATTTAATTGTTTGATTTTCTAAGCACTTTTTTTTAACATTGTTTATTTTTTTAATATGGGATTCATTTTTTTTTTAATATTGCTTGATTTTGTTAATATGGGATCCACTTTTGTTTTCCCGTGAGTTTGGATGTGGTGGGTTCCACTTTTTTTTCTTCTCTTTTTTTTTTATTACTGATTGGTGTTTAATATGGGGCCCACAATTTAAAAAAAAATTAGTAGTTGTTTAAAATATGTGGGCCCACAATTTTTTTTTGGCCCACAAACGGACAACGAAAAAGTGGTGGGTGGACGACGAAAAAGTGCCCAACCCACCTTTCTATATAGTAGTAATTTGTCATTAGACACCCAAATTATGATATGTATTTCGATTGAACACCTAAATATATTCCGATTGAGCATATAAACACGTTATATTATATACTTCCACTAAAATTATTTAAAAATGCATATAACTAAATGACGTAATATATTTTAAGTGGTTAATTTATTTATGCAATGGGTATTTTTTTCAAAATTTTAATCGAGATGTTTAATAAAAATATTTTATCATGTGTTCAGGTGTCCAATATGAACATGTCATAATTTGAGTGTTTAAATGAGCCTTCTGTATAACCTTTTTTCTTGAAAAGGAATTTTCGCGCTTGAAATATTACTTATGATTCTTATGATGTATGGTTAAGTCTTAACCTATGTTTTCGATCCTTTTGCTCGTACTTCTTTACAAATTCGATGAATTACTAATTGCTGTCATTTAATTACTCTACATGTTGTACAAAATTTGTATTTTATTCTATATTTGAGAGTAAAATAGCTCTAAAAAATCTAGACGTGGCATATTTTATACGCAAAACATAGAAAAATCACATTGTAATTAGTTTAAGGTTAGATGTGTTTAATGAATATCATAAGGATTAACATTAAAATTGATCAATTTTTGAAGGGTCAAAATATGATATTTTTTAGAATTAGGTCTTGCAAGAAGTTCAGAAATTCTTTTAAGAAGTATTTTGAGAAGATTTGTGAAGGAGACCACTTTCAAATTTCAACTGGGAACAAGATCACTCAATTTCTTTTTCAATTATTTTTTGATTTTAGGGTTTAGAAAAAGGGGAATGAGATACATTTCATAATTTTAAAAAGTTTGAAGGTTTTAAGTTATACACTTTAGTCCCTCTGACTTGTAATAAAATATACAAAGCCTCTCTCTCTCTCTCTCTCATCCATCCCTTTCACTTCTTCATTTCTCTTTCTAGCTGGGAACTCTCAAACTTCCACCTCTCCCCCAAGTTCCAATACGCCATGATCGTCATAAACAGGTAGTTTCTTTAACTCTGCATCTCTGTCGGAGCATTTTGAGCTCCATATTGGCCTGAATTTTTTATTTTTTCGATCTTGATAAAAAACTAGTGTTCATAAAGATCTGTTTTTTTTTTAAACCTTTGTTGTTTTGCCAGTTTTTTCGTCGAAGTGTGTGTTATTTATACTTATTTTGCTTGTTTCGATCTTTCTTTTTCTGTTTTTGCTTTTTGAAATTACATATGGTCTTTTAATAGACTTTAGGTCGATTATTCTTATTTTTATATCATGGTTGATCAGTGTCTCTATTATTTGTATATAGATCGTATAAATGCCTAGGTGTAGAGGAAGAGGAGAAAAAATACTCCCCCATTCTTGTGCTATGGTTGAAACTCGTTCTAATGCAAATCGTAAGGATAAAAAAAGAAGAGGTGCAGAACTTAGCCGAGATAGAAAAAGAAAAAGAAGTGCAGAAGCTGAGAGTGCGTCCTACTCAGACCCTATTGATGAGTGTAGTGTTGATGGAGATAGAGTTGACAGTAGAGTTGAAAGTGTATCTGAGGATGATTCAAAACACTCTAGTATTGCTGAAGATGTTGATCCTTTGTCCTTGCCATATCGTGCAAAGACAATTAACGTTGAAAAATATGTCTACATCAATTGGCTGGACGATTATGAATCTTTTGCAGCTAAAGTTTCTATTAGGAGTAGGCTGACGTTGTTAGTTGAATTTAACAAGTGTTGAGAGATCAAAAATAAAGGAAAATGTGGAAGCTTTCCTATTTTGGTCACTTTAGAAAGCTGTCAAGATTCTTCATCAATTTCAACGGACGGATGATCCACTATATGCTTCTTCGTCATGTGGTCCAGTATGGTTCCTCGTGAATGACAAGCTTGCATGTTTTAGGTTGAAGGAGTTTGCGTTGATCACTGGTTTAAATTGTGAATCCTATCCTTCCCAATCTAGAGAGGACATGACAATTAAGAACTGGGTAGAATTCTACTCAAAGGTTACTCGAAACAAGAAGATTACATCAGAAAAACTATTGTTAGTGATAAGAGGGCCTAGATTAAATAAAGAAGAAAAGCTGAAATGTTGTCTTGTGTGGTTTTTCCATACAATTTTGATGGCCAAAGATGTGTCCAGGGGTGTGGACCCTGATTAGTTTAAAATGGTTGACAATTTGGAATCTTCCAGAGCTATCCTTGGAGAGAGGAATCCTTTGAACTCACCTTGGAATACTTGAAGGACAAGGTAGACGTTCCCAGGCACCACCAAACCCACCTTGAGGGCATTCATGGTACATGTTATAAACCACTGGTGTAGTAGATTATACAATGTGTGTTATTTATTTTTACACTTAGCGATTATTTGTGTCATTATAGGTCTGGACTTATGAAGCTTTCCCCACACTTGGACTGCATACTGGTAAATCATATGAGGTTCCTCTGCCTATTCCTAGGATTCTTAGGTGGCACACCACAAAAATGAAGCGATTTACTGAAGGTGATTCATTTAGGATTGGAGGGGGAATTTCACAGGTATAAATTTGGAGTCTATTATCAATGTTTTTGCAAAAATATAAACTAAATGCTAATGTTTTGCATATTTGTAGGTTGTGCACCCTTACATCATCCCCACTATGCGTGAGCTGGAGCAGGACTACATGAAAGACTTCTTGGCATTTGATGATGAAGTTGAAGATCTCATCATAGATAAATTGAAGATTGAATTGGAAAGCGTGACCGTATTGCTTACATCAAAGAATGGCTCGAAGGCTCCTAGTAGGTTGAGAAATGAGCCCAAGAATAATTCTGATGAGGATACTCATCATGCCTCGAAGTGTCATAGTAGGTTTGAAAAGGAGTCCAAGGAGCTCTCATATGATGGGGAAGATATTCAATCAGAAGATTTTGGTGATAATGTTAGCATTGGGACTTCTAGGGGTCGTGCTGCACCAAGTGGGGGCCGATCAGTGCCGATAGAGCATGTGGAACTGCAACAGCGTGTGGATAAGATAGAAGAGTCTCTGAATGTTCTTCTAGCTTATGTGGAGGCGAAAAATTTAGAAAGAGCGAGAAGGCTGAGAAGAAGAATTAGGAGACTGTCAAAGAGAAAGGTGAACATTTTGAATTTTTTGTTGTAATTATGCTGTATACGATTTGAATTTTTTTTAATTATGTCCAAAACATGCAGCACAAGCACCTATGGAACCATTTGCTATCAACAAGTTGAATGTAGGTGCTGAGCCAGCTGCTAAGATCCCTAGACCAGCTGCTTATGAGAAGATTGAGGTCCGTAGACCAACTTCTGAAGTTGAGAAACTTGATAAGGTTGAGGTCTAGAAAGTTGAGATCCCTATGCTAGCTGCTTAAGCTGAGAAGGCAGCATATGTCACTACTCAGGTTAATGAGAAGAATGCTAGTGAGATGAGTCAAGCTGATGTTGAGTTTGACTCTGAAAAAGTTGTGTCGGGTGTCCTTGCCCAGATTAATGGCTCTTCAAACAACTAATTTGGTTATTTGAGTTGTAACAAACAGTTAAGTTTTTGCTGAATATGTGTGGTGGATGATGACAAACAATCATTACTAATGTCTGACAGTTTTAACAAATAATTATTTTTTATTGTTTTGGATTAATTTATGCGAAGGTTAGATCATTGAAACTTTTGTATATAATTGTGTTGTTGCCTCTTGAATTTGGATGTGCATAAATATTTTGGATGTTGTCAAATATGATTGTTTTAACAAACAATTAGTTTGACTGTTATGTATCAAGTGTGTTGTTCATTGTAAACTTGTATGTCTTCAAATATGACTGTTTTTACAAGTAGTGGTCACTTCTTAATATAATTATCTATCGGTGACATGAAACCTTATTATCTGCTATGATGATTGTTGATCATCGACTCTGAGTTTATATATACTATTATCAACTATGAATAAAGTTTATACACAAACTCAATGTAACGCTTGAGGACAAACACATATATTTTTCATATAAATAAAACCCGCTTCATATTGTCCAAAATTCTTCATACGCCAATATGAAATACCTAGTCCCACTACAGCCCTATTACGCACTGTCATATATAGAGCTGTCAAATTGGGCTTGGCCCGTGAGGCCGGCCCAACCCAGCCCTTTAATTAAGTGGGGTTGGGCTAGGCATTTTGCAGCCCATTTAGAAGTGAGGCTCAAAAGCCCAGCCTCACTTGACCCTTCAGCCTCAGAGGCTGGGCCGAGGCCAGCCCGTGAGGCCCAAAATTAATTAATTATTAATTTAAAATTCTAAAATAACTAAACAAGAAAACATAAAGGAAGAAAAATAGGTACTAATACATAATACATAAACATAAGCCTAAAAAAGACACTAGGGTTTTCTACTTTTCTTAACATGACTTTCTTTTCTTCTGCGCAGCTTTCTTAGTTTCTTTAGCCTTCCACAGTTCCACTGAGTCGAGTGAAGAAGAAGCACAATAAGTCAAAACCTGGTAAGTAATTTCTCTTCTCCATACATAAAGAGTGTTATTTTTGACTTTGTAAATTGATTTGATTTTTTATAATCGATTTGGGGTTTTCGTTATCAACATCTTCTTTTCAGTTTCTTCTACATAATGAGACCCTTTTGTGCAGCTATGTCTGCTATTAAGTTAAAAGTCTTGTTTGATTAGATGTTGGTTGGAGCATGTGTAAAATATAAAGTACCTTTTTCTATAAAGCAAAATTATCAACGAGAACTTGCATTGTGTTTGATTAGATGTTGGTTGGAGCATATGTAAAATTATAAAGTACCTTTTTTCTATAAAGCAAAATTATCAAAATTCCACAAACTACTGTAGATACTCTCCAAATCTTGATAATATCAACGAGAACTTCCATTGTGGGTTCAATTTTGTCCTGCTTTGTATTTTTTTTAGTAAAGAATTGAAGCCAAATATTGGGTTTTCTTACTGTTAATATGTCTTGGATGTTTATTGTTACTACAAGTCTACAACCCTGTTTGAGAATGAATAATGAATTTATATTATTTAACAATCTTCTTTTTTATCTTATTATAGGAACATCCATGGAGGATGATGATCATAGTACACCTAAAGCTAGTTTAGAGGTGAAATCATTGGAGGATGATGAACATAGTACACCTGAAGCTAGTTTAGAGGTGAATGAACCTGAAGATGAAGAACTTGAACAGAAAAAACCGAGGCAGTTAAAATCGAATGTTTGGATTTATTTCAAGAAGACTGGTAGAGATAAAGATGGAGTGGAAAGGGCAATATGTAGAGGTTGTAAAGATCCATATCGGGTTGGTTCTACTCCAGGACCCAAAGGTAAGAACTATGGAACATCACATTTAAAACGTCATTTAATTAGATGTAAAAAACTGAAATACCACAGTTTGGGTCAAATGTTTATGGATAAACAAGGTAAAATACAGTCTAGAAAAATAGACCAATTGGTTTCACGTGAAATGCTTGCTGAAGCTATCATTAAGCATGATTTTCCGTATTCTTTTGTTGAATATGATGGAATTAGAGCTTGGGCAAATTATGCAAGTCCAGAATTAATAATGCCATCTAGGAACACTTCTGTTGTGGATGTCCAAAAAGTGTATTTCAAAGAGAAGGAAAAGTTAAGACAAGTCTTAGCTAAGATTCCGAATCGAGTTTGCTTAACTTCTGATTGCTGGACAGCAGGTACTTCTGAGGGGTATCTTTGTTTAACTGCTTCATATGTTGATGACAATTGGAAGTTAGTTAGTAAGATTTTGAATTTTTGTCGTATGATTCCTCCTCACACGGGAGTAGAATTGGCTGCAACTATATATGATTGTTTGAAAGAGTGGGGCATTGATAAGAAGGTGTTCTCTATCACTTTGGATAATGCGACTAATAATGATAGCATGCAAAATATTTTAAAAGGGCATCTTAGTTTGCAACAGAGTTTATTATGTGATGGTGAGTACTTTCATGTGCGTTGTTCTGCCCATATTCTGAATTTAATTGTTCAAGAGGGTTTGAAAGCAGCTAATGATGCTTTGTTTAGAGTTAGAGAAAGTGTGAAGTACATCAAAGGATTAGATGCTAGAATGAGAAAGTTTGAGCAATGTGTTAAGCAAGTGGGAATTAATACAAATTTGGGTTTACGTTTAGACGTGGCTACCAGATGGAACTCAACATACTTGATGCTTGAGAGTGCACTACAGTATGAAAAAGCTTTTTCCAGTCTACAGTTGGTTGATAGAAATTACTCTCATTGTCCTACATCTGATCATTGGAGAAGGGCAGAAAAAATATGTGAATTCTTGGAACCTTTTCATGAAATAACCAACTTGATTTCTGGTTCAAGTTATCCGACCTCCAACTTGTACTTTATGCAAGTTTGGAAAATTGAATGCATGCTGATGGAGAAGGCACAGAATCCAGATGGAGTTATTAAGGAAATGGCTTCAAGAATGTCCAAGAAGTTTGATAAGTATTGGAGTAAATATAGTGTAGTGCTTGCCTTTGGAGCAATCCTTGATCCTCGCTTCAAGTTGCAACTTTTAAGGTATTGCTACTCTAAGGTAGATGATGCTTCTGCACAAGAGAAGGTTGAAACTATGAAAAAAAAATTGTACAAGCTCTATGAATATTATGCAAATAGTCAAATTGGAGCAACTACTTCTACTATTTTGTGTAAACCAACTCAAGAAAGAAGCCGATCCAAACAAAAGGAATCCAGATTATTTGATGTAAGTAATTTTTACTTTATTCTTGATGAATTCTCTTATTCATTTTGGTGTAAGTGATACTTTTTAATCAAGCAATTATATTTCCTATTTCTTCCTCTTCTTTTTATTTTTATAATCTGCATTTCATATTATAAATTAATAGGAATTTAAAATGTTCGAGAGTGAATCTTTTTGCAATGCTGGAAAGTCAGAATTGGACCTTTATTTGGAGGAACAGAAGCTGGATTATGAGAAGTTTCATGGGATGGATGTTATTAAGTATTGGAAGGAAAATGAAAGGAAATATCCCGACCTTTCAGTGATGGCACGTGATGTACTCAGTGTTCCAATTACTACTGTAGCATCAGAATCAGCGTTTAGTATTGGTGGTCGTGTTGTTACCAAGTACAGAAGTTGTATCCATCATGAGAATGTCCAAACTCTTGTTACTACAAGAAATTGGTTGCATGGATTTACTTGGCCTAATGCTGGTAATGTTTTCTTTGGTTAAATTACTATTGTTTTTCTTAATCTATTTGTTAATGGTTAACTAATTAATATTTTGTATGTGATGTAAAATATAGATGAAGATGAAGCTGTTAAGGAAACGATACCTCATGTTGATTCAAATGTGCTCGATGGTTCTGGTCCTTCTGGATATGTTACAGCTGCAAGTTGAAATGAAGTTGTTAAGCTTTAATTGACTAGTTTTTTAATTTTAACTCGTCAGGATTTTATTTTTGTGACTGGGCAGAATTCTAGTGCAAGATTTGTATGTTTTTTGGATTATCAAACTGTAGAAGTTTGGCTTGCTAAATGTTGACCAGTTAGTTACTATGTTTCTGCTCATTCTTTTGCTTGATGTTAATTACTATTATCTTATATAATACACTTGTTATTAAATTGAAGACCTATAATGGTTGGTGATTTTCCAGTGGCTATCTTGCTTACTGCTTGGTAATCACGTAAGATGGTAGCAGTTTTGAATTGATCATTTTTTATGCAATTTGTACTGTGGCTGCAAATGAAGACAGGTTGTGACTTTTTTTTTTTCCGTTTTTGATGTCTCAGTTTACTTTCAATTTCTATTGAAGGGCCAACCCGTCCTAACCCGTGGCCCGCTTAGGGCTGGGTTGGGCTGCCAGTTTGAAGGCCCTTCAATAAAAAGGGCTAGCCCGTCCTAACCCATTTAACTCCCTAGCCCGTTAGGGTTGGGTTGGGCCAGCCCGTTTTGACAGCTCTAGTCATATAGCAAACACTACTAATAAACCATACAAAAAGCATCCTTAGTCCATTCTCTTTCACTTCGGCCACCATCAACTTCTGTTTTATTTTATCCCTCTCAATTTCAGCTTCTCCCAACGTAACTTTCAAGTGATTCTTTTTTTCTTCAGATTCTCTAAACAACGATTGAAGGAATTCCTCGTTCTCTAAAGATTCTCTGAGCCTATTTTGCAGTTCAAATTTGGTTAAGCCTTTTGATGTTTGTGTCTTAGGTCCACCTAGGCTCCTGCTAGGTCCCGAGCTCATTTGAGATTTTTTTTGGTGTTGCGTTGGAGTGTGGATCAATAAACCTGAAATAGTCGCATCCATCATATTCTTGAGACAAACAACAATCAATTGGAGGTTTTTAAATTGAAACCACATAAAAAAACGCATACATTAGGAACTAGAAACTCACAGTTCCAACTGTACAATTAAAAAATCTGCAACCTGGATTCTTTGGGGTGCGTGGTGTCCTCAAGGCAGTGTATTCACCGCATAAACAAATGTAGGGATCTTGTGGTTGAGATGTTTCGGATAGCTGAGACATTTTGGGTGTTTTGATCAAGAAAATAGATAATGGAGGAGTTTGATCAAGAAAAGAGACTATGGAGGCGTTTGATCAACAAAAGAGACAATGGATGAGTTTGAATTTTGAGTCGGTTTTATATAGGGAAGGGTGTATTGTTACCGTTGTAAATTTAAGAATCTTTTATTTTATTACCATTGTAAAAAATACGTGGCTTGACAATCGAAATTAAGCTAAGTGTGTTGGGTCTATTATTACACATAACTGATAATGAACGACTATGATCTATAATTACTCATTGAAACGATCTATGATGGACCGTTAAGATTGATTACAAATCATGAGAATAAAGGTCACTATTGGAACGAGAAGTCTGGTAAATTAGCTCAAGTCCAACAGACCAAAAAAAAAAAAAAAAAAAAGAACCCCAAACCCCAAATCTAAAAAAAACCAAAAATAAATAAAATAAAATAAATAAAAAGACTTGCTACTATTTAAACATTATAATAACACTTTAATACATTATATGAGAGTCCCCATCCATTAGACACATGATCAAAATAGTTTTAGGACACCTAATGGTCCTTAAATCACTAATATTAGTCTAAAAAAGCCAAAAATAAATAAAATAAAATAAGTAAAAAGATTTGATACTATTTAAACATTATAATAACACTTTAATACTTCATATGAGAGTCTCTATCCATTAGACACATGATCAAAATAGTTTTAGGACACCTAATGGTCCTTAAATAACTAATATTAGTCTAAAAAAGCAAAAAATACCTAATGGTCCTTAAATAACTAATATTAGTCTAAAAAGGCAAAAAATAAATAAAAAAATTTGATACTATTTAAACATTATAATAATACTTTAATACATCATATGAGAGTCCCCACCAATTAGACACATGATCAAAAGACCTTAAGCACAAGTAATGTCGTGCTTAAAACAAGGTTGTACTTTGAGAACAATAACTTATTGTTAGACTAATTATTGTAGTGATATGATAACTATTACTTGTGCTTAAACTCTTTGGATCATGTGTCTAATTGGTGGGGACTCTCATATGATATATTAAAGTATTATTATAATGTTTAAATATTATCAAGTCTTTTTATTTTATTTATTTATGACGTTTTTAGACTAATATTAGTGATTTAAGGACCATTAGGTGTCCTAAAACTATTTTGATCACGTGTCCAATGGATGAGAACTCTCATATGATGTGTTAAAGTGTTATTATAATGTTTAAATAGTATCAAGTCTTTTATTTATTTTATTTTATTTATTTTGACTTTCTTAGACTAAGATTAGTGATTTAAGGACCGTTAGGTGTCCTAAAACTATTTTGAGCATGTGTCTAATAGATGAAGACTCTCATATGATGTATTAAAGTGTTATTATAATGTTTAAATAGTATCAAATCTTTTTCTTTATTTTATTTATTTTTGGCTTTTTTCAGATTTGGGATTTGGGGTTCATATTTTGTTTTTTGGACTATTGGACTTGTGCAAATTTAGCAGGCTTCTCGTTCTAATAGTGATAAAAGTTGTGCGTCTACTAAATAATATATGAGGGACCTGGTTGTTTACCAGTTCGCTGATGCAGTACAGTAAGTAAATAACACAGGATATTACCGTGGAAAACTCCTTGTTCAAGGGATTAAAAATCACGACCTATCATGTAGGATTTCAACTCCACTACACTGAGCAACTTCATATTACAACTCTTGCAATCTAGGAAATCTAGGAATTAACTCACATAATCCCTCCACCCTTGCAGTACCCCTACTACAAGGAACTCTTTACTACCTTTAGCCAAGCCAACTAATACATCTAGACTAACTTAGCCTATTGTACCACTCAAACGCTTGTGAAGATGCACTTCCTACAAGCAACCCTTGAGAGTTCAACGCTGTTTGACTACCTCCAGCCAAAACACTAATACACCTTGACTAACTCTAGCCAAGGGTACCACTCAATAGAATGAAGGTAAACTACCTATGCATAACTACTGAGAATTCAGTGTACCTATAACAACTTTATTTTGAGAAGAGTTGGTTTACAGGTTTAAGAACAAAAGAACAGAAACTTAACACTCCTAGGACTTAACACAACTTCAGTTGTAGAAGAACAGGTCCTTCGATTTGTTGAAGCTTTGTTCTTGAACACACCTTGATGGGTGGAGACTTGCACTTTTAGATCTAAAAAATTTCTGGATTTTACAAGAATTAAATCTTCACTTTAGCATGATGTTTGAATATGTAGAGGAAGAGTGAAGGTGACAGCCCATAAAGCAACTCTGTTGCTGTATGCTGCTCTGTTGTACTGCTACAGTGACAACAACTTTACAGTTGTAGAGTTGACTGGACGACACTTCAAGAGACCTGATCTCTCTATCATCGTAATTGGTTCCTCGAGTAAGTATGCCAAATCTTCAAAACACAAAAACACAAGGTATCATGACTTATCAATTTCCCCCTTTTTGATGATGACAAACATATAAGTTGTATTCCCCCTGAGGACCAGATTCCTACTTGTTCCCCCTGAGAACCAAGCCATAGTAGCAACCAAAGAAGCAACGACTAATGATTAAACTATCAATCCCATCACTTATACACATATCACAAAACAATGATTAGTCTAATCCCTCTTTACCTTTACCAATTATTCCCCCTTTTGGCATCATCGAAAAGTAAGTAAAACTAAGTTCAACATCGCTAACTCAGAGCCACAAGGTCAACACAACATGAGAGAAATTAGACAAGCAATTTATCAGACATAAAACATAATGAATGCCCGAATCAATCAATGTATTATCAAAACATAGTAGTCAGATCAGAAAGTGCATAACAAAAAAAAGTCATATGTGCCAAATATCAATCAAGCATGTGTGATGGATTTTAATTATGGGAAGATTAAGGATTTTAGGAGGTCAGAGCATTTAGAAGTTTGTCCATACGTTCACTGTTGACATGTTGATTCTGAAGCGTCTGGTCCTTAAGCTTATCCACTTGATCTCAGCTCTTGTAGCCTTCAAGACATCTTGGGACCCAACTTCTTTCTCTCTTTCAGTTAATCGAGCCTGAAGAAGCACATTCTTAGCCTTGACCCTTTGCAGTTCAGCAGTCATCATTTCCTGTGCTTGAAGCTGAGTTGAGATTGTGGAGGTGCTTCCAACGCCGCCTTTCCTGGGTATACAATCACACTCTTCTAGAGTTGCCATAAAGAATATGTGTTTCTTGGTATCTTTGTCTGTTCTAGCCTTGAAATGCTCAAATACTTTGGTAAGAAAGAAACCATAGGGAAGTCCATGTTTTCCTTCTGGTGCATTCACCACCTTGATTATGTGTTCAATCATGATTGCAGGAAGGTTGATGCGTGAAAGTTGGACAATGCTTCTATAAGCACCAAGTCTGCAATGGAGGCAATGGTGCGACCCTCAGCCCTTGGAAGTAGCGCTTTGTTTACCAACTCAAACATGAGTTGATACTTTTCTTTCATTTCCTTCTTCAGAAGTCTTGCCCCGGCACCTACAGTTTCGCCCATGTTTTGGGAAATCATGACCTTGAAGGTGCTTGAAGTAGTCCTACTAATGGTTCTTTTTCCTTCAGTGGGAACTTTAAGAATTTTTCCTAGGACTTCTTCGGTTAACTCAAAATCTGTTCCACTAACCGATGCAATAAGGGTGCCATGGTCATCAAAGCAATAGAGATTTGCAAAGAATTCAACTACCTGTGCCTCATAAATATTTGGAATTGGTGGAGCAAACAGATTGCTCCATTTCTGAAAATCAATAATTTCAAGCAATCCCCTTATTCTAAATTGGTCAGAGATTTCTGGGTCGACCACCCTACCAAGCAATAACTTTTGCTTTTTTAGATTTTCCCTTCTTTCATTTTCACTCTGAGCAACAGATTTGCCCACTCTCTGTTTCTTTAAGGAATCAGATTCCTCATTGCTTAAAATTTTCATTTGCTTTGAAGATTTAGATTTGTCACCCCCAATTGGTGTGACTCTTTGTTTTCTGCTCCTTTTCTTTTCTTCCTTTCTTTTCTCAGAATTTTCCTCCTCAAATGAAACGTCCTTCCCCTATTCCACTATTTCTTTATTATCATCATTAGCGATTGCAATTTCCACATCTACCACTTCAATTTTATCAATCAATCGACTCTTCACCAGAGTGCTTCTGGTCTTCTAAGTACCTTTTGCTTTGTTTGCCTTAGGAGTTGAGTGTGCTGTTCGAGCAAAAGTAGTTCTCACTCTGGATGCCGGTTTACTCCCAGATCTTTTTTTTTTTAACTTGAAGACAAGTGGTATGTCCTCTTCATCAGATTCATTTGCATGATCATTTTGACCATGATCTTTCCTCAGGCGCAATCTTATCCAAGGGTACAACATTGTATTATACGGGTTCAGGATTTAACATCAAGTCTCGGTTCATGTTGGGAGAACCTGGTGTCTTATCCCGCACAGAAATTGTCATGTGTTCGGAATCAAACATTTCTTGTATTGAAGGAAAGGGTCTCTCCTTTCATTCTTCTGAAAGTCTAATATTTCCCATTTCACTTAAGGTTTTTGCAAAACCATCCATAAGAACGGCATCACTAGCCATCTTACTGGATCGATTTTTACCAATCCCAGAGATCGTCCCATCTACTTTTATAGGTGATTCCTTTACTGGCTCTTCTATTAAATCATCTACTTCTCTATGACACCCAGAAGTAAGTGAGTTACCCTTTTCCACATTACTATCTTTCTCAATTCCCTTGTTGATTTCTCCAGTTTGCTCTTTTTATTGCACACAATTTCTTCCTTATGCATGTCTTAAGAGAACAGGTTTTCGTTCTCTTGACTCGATTTCTCTGTTCTCTCAATGATTGACTAGTAACTTCGAATTCATTTTCTTGTTCCTCTATCTCATCAATATCTCAAAATTATTTTGAGACAGACGCGATTTTAATTTGGGTAAGTTTTTGGATTTGGATGGAAAAGAGATGAGGTTTATCTCATAAGGGGCTTGAGAAGTGAATTCTTCATTAGACATTATGAGATTTTAACTTAAAGAAGGACGAAGAAGTTTCTGAGAGAAAGAGAGAGAGAGAGAGAGAGAGAGAGAGAGAGAGAGTAGGTTTGTGTGACGACGAAGAGAAGTGAGAGAGTGATTTGAAATTCGGATTTCAAGTGAGGAAATAAAGAAGCGATTATGGGTACTTAAAGAGGGTAAAGTGACGATTTGGTTGGGTTGGAAAAGGTGTAACGTTCTGAAGAGGATTTTTAGCATTTCAGCTAACCAGTTTTGATGACATGGCACTTAAATGACAATTTCAATTTTATGCAGGTGCTGAAGAGACTACTAACCTGAGTTGTAGAGACCAGGTTTCTTGACTCCTTTTGTTGATGCCATTTAAAAAAAAAAATCTGGGCAATTATTCTGGCTTATGCCATGTCTCTTTAAGCTTGCGTTGTTCTGAGACATCCATGAGTGCAGACCTATAAAAACACATGTGCAAGTTACATGTTGCGGAGGAACACTTTTCAACCAGAATCAGAAACATCACACTCTCTTTGAGAAATAGGAGGGATCAGATCTCTTCATGTTTGCTCTGATACGACATCTTTGATTCCACATCTTTACTCTGAGCCTTCTGCACCTTTGTTGCATCTCCTTCAGAAGTAGCCATTTGCAAAGTCATGGGAAAGTATCTTTCCAAAAGCACACGCTTTCCTTTTCTCCATTTAGGCAGGTCTTCTCTTTTCTGGTGGTGATCAGGTTCCTCCTTTTTTTTTGTCTTCTGTTTAGCAGTGTCTTCATTTGTCCTTGGTGCATTTGTGTTGATAGGATGATTCTCTTCTAGGGAACTGCCTTGTTTGCAATGAGAGCACCCTGATCCTTCTGCTTTAAGATTGCTTTTGCCAAGGGAATGATAGGAGACATTGGTTTTTTGAGGTCCACATTCTTGTCTGTCCTTTATATTAGTCATATTTATGGAAGGGGTTGAGGACCAGGTCTTTTGCAGAGATTTTTCCAGCTTGATGTTCACTTCGCACAGGTTCTCCTGAGGCTTCTTATGCTTATCAGCTTCAGGGGTTATTTTTTTTGCTCAAGTTTGCTCTCGTGCTCACCCTGAGCTTTTTTTGATACCTCCTTCTCTCCAGATGATGTATTCATCAGTTGTTTGATGTTGTTGCTTAGAAGACGGTTTTCTCTAGTAATTTCCTGAGCTTGTTCTTGTAGATCTACAATGCATACGACCATGTCATCCCTCTCTTGTTCTTTACTGTCAAGTTTCTCAGCTATCTCCTTCTTCTCTTTAATGAGTCTAGGAATCTCATTTATCAATTTTTTTTACAAGGGAGATTAATCTTTTGTGAGAGTGACCTTCGAGTCTTGCTTGATCGTCAAGATGATCTACCTCATTTTCTTTGGTTTCATCATTAGCACCAAAATTTTTTACAACACTGAGATCCGAGACACTCGTTGAGGCGTCATTGTTCACTCCAGACTTGGATATATCACTTGAGTCAGTTTCCTCTTCAAGTTCCCTCATAGAGTCCTTCCATGCATTCAAGGCCTGCCTCGTTAAGTTTTCAGTTGCCTCCTTTCTTTTGAGCCTTTTGTCAAGCTCCATACTTCTTGCAGCTGTTCTGTTAAAGTTGTCCTTGAGGTTTTCACCGTGGCTCCTTTTCTTTAGGGATTCAACACCTTTCTGAACGATTTTCTGAAATCTATGAGTGAGATATGCAATTTCTAATTCGTCATCATCACTTGATTCATTTCTTTCCTTATCATTCATATTCTTTCTCTTCTCTTCTTTGTTTGGTAGTGCAGCCATGTGAACGATCCTTTCTAGTTGTTAACCTTTTTTAGAAAGAACCCGCTTTGATACCAATTGATGAAAGCTGTGCGTCCACCAAACAATATATGAGGGACCTGGTTGTTTACCAGTTCCTTGATGCAGTGCAGTGAGTAAATAACACATGATATTACCGTGGAAAACTCCTTGCTTAAGGGATTAAAAACCATGACCTACCACGTAAGATTTCAACTCCACTACATCAATCAACTTCAGATTACAACTCTTGCAATCTAGGAATTAACTCACATAATCCCTCCACCCTTGTAGTACCCCTACAACAAGGAACTCTTTACTACTTCTAGCCAAGCCAACTAATACACCTAGACTAACTTTAGCCTAGTGTACCACTCAAACGCTTGTGAAGATGCACTTCCTACAAGCAGCCCTTGAGAGTTCAACACTGTTTGACTACCTCCAGTCAAAAACACTAATACACATTGACTAACTCTAGCCAAGGGTACCGCTCAATAGAATGAAGTTAAACTACCTATGCATAACTACTGAGAATTCAGTGTACCTACAATAACTTTATTTTGAGAAGAGTAGGTTTACATGTTTAAGAACAAAAGAACATAAACTTAACACTCCTAGGACTTAATGTTGACACCCAATTTTGGCCCTCTATATTTAAAAATTAACTTTTTTAGGCTTCCTAGTCATTAAATAGCACAATATACTGTTTTTATACATTTTTTTAACTTTAATATAATTTATTGATGATTGTCCTTATTTTTAAATAATAGGAATTTTTATCAATTTATTTTCATTTTAAATAATTATTTTGTTACAGTCGTTTGTATATAAACAACATGCTAATACAGTTTTACTTCAATTAATTAGCAAGTTTCCTTAATTCAAATCACATTTTTCACTTTATTCACGAAATTACCTTAAATATATTTTTATACTTTATTATTTTTAGTTACAGTCTATTATTACATGGAAGTCGGAAGAACTAATTTTAAATACAGATAAGATTTAGCACATGGTTTTGAGAAGCCATGGTTTTGTGAAGCCCATGGTTTTGGCACATGGGTTTGGATAAAAAGTGGTTTACCTTTGCCTATATAAAGGAGGACTTCCCCTCTCATTTTTCTCATCGCTTGCACACTACCTCACACACATTTTTCTTCTCTCTACACTCTCTAGATTTTCTTTCTGTAGGAAGACTAGCAAGGCTAGCACTTTCTTTCTCTTTTTATATTTTTTTAAATTGTCTTTATATTTCATTCATATATTGCTCCTTTACTTATTCATATATATTGTCTTTATATTTATTTACTTGCATTGTCTTTATATTTTTTTTTTATATACATTGCCTTTATATTTATTTATCTATATTATTTTTACATTTATTTATATACATTGTGTCTTTAAATTTATTCATATATTGTTTCTATATTTTTGTATTCTCTATACATTTTTCTTTACATTTTACATACGTTTTCCTTACACTCTCCACACTTTTCCTTTATATTATCTTACATCTATCTATTCTTTTATATATTTTTTATACAAATACGTTATATACATATACATGTACATATTTACATTACTTAACTACTAAGAAAAGAAGAGAGAAACTTTTCATTAAAAGGAATGCACTTATTGTCTCTACATTTTTTTTTGTTATATTGTCTTTACAACTTTATTTATTTTCAATACATGTATATATTGTCAAGTATTTTCTTCACACTTTTGTCAATACCATCACACTACATGCCTATTGTTTTCTATATATTTTGCTATTTACATTTACTCTACATTGGCTATACATCATATTTATATTTACCTATATTTTCATTTGTATTCTTATGTTCTTTTTACATACATCATTCACCTATACATTGCTACATTACATACACTACACTAATCCTAGGGGCAAATCAAGTTTCATCATTATTTTGTCAAATAATTTTTTCAAAAAACTTTATGTCAATAACTTTTTGTCAAACTACTTTTTCAAAGACTTTGGCCACATGACTTTTTCAAAGAATCTTTATCAAATCATTTTTTAAAGACTTTATGTCACATACCTTACTTTTTGACTTTTTCAAAAACAATTTAACTAATACTTTTTCTTTCATCTTGCAATTTATTACAAATACTACGCTTTTGGCCGATGAAGAAATTTCCGTCGATTTTCAAGGCCTCCCATGTACAAAAGACGGGTTTTTTATTTTAAGTTTATTCATTATTTCTTTAATTCATTCGATAATTATTTATTCTCTTACTAACACTTTTACTAAGTGTTTATACAGGTGCCCGGAGATACATCCCGGAGACGACACTCGGAAGGAACCCGAAGATTTCATCGAATCACTGTTTGTATTTACTTTCCTCATTCTTTTTATATAACTGTACAAAACGTAAACTTATAGTATAGTGAAAACTTTATTTTTGGAATGACGGGTTGATATATTTATTTACTTTTCGCCTTGTTTGTTAAACTTAAAATTGTCATTCGTTTTAGGCAAGACTTAGGCCGTCAACACTTTCATAACTAGATTAAATTGACTTGGTATAAATACTTTGTTAAATAAATTCACACTTTTGACGATTAGGCAAAAATACTAGTCCATCCTTTATTTTATATTCTTTATACACTCTTAATACAACTTATATTTTATATTGTTTCGTGTACACTAATACATACTTTAATTAAGTTAAATCCACGTTTTGACGCTAGGCAAATATTAAGTCGTCCATTTACAAATCTTTTATTCTTTAGAGGCATTACACATTTTCACTCACTTTTTATCCACAATTTCTTATACTTATTTTTTACCAATACATTTTACAATTATTTTGTTTCTTATTCTTTTGATAGGATATTCATTAAACAAACACTCTTTTTAACTAAACGGTAGAAACAAGTCAAATAAACTTCACTTTTCTGAATAATTTCGTTATATAAAATCTTTACACCAATGAATATTCGTAAATTATTTTTACATTCTTTATGCACTAATATACCTAGTTATACAATTCTTTATACATTTTAGGTTTGACGTACACTCTTTTACACTTGAAATATGTTCTTTATATGTTTAATATACATACATTCTTATAATATACATAGACACACATTACATAGACACACATTCTTTATATCCTTGATATATTTATTTTTACATAGTCTTACATTTTTTTTTATATATATTCTTAATATAGTTATACATTCTTTACACTAACATATCTATACACTCTTTGTACTAACAGATATACTTTTATACTTACGAGGTACATTCTCTTTATACTCTTTTATATATTCTTTTTTACCGTACATTCTTTAGGAATACTTGATATAAAATATATTTTTATACACTGTATATACTTAGTATATTATCACCTAGTGTAGCTTTTTCATGAAGTCATAACATTTTGAAAACAAGTAATAATAATGATAAACAGATAGATAATCCCCCTCTAGTGTTCAATTAAACTAAGTCTAAGGACTGTCTTCGGACAGGCTCCGAGGGATGCTTAATACCTTTCCCTCGGGGTAAATAAAACCCTTATCTAGAATCTTATAGGTTTCATGGACTAAAAATGGAGTAGACACACAAATACATATAGGTTTCCTGATTTTCCTAAAAAATAAGGTGGCGACTCTAACCCTTTTAAACCAGTTAGAAGAACCGGGAACTTGCAAACTATATTGGACCCGTTCAAAATAGGGCGTAACACTTAACACAACTTCAGTTGTAGAAGAACAAGTCCTTGGATTTGTTGAAGCTTTGTTCTTGAACACACCTTCATGGGTGGAGACTTGCACTTTTATATCTGAACAATTTCTGGATTTTGCAAGAATCAAATCTTCACTTTAGCATGATGTTTGAATATGCAGAGGAAGAGTGAAGGTGACAGCCCATAAAGCAACTCTGTTGTTGTATGCTGCTCTGTTGTACTGCTACAATGACAATAGCTTTACAGTTGTAGAGTTGATTGTACGACACTTCAAGAGACCTGGTCTCTCTATCATCGTAACTGGTGCCTCGAGTAGGATTGTCTAATCTTCAAAACACCAAAACACAAGGTAGCATGGCTTATCAAATAGTCACCTTTATTTCCATGATTTATAATCAACCTTAAAGGTCCATCATAGATCTTGTCAATGAGTAAATATAGATCATAGTCATTTATTATCAGTTATGGCTATTAATAGACTTAGCACACTTAGCTTTATTTCGACAGTTAGAAAACAAATGCAAAAATCCAAAAAGGACATAAATAAAACACAACACAAGAAAAATGAACAACAACCATATATATATATTTCATTTCATTACAACCCCCAACCAAAACAACAAAAAGATCTAAAAGCTTTCAAATATGAAAGCCCAAAAGCTGCTTTCATCTATAACTTTAACCAATGAAAGATTTGCAAAAAACTTACAACAAAATGAAATATACATAAAAATTAAAACTACATAACTAAACTAAACTAGGGGTTCCCGGGGGGGGGGGGGGGGGGGGGGTTATGAGGGCATCTGGGTCTATATCCTTCACCTACAAGAAGACACGTAGAAATCGCTTGATCTTGCAGAGAGACCATGTCAATCTCTCCCTGTCCTCTCCCAGCCCCCTAAAGAGCCGTTCGAAGTCATTTCGTAATAGAAGAACGATTGGTGATGGAGTTTGTAGCCGTGGGTGCATAGGAAGGCCGATTCTTCTGGACATTTTGGAGATGAATGATTTTGAATGTATATGGGCTTGAGTTTATTTGAAATGAAGGAAATAAGGAATGAAGAAGATATAAAGACTATTTGCATCAGTTAAGTGAACCATCGCCCAATGGCTAAGAGACACGTGGCTTTGGGCATGGAGGCATCGTTTAAATTTGTGTTTTGTTAGTGTGATTAGACGTGAAACACGTAGTATTCTGAAAAGATAATCATTACGCTAATCAGTTCTGCATGATAAGAGTTTTAATTGGAAAGTATAGATCTCCTAAAGGAAAATTAATTTCCTAACTATAAACTATTATAGACCAACAAATTGGTATATTATAAACCCACATATAGTCTACGATAGACTAAAACAAAGTTGATTAATATTGAACTTGCATTCAGTTTTCAGAACTAAACAATAAAAATACATTCAAATTTTTAAAAAATCAAGTGGGATGCTCTCTCAAATATCGACACTTTGTTTTCTTGTGACCAACCCCCTTGCAAATTGAGCACTTGTTTCTATTTCCCTTTGCTACTTTCTTTAGACTTGAAAGATTACGCGATGTCAGGAATATGCTTCACTCTCTTCCTTCCAAGCTTGGGGTCGGAAGGGGGTGGAGGAATATACATATTTGCGTACTTCTCTGGGACTTCCCATTCTGACTCTAGGGGGACTACATTAATAGTTTCACCAAATAAAAGAATGTAAGAATGAACTTTATACATGGGCGAGGAGTACTCGTAGATGCTTGAACCATAATCAGGTTCGTACTTCAATCTCAAGGCTGCCATCGCGTGAGCGCACGGTAATTTCACCAAGTCTTACTCTCTACAAGTACATGTTTTATTCAATAAATTGACTTTGGCAGTTAGGCCACTGCCGGTTACGGTGAACTCGTTGGCATCCCCGTTTATATTATTGACAAACCAGGAGTCGCCCTCATTCATCTTTTCCCTTAGCGTCTTTTCAGCCGAAGGCACAAATAAATTGATTGAACCGCTCATATCTGAATGTCTCTGCCTGAAAATTTCAGCAAACCTCATAGAAATAGAAGTGAATAAAGCAGTTACAGGGTACCTCTTTCATCCCTCAACATTACGTTTAGCGACTCAGCAATGTTTGTGGTCGGCACATCGTACCGATTGTCACACCCCTTTTTCGCGCCCCGAAGGACGCAGGTTTTATTATTGAAAGGGTTTTTCCAATTGAAGTGACAGTTTTGAGTAGAGATTATTTCATTTGTAGAGTCGCCACTTGGAATTGAGTTTTGGTGTTGCAAGTCACCTTATTGAATCCCTAATAAAAAAGGAAATGACTCTTTATTTTGGTCTGCGAAAACAAAAAACCGGGTAAGGAATTTTGTTGATCGGGTAGAAGGTATTAGGCATTCCCCGAGTCCCGTAGTTCTAGCACGGTCGCTTTTATCGACTTATACTTGATTATAATTAATTCTCAGATAGCCGTGTTTTAATTGTTTTAAACTTCGGAGCATGTATGCACGCAAGGCCTTCCATTAATCATATACTATTAGAGTGTCAAGGAGCGGGGTGGCCCACATAATGTTTCTTTAATTATATGCATTTAACCAAGGAACGGGTCTGTCCACATGGTAAACACAATTATTATTTATCGATCAAGGAGCGGGATGACTCGCATGACTTTTCTTTAATTATATGCATTTAACCATGGAACGGGTCTGTCCACATGGTCAACACAATTATTATTTATTGATCAAGGAGCGGGATGACCCGCATGACTTTTCCTTAATTATATGCATTTAACCAAGGAACAGGTCTGTTCACATGGTCAATACAATTATAGTCGCGCCTAAAGAATCTACCGTTAAAAGGAATATTTGTCCCTTAAATTTGAGACACTTGTTATTAATATTTTTCATTTTTTTTCTTTTATACTTGACAACGGGGTTTGAAATTAATCTGCACCCCATCTCGCTCAACTCACACTAAAAAAATTAATTAATCGGGCTTTAAAATTGGCCTAGGCCTCAAATTATTCTCGGACTTTTAAAATTGAAATAGATATCTATACAAATAAGCTTAAACGATATTACAGGCATGAATTTGGACATTTAATTTCACAAGTTAAACAATTAGTGGAAGACTATCAATGTGCAATCCTGCTACTGAATTTAGCCAAAGAAAATGACAATCCCAATCATCAAACTTTAAGCTTACACGTTATTCCAGAAATATTTCATCCAAAACAACTTAGAAAATCATCCTATTCATTTCAGCTACTCCAAGAATTAACAATAATAAATAAAACAATGATCCAGTGAGGAGTGATAACTAGACGTAGTACTTATTAGATGGATTAGAAACATGAGACTATTTTAATTTTAAAGTTAATTCTAGAAATGTACAAAAATAAAACTTGTCTATCCTTTTAACTTCAAACAAACACTACTTAACCTTTTAAGTACTTAATCCTCATCAAATCAAACAAAGACATTTTTTTTTAATTATTATTTAAGAATGAAGATCAACAGCAAATCCAAACAAATATTCCATTCGTAATCAAGAAAACAGAATCTTAAAATTGAAGAGAAAACAAAGTTAAAATTGGACCTTTATTTATCCGAAAATGTATCGAGCTTCCAAGCCAATATTGAATAGCAGGAACAGAGATGTTCGACTAAAGGGAATTAAAATTCCCCGACAGCTTTGGACCAAGAACCTCGACTTTGCGACAGTGAAGAACCAAAAGTGATATTCTCTAATTGTTTTATGCCTAACAGTAAATATGTTATCATATGTATTTGACGTTTGTGCATTAGGTGCAACAGATGCTATTCTTCATACGAAGAAGGAGATGTTGCTAATTAGTCTGATCCAAGGAGGGAGAAGGCTCATGCGGCTGATTTGTGTGTGTAGGTCTCTAGGGTCCATTAGGTTTCTATCTTTAGCTATTTATAGTATACGTAGGTGTAGGGTTTTGAGTGTGCTCATTCTTTTCCTCTTTCCCAAAATGCCCATTGTGTAAAAAAAATATCTTGGGAAGGAAGAACGGAATATTCCTTCCCAAAATGAAATGTGCTTTTTGTGTGGAAGAGTGGAATTTTGCCAAGTGGCAATACACTATTCGTTCTATTTTTGATTTTTAAGTGATAAAAATACTACCCCTAATTTAAAAAGCAAGATTAAAAATAATCAGTTACTCGATACTCTTTTATTACAATCTTTAACTTAGAAATTAACTAAAATAGATAAAACATATTTTCTGGTAAATTTTCTTTCTTTTGTTGCAAATTAAAACAAAACTTATATTCTAAAAATGAGATACTTTTTGCGGTTCTCAAATTCTCTAATAAAAACCTACTAAAAAATATATAAAAGATAAAAATGTCAAAGTTTAGACTAAAAAGGAAAATAGTCAAAAAGACAGTGAAAAAGTCTCGGGAAGGTCAAAAATCACGTGTCTACACCTATTTGTTGGAAAATATACCCTGCTCAATTGTCAAATCCAATATTAAACTCGAGGCAATTAGCTGCTTCGGGGAATTTATCCCTTAATTGCTGAAAATGTTCATTGAACTCCTGGTAACCATATGCCTTTGCTGCATCATAGTATACATGAAGAGAATCTCCATATTGGAAATTTTTTCGAAGGTTATCACCAAGATGCTTCATGCATAGTCCATGATGAGCATGCTCAAAAATTCTGGAAACACGTTGGCTATGCTCCTGTGCCTATCAGAGATGATGCACAAGTCTGGTTCATCGGTGATTATGTACCTCAGCTGCTCGAAGAAGTAGGTCCAAGATTCATCACACTCTTTGTCCACCATGGAAAAAGCAATTGGATTGATATGGTTCTCAATATCCTGTGCGACAGCGAACAACAACACACCCTCATATTTGCTGTATAAATGTGTCCTATCAATGACAGTAACCTTTGGCATGTGTTTATATCCTCGAATGCAAGCTTCGTAAGCTACGAATAAATATTTGAACCTGTCCGTATCATAAAAAATAATGCAAATTCTGGAACCTGGATTTAGATTTTTAACCATGTACAAATAAGCAGTAAGCAAGCCTATCTGTGCTCCAGTGTCCCCCTAACCATGTTCTTAGCCGTTACACCTGCCTTCTGACACTGCTAATAGCTTGGTTTACAATGGAACTCCCTGAAACTGTTCTCTGGATTTTCTTTGTCGTTGGCCCTTTATTGTCAATATAGTCATTCATCAAGACTGATGCAAGGACAACTGCCGAGGCATGCTTATGAGTGTTCGTAATGTGTTCAACCCCACAAGTGTGATCACCAATGTACTTGTAAATGTGAAACCTATCCGAGTTCTCGTACTTATTGCCCCGCAACATCCAACCACAATTAGGAGAGGTGCATGCCTTATAATATTTGTTGTTACTCTTGTTTGGTTTAAAACAAAACGGGGTCTTTATTGCAGTTTTCTTCAATAAAACCTTTAAATACTCTTTGTTCTCAAATGTTTGCCCATAGTAAAAACCGGTTCCATCATTGAAGTTGTGGTTGCTTTGTGAACCACTTGGTGGTTGCCTATCACTATCAGGATAATCCATATCCATAAAATGATAACCCATGCCCTTATGTTATATTGAAACGTCATCGGCTGTCGGCTGTGGCAGTGGTGGGTCTGTGGATGGGGGTGGTGCTGCTGATGTGGAACCAACTTGAGACCTCTCAACAACATTTATTCTTAAAACAGGCCTAGAACTATCAGCAGCAACATCAAGCATGTACAATCCCACCTGCCTATCATTCGTTATAAAAGAAGGATGAGTTTTCCTCTAGTGAGCAAAGTATTAATCATATAACTAATGAGCAAGTCGCTATGCTCACAATTTAACTCCCCGCTTTGCATTACGCTCGTAACCAAGTCATTATACGTACCATTGCGACGCACAACAATCGGCATTGTCACCTTTCTCACAGAATTCCAATTCCAACATTTTGGGGTCTCCTCCCATTCATCCATATCACCACCTACTATAATATATTGTGTAATCGACGCCATACTAAAATCTATAATAGACTATGACTTTGGTCTATGCCTGGTCAATGACTCGTTGATGACTGTGTTCTATTATTGACCGGAGAGCTGTACCAGATGCAGAACCAAAAAGAGCAGGGATAACGCTCTTATCAGTTGCGAACTAGGTATTTGAATGGAGAATTGACGGAATGTCGGAATGAGGCCAGAATTTTCACTAGAAAAGTGAGTTTTTACAACAATGAGGAAAGCTCATTCTCAACGATTTCTACCAGATTTTACTTACAATGGCTGAACTATGGAAGCTTTCCATCATTGGGGACCGATTATCCGGTGAAAAGCCGAAATTTTCACCAGAAAACTGGTCTGAAAACTGCAGAAAATGGGAGCTTTTGGTGGGAAATATTTTGTTTTTTATTTCTATTTCTGATAATAAAAATGTTGGGGCTGCGGGGGTCAATGTGTAGTTTTCAAAACTTCGGGGCTGGGGTTTGACACAGCACATCTCTGACATGCTGACGTCATAAATGGTGGTCAAAATACCATTTTTTGAACACTTGTGGCCTTTTGGCAAAATAACTTTTCAATATGACCTTTTGGCCAACTCCCCCAAGTATTTTTATTTAAACCTTTTCTATTTGTATCAAATGTTTGCAAGAAAATATTCCCCTTTTTGTTTTACGTTGCTATATTTTGATCAAGAAAAAAAACATTTAAATATCATTAAAATAACAGAAAATGCTCAAATATTCCATCGAACTATCGGAAATAGCTCATTTATGCTACTCGTCAATAGTTTGGCTCATTTATGCCATCGAACTATCGGAAATGACTCATTTATGTCACTCATCAATAGTTTGGCTCATTTATGCCATCACCCGTTATCAAAATGACTCATCCATGCCACTTTTCATTAACGCCGATTTTACAATACCAGATATGACACGTGACCTCTAATTAGATTATGGTTGTGGCTCGGTAGGGTGTATGAGTAAGATTTTTATTAATTTGGGATTTAAAATTGGGTTGGTTTAATTAAACGACGAAGACCTCTAATTGGAGGCCACATGTCATATCTGGTATTATAAAACCGATGTTAATGAAAAATGGCATGGATGAGTCATTTTGGTAATGGGCGATGACATAAATGATTCAAACTATTGATGAGTAGAACAAATGAACCATCTTTGATAGTTCGGTGGCATAAATGAGCCAAACTATTGATGAGTGACATAAATGAGCCATTTCCGATAGTTCGATTGCATATTTGAGCCTTTTCCGTTAAAATAATAATAACTAAGCCTCAATTCTGGATAAGTTGAGATGTGAGAATATTAATCTTTAAAAGAAATAAAAATATTACATATATATAGAGAGAGATAGATAGAGATTATTTTATCTTGTAAATAGAGATAAAGATTTGTTTCTTAGTTAAAGAGCGTCTTTGGTTTTAATTAGAGATGGAGTTCCAAATGTCTCTAAAAAGTTCTGCCTTGTTCAAGTTTCTATTCTAGAACTCGGGTTTTATGATAAGTTGATTTAGTATTAGGATTCTCTCTCTCCTCTTTTTTTCTTATTCTTTCTTTTCTACTGTTTCTCGTTTTTACAATTAATTGCGGTATGCGTTCATTAAGGAGCCTGTTGGATATGGTTTGAAACTATGAGATGAAACCATGATTTGAAATTATGTTTGGATATGCAATTTAAATTTCTTAAGTTGTATTTTTTCTTAGAGACATAAAAACCCCACAAGTTGTGAAACTATCAAAATATTCTCAATTCCTATACAATCTTAACAAACGAGCAAGTCATAGTTCATAACAAAATTAATACGCTACTAGAAGACCTTTCTAAAAAATACAATATCAATTGATCAAACTTTCGTTCAATAAAAAAAAATTAAAATTAATAGTAATATAACTACTCTTTAATATAATCCTCTCACATGGTAGACATAAATAAAGGTTGGTAAATGGTTGGTGGGAGTAATTGTTAAAAATATCTACCAACTTATGAGTCTTTTTTTACAAAATATAAACTTATGGGTCAAGTTTTATATTTAAATTTTTTGAAACCATGGTTTGAAACCCCAAATCATGCCTTTTTGGATGATTTTGGGATTTCAAACTATGGTTTGAAACCATGAGATGAAATGCATGTTCAAACGCTGATTTCATCTTACGGTTTTAAACCATGATTTCAAATCGCATGTCCAAACGCCTACTAAGACTTAATTATGTTCATGATATGCATCTATTTTCTCTCTAATTTTGGTTAAATTGATTACAATTATATTAATATTTTAGAACTTTCTTAATTGAAAGTTTCAAGATGACATGAAAATTGAAAATCTTGGTCCAATATTATCAACCTTTATAATTTTCTATTTTTGGTAGTTCTGAGCTATATGAAATGACAAAGAGCAAATTGTTTAATTAAACGAGGTACAAAGGCACCATGGACATATTCAAACAAGTAATACTTGGTCTGACGTCAATTTGGATTTGACAATTTCCAAACGGGAAGCAATTTCTTAACTCCTTGGTAAATAAGTGTTCATGTGATTATATCATAAGATAGAGAGTCCCCCTCTTTGTAATTCTTTTTTCGATATTAATAAACAAGATACTCAGTTACAAACCTCCGCCACTTTAAGGCTGATTTTTTTGGGATTTTTGCTTAAAAAGAAGTGACCATTATCATTATGCATGTAAAATAAGCTCACCTATCCAATTCAACGGTAGAACTTTTGTTGGAAAATTCCTCAATAATTCATAGTCCAAATTCCAAAATATGTGATTGTGTAATTTTCACTACTTGTAGATGTTTAAACTGTTTGATTTAAATTCTCGATCCACATTTGACACAAAACAAAAAGAACATAATTGATCAAGCATATATAGCTCGACAAAAAGTCATGCTAGAGCCTCAACAAAACTTACATTGCCCACCACACACCCAAAAAAAGAATCGCACCAACAGCTTCTAGATGCAGTATGTATTTAGTACTCTGCATTCATAAAAAGTCAGCTTCTTATTTATAAGAGTTCAAGCCTTGGACTCTGAAGTTAATTCCTACTGATTAATGAGCTGTTTTACTGAGCTGGTTTAATTGCGTCAACAATCCAAGAAAAATTGTCAAGTGAAAAGATATACATGTATATTTCTATGCACTTATAGTCTATCTTTTTGACATTATCAAGTTAAGTGTCCTGCAAGATAAGTAGTTTATTAGAACTTTAGAAGCCTAATTAGTTACGTAACCAAGAAAAACATATTATAATTGATTAAAATAAATCGATAGTATAAAAATTCATTACATTTTCAATGTATAGAAGTTAAATCAGTTATTTATTAGCTCCTTTTTGCTCTATATTCTTAGAGATAAAGACCATTTCTAAAATTCATTAATCAGCACAAAGAACGTGAATATGCTAATGGTCCTCCTTAATATTGACCCTAGTTTGTCGACTCATGTTAGTTAATTCCCACACGAAATATGTGGCCCTTGTACTACACGAGAGACGTTTGTGGATAAAGCCAACGCATATGGCACGAAATATTTAATGGACGTAGATTTATATAATCCAAGTATCTTAGAACTTGCAAAACTCTACTTCTACAGACTACACAGCTTTCTAATTACTCGTAGTTTAGTGCTCCACTATTATGGATATTGGACAGCTTCTTGTCGTTCAGTTTGCTAATACTTAACGCTCGACTGTGTAAAGGAGGGAATTACAAAGAAATGAAGATTAGTTTAACCACCAAAAGATAGTACGTAGAAACTAAATTAACTCCAATATTAACTCTAGTCTATATAAATATATAATCTATCTATATAAATATATAATTGTGATAGACATTTGATAAGCCATGCTACTTTGTATGTTGGTGTTTTGATGATTTGACAAACCCGCTCAAGGACCAGTTATGATGATATTGTCACGACCCAGCTAGGGGCCGCGATGGGTACCCGGGGCTAGCCACCGAGCACCGCTCGTTCTACTGCTCGTCTTACTCATTTAATGCTCTTTTATCAACTTTATACTCAAATTGGAGGAAAATCATATTTTATATGGAAACGTAAATACCTTTATATACATATGCCTCTCGGCCATCAAAATAATATGTACATATAATAGCATTTCGTGAGACCATCTAACCCACACTACGCATCTACGAGCCTCTACTGGAGTACTAAACATAAGGACGAGACAAGACCTCGTCATGCCCAAAAATACATATACACAAATGTACGCAAAAGAATCGTCATAAGCACTTCCGAACAAAGGAGTGCTTTCAATCAGCTGACAGCTACTGCAGGTCTGGGTCGAGCTCTCCTCCCTGTCTACCTGTGGGCATGATCACAGCGTCCAAAGAAAACAGACGTCAGTACGAATATTGTACTGAGTATGAGAGACATAAACAAGGAAATAAGGCAACGACATACAAGAAGCATCAATATGGAATGACTGTATCTGGCTGACAAGTGTAAAAGAAATAATGCATGCTGGCTTACTCATAGTCATCATCAGGATATGCGTGCATAAATATATGTATATAAGCTGCCCGCCCATATAGGTACGGTGTAATAATGTATAAGCTGCCCGTCCATATCGGATCGGTGTGATAATCATAGCATTAGCCTGCGTCCAGGCCTCCCGCGTATGGGGTATCATCTCATGCCGCCCACTAGTGGTGTCTGCCCATGCCATTTGACCATGGTGTATCGTATAGCTGCCCGCCTTAGCGGTGACTGCCCGGCCAACTAGGCGCGGTGTTAAATCATCATCATACATGCTCATCGTAACATACTTATCATAATACATGCATAAGGCTTATGAACAACTTTACTTTATCGGGGTGACGTAAGGTCGTGGTCCCCCGATTCCATTATGGAGCAAGTATTGACATCATGCCTCACCTTGAAGGAACTAACATATAAGGTGAGTGTGAGCAATAAATATCATCATATCATATTTCTTATCTTATGTTACCATTCATAGATGTAGGCTTTTAGCTTTCCGGAATATAGGAACCCATGAAGAGGAGGAAAAATTATGCTATGAGATTCATGCCATTAGAAGAAAGGGACTAGCCTCACATACCTTTAACGTTTAACTAAGCTATCGTTCACTTGTTCTCCTTCGATATCACGTTTCTACCTTCAAAAGAGAATTCACACTTACGTTAGTTAATCGACTATAAGAACACGCTACTATTTCTAGGAAAAATTAGGCGGCACTTCCTTTGTTTATACTACTTTTCCCATATTCTATATTAACTCCCAAACGCTCACAACAACGTTCACAATATTGTATTCAACAATCATCATTTATCTACATTTACCACATTCCACCATTTTTCTCCAATTTCTCCACATTTATGGGCTTTAGCTCATCATCACATTTTCTCATACATCACACCTACTTCATGGTCTACAAGTCATTTATAGCATATTTATACTCCCAACTCATCAACATTCATAATGCAATCCAACTATCATTCAACTATGGCACTATTCACATTTTATGACCCATTTACTACACTCTTCTATAATTCATGTGTTTCAATGTATTAATGCTTCAATCATTATGAGAAGGTCATCAAACTTACCTTGGGTAGTGTTGGAACAAGCCTTGAGCAACAACACTCTTTTATGCCAAAAACCCTATTTCACTTCCTTTGATATTTCTTGGTGTAGATGAACTTTGATAGGCTTCACACTCTTGATTTCATGAATTTGGTGTTGTTGATCTTGATTTTCCTTTGATTCTCTTGAATTCTTGTGGATGAGGTGTTTTGGAGTATTCTAGATAGTTCTTGAATTGTGAAGATGAGAAATGAAATAAAATGAGCTTGGGGTCCCTTATACTTAACTTAAAAATCTGATTTTTGTGAACAGTAGTCGGGGTGTACAGTGGCCGTAAACCCAGTTTACGGGCCGTATTCTAGTTTACGGTCCGTCCTTCATGACCGTATTTAAGCATATCAGAAACAGAAAGGTTTGCTGTAGGTCATGGTGGTTTACGGTCACAGTTTACGGGCCGTATTTCAATTTACGGTCTGTATTCTGAGTCGTATTTTACCATTTCAACATTTGACAGAAAGTTGAAGTTTTGATAGTTGGAAGACAATGGCACTTTACGGTCCGTAAATCACTTTACGGTCCGTAAATCACTTTAGGGGCCGTATTCTGTTTTACGACCACTGGGCCGAAATGCAAATCTGCAACCTTCGCGTTTTCAAAACTCATGGGTAGTCATTCCCTTCTTAGTAGAACATTGTACATTCATACTCTTCGTTGGTCTATTCATTGTATGCTCACGGAAAATTTTTCGAGGTGTAACAGATATAGAGACCAGGTCTCCTCAAGTGCCGTACGGTCAACTCTACAGCTGTAAAAGTTGTTGTCACTGTGCAGTGCAACAGTACATCAGCAAAATTGCTTTATGGGCTGTCACCTTCACACTCTCTCTACTTATTCTAACATTGTGCAAAAGTGAAAATTTGATTCTTGCACAAATCAGAAAATTGCTCCATCGTAAGTGCAAGTCTCCACCGGTGTTCCTAAAAAACAAAGCCTCAACAAGCCGAAGGACCAAATCCCAGAACTGAAGATGCTTTAAGTCCTTAGGTTGTTGTGAGTCTTTGTTCATTTTTTCTTAAACTGTAAACCTACTCTTCTCTAAAAGGAAGCTGTTTGTAGGTATTTGAATTCTCAAAGGTTGCTTGTTGGAAGTCTGTTTCCAAAGCTTTTGAATGGTACACTAGGCTAGAATTAGTCTAGATGTATAGTTTGCTTGGCTAGAGGTAGTTAAGTGTGAAGGTTACAATAGGGTGTATTGTAAGGGTAAGCCTGTCAATTGGGCCGAGTCGGCCCGGGACCGGCCCACCTAATCCGGCTCGGCCCCCAACCCAGTAAGAGGGTGGTGGGCTGGGCCAGTGGAAAAAATTAGGGCCTGGGCTGGACATGTCATTTAGTCCAGTAGCCTGGCCCACCAACAGCCCGGGTTCTGGCCCACCGGGGACCCGGCCCGGCCCACTTCGAATTAATTTTTTTAAAAAAAAATTTATTTAAGTGGTATATTTGTGTATATCTTGTATATATTAATGGTATATTTGTGTATATCTTGAATATGTTGTTGGAATGAAGACTCCCAATGGCTATTTAAGTGCTAAAAATTATAAAATGTTGAGAATGTGATACAAGGCTACACAAGTACTTTAAAATAAAACTTCGAACTTAAATTGATAACATTGCAAATTCAAAACATACAAACTTGAGCGGTTAGCTTATTATAAACGAAAAGTTCAAAACACTAGCATCGATGGAGAAATTTAAAGAAGAGATAAACTTCAAAGTTCAATTTTGTGCCTTTTGTCCAAGTGCCTACGTAACGGACTGATACCCCAAAAAACCGGTTCGGACTTATGGAGATATATTTGACCACAATGTTGGTATTTAACATGTTCCTCGTCTACTCGCTCAAAATGCAACAACACCGGACTTGAAATTGATCTTCGGACTGGAGGAGGAGGTGGATGATTATCATTATCCATTAAAGTTAAATTTTGAAATTTGAACTTGGAAGTTGGAAGAGAGAGAGAGAGAGTGAGAGAGAGAGAGATTTAGATGAGTAGGAAATTTAGGGAAAGAGGAGAGTAGGGAATTGTGAGATACTATGGAGAAGAATGAATGGTATTTATAGATTGAAAATAGGGCCAAAGTATAATTTAAGGAACTTGATGGTTAAAATAAAGTTGGCAACAACTAGATTTTAAAGTATCAAACTTAATAAATTTTAGTATTAGAATTTTTTTTAAAAATAATTAAAATCCGACCCGGCCCACTAAATAAAACCCGACCCGGCCCACTTAGCCCACTACGTGCCCCTACCCGGGTAGGGGGCTGGGGCGGACACCTCTTTCCCTCCTCCAACCCGGCCCCCAACCCGGCCCACTAACTATGACCCGGCCCGACCCCATGTGACCCCCATTTATATGGCCCGGCCCGGCCCACTTGACAGGCTTATGTAAGGGTGAGGGGTTATGGGAGTTAATTCCTAGCTTACAATCAGTTGAAAACTGAGTTGCTCGTTAGTGAAGTTGAAATCCTACTGGGGTAGGTCGTGGTTTTTAATCCCTTGGGTAAGGAGTTTTTCACGTAAATATCTTGCCTTCTTTACTTCTGCACTGCATAAGGGAACTGGTAGACAACAGGTCCCTCATCTATTGTTTGGTGGATGCACAACCTTTAACAAATTGTAGGACATAGCAGCGGTGATGTGTCCAGGCCAGCATTAGCATTTATCTATTTTGTTAGAATTTTGCTATTTCAATATTTTTTGAAAATAACATAGTGTCCCCTCGGAAGAAAAAAATCAAACGCCACTTTCTTCCCGACATTGTGAAACGTCACCTACTTTAATTAAGCCTCTTAATTACGGCTCCTTCTATTCCCTTCTCATTCAGAGGTAACTCTTCTTTTCCTTTTAGGGTTCATAACGCTTTTCACAAGTCTCCTTTTTCTATAGTTTATAACATGGAATTCATCAACGAAAAGTACAACTTTTGCCATTCAAATTCAGAAAGGTAACTAATCAATTTACTTTTGTTTTCTGTTATGGGTTCTGTCAAATTTTCTCTTTCGGATGACCTCTTTACAGAATTTCATAGAGACTCTATGATAGATCGTCGGAAAACAAAACGTTAACAAACCTCCTTAAAATTACTCATATGAAAGTAATTTAATGAGTGTGACATGAAGGAAGGAAATAGTTAGGAACTAGAGAGGCAAATGCTAAAAGGAAGATTGTTTCTTATGAATATCACATACGTAAATAATTAGCACCTGACTTGTAAGCAGTTAGAACTTATTATGAAATCTTCTCACATGGATAACAAAGAAATACATAAGCATGCTGCTTTAAGTTTGAATTTAATCTCTATTCCAAGGGGGAAACACATCACATTTATCCAGATATTCCTACTAATGATAAGATGGAGGTGTGCAAAAAAGTGTACATAAAGATTATTTTAGAATGTTACTAGGGAAATTATTGATCATATATGTGGCTGTTTTAAATTCACCCCGAAATTTGATGGGCATGTGAGACTGATAGTGTAAAGCTTTAATGTTTTGAAGAAGTGCTTTATGTTATCTATCAATAACCCTATTTTTCTCTGAATTTCCCTCGCAATATTTCGTGACAATATTCCTGGACTTTCAGATTTTTGCCTGATTTTAGGTTCTTTGTAGTACTAAAGTTTGCATTATTTGGCTGTTTTGCTGTCCCTTTGTGATGTCCAATCAATTTTCCAAGAAATATACATAAAAAAACACTACATAGTTCCGCGAATTAAATTTTTGGACAATTTTCTTTATCCATGCAATACTTTGGATAGCACTACTATGAGAAGAAAACACATTATTGGCATGATAAAATTTCTATGTTTTCCTTTTTTAATGCTTTTAAAGTTCTTACTCTTAGTTTTATAACCTCATAGTTTATTAAACAATTGATAATTTGTGTCATCAAGGAAAGAAGAGGAGATTTCAGCAATGGGATGTAACTGGCTAGGAATATTCTAAACAGTTACTTATTATTTATTATAAGATAGACTTAAGTTATACAATGACGGAAAAACTATATGAAGTTATCATCTTTAGCATTCATTCTATATGTTTCTGTAATAGGACAGGTTATCGAGAGAGACTGATGGAGAACAACAGAGATGGAAATGGAGTGTAATGACCCGCTTGGTCGTTATGCTTAATTTTACCATTCTATCCTTGTTAGTACCTTCCCGAGGTTAGGAATGAGCGGACCTAAATAAATTGGGGTGTGTTTTGTGTTGTGTTTTGTGACTTATAAGTGACCCTGTGATGTGTTTTAACTTGGTTGTTTGTTAGCTTGTGTTCATTGGGCCTTAGAATGAATTTGAGACACTAAGTATAAAAATGTAGAAAATTTCGTGCTCACTGCCTAAAATGCATCACTGCAGCGAGAAGGGGTCTCGCTGCAGCGAATGTTTGGATGTTGCAATGGCCCGCTGCAGCGAAGTGGGGACCGTTGCAGCGGTCCTCATTAAGTCAGAAACCCGAGTTAAATACCTTATTTCGACCCCACTCCTCACATAACTCCAAAAACAATTCCCAAGAACCCTTGAGGTGAATTTTCTAAGGCAAGGTCAATACTCTTCATCAAGGTAACTTTTCACCATTAATCTTGTTAGTTCTTTAATCACATTAACTCCTAGCACCAAATAAAAGATAGTTTGGGGAGAATTGAAAGGTTAGAACACCTAAGTTCATAAAACCCTAGAATATTAATGGGTTATTGTTTATTGTTGTTTAGTGATGTTTAATCATCTAAGAGTAGATATTATCACTTCATAGCGTGAGAATTGGATATTCAATGATGGAAATTGTTTATTGAGACCTAGAGTTCCAATAAAAATGGGAACTTTGGCTAAAACCAGATTTGTAGGGTTGAATTGATTATAGAACCCATAAATTGAGTTAATACTCCATTACTTACTTAGTATTATGACTTCTAGACTTTGAACATTCTGAGGCATTGCGAAAGGGGAAGACTGTAGTGAACTGATTCCATTTCTCAAATCTGCTTTGAGGTAGGTTACGGTTTACTTGAGTTAGACTTTGCTTAGTTAATTGTATATGTTGTAGAATTTATGGGAGAAACCATGTCTAGGTCTTCGGACTTGGAGTTTGGTGTTCATTGTTAGTTGTATGATTTAATTGTGTGAAGTGATTCTCCATTGTTGAGCCTGATAAACTTGAATTGTATTCATGAGATGTTGAAAAGAAGATGTTCATATATAACCTTCAGAGATGAATTGTTGTTAGCGACATACTCTATTATTATTGAACATATTATTTGTGAGACTTATTGTATCTTGTGTTAGTTGATTATACCTCATTGGTGTTGGCTTGACACGTGTATTTGAGTTATTCTTGTGATGTGATTATGAGGCATTTATTGATAATGATTGAGATGGAACATATACATTTCCTACGACATATTTCACAGGGGGTGACGATGTAGCCTAGTTATGAGCTCGTGGTCCGAGGTTCATTCCGAAATGAGTGGTACATGGACACCATGGGTCCCTGCAGGTCATGGCTATTTGGGAAAACATTACCATTTAGCATGTGTGTACAGATATGTGATGGAGCTTGAAACTTCATTGTTTATTGTTTTACTTTCGGCTTAAGTATTGGTGTTTCATTGTTGGTAATTGGTGATTGATTCTGAAAGAGGATTCTTTGAGGATATTTATTGTGATCCATGTTTGTTGTGTCTGTCTGCCTATTCCATTTATTTTATGTATGTATGCATGATACTAATCTTATTCGGCCTATGATACCTACCTGTACGTGTTGTTTGTACTGATCTACACTTGCTGTACTTTTTCTGTGAGTGCACATTTTGAGCCAGAGACGTCTTCCAGACCTCGTATCTAGTGAGTTTATTCATTACCAAGATCATAGGGCGAGCTCCTATCCATGCCATGTCGCCTGAAGATCTTTCTTTATTTCAGATGTCTATTTTCATCCCAGACATTATGTTTATTTTTAGGCAGTATCTCTTTTTTTAGACATTGTTGGTTAGAGTCCTTGTACGGTGATTTTCAGATTTTGGGGATGTAATAGCTAGATTTCCGCACTTGCGATTAAATTATTTTATTGTCAGACATTTTATTCCATTATTCGTGAGTAATGTTTATTAACTGGTTTAAGTGATTGACATTGGCTCGATAATGGGTTAAGGGATTGGTTCGCCCACTATAGGACTAGTGTGGGTGCCACTCACGTCTGTTGGGACGTGACATGGAGTTACTTCATGTGAATATGAGATTGAAGAGCGTTGTTCCACTTTACTCTAAGATAAATCATTTAAGTATTACGAAAGTGAAAATAGATATTTTTTTTTATAGGTTTAAGTGTTTTGTTTCTTTGAGATATTGGAATAGTATTATTTTTTTCTACATTATATCATGTTTTTCGTTGCTCATAGAAGTTTGTTTCATCTATTATTCGTGTGAGTTTTTTTTTTTTTTTTTCATTTAGAGTAATTGTGCATGTACAGGATTTAACCAAATCTCGCAAGGTTTCTTTTTTATTTTTGATATATGCTTTAAGTTCATCTGAAATTTTTGCATATACTAAGTTTAAGAAGGGGTGTATATATGAGTCCACCAAAGTGTAGAGAACCAGGTTCCCTTAGGTAAAACAGAAAGTAAATAATACAAGATATTTACGTGGAAAACTTCTTGCTCAAGAGATTAAAAATCACGACCTACAACAGTAGGATTTGCTCAACTTCACTATAAATGAGCAACTTCAGATTACAACCTATTGCAACCTAAGAATTAAACTCTTAATCCCTTCCCCTTACAATAACTCTATTGCAAGACCTTTACAATAACTCTATTGCAAAGAACACACCTTGACTAACTCTAGTCAAGTGAACAAACTCGTAATGGTTGATAATCTTCCCTACCATTTCACTTCTTAAAAGTTGTGTAGGAATACAAGATAATTAACACAAGACAAAGACTCAACAAAACTAAGAACTTTAGACAACTTCAGTGATTGGTCCTTCTGTTTGTTGCAGCTTTGTTCTTGATAGCACTTGAGAGATGCGACAGCTGCACTTGAGAGGATAGTGATTTTGTATATTCAAGTGATAGGGTTTTACTTGTAACATGTTGCTTATATAGGTGAAGCAAGTATTGAAGTGAGAGGGACATTTCATTGTCCACTAGCAACTGCAGCTGTGCTGTTGCACTGCTGCCAGATGGTACAGTGTTAACATCTTTACAGCTGTAGAGTTGACTCTACAACAGCTAGTGGAACCTGATCCCTCTAAAAGCATATCTGGTTCCTCGAATCAGTTTATCAAATTATCAAAACATGAAATATCATAACTTATCAGAGTTACTTCATGTGAATACGGGATTGTAGAGCGTTGTTCCACTTTATTCTAAAGATTAATCATTTAAGTATTACGAAAGTGAATATAGATTTTTATAGGTTTCTGATTCTTTGAGATATTCGAAAAGTATTATTTTTTTCTACATTATCTCATGTTATTTGTTGCTCATAGAAGTTTGCTTCATCTATTATTCGTGTGATTTTTTTTTTCCATTTAGATTAATTGTGCATTTGTACTGGATTTAACCAAATCTCGCAAGCTTTCTTTTTTATTTTTGATAGATGCTTTAAGTTCATCTGAAATTTTTGCATATACTAAGTTTAAGAAGGGGTGTATAACTACTATAGCATAAAGCTTCTCATGTTGTTGAAATTGAGGTTAAGCTTTGCTACTTTGTCGATCTTCTACATGTTTTTAGCATTTTTGATAGTGACTTTTCCTTTTTAAGGACTTTAGTGAAATTAGTTTTTTTTTTTAGTCAATATTATTAAATGGTTTTCAATTTTGAATGTTCTATTTAGTTGTTAATGAGAAGCGTGAATTAATTTTGAAATTGGTGATATTATGATGCTAACATGAGCAAATATTAAATTTGTGTATTCCACATGAAAATTGTATCTCTTCCATCTTCATTAAGGTTATAACAAAATCATATGATATGTTTACTATTTTCTTTCTTGACTGCGCGAAGCGCGAACAACTTGACTAGTTATTACATAAAATATGAGCATTATAGAAGAAATATAAACTAGAGATCTAGAGAGGAGAATGTAGGGATCAATCTTTTTCAGATGTCTTGAAGAGTGTATTTCCAAGGTGAATCATCCAAAAGGTTACAAATAGTAAATGCCAAAACAATCATTGTAACATACAAAAGTTTCATAGAACTTAGTAAATGCGTATGGAGTAGTAGCTTACCTGCAAATGTATGCATGCACGAAGACGAATGTCAAGAGGGGAAGCTCTTATCAGAAGATATTGGGTAGCCGAGATGGAGTGTGCATTATTTGGATTAAATCCAAAAATGGAATTGAACAAATATTTTAGTTGTTTGATTTGTTTTTTTGGTTCGGTCAGATGAACAATTTAAATTTTTGAGTATTTGGTTTCGTTTCGAATTTAAAAAAATAAAATCGAGAAAATCAAATTATTAAGTGCAGGGTTGGCCGGCTGGTCCTAGTGTACAGTTTATGGGTTCATTTGAATCCAGTAACTTTGGTTGAGCCATTATATATATATATATATATATATATATATATATATATATATATATATATATATATATATATATATTAAAATTCATTAAATTAATAAGTACGAATAATGAATTTGGAACCCAGTAAATTAAAAGGAACTCCCAAGTACTTAAATGAAAGGGATAAGGCATAAGTAACACCGAACTACAACTGAAGTTCCAAGGACCCACATTTCCTTTTCGGGAGTCCTATTAACACCCCTAGGCTTTTTTAAAGCATAATAAATACCACCCTAAGAGGAACCGAATTCGTGGTGGGTAGTGAAATACACGCACTACAATGTGTAATTTCGTAATTTTTTTAGATCTATTTCATTTTCTTCTTCTTATTTATTTTTCCAATATTTTGACTTTTTAAATATTAAATTATCAAAAATCAAAACTTAAAAGGCTTGAATCAATCTCTTATAACCTGTGTACAAAATTTTGAAGAAAAAAATATGAGAAAAAGAACAACTGGAACGAAAAAGTAGAGGGCAATAGAGAGGAGGAAGAACATCGCCCTCGGTTCTAGTACTGCCTCTGTAGTTTTAGTTATTTTTCCCATCTGGGTGTTCTTGAATAAGCAGATTTTTAGTTTGGGTGTTTGTTATTTTTTGTCAAATGAACCAATAGAAATCCCAAACAGATGGTGGAGCTATAGAGGAAGTGGCGATGGTGGTTTAACGGGTGGTTTACAGTGGAATTGGTGTTTGATGGGTCTGTTCTCGCATGGTGGAGTAACAAAGGCCGTTTCCTGTGGGTTTTTAGTGGAGCTACGGTGCGAAGTGTGTGATTTAAATGTGAAACGGGGCTTGGTGGTGGAAGGCCGATGAGGACATCGACCTGGTGGTGAAGGAGCAAAGCTCACATGGTGGATTGAAAGTGCCGCCACCGCTGCCGGTGTTTTTTCCCGAACAGAACAAAAAGAAAGAGAAAACAAGTAAAAAGTAAAAAGTATATATAATTTAATACAAAATGCTACTAAAAATTAAAAAAGATATTTTTATGGTTCTCACTCTCTCAAAGAGTGAAATACACTCTTCTTATCACATCAACGCTTAAGGGGACATTTATTTCTTTTTAAATAGGTTTGTGGGGGGAAGGGTAATAGGACCCCTGAAACAAAAAGGGTATCACTGGCACTTGGGATATACTTCAGGGGTACTTATGCCTTATCCCAAAATGAAAACTTTTTTTTTTTTTTGTATCCTGTCAGTCCACATAGACCATCTACACATTGAGGATCCATATTTGCACTAAATATGTTTGATTTGGCTGTATTAATTGTTAGCACAGAAGCATTTGAGAAATCTTGCAGTCCTCTTTAACATAATTAGCAGGACAGACTGAAATGAAAATCCTTAATGTGACGTCACGGTCAACTTCAATATCTTTGTAAAGATAGTAAAGGTGAAATTGGTCCCTTTCTCAACTCTCAAGCTCCTTTTCCCTTTTATACATCCATGTACTCCTCCATTCAGCGAGATAGTGCACTGAGCTGTAGAAATGCAGTTTATTACGCATCTTATAAATTTATGGGGATAATTTAGTGCCTGCATGATCATCTCCTCTACAAACTTCTATTCTATATAAAATCATATGCTTTTCTTAGGTCTATTTTGATCAGGGAGCTCTTTGTTTAGAACTTCATTAAACAAAAATATATCTTGAATTTTACAATTTTCTGTTCCTGAATTATCTATCATTACAATATTTTAGTAAAAATTAAAGAATCGTTCCTAGTCTAAAATCATAATTGGATATCAAATGTGTTAGATGGATCAAGCGTAGTCCATTAACCTTTAAGCTCAACACTTTTTTCTTTTTGGTGAAGAATTTTTTATTTATTTATCTCCACGCGAACTTTTACAATGAAGGACATATTGACCAGGAGCCTGCTCCCCTATTCCTAGTATTGCTCTGCCCTTTGGCTCTCTACTTTCTTTTACAGTTCACCTAGTCTATCTAAGTATACTCAACTCCCAGTTCTTGTCGCTCCTACTCTGTTTAGTGCATATGAATGTGTCATGTCTGTATTTAATCTCCTGTTTGATCTGATCAATTATATGTGATTGCCTTGGGACCTTGTGTTCCCATAAAGACGTGTTCCTTGCTTTCCAGATTTTGTAAATTAAGCTTGAGAGCACTGCTATTACCAGCTCCCTGCTTCTTCTCCTTTGTGTACACCGTGCTAGCCTTCTCCAGATCCCCATTAACTCCCAGTTCTATATCCCTTTGCCCAGCCAGTTCAAAGCTTCCCTTAGGCACTGTGTCGAAAATAGGCACTCAAAAAATAGGTGCTCCACGTTTTCTGGGCATGCTCCGCATAGTAGGCAGTCCAAGTCTTGGCTTACTCCTATTTTGTGTAGCCTATCTTTGGTTTGGAGTCTTCTATGCAAGCTAACCAGCAAATGAAGCCGTGCTTAGATACGTTGCCTTTGCTCCACACCCATCTGTTCCAAGGCCAGTCGTTACCCTCTCCTCTCTTCCATATATACCCACTGCTTATAGTATATTTGTCTGATGCTTTCAGCCATCCTTGATTCACATATCCAGACGAATAGATCTCTTATTTTACAAACTTTCTTCCAATACCAACAACAGTCAATAGGGTGTACGCACTACCACCAATCGCACCCTTTTAAGTAGATATGATTGATCCACTTTACCTACACGTTGTTGGCTTTTTGAGCTAAATTCCATACATATTTGCCTACAGCTGCCTCGTTCCACGTGATACATTCAGTGATACCTAAACCTCCTTGTCTCTTTGGCCTGCATACAAGGTCCCAAGCAACTAGGGGTGTTTTGGTAGTGTTTGTTTTCCTGTCCCATAAGAAATTTCGACATATAGCAGTGATCCCCTTCATCACCTGTTTTGGCAATATGAACATTAAGGCCCAATAGCTATGTATATGTAGGAGCACTGAATTGATCAACATAGTTCTACCTGCATAGGAGAGGTGTCTAGATCCCCAACTTCTGATCTTAGCAGTTAGTTTATCGACTAGTACTTCGCAATCCATCTTTGAAATTCTCCTGGAGGATATAGGGACTTCCAATCGGAATGGGAGTCTCCCTTTTGTATACCCAGTTAGCTCGCATAGGTCTTCCACCTCTTGTGTTCCCATGTTAGCACTGAAAATATTAGATTTAGGGGCACTAGTTGTCAAACCTGAAGCTTTGGAGAATGTCATCAGCCCCCGTAGCATTAGCACGACCGATTGGAAGTCCCCTTTGCAGAAAAGAAGTACATCGTCAGCAAAGCATAAGTGATTAAGCTTCAGGCTTTTGCATTTGGTGTGATATTAAAATCCCTCTTGGGTGGCCACCGCATTCATGATTCTTGTAAAATATTCCATGCAAATTACAAAGAGTTGGGGGGAGATGGGATCTCCTTGTCGCAATCCTCTTTGACCTTTGATACTACCATAGACCCCTCCATTTATAGCCAGTGAGTACTAGGTGGTGGTTATGCACGTCATTGTCCATTTGATGAATTGGCTAGGAAAGTTTAGGGCATATAGCATCTCCTCCACAAACTTCCACTCCACACTGTCATATGTTTTTTTTAAGTCAATTTTTATAAGGCAACTTTTCGTGGTTTGCTTCTTGTTGTACAATATCACCAGGTCCTGACATATCAGCACATTTTGTGCAATTGTTCTGCCTGCAATGAATGCGCTTTGATTGTCCGAGATAATGTGGGGCAGCACTTGCTTTAGCCTGTTACAAAGGACCTTCGAAATCACCTTATAAGTGGTATTGCAGCATGCTATTGGCCTGTAGTCACTCACTGTTTCATCATGTTCACACTTGGGTACCAGTGTTATGGTAGTATTGTTCCATGCTTTCAGTATTTTTCCAGACCAGAAGAGTTCCTTCACTCTAGCTATAAGATCTTCTTTGGTAGTTACCCAGCAGTCCTTAAAGAATTGGCTTCCAAAGCCATCTGGCCCTGAGGCCTTATCTCCATTTGTAGCCCATAGTGCATGCTTTACCTCTTGGTCCTCTACTGGTCGGATCAACAATTCCCTTTGTTCCATGGTTACAACAGGCCCTTTCCTTACTGTAGCACTGCAGACATGTGTTCTATTTGGCATTGAAGTGCCTAACAACCCTGTATAAAAGTCCATAAATGCTTCAGTAATGCCCTTCATACCCGTGCTTTCATTCCCTTTGAGTCTCTGATAGTGAAAATTCTATTTGCACATCTTCTTGCCTTGAGAACACTATGAAAGAATTTTGTGTTCAGATCAGCATGCTTAAGCCATTGTATTTTGCTTTTTTGCTATAGGTATTTTGCCCTCGCTGCTGTCCATATCTCGCATTCCTTCAGTAGTTTCGTTTCCTCATTTATCAGCATCACATCAGTAGGACGTTGTTGTAGGCGAGTTTGACATTGTATTAGTTTCTCCCGAGCATGTTCAGTACTCTTTTCAACTTCATGGAAGCTTTCTCTGTTAATCTTCCTCAGCACAGCCTTTACCCTATTCAATTTACCCACAACTTGGTATATTCTTGTGCATGTTATGGACTTTTCCCAGCTTTGTTTCACCTTGTCCTGGAAGCCTGGAGCCAGACTCCACATATTAAAATATTTGAATCTAATAGTCTTGCTAGGCCTCCCAGTCTCCCAATTTATCATACCAGGACAGTGATCAAATAGTCCTTCATTCGCAAAGTGCACTTCCGAGGCAGGCAGGCCAGTGATCCACTCACTATTCACAAGTGCTCTATCGATCCTACTATAGACTCTTGTGGAGTCTCCATGCTTATTGTTCTAGGTGTAGAATGAGCTAGACGACTTGAGATCCTGCAACCTGCATATAGCGACACATCTCTTGAAGTCCCTGGTTTCAGCAACTGTTACAAGGCTGCCCACCCTCTCGTTCCCATTTAGCACGTTGTTGAAATCTCCCATCACCACCCAAGGGCCTTGTATGGTATGATGGATGGCTTCTAACTCGTGCCACATTTCCCTTCTAAGTGTTTGGTCATTAAAGCCGTAGACCAGTGACACTTTAAAGTGTTTTCCTGTTCCTCCATGTTGCACCTCACAATGTATTACTTGTGCGGACATACTAAATATATTCACATTATATATCATAGGTTTCCATAGTAACCATATCCTCCCACCCGGGTGTTTCGATAAATTGGTACTGAATGACCATCCACTACATAGGTTAAGAGCTGCTCTCTGAGCTTTGTTGCTCTTAACCTTAGTTTCTAGGAGTCCAAATAGGCCAACTTTACTATTGTGCAGGAATAGATTCATCTATTTATGCTTCTCTAGCCTATTTAAACCCCTAGTATTCTAAAATCCGATGCTATCCATTGGCAGGGGGTTTGCCTCCACCCCTTCCATTTCCTGGAACCACCTTAGTCACTACTTCTATAGGGTTAGAAGTACCAACTGCTGCATCTGTCTCCCCTACCCTGTTATTCTCAGCTTGCTTGTCTTTCGTTGCTGTATTTTCCTGCCTAGTCTCAGCTGCTTCCCTTTGTCCAGTCTGCTCATCTTCCTTATCCTTAAGTAGTTGAAATGAGTTGTCAGTAGTTATGTTGGTGGTCGGTGTAGCAGCTTTCTGTTTGGCCCTCTTGGAATTCACTTGAACGAATCCCTCTCTATCTTTTTGTTGGCCTTCCTTTCCTATCTGTATCTCCACATGCTTCCCTTTCATCATGTCCTTGTTCTATTTCCTGCACAATTCTTGTGTGTGCCCAAAGTTCTTGCAATGGGCACATAATACTGGTCTCCACTCGTATGTTACTTCTTGTTCAATAACTTGGCCCTTCTCATTCTCAAACATCACAAAATCTGGGCATGCTTGGTTCAGGGTCACTTCCACCATTCTTCTTGCGTACATTAGCCTTTCCCTCATGTTTGTCGCATTATCAATCTTCAGCGGCTTTCCAATTAGACTAGCAATTTTCGTGAGAGCAGTTTGTCCCCAATATTTGAGTTCTAGCCCCTCCAATCTAACCCACACCGGGACTTTTTCCACTATCGTCTTGTTCATTTCAACATCAGGTTCCCATCCATTCACCACTATTGGTTTACGATCGAACATTTGGATTCCCTTATCGATTGCTTTGCTCCGATCCTCCATACAATCAAATCTTACCAGAAATACGCCCCTGTTCACTTGCGCTACTTTGTCAATATCTAGTGCCCTCCATATACATTTGAAGTACCCCTCAATGACAGTTAATGCCGGATTCGAGCCTAAGACGTAGCACACAACTGCTGTAGGCCAGAATACCACTTCCTCCTGGATATCATCCATGGTAATTTTCACATTCACAACAGATGATTCGTCAATTGAGCCAGACCCCTTTGTAATTAGGGGATTGTCACTCATATTCCAATCGATTGCAGTGTCTAGGGTTTTTTGTTTACCTGTGACGGCGCATCTCGTTTCGTCTGTATCCATTATGTCAGCCAGGTCGGGCTTTTTGGACCTTGATTTGAGCCTCAAGTGGGGGTCGTTGTCGAAGTAGCCCCTTGTATTCCCACCACAGGTGATTGCTGTAGTGGTAGTGGTGTGATCCCTTGAAGAACATTAACGCTCTTTGTTTTCTTAGCATCTCTAGATTGTGGTACCCCTTTCTTAGCGTAGGTAGCGCTTGAGTTGTATCCTGTAGCCATTTGCCCTCTCCCTCTTGATTTCGAATTTCTCGCCATTTTCAGCCTTAGCTAAGAGAAGCTCTCATCTAGAGAGAGAAAGGGTTTTACACTTTATATTGAATAGGCTTTCACCCAGGTAATAACACTCAAAGCTCAACATTGATGGGTGCAACAAAGACAACCCAGGCAATGCAGGTACGCTGGTGACATCTTAATAGATGATAATGGAAAATGGATGGTAATATCTATGTATGCTGCATATTTTGGTAATAATTGCAGTAATAATAAAGCAGCGGCCGGGATTATGAAAATCAAATGGTGTAACAGTAATGGATATATACCAAAATTTGGCCATTGAGCCTGACTCAATGACCATTACATATCAATATGATCAACGCAGCTGTAGTCATTACATGGCAAGTGAGGGATTTCATTTAGCAAATTCAAATACATGCTCGACAGGGGAGTTTTGAATTGGTACATTGTTTTGGAGAGGTAAATAGATCAGACTCACCAATTTTGGAGAAACACACTAAGAAAGACACTTTCTTCATTGAAAATTTAAATCTCTCTTCTAGAATGAAAGTTTTCTTGAAGAATGATGTAGTGGGCCTTTCCACTTTCAGAATGAGACCAAATGCTAAATGACTCACTCTTGAAAATGCGCATGGATAGTAACATGTTAGTATTCACAGCTTCTGTTTATTTCCCCTGAAAATTTCAAAGTTTCAAATGTATAAAGGAGGAGTCCTCTCATTGTATTATCACTCTTTTGTTAGCACTAGGAATGAGCTAGCTTCATCCTTCATATAAGATAGAATTATTGGACAAAATGGCATCTTGATGTCCTCAATTTGACTATGATATCTATTGGTTGGGCTGTTGTGTAACTTCCACCATTCACTGGTGGTTTCATTGGAAATATAAGGAGGGGCCTTGATAATATCATAGCGCGCAAAGAGGATGGAAGATGGAGATAAAAATTAAGCTCCATCATATCATTCTTAAGAACTCCACTCAATTACACATAATAACATTGCAAAGGACTTTATATAGGTGCTAATTAAAGGATAATTCTAGACATAAAACTACTAAATAATTTCACAGACATACTATGAATTGGCCACATTGAAATCATCAAATGTTACACCTCGGAAAATTTTCCGTTTATGCACAGTGAATAGACTGACGAAGGGCACGACGTATACGATGTTTTGATAAGTAAGAGATAATATTTTATGATTCTAAATGAGATTTCAAAGACATTTGAGGTAGGAGATGAAAATTGTTAAGGAAAGCAAGGTATATGTTGTGTGTCGAGCAAGAATTACGAGTATCGAATTAATGATGGCTTAATGATATTTTGGAGAAGAGTTATAATATCCCTTAGATTGGTAATGAAGTGTTAAACAAGTATCAAGAAGGTTCCATAAGGATTGGAGATCAAACGAAACGACGAGGACAACTTCGGAAAAGCTGTGAGTTACACAACCACCTTACACGGACCGTGAAATTTTATACGGACCATATAAGGGTCCGTATAACCCAACAGAAAGAATGTTTTCCATGGTAATGAACCACAGAAACTTATACGGACCGTACAATGTTATACGGACCGTATAAGTGGTCCGTATAATGCCCGACGGACTGATTAAGTTGCAAGTTTAAATACATGTTCCCACTTTTATTTTCTCATTCTTTCCACTTCTTCATCTCTCTAAAGACTTCTAGAGGGTTCTAAATATTTCATCAACACAAATTCATGACAAATCAAAGGTTCATATCATAAATCCAAGAGGATCAAGTGCAAGAAACTCATTAGGGTTCATCCAAGACGAGAATCTCATTGGAAGTGGAGCTAGGGTTTTGATCAAGTGAAGTATTTCCACTCAAAGCTCATTCCCACACTATCAAAGGTAAGTTTTATGATCATTACATGTTGTTTAAAGTATTGGGGGGGGGGGGGGGGGTTGAAAGACTTGGATTATGGAAGAAGATAGAAAATGGGTTACAAAATATGAGATTAGTGGCAATTGTGAGTAGTAGATTAATATGAATCATGATTCTTGATATGTTGTGATTGTAATTACGTTCTGAATGATGTTAAGAGCATTAGAGAAACATTAGATGATAATGAATGTAATGTTGTATTATGATCATGATTATGGATGACCTTGAGAGGAAATTGTGGGGATTGGATAATGATGAATTTGACGAAAGTTATTGATGATGATACTATGAATGTTATTATTGAAGTTTGGGAGTTGATAGATGATATGGGGAAAGTCGTATAAATAAAGGGAATGCTGGCCAATTTTTTCTAGCTTTAGTAAGCACATTCATATAATCGATTAGCTAATGTTAATGCGAATTCTCTTGAAGGTAGAAACGTGAGCATTGAAGGAGAACAATCAAGCGATGGAATTGTTAAACGAAAGAGCATTAGGACTTCTAGTCCTTTCTTTCTAAGGCATGACTCATATGACATGAATCCTTCTATCTTTCCATGATTTTCCTACATATCGGGAATTATGAGTCTACGGGTATAAAGAGCTTCATACAAGATAAAGAAAAGAGATACGTTACGGGCATGACGATACCGATGATGAATCTAAGTCTAAAAGTCCTAATGCTCTTGATACGATAATTCTACGAAGCTAATGATCCTTATATGATTCCTACGATATTATTTTCCTTACCTCTACACGACTTTCTTACATTCCGGGAACTATGAGTTAAAGTTGATAAAGAGCTTCTTATGAGGTAAAGATGAGAAATATGTCATGAATACAAAAATAATGATGGTAAGTTTAAGCCTAGAGATTCTAAAGCAAGATATAATGTCTATGAAGTTAAAGATCCTACTTACGATCCCATGATATTGTTCATGGTGTACACTCACCTTAAAATGTTAGTTCCTTCAAGGTGAGATATGATGAATATGATTACTCCATAATGGAATCGGGGGTTCTCGACCTTATGTCACCCCGACATTATTATAGATTGTCTATAAGCTCTAATGCATGTCCTATGACCAATGTTCCGAAAATTTACGAGTCTATGTTCATAAGGGGTTCCATATGAGATAAAGGTAAGAGATATGCCATAGATACGATGATGGTAATGATGAGCCTAAGTTTAGAGATTATAAAGTTTATCATGCGATATTTTTACGAAGTTCATGCTACGAATATGATATGATTTTCATAGATTGTCTTTAAATTCAAATGCATGCTCTATGAAAAGTTATGATAAGCTTATGAGATATATGTGATGATAACGATGACGATGTTGATAGTGATGATGATAATGATGACGATGATACAGATATCACTGAGCCTTTGTAGGGCCAGGTACGGACAATACTGAGCCTTGGTAGGGCCAGGTACGGATAACACCAAGCTTTATTATAGCTGGGTACGTAAGACACCGAACCTATATGGTCGGGTATGATACTACTATGTATTCAAATGTATGAAAAGCCCAGAGGACATGTATGTGATACTGTCGAGCCACTACGTGGCCGAATACGGATAAAGTTTAATGTGTATGAGCAGATACGGTACTATGATATATATAGATGATACAATGATGTATGCACTATGATGATACATGTACTATGATTATATATATGATATAGGCATGAAAGGTATCCACCCTTAAAAGTTACGCAGGTTATATCTTCATCTTATGTTTTATGATTTCTCTATTATATTCATGTCATTCATGCCTTACATACTCAGTACAATATTCGTACTGACGCCCGTTTTCTTTGGACGTTGTGTTCATGCCCACAGGTAGACAAGGAGGCGACCCAAATTTATAGAGGCCGAAAAGTAGACTTTTGAGAGCACTCCATTATTCCAGAGGTGCCATTGATTTACTATTTTGTGTACATATATGTTTTGGGCACGACGGGGTCCTGTCCCGTCCATATGTCTAGTACTCTAGTAGAGGCTCGTAGATACGTATGTGTGGGTGGCATGGTCTCACGATGTCCTTATTGTATGTATATTATTTTGATAGCCGAAGGGCTTATGTATATAAAAGTAAATATGTTTTCAATGAAAATGGTTTTCCTACGATTATGAGTATAAGAAATACGACTGTACGCAGAATGAGTAATAGAACGAATGGTGCTCGGTGGTTAGCCCCGGGTACCCGTCATGGCCCTAGCCGGGTCGTGACATCAAATCCATGCACCTAGATTTCCTAATAGTCATATGGATAACACTAAGCTTATGAACAATTGTACATTTTAAACATTTAAGTTCACTATTTTCAAGAGGTTTGTGGTTAAGGAAAGAGGAGTTATTCATCAAAATATATTCTCTGCAATATTTATGATTATATATTATACTCCCTCTGTTTCAATTTAAGTGAACCTATTTCCTTTTTAGTCCGTGCCAAAATGAATGATCTCTTTCCTAATTTGGAAACAAATTATCTTTATGAAATGATTTACAGCCACACAAATATTCAAGACTTATTTTGAACCACAAGATTCAAAAGTCTTCACTACTTCTTAAATGCCGTGCTCAGTCAAATGAGTTCACATAAATTGAAACGGAGGGAGTATATTGTTAAGAAATAAGATTAATTAGGAAAATCAGTAGGAAAGTTTCCTTATTTCATATAGCTTAAGGAACTCTTTTTTCAATGTGGAACTCCTCTACAAGGAGTTCTTTTTAAATTAGAAGTTTTCCTTATAATTAAGGAGCTCTTTTTTAATTAAAAACTCTATATTCCAAAATTTGAAGAACTTTGTAGCTAATTTTCATCTGTCGTCTATGTTTCATTAGCACCAACCACTACCCCAAGATTGCCAAAATAGGGAGTGTGAATATGCAAATGGTCCTCCTCATTGCCCATGCATGGTTGATCAGCTCATATTAGTTCACGCCCACATGAACTCTGATCACGTGGCCCTTGTTTGACATGCTCGTGCTTGTAATGAATTAAACTAGCTGTGTACTCTTTACATGCATTGCATGAGAGAGACCTTTGTGATAAAGCCAGTCATGCCGACATCATGGATTTGAAGATCTATAATGGACTATGCTCCAAGTATTTTGGCGTTTGCAAACTCAATTCTATTATGTTACCACCCACACTTATAGTCTACGAGGTGGTACCTTTTCGTGGAAGTTCCACACAAAAAGTAGAGATTTAAGTACTCATTGTTAATTACTTTCTCCCTTTTTCTTTTCCTAAATTCCTCAATGTAAGAAAAAGAGCTTCACTACAGTTTCTTAGGCTTAATCTTATGAACATTGGACAGCTTTGTGCTGTCTAATTTGTAGAAATGTTACCGGGTAGCCGCTTGCCGCACCCCTATTTAAAACATATCTGATTTTTGAAACTATTTATAGTTTAATCGGGTGATAAACTTTAGATCGAACCAACTGCTGCTTCTTCTTATTCTTCATTCTCTTTGACCTTCTTGTCTGACGGAGTTGGGCAGGCCAACGCCTAATAACTTCATATCTGAAGGAAATTTGAAAGGTAAAAATTCAAATTCAGATCTTTCGGGTCTGAAGTTATGTTGAACTTTATTCAAACTTCAGACCTTAATTTGGCTGAGCTCGGCTTCAAACCCAAAGATCTGAATTTTGTAACTTCAAACCCGTGACTTCAACTTCAAACCAACATATTTGGAGTTGATTTCGAGGGGCTCAAACTTATAAATTTCGACTTTTCTTAATTTGGTTTGAAATTGGTATTTTTGCTCTTCGCCTGTTTAATTTGTTAGGGTCGGGATATATTTAAGAAGTGAAAAAAGATCTTAATTTGACCAACAAAAGATATTCATAAGTAAATGATTTTTTTATTTTTATTTTATAAATAAATGAAATTTGAGCCTAGCTTAACCCTAAAAACTAGCTCACGAGGTGAAGATTGTCCAAAAGATGACAAATTTGCCTCCGCCCACTCACGTAGGATAATTCAACACATAATTAGGAACTCCATAATTACTTCTAAAGGCGGACTAATGTTACACCTCACACTTTCAGATCATGAGCATGCCACGTACTTCATCGTATTAATGGAGTATCGGAGACGTCCCATAAAGTTTTGGAAGGTACAAGTCGTGGGAAGTATGTAACAATGAAGTAAAGAAGTAAAAAATGAATTACGATCTCGTAAGTCCTAATCGGGAAGGACAACCTTGGAACCAAAGGAAACGACTATTATCAAGTATGATCAATGATAAATATCATGTATGGAGGGTTTCGGAAGATTCCGGGACCAAGCAAACCAGAGAAATAAGTTTGTCGAAAATCTAGAAAAAGTTGGCAGAATTTTGGGTTAACTTTGGAGGGGTATATCTCCGAGTATATAGGGAGTTTTAAGGTGTTTCAAAAGCCTAAAACGAAGTTCTTCGAGTCTAGTTTCCAATGCAACAAACCGTTCGTCAATGCGACATCGGCTCAGGGATTTATGGACATTACAAGTTAGGCGGACGGAGCAGAAAAATACTGCTACAGTAACCCGACCCAACACACACCTATAAATACCCCTCTAATCCATTAATTTTCATCATTTTCTCATCTCCCACACTTCTTGAGAGTTCTATAATTCTCCATAACATTCCATCATCTTCTATAACACTCCATAATCCTCCATAATCCTTCCTAACCTTCCATAATCTTCCAAAACCTTTCCATATCATCAAGAGACATCAAAACCTCAAGGAAAATTTATGGAAGACAATTGTTCTTGTTTCTCTTCAAGGTGGGATGAACTTAATCTTGGAAAGGGGTGAATAAAGTGAAGTTTTTCCACTATAAGGTATGATTTTCCTATTATTATTTACATGATTGAGATGATGTAAAGGTTTAGCAATTCTTAGAAAGGAAAGAATCATGGGAGATTAATAATAAGAGTTGAATTAAAGTTGATGGTCATGAGGTTAGCTTGAAAGAGAATTTTGGATTAATTTGAGATTAAATTGAATGTAATTCTTTGATTATGGTATTATGGAAGCTGTTATGGTTGGTTTGAAAATTGGAGAAACATCGTGTGGGATGTTTTATGGAATATATTGGTAGTGATATTGTTGTTGATGTTATTGGTATTGTTTGGGAGTTGTTTTGGTATTTGGAGGAGGTAAAGAATATAGGGGAGATGCTATCCGAATTTCGGCAGATTCTAAAAAGATTTCATTTGAATGCTTGAGACAAGTGTATGATATTGAGCTTAATGACAATATGGATGGTTTACATGTAGAGTTGCGAGCTTGGAAGAATAAACGTTGAACGACTAAGGCGACTGAAAGGTATGTTGAGGCTAGTCCCTTTCTTTCAAAAGGCATGATTCCTATGTTATGATTCCATAACCTTCTTACTTCCAAAAGTTAGAAGTTCATGACTTGTTGAGCTTAAATCTTCTTATGATACTAAAGATGAGATGTTTTCTATGATGAACATGATGGTGATGATTTTAATTCTAGAAATTCGTAAGCTTATGATTTTAATGCTATTATGAGATTATTGAGCTTATTTCATGATTTTCTCGATTTTATTCATTGTTGTTGATCTCACCTTATAATAATTGTTCCTTCAAGGTGAGATATAGCGATGATGATTGTTCCATAATATAAATCGGAGGTTATCGACCTTACGTCACTTCGATAGAGTCGTAGCTTTTATTTGGGCTCTCATGCATGCTACTTATATTATATATGTATTTATATATATGTATATGTATATATGGGTTTATGGGAAAGTTGAGGTGTTATATACGCATAGCCACCTGATCAGTTGGTATATTATGATATCGTCCCGGACGCGGGATGCCCGGACGCGGGATATATGGTTAAATGGATGGGGCCGTTCGTTCGTTGGCACTATTATATATATAATATATGTATGGATCGGGCCGTTTGTTCCGCGGCAAAATGATATGCTTTTGGATCGGGCTGCACGTTTCGCAGCAATTCTATTTTACGTATACATGTATGAGTAATGTTTTTCAAAGAAAGCTAAGCATGCATGGTATCCGCCTTATGGGGCAATTGGATGTACAGGTTATCTCTCTTCTTTATGTTATATTTCATGTCTCTGACTATTTTACTATTCATGCCTTACATACTCAGTACGCTATTCGTACTGACGTCCCTTCTTGTGGACGTTGCGCTCATGCCGACAGGTAGATGGATCTGATCCATACGAGCTTCAACAGCGAAATCTCAGGAGCGCTCCGCTTACTTCGGAGCTACAGTCTATTGATATCAGTCTTCATGGTCACTTGTAATCTATGTAGAGGCTCGTAGACATTTGTGTACAGTTAGACGTTTCATAACCCTATCAGTTCATATTGTTGTAACATTTTCGTAGCCTTGATGGCTGGTGATGATGGATGCAATTGTTGAAGATTTATATAGAGATGTGCCGTTATGTTGTGACATATGTCCTTACAAATTATGATAGCCGTGAGCTATCTTTATCGTCCACCCAGAAATGATTACGAGATGTATGTTCAAAGGCGCTCGGTGTGTTAGCTCTGGGTGCCCGTCATGGCCCTCTGGTTGGGTCGTGACAACTAACATGTTGATATTTAAAGTTTTTGAAACATTTCATAATTTATTTGCCTTATCATTTTTTAGAGCGACTATATCATCATAAGTAGTAGTACTATATATTATGTACATCAAATTTTATAGATGATGAAACGTATACTTACCTTTCCCGCATAAGATATAAAGAATGTTGTACACTTTAATTTTCCTTTTGTCATTATGATTATCCTTATGTCATTATGAATTTATGATTATTACTCTTTGTAAATTCAAAGTTATTTACATCGCTTTTATCTATTAACTTCTGGAAGAAAAAATAAAATCAAAGAGTAATGTAGACGCATCTTCTCAAAACAATTAAATACTCATATTAAGATAAGAACTTAGGGGCCGTTTGGTTCGAAAATAAGTTATACATGGATTATTATAATGCAGAAATTAGTTATATAGAGATTAGTCACACAAAGATTATTTTTTATTGGGTGTTTGGTTCTTCGCACTAATATTGGATATATATAAGATATCATTTATATATATATATATATATATTTTTTAGCTATGTTTAAACTAAAAGAAAATGAGTTTACAATTATACCCTCGGAGATGTTTGACCTTCATTGGCTTCTAGGGAAAAGACAAAGATAATTTTGTCCTTTTGGTACTTAATCCATGTATAAATTATACATGAATTAGTTATTCCATGTTGTTGGTTTATTAATAATACACCAATATATTGGTGTATTAAGTTATACATGATTTTAGAATAGATGCCATAGCAGCTTCTGGGACAGTGTCCAGTTATTTTTTTTTATTTTTTTTTGGTGTAGTAATTCTTCCACTTGGTAATAAAATCCCATAATTACCAACAAAAAAGTTATACATGATTCAAATTACAAACCAAAAATGGATAAATTTATACCAAATTATATACCATAATTATTTTACTTATACATCATACCAAACTATCCATAAGGATGAGCATTAATTACTAATGGTGTCAATGTCTCATTATGAAGTTCAGAGAACATGAGTCCTTATGTCACTAATTTCATAATATACAAAAAACATAGAAGAATTAACTTAAATAATAATATGTGTATAATCATGTATTATCAGTTCATAATCTATTTATATGGGCTAGAAAAAGAAAACAATGAATTTAGTCGGCTATTTGTACAAAGATCCGAAAAAGATATCTGGTTAATTAGTCCTTAATTCTAACTTTTCCAAAGTCATTGCGGATCCAAGCTGATGTGTGGAAGCAGCCAGGAAATTGAAGGGACATATATGGAGTATATAGATTGCATGGTTCCACATGGAAAGATGCAATGCATGAAGACGAATGTGAAGAGAGATCCCCTTCTGATCAGAAGATAGATACATGCAGCAGCAGCCTGGCATGGTAATGTCAAATGCAGCAGAAATATCAAAGTTACTTTTTCAAGCAATCTACTGGTCCAAGTTCCAACCCATGCAAACATGTCCCTTTTATTACAACTACCATTTCTACTACAATTCGTTTAGACCCATAACCTGTCCATATTTCTTCAAACTTATCTTCCTCATTCTTCCAATCCAATCAATGTTTTTGGCAAATCCTTGAGTTGTCCTACACGGTTGTGGGGTGTGGATTTTGTATTCATATTTAGTTTTGGGCATTTCCCACCCCATGAGTTAGCTTTCGGTGAGGTTGAATTAGACCCAAGGTCTAATTTCTTATCATGATATCAAAGTCAGACTCGTTCCAATTCTTGGTTTACCCAATGTAATTGGGCTCTCATATTTATGTTGTTCATGTTTCGGTTGATAGTCCTAGACGTGCCAGAGATGTTAAGTTTTCCCACATCGATTGTGAGATGTAGACCACTTGGTATACTTATATGATCTTGGACTTAATCATCATCTGATGGAAATAGCTTTTGAAAATGAGTTATGCCCAAAGTTCATTTCGTATCAATTACTCAATTCATGTACTTATCTTAGATGATCTTGGTATTTGATAGAATAGTGGAGGTGTGCACAAGCTACTCAAACACCACAATATTATATAAAAGAATTAGGAACCAGGGGACATATATATGAGGAATTTTTGAGAGATATACGTACGTGAGTAGTGGCTTCACCGCCACAAGGCTAATATCGAGGACCTTATACGCATAAAATTATAAGAATTTCTCCGGCAGGATCTAACAAATTGGTCCCTCACATTGAAGAAGATACATAAACAGATAAGATCACAAGACATCAGATTGGCACATGGTTTCATTGCTTTGTTTTCAGCGTTTGTAGTGTGTTCAATGCATGAACCCCATGCAGTTTATCTTTGGTTTTATTGTGTCACAAATGTTTAAATTTTCGCGATTCTATTCTTTTTGTAGCATTGTGAGAGCTTTCCATGTTACTGGGGAAAAAGAAAGTAATATTAGATTCATTTAGTCCAAGAATTAAGCAGAGATGCTGTACTGGATTCTGCAATTAAGATTTTAGCAGGATTACAGGTTCAAGCTTAAATAATGTTGCAGAAAGGAAAATTTTGTATTTTCTCAAATTACTAAGGACAATAATAAACATAGGACACGTTGTTAATATACCAAAAGTGCCTTAGGCTTCCATTTTCCTCAAAGCAAACACAATCCAACATAGTGTTTATAAATGCTCTTGGGATACATTGCTTTTTCTTGAATCCACTAATATTTTTAAGAGAAATCAATCACAACCAGTTTCTAAGATATTTAAGCTAACAACCAGATCACTAATGCATTATTTCTTGAAGGATTTTGAACCGTACTCCAAAGGACCAAGGCCGGACAAGTAGTATACGTAACACCAATACATAATCTATAGATAATAATTAAATTGGAATCTTGAACAATACTACAAGTCTGTTGGATGGGTGTCAGGTCTAACATGAACCTCGTCAGTTTTGTCTCTACGAAACTAATTCACCTATAATATTGCTTCGAAAATCCTACTTGTACATTAAAATTTTCATTTGTCTCCCTGATGTACAACACTACAGCTAAGAGCCGAATATTTGGGTAATGGCAATCGTTTAATTGCACGCACGGTGTAATCGAAATAATGGAATATCGTACTCATTTTATAAAGAGTTACTAGTAACTTTTATGAGTTGAAATGATATTCATCATCCACCGTAAATAATTTTTACCCTCTCAGGTCATATTTACATGTTGTAGTAGGCATCTTATTTCTAAGATTCAAAACTCACATGTGTAGGAGGTTTACCTAAAGATATCCTTTGAATGACTTAATGGTGTAAGAAATTATTTACACTAAGGTGTATAAAATTTGAACTCAACTTTTATACCAAAAAAAAAAAAAAAACTTTTCAACTCTACAATGTCAAAGAATTTCTACACCATTAGATCTCCTAAAAGATTCTAGTAACAATAAGTAACTTGTAATAATAAGTGGAGTTAGTGACCTAATAACTAGGTATATAATTTGCTATAATAGGTTAAGTTACACTCATAACGTGAACATTTTTTTATACGGTCTATGTATATATAAAAGTTAAATGCTTTAATTTATTTCAAGAAATGCCAATTTTATCAAGTTTTGCCTTCAACTCTGGACACTGCTACATTTATTGGACTTGGACCCTATATTGCCTCCTTGCCCATAACTACTTCCTTTTCTTTATGCTATATATAGCTAAAAACACATCCATTATCCAAGGCATTCAAGAGTCAGAACCAAGTTTGCTGAGCACAAAAAGATAGTAAGAAAAATGGCCTGCTGGTCAGCTGAAAATGCTACAAAGGCCTATCTCAGAGCAATAAAAATGGTTAGTATCACTTTACTTCCTGATTTCAAAATGAACACATAGTACTAGTGTTTTCTACCTTGTGGTCTGGCCCTTCCCCGGACCCTGCGCATAGCTGGAGCTTAGTGCACCGGGCTGCCCTTTTAGTACTAGTGTTTTCTACCTTCAAGTTCCAATAGAATGTTTTCCTTTTCTAATCTTTGATTCAACTGGTATTTTTCAGGGAAAGAGAGCAAAGGAGCCAGAGATGGCAGAGTTCATTTCAGCACTTGCTGCAGGCAACAATGCACAACTTATGGTTGTTGCATGTGCCGGTGCAGCTGACTCGGCCACCGCACTAGCCCTAGTGGCTGCAGCCCATCAGACAGGTGGCCGAGTCATCTGCATCATTGGATCAGCTGACGAGCTGAATCCATCAATAGAATCTCTATGCGATAACTCTAGGCATGTGGACTTTGTCATTGGAGATGCCAAGACTTTACTAATGAATGACTATAGAGAAGCGGATTTCGTACTCATTGACTGCAACCTCCACAACTGCGAAGGCATCCTTCAAACAGCCCGAATGATGGGAGAAAACGTGAGCGTTTTGGGGTACAATGCGCTATGTATGGGTTCGTGGAGATGCCAAAGCTTCAATGCTCATTTGTTGCCTATAGGGGAAGGGTTGTTGGTGACTACTAATAGAACGGTGAAAAAAGGAGGAAATTTGGGAGTTTCAGGGAAGAAGAGTAGGTGGATTGTGAAAGTAGATAAATGCACAGGGGAAGAACATGTTTTCAGAATCAGGGGAAAGCCAGTTGAAGCCTAATTAGGCTCTCTGATTTGTGAACTCTCTGTGATAGATTGGTAGTGTAGATTAATTAGGAGAAGAAGATTTTTCCACCATGTCAAATGCTAAACAGAGATTTGCATTCTCTGTTTAGTAGGCTATATGATTTTGAACTGTGAATAGCTGCAATAGTAATTAATTAAGCCTGTTGATTAGTATATACTTTGCCATTTTGCATAATGCAAATGTTGTTTCATCGAGTTATTGAGCCATCGATCTGTACCAAGTACCTTGTGAAAACAATGTATTATCGGCCACTTTGTTCCAGAACAGTTGCATATTTTTGAATCTCATCTAGATATACGTTATCAAAATAGAAAATAGAAGAGTTAAGAAGTCCCCAAGATTAATGATCAGATTTATCTATTATCTGGAAAAAACGAGAAACTCAAAAAATGAACATTAATTATCTTGTCCATTGAATGCTACTACTAAACTTTGGGTATCGGAGGGAGGAGTTTTGTTGACGTGAAAGTGATTTAACCACTGGCACTTGACCTCAGTTGATAAGAAGCAGGAAAGGTAATGAATTACTCCTAATTAATTAATCAAATTTCACCTTTAAATCAAGAACTCAACCTATATATTTATCCAATCTTCAAATTTTTCTCTTGTCATAACTTGAGATGCTTAACATGATTAATATAGTCTCTACAAGGTACGATTCATTTTATTCCGGATGATGACTTGGAAAAATCATGCAAGCTAAGGGACTCAACTATCGTGAAAAACTTACAAACATCCTATATTTGCATCAAACAAATACAACAACAACAACAACAAGCCCAGTATAATCCCACCATGTGAGGTCTGGGGAGGATAGAGTGTACGCAGACCTAACCCCCACCTTGAAAGGTAGGGCGGCTGTTTCCGAAAGACCCTCGGCTCAAGAGAGGAAAACAAGACAAAAGGTCAGATAGGACCAAGCATATCGAAAACAATATGAAAACAAGGAATAACAAAAGCGAGAAAGTCATGGTAGAACAGTCTGGAAAGAAAGAAGCATTAACTACTATAGATAAATAAGATAACCAAAGTACAATGGCTCAACAGATAAATTCATTTGCATCAAACAAATGAATACGTAAAATATGTCTGATCACTTAATCATGGTAAATTTATATGTTTTGGTGTAAATACTTGGATAATTTTTTGCTCTCAATATCTATTTACCCATTTCATTAACTCTGCATTTCGTATAATACATCAGCCAGCTTTGACCAAGTTGTGTATGAACCAACTACGCGTTCTGGTTTGTGCTGACTATTATTTTTCTTCCTTCTTGTACTTTTCATTCTTAATCAAAGGGATACAAGTCTAATCTGGTGAGCAGTACCCAACCAATAATTAGTATGAACTCGATCAACAATGTTGGCCGAATGTATTTAAGCTAATTAAACAGGATCGTGAGAAGATGCTTATCTGCAACTCATCCACATGAATAACAGCGGTGTGCACACGTGTGCCTGTGGATGCATTATAGCTAGTAACTATTGGGGATGTTGGATCTTCTCAATGAAGTATCATGTTGGTAGTTAAAAAGATTGGCCCAAATTGAACAATAACTTATTATGTTAAGAATATATTTGGACTGACGTAGCCTAGCAACTGGTATAAGTTTCAATGGTTAGATGAGACGAGTATGGAGATAGTAGAGTGATGGTGTAGATCCCGATTTAATTACTATCTTTACTATGTTAAAGTTAGCTTGGAGAACCAAGCACATAGGAAAAAGCTAGCTCTAGGCTTTGATGGACATAAATGTTCGATCATATGGGTGTCACAGGGAATCTTGAAAATTGATTTTTGGATCATGGTAGTGGCCGCTTGAATTTAGTTTGAGGCAAAGATTTGTGGATCACACAGTGAATCTTGAAAATTGATTTTTGGATCATGGTAGTGGCCGCTTGAATTTAGTTTGAGGCAAAGATTTGTGGATTGTGGCGATGGGCCACGTGGAATTAGGTGAGGGGGAGATTATTAGGTGTGGAACAAAGTCCTACATTGATAGTTGAATTCTCACTTTGATAGTTGAAAAGATTGAGAAGCTATGTAAAAGGCGTATGAATGTTTGTATTGGTGTGAGCCTTTTGGAAAGAATCTTACAGGCTTAAACCAAAACAGATAATATCACACTATGTTAAGAGTATATTTGGACTAGTTTAGCTCAAGGTGGAGAAACTAGTATGACTTCTCTACATTAAGGGCACTACAAGTTGGTGGAAATATGTTCACCATTAAGTTAACACTGCCAATGAACATTATAATATATAGCTCACAGCTTGTGTAATCATATTAGTACAATTATGCATTGACTCAAATCTATCGTTTTATGTTAAGGAGAATAAACAAGAACAAGCAGAAAGTTCCAAGAAGTGTCTTTTTATGGCCTATTGGGTCCATGGAGAACGTGCGGGAAGAATAGTTTAATTCTGTTTCTTCATTACTTACCACAAGTGCAGAAACAGAAGATAATATTTAATGGGGCCTCTAAAGACCAGGGGACATAGAATTTATTCACGTTGTTTCTCTGTTAGACAAGAAGCTCGCAAAGGAAGCACCTTGATCGGATCTTACATCTCTGCTTGCCTATCCAGAGGCAAACCAAACAGTGAGATGTTCTGCTTCTGAACTACCGGCTATTCTTATGCTAATTGTCATTCAAGGGTCATTTCGTATCCATACAAAATAATTATTTTCATAGCTTATAAGTGTGATTTACTAAATGAGAATATGGACGTAACAGTAAGAGTCGTCGGTGTATAATCAGAAAATCATAAGGTCAAGCCGTGAAAACAATCTCTTGTGAAAAAATAAAGTAGACCGCGTAAAATAAAACCAATGTGGTTATTTCGGGCGTGAGCCTTGTAGTGTGGAAATTGTTCCTCATTGATTAGAAAGAAAAATACTATTGGATTTATAGGCTGAACAGACTCTTCTACCAAATAGGCTAGTCTTTTAGATTGGACACGCACATTCAGTCTATAACAATATCAGAGTAGGTCGGTCAACGCTTGAGGCTGCAACTCGAAGTGATGGATTGTTAGATTGACAAGAATGGTGGAGTTGTCAGCCATAACCAACAGGAACAAAAATGGAATAAAATGAGATGCTGGATGTGACCAACGACCTCATTGTCATTAAGCGATGGTGATTTTCCCCATCTAATAAGATAGTCTTTTGGGTTGGACTCATGTACAATTTATAACGGGAGATTTGCACAAATAGAATCTTTTGGCATCACCATTTAAAATTTGACTTTCTTTAAGAAAAACAATGAAAAAGTAGCCATTTTGCTAGAAACAAAACAACTTTCTGGTGGATCGCTGGGATTTTCTTATTTGTATTGGCAAGACTTCCTCAACATCAAGTTATGGTAATCATAAGGATTTTGACCAAAAATCATGACGAATCGCTAGGATTTCAACAAAACTTGCCTTAATAGCAAATTAAGGTGATTGTCAGGGTTTTGGCCACAAATTCTGATGAATCGCCAAGATCTTACAGTATTTGTGGCTGAAAATCGTGGCGATTCGTCAGGATGTAGCCAGAAATTCTAACGATCATCATAACACGTTGTGTCAAAATTTTAGTAATACATTTTTGCTTCAAAATTTGTTCAAATAAACTCCAAAATTAATATTCAACTTTGTAATGTTAGTCCCAATAATTTTCAATTGTTAGATTCAACTCAAACCTTAAAAAATCAGTAGACTTACTTTTTTTCTACAAACAAGCTGAATAAAATTTAATAATGGTGTTATTGCCAAAACAAAAAAATGGTGTATTGCAAGTTTCTTTAACCAAAACCAATTCAGAATAATTACAAATAAGCAATAACTCTTCAATTTTTTACTGCACATATGAAGAAAATGGAGAAGAAGAAGAAGGTGAAGGAAGAGGAGAAATTCTTGACGGAAATTATAACTTCTCTTAACATGGTAAAAAATTAAACACCAGCATTCAGAAGGGTACCGCGTAAATTCTACAGATATAACAAGCTTTATACACCGAGCTTCCTCAATCAATGTGGTTGAGTACCGCTTGGTTGAACTTTTCTGTATTCTGTCCAGTTTGGGTTAGCTATTAAATACCATTAGATATATAGCTTGTGCTTGTGCTCTTTGCATTTCTTTATTAGAACTTTCATGTTCTTGAGTCTTGAATATGCCTAGAGTAATCAACATTTCGGGCTGGCAAAGGGGCACGGCTATGTGATGTCGCTTCAGCTAATTGTGCGTTAGACATCTATTAGATGCCAATAATCACTCCTCTGTCATCTTTGACAATAATTGCCATGTTTAAAGTTACTTAAGATATTCAATTGGCGCATTATATAATTCTACTGCTTTAGTTACCAAAAAAGAAATACTACTGCTTAGCATTTTTTATCTTTGATAAGACCCTTTTTTTAATGTCTTCAAACTACTCTACTTCATGTAATGCACAGATCCAAAATACTTCTTTTTTCCAACAGAAATCTTCATCTTATTAATTCATCAAGAACATGATATGTCCAAAGGAGCATACAACATCATTCACAATCCAACTTGGGAATATTCCTTCCCCAGAAAATTCGTGCAACAAAGAAATTGCAAATTAAACTTAGCTAAGTTATGAGCAACCACATTAAACCTTCTAGGAATATGTAAAAACACAACATGATCTAGACATGAAGACATGCTTCATATATCTTCACAAGATACATCCACGTCCCAAATAGCCGTCACATTTTTCTTCAAAATATCCCCAATATCTTTCGCATCAGAGAAGACATAAAGTTTCCTTCATCCATGTTGTAACGCTTGTTCCACTGCTTTTCTAATTGCAAATGCTTCAGCAATCATAGACTTCCCAACAAACTAAATCTGGGATTCATGGGCATGAAGCAAAACCCTTGCTATCCATAGCAACCAAACCAATGCTAGCCTTCTTCGACCAAACTTGTAACCCTACATCAACGAATAAACAAATCCCATCTCCAGGCACTATTAGTTGATATTCATAGTTCTCTTGTAAATTACCATTTGAGGAGTCAACATGCATTACTTCAAGAAACTCATTATACTCAAATAAAGCTTTTGTCACTATGTCTGAAGGATCAGTTGATTTATTATTAAAACACCATGCATTTCTAGACTTCCATATATGCCACATTATTATTACTGGCAAATTCAAAACACTAACAGAATTAGAATATTTTTTTTGTCATAGTAATCTTATCAATTCACTACACAAAAAAAGTCGGTAATGTTGTCAAGATCATTCCAATTAATAGGGCTCATTTTCCAAATTATTTGAGAATCATGACACTTAAAAAGCATGTATTCCATAGTTTCATCTTCTAATCCACATCTCTTACAAACACTACTCACATGATGCATTCGTTTTCTAATAATATTGTTTACTGGTAAGGTATTTTGGACACACCTTCTTAGAAAATGTTTATGTTTATTTTTTATATTCATTGCCCATAGAAAATCCCAAAAAGCTTTAGGAAAAGCATGACTACTAGATTGAGCAATATTGCCACTAGTGTTCCGTTGCTAGCTTAAACTTTTTGCAAGGTGATAACCCGATCTAACCTCATAAACACCAAATTAATTTATTGCTAGAAACTGTAGTAGATTAGTAAAGTGCCAAATTAATTTATCCCTAGAACCTGTATTAGATAAAGGAATAGTCAAAATAGCATTAGCATCATTCAAACAAAAAAGTTGTTTGCCCCAAAAAGGTACTATTAAATTTCTTTGTGGTTTAAAGGATACGTGGGTTGATTTGTTATAAGCAAGAAAAGATAATAAGTGAAAAAGTAATGGAATCATGTAAATATAAGATAAGAAAGCGATCAATAATCTTGGGCCGAATGAGCCTCGGAGAAAATTCTTTGATAAGTTTTCCTCTGGTGGAACACTAGGACACTTAGCCTTAAAGATTGAATATTAATCCGGAACAAATAAATAATAGTAGATCAATTTTTCTTTGAAATAGAGACTGAATTATATAAGATGGGTGTAAGTAATTGTTTTTTCAATGCCCTTACATTGAGCTTTTGGGATCCTTTTATAGTTGTAAAGCATCAACCTTGAGCTGTAAATCTATCCTAATAATGAGCAATAATAATCAATAAATGCTATTGTTAATACTGAAACGTAACGTCAGCTTCAAATCCGGACCGATTATATAACGTTAATTCCCTTTAAATGATCCGTACTATTTGCTTCGTAATTTTTGATACGGTCTCTCATGGGTCGCTTTGCCCGATCTCAATACTGCTCGACTCCATTTGTCACATGTTCCTCTTTCATCCTGCCACATGTCAAGCTATATATTTTCCATGTATATAGATAGTCCACCACTTCCCGGTGGAAAAACGTGAAGCCGGGAAGTGGATTTGAAACGTTATCAAGGATATCCCTCCTTTATGGCGGGAAAACATTCCTCCTTCCTCTTGATGTGATGTACGTCTCTTCACTTGTGACACCCCTGTCCAAGTTTGGCTGGTCAAAGTGGACGGTTCGTGTTTCGAATCGTTTCATAATGATGAAGACTTAAGCAATAAAAATCCTCAAATCCCTTTTATTTCATTCTTACATCCCCCAATTTCTCCAATCAAGTTTTCACCTTCTAAACACCTCTCCACTCCTTCCTAAATTTCTTGATTTTTAGCATTTTTATTTGTCATTCAATCACAAAAAGCATGGCGAAGACTCGACCTTCACCCTCTTCTACACAAAATGCTCTATTTTTTTCGTTTGCTTCCTTGTCGCCGACCACCGGCGGTGGCGACGACGGTGACAATAATCAAGTCTCTGTTAAAGAAACTTTCTATCCATTTATTCCCAGTTCGTTTAACTTCAATGGTGACTTCACCCCGAAGAAATCACGCACCCAAAGTGACCGAGGTGAGATGGCAAAAACTTACCCCTCTTCCATTACTGCTGCTACTCTCAAAACAGTCCATGAGGATTGCAACTGGAAAACCCTCTCGAACATCATCATTCCTGACTCGGATGATAACGTCACCAAATTCAAACCGGGTTTTTCCAATATATACACGTATTCGTTCACGTTTGGCCTGGAACCGGCAATTGATCCGATAATAATCGAAATGTGCAAACGCTGCAATGTCTGCCTTGCTCAAATTGGTCCGTCCGTATGGAGAACAGTAGCATGCATCTGGTTCTTAACCAACAAAGCGGACCTGCCTTTCACTTTGAATGATTTCATTAGGATTTACACCACTAGACTTTTTCGGGGCGGAATTATCACCATATCCAAGCGTGGTAAATATTCAATCATTACCAGCCTGGATGACAATAATGTTTGTGGCTGAATAGAGAGGTTTGTTGTCGTTCCTACGGCGAAGATTGTTGAACAGAAGTATATGCCTATACCGGAGGCATGGAATTTAACACGTAAGTCTTTATTTCTTTAGATACCAATTTTTCCTTCGAGTCTTCTAACCCCTCCTCCTTTTTTTATGTATTGAAGCCAAAAAAAATCATTACCCCCGTTGACATGCACTTTCCCGAGTGGGTGCAACCGCTTTTAGTTATTTCCTGTCGTGATTCCTCGACGTGGAAAGAAATTTCCTGTAACTGGTGGAAACCCAGAAACCATGGTAACTTGAGCTTTTTTAACATTTTCACCTTTATAGTCAGTTAACTCCTTTTTGTCTTTGAAACCGAATTTATTATTTTTCCTTAGGTTTGCCCAAAGGAACTGTTCGGCCCTAGGTCATTATGACGGATCCCGTTTTGGATCCAACAGCTTCTGCCTAGTGAATTACCCAAGTTTCTGCTAAGAAAATGAAAAAGAAGAAACCTTCTGAGTTTTCAGCAAAGAAACCGATGGCTGATGCCACCGCACCAACTATCTCAACTCCCCTCAAAAGAAAGAGGAACTCCGAAGAGGAAAGTTCTTCCAGAGTTAATGCTGCTAATAAAGCCTGAAATGCTTTAATTTCGACAAACCCCTTCTTCCTAACATTGTTACCATTGAAGATGATGAGGAAACTGAAGAAGACCAAGTCGGGGCCTGTGAGGAGATTCAATCTGGCACTCCATTTACACCCCCACTTTTGATGCAGATGATTTTAACCATCTCTTTTCCGAAGTTGGTGCCTCCATTGGTGGTAATCCTTTTGCCAGAAGTCACTAGGCTGAACCTTCGAGGCCTAGGCCTTTAGAACCTAGCATCCCAACAAGGCTTTCATCTCCTCGAACTGCTTCCCGCACTCTAAGAAATCATGCTTCTTCTCGGGCTCGTTTGGTCAACATCTATCCTACTCCTAGTGTTAACCCAAATCGGGTTAAGTCTATTACTATAACATTTTTCGAAGACACCAATCTCCTTTCTAGATATTTGGTGTTGCCAATTACCTGAAACCCTTAGTCTCAGAGTGGGACAGGGATAAAATGCATGAAGTTTCTTAGAAATGCCTTTTTAATGAAGGCAGGCATGCTAATGTTACACCTATCATTTTTGTCGTATTAGAACCTATAGTTTTATAGTCGGGTATGCCTTTGGAAGAGAGACCCGGGCCCGAGTTTTGGAGGTAGAAAGTGTCTTACCCTGTGTACAAGGGTGCCAGCAGGTATTCCTGGTAATTTACAGGATTAGAAGTTGGACGAATCAAATCGACATGACCCGAGCTGAATCTAAGAAATCTGCTGACACCCGTCATCGTCGATGGGTCATCGACATGGTCGATGGACCTTCGTTGTGCGGCGTCGACAAGGTTCCGCAGCCTTGATATCTGCAGGCGCAGGTCGACGGGCAAGTCGACGGGTCGTCGACCCGCTCGTTGAACCGTACCGCTGGGGACTTTTTAATTCCAAGTATAAATATGTGGTCCACGACCCTATTTCTCATTTTTCTCTCTTCCAAATCAGAGAAAACCCGAGTATATTTACTCCCAACATTTTCTATCATTATAGTGGTGATTTGGTAAGATCCGAGCCCCGTAAACCTGACCTTGTGAAGAAGAAGTTTGTTTCTAGGGTTTCTTCAAGGTTGTGAAGCTTAGGAAGTTGGAGTTGAAGTGGTTCTTGGAATCTTAGACCCCCTCAAGTATGTAAATGATTTCTACCCTTGTATTTGTGTTAATTATCAAGAGTTTTAGTGATTTTAAGTAAAGAGATGATACTTATGGAAGTGGTAAGTTGATGAAGGGTAAGATAGTGATTTGGGGTTATTTGAAGAGATGATTGGAAATGGATTTAAGTATATTTTGATATATGAGTGTTATCTTTGTATTGTAGTTGATGTTAGATCGAATGTGAAGTTGAAGAGTTGTAAGCTTACAAGGGGAATGTTGTCCATAACTCGTTAAGTTCTATATGTATGTAGAGATGGTTAGTAAGTGAAGTAAATAGTCTATTTAAGGCCTATGTTATATTAATTGTAGACTTACAAGTTCGAGAGGTAGAAGTTGGACGATTAGATACGTTTCAAGGTATGTAAGACTGACCCTTCTTTCAAAGGCATGGTTTCTATGTTATGATTCTATATGTGCTCTTCACATTACTTTTACTCCTAGAAATGCTAAAAGTTCCTCATTCTCAAGAGTCCTAGGATGACTCCACGATTAGCAGAACCCAAGCCTAAAGCTTAGACGATTTTACGATGTAAATGAGCTTACCATATGATTCTTGATTTCGTCCTCACAATTGTCCTTACTTTATGCTATTGTTCCTTCAAAGTGAGATAGGAAGATGATGATTGTGTTAAGGATTCTAAATCTATAGAAGCCAAGTTTAAAGCTCTTGATGCTTTCAAGTCACTATTGAGGTTGTCACTTGATTGTCGATTATATTCTTTGACGTCGATCTCACCTTATGATATTTGTCCTTTCAAGGTGAGACCTAACTATGATGATGATTCCATAATGACACATCGGAAGTTACCGACTTGATGTCACCTGGTAGAGTTGTACTGTTTCTCTCGCATATCTATGTATGTTATATATATATATGTAATTATGTTGTGAACCAAGCTTATATAGCCGGGTATGATATCTATTGCGTGCATACCACTGCAGTTGGGTACGGACAATACTGAACCTTGTTATGGCAGGGTACAGGTAGGACCGAGCCTTGTTATGGCCAGGTACAGGTAGGACCGAGCCTTGTTATGGCCTGGTACAGACGATACCGAGCCTTATTACGGCCGCGTATGGATGACACCGAACCTATATGATCAAGTATGGTATCAGTATATGTACATGTATGAAATGTTTTCTTCAAAGGAAGGTTACGTAAGTATAATGCGCATCTTAAGAGGTACTATGAGGTATAAATGATCCATTCATTTTATGTTATTCTTCATACTATTTTCATGTTACTATTCATGTCTTACATACTCGGTACATTATCCGTACTGACTCCCCTATTGCTCGGGGGGGCTGCGTTCATGCCCATTGGTATCTATAGACAGACGGACGATCCAGCTTAGTAGGATTTCCCCTCAGCTGTTGTTGGTGCGCTCCACTTGATCCGGAGCTGCGGACCATTTTGGTATGCTATTTTGAGACATATATGCATGTATATGTATGGGTATAACGGGACCCTGTCCCGTCCTTTCTACAGCTTTATTCAGTTAGAGGTCTGTAGACAGTTATATGTAGTTGGTACATGATGTAGCCTTGTCGGCTCTTATTCTTTTGCGTACAGCATGTATAGCAGCCTAGTCTATATATATATATATATATATATATACAGCTGGATATGAGTCAGATATAGGACACCCTGTTGTTATGTGATAGTTAAGCAAGTGTAGGGGTGTCTGGTCATTAGGGGTCAGGCACTTGTCATGGGTGGCGACAGCTAATTCCCGGGTAAGATATTCCCTCACTGCATTCTCTGTACACTACTTTATTTCATGTTTTTAATTCTCGATTCTCCCCCACCCTCCTTCCCTTTTTTTTTTCTTTTCTTCTTACGATGTAGGTTAGGGTTTTTATTGGTGAAGGTCTCCAACGTTGCATTGAAGATTTTGACAGACTAACCACCAAGTTAGAGGACAAGGATCTAGAGATAGAGTTTTACAGGTTCGAGCTTAGCAGAAAAGACTCTCAGCTGACCAAAAACATTCCAACTTTGAAAGCGGAACTTGAACAGGTCAAAGAATCCCTTTAGAAAGCTAATCGGGATCTCGAGCAGGCGAATGAGGAGAAAGAAGCCTTCAACCAACAAGCTAATGAGCTCTAAGAGCACCTCTCTAAACTCCAATTTGAGTTTGATGCCAAGAACGGTCTCTGCATTCCAGCGTGGAAAGAGAATCCATTCTTGATGCCGAAGTTCGAAGATTGAATGTTGAACTCTCTTTTACTGATGGTGAAAGAAGTGCGATGGAGCAAGAGCATAACCACCACCTTGCAATATGGAAAGAGTAAAGCTACCAGCGAACTGTGGAGATTAAGAGATTGGAGGCTTACTTAGCTACTCGGACCAAAGAGAACAATGTTCTCCAAGCTCAGCGTGATAAAGCTCATTTGCAACGGGACGAGGCTCGTACTACTGTGTGGAAGCTTAAGAGTCCCAGGTCATTCTTCATGCTGAGTACACTACTTGGAAAGTTCAAAGGTAGACTCTCAAACAAGGCAGAAATAGTATCAACAACCTTGAGGACGAAATAGAAGAAGCTCGTAAACTCGAGCTTAAAGCCTTTGAAGCATTGCCTCCACCTCTTCGTCTTGACTCTGATGACGAAAATGAAAATGAATGAGGTACTGAAGAAGGTAATGTTGGAGCTGAAGATGATACCATCTCAAGCTCAAATCTTTCTCCTGCTCCGACCAACTTTATCAATCCCAGCCAAGATGAACTTAATGAGGGGAATAAATCCCTGATAATTTAGTTATGAATTTTCACAATCTTTTGACTCGGACTTAAAGAGAAGGGTACATTTATTTTGTGTTTTATCAAACCTTTATATTTTTTTATGGTTTTGACATTGATTTAATTTTTGCACAACTGTTAGGGATTTTGAACCCATACTTTACTTTGCGCATAGTGTCGGGTATTCTTCTTCTAACTTAAATTTTATTTAGGCAATAATTCCTCTGAATAAATTTTTTTAATTAGGACCTTGCATTTATGCTGATGAATAGGACATCTCCCATTCATTTCAGGCATATAAATTTAAAAATCAAGCTAAAATTAAGCCTCCATTTTTGCTGGGTAAAAGTCTTAGTCTTTTTTTGAGTATTGAATATCCCTTTGCAATTTGCAATTACAATCAAGCTTAAAACAAAAAAGGGCTGCCATGGCTTCAATGGGAATTGTACATTCTTTCGACTTGATTATAGCCTGGCAACAGTCCCCAGTATTCTAAGCTAAAATTACACTTTTTCTTCTGAGGGTACTGTAGTGTCCCAACCTCCCTAACCCCAGTGTTTGAGTGTGAAAGATGAGGACTCAAACAATGTTGGTCCTTCCTTTGACAGTCCCCCAGGGTGATACTTGGACATTTTTCCCGAGAAGCTTTTCAACAATGCTTTCACTCCCATGCTCAAGCCAAATAAGACTCCTATCCTTATAAAGTAACACAATTTAAATTGTTGCCTCATTAAAAACCTCGCCGGAAAAACCCTTTATGGGACAAAAATAGGTCTAAGGGAAAAAGAGTGCAGCACGTGTTTTCAGTATGAAATGGATGGTCTCTGACTCAAATCTTTTCGCTTTCCCGCACCGACATGCCTTTTCACCTGAAAACTCCGTCAACGTTAAAACAATAACAAAAATTGATATGTACCTGTTAGCAATAATACTGCTTTAAATGGCTAACATTCCAATTGTTAGGCAACTTCGCTTCATCTTGCGTTTCTAACTTGTACGAACCTTTCCCCGTGATGCTCGCTATTTGGTAAGGTCCCTCCTAATTTTGACCCAGCTTTCTAGCATTCAAGTCTTTGGTATTAAGGGTGACCATCCGTAGAACCAAATCTCCTACTTGAAAGTATCTAAGCTCGGTCCGACAGTTATATATTTTCCCATTCTTTGATTTTACGTAATTATTTGGAGTAAGGCCCTCTCCCTGTGTTCTTCCGCTAAATCTAGGTTGACCAGTAATGCTTCATATCGTAAGGATGGTTCTCCAATTTTCACTGAAATCAAGGCTTCAACCCCATATACCAATGAAATTGGAGTCTCCCTTGTGCTAATCTTTGTGGTTGTCTAGTGAACCCACAATACTTCTGGCAGCACCTCTCTCCATCTTCTTTTCACGGGATCTATCTTTTTCCTCAAACTCTGCGCAATCATTTTATTTTTTAATTATCCTTGGCCGTTCACGCTTGGATGATAAGGAGTTGAAGTAATTCGTTTGATTTTTAACCCTTCAAAGAACTCCGTTACTTTTTTTTCCTATGAACTGTGGCCTGATATCACAAGTAATCTCCTTCAAGGTTCCAAAACGACAAATGATATGATCATAAATGAAGTCAATGACTTCCTTGTCTCTTATTTTCTTGTAGGCTCCTGCCTTAATCCATTTAGAAAAGTAATCAGTCATAATCAGAAGAAATTTAACTTGACATGGCGTTGCGGGCAACGATACTACAATGTCTGTCCCCCACTTTATGAATGTCCACGGCAACACCATCGGATGCAAAAGTTCCGCGTGCCGATTAATCATTGGAGCATGCTGTTGGCATTTATCACATTTCTGGACAAATATTTTAGCATCCTCCTCCATCTGAGACCAATAATAATCTATCCAGATCAATTTCTTGACCAGCAAGTCGGCTCCAGAATGGTTCCCGCAAACTCCTTCATGAACCTCTCTCATTACATAATCAATTTTCCTGGCCCCAAGCATATAACTAATGGACCGTAAAAATATCTTCTATATAATTGTCCATCTAATATGCAATATTGAGCTGCTTTTGTTCGCAAAGCTCGAGACTCTTTTGCATCATTAGGTAACTTGCCAACGCGTAGATAGCCTATGTATTTATTACGCTAATCCCAAGTCAAATTTGTCGAATTTACTTCATCATGACCGGCATCTAATGCTGAATTTAGTAGTTGTACCACTTTCCCTAAATTGATTCCCTCAGCATCCGTGGATGACCCCAAATTTGCTAGGGCGTCTGCTTCTACATTTTGCTCTTGTGACACGTGCTCTATTGTCCATTATTTGAAGCGACGCAATAATATTTGGACTTTATCCAAATATATCTCCATCCTATTGTCCTTCACATCAAAAACCCCATTAATTTGATTGACCATCAAGAGGGAATCGTTTTTTGCCTTAATGACCTCAGCACCCAAACTTCGGGCTAGCTCCAAACCTACAATTATCGCCTCATACTCAGCTTCATTGTTAGTCAATTGGACAGTTTTAATTGCCTGTCTAATTATCTCCCCAGAAAGAGCTTTTAAAATAACGCCCAACCCTGACCTTTTTATATTAGTCGCTCCATCTGTATATAAGGTCCAGATCCTGGACAGCGCCCCGGAAGAAATTACAAATTCCTTTTCCACCTCAGGTAACATCCCCGGGCTAAAATCAACCAATACCTGTGATTTTATAGTTGTCTGAGGCCTATGCTCTATATCATATCCACTAATTTCAATCGCCCATTTCGCTAACCTACCCAAAAGTTCAGGCTTATGCAACATATTCCTTAACGGGTAAGTTGTTACAACGTAAATAGAGTGATATAAAATGCCTCAATTTTCTAGTTGCGGTTATTAGTGCTAAGGCCAACTTTTGTAGATGAGGGTACCTGGTTTCGGTGCCTGCCAAGGTCCTACTAACATAATAAATAGGAAATTGCGTACCTTTTGTTTTTCACGAACCAAAACCGCACTTACTGTCATCCTCGATACGGCCAAATACAAGAGTAGTTGATCATATGCCATCTATTTAGATAACAACGGTGCACTTAATAGGTACTTCTTCAATTCCCTTAACGCTTGCTGGCACTCTAGGGGCCACTCAAAATCTTTCTTCTTCTTTAATAGTGAGAAGCATCGGTGGATTTTTTCAGAAAACCAAGAAATAAAACAGCTTAATGCCGCCAATCTTCCAGTTAACCTCTAAACAACTTTTACATCTTCTAGTACCTCTGGGATCTCCTCTATGGCCTTTATTTTATCAGGATTAACTTCAATACCCCGATTTGCTACTAGAAATCCCAAGAACCAGCCGGAGCTAACTCCAAAGGCATATTTTTCTGGATTCAACTTCATGTTGAACTTTCTGAGCACCTCAAAAGTTTCCTGCAAATGACTTAAATGGTCCTCATAAATTTCCATGGTTTTACCTACTTGACATTCAAACATACGATTAACTAGACGCTGATAAGTTGCTCCTGCATTCTTTAAACCGAAAGGCATGACATTGTAACAATAGGTACCGTACTTAGTAATAAACAAACTCTTTTCTTGATCTTCAGGGTTCACCATTATCTTATTATCTTATGTCCTACTATCGCATTAATCATACGATCACTGTGTGGTAAAGGAAATGAATCCTTCGGACATGCCTTATTCAAATATTTAAAATCTATACACATTCTTAATTTATTCCCTTTTTAGGTACCATAACTACATTCGATAACCATTCTAGATAAGTTGCTTCCCAAGTAGATCCTATTTTTACCAATTTGGTTACCTCTTCTTTAACAGACCTGTTTTTTGTATAACATAATAGTACTGCGGAACGTGCAACCCGATCCATAAATATTTTATATTGCTGCGGAATGTGCAGCCCAATCCATATATATATATATCTATATATATATATATATATATATATATATATATATATATATATATATATATATATATATATATATATTATTGCTGCAGAACGTGCAGCCCGATCCATACCCATATATCCCGCGTCCAGGACGATGTCATGATATACCAACTGATCAAGTGGCTATGCGTATATAACGCCTCGCCCTTTTCTCATATCCCCTATATACATATATATACATCATATACATATATAATATAAGTAGCATGCATGGGAGCCCAAACAAAAGTTACCACTTTATTGGAGTGATGTAAGTTCGGTAACCTCCTATTATCTTATAGAACAATCATCATCACTTTACCTCACCTTTAAGGAAGAATGATTATAAGGTGAGATCAACAACAATGAATAAAATCAAGAAAATCATGAAATAAGCTCAACAATCTCATCATAGCATTTAAAATCATAAACTTTGAAACTTCTAGAAACGGAATCATCATCATCATCATCATCATCATTTCATCATGAAAACATAATCATCTTTAGCATCATAAGAAACTTTAAGAATCATGAATCTTAAGCTTTTGGAAATAAGGACATTATGGAAGACATGGATGGATTCACAAGGAAGAAGTCATCATGGTCCTCATAGAAAATATCTTGTCTTTAATCTCATAAAAACCTTGATAATCATGAACTTCTAGCTTTTCGGGAACTAGGATGTTAATGGAAGACATATATGGAATCGTAACGTAGGAGTCATGCCTTTAGAAAAAATGGGACTAGCCTTACATACCTTTTCGATCGCCTTAACTTTAATTATTTAACGCTTATCCTCCCAAGCTCGTAATTCTACATTCAAGAGAATTCATATTATCGTTAGGCTTATCGTCATATGCTTGTCTTAAGCCCTCAAATTAATTCCTTTTAAAATCTGCAGAAATTCGGGAAGCATATCCCCTGTTTATATCCCTAGCCTGAAATCACAATACCAACAAAACAACAACAATAGCAATACTAATATCAACCGCATCATCATCAATACCAAAATATTCCATAAAACATCCCACGCGATGTTTTTCAACATACAACAACAATATTCACTTCCTTTCTTCCCAATCAAGGAGCATAATCTCATCAACACACCAACAACATTAGATAATATACATATACATGTAAATCATCCCAACCACACAGCCACAACATGCTCAAAACAGTCCATAAACACAACAATTACAACACAACACTTTATGACCCTTTCTCCATAACTATTTTCACTTTTAAGACTTGTTAAACCTTCAAATCAACTCAACATAAGAGATAGGATGAAGAACATACCTTATACTTGAAGAACGTTAGCCACACCAACTTTCTTCAAGACCAAACTCACCACAACATCAAGTAGAAACAAGAACAATCACTTTTCATGGACTACTTTGGTGTATTCTTGTTAAATCCTTGATTTAATAGGCTATAAATGTTTGGGGGGGGGGGGGTGTTAGGAGGTTTATAGTACTCATGAGAATGTAAAATGATGAAAAAATGGGGTTGATGGGGGGTTTTTATCGTAGCACCCCTTTTTTGAGAGGATGCCACTTGTGAAACAAAAGCAAATTTCATACTTCAATGTTTAGAAGAAATTTGTTTAATAAGATATTCACAATAATTTTATAGCGGAAATAGGCCCATGTGAACAAGTTTCAAAAGTGCATACCTAAGTTTGTCACATGGATCACGTACAAGTCCCCAAATGTATGCAAAATGAACATGCTCATGCAAATGTGATCTTCATCTAAGCTTCCAAATAGTCTACCTCAATTGGCCATCCTTAAGTCTCCCTCGGAACATCACCTACGATAGTAACAAACTATCGCTAAGCCTAAAGCTTAGTGGCACATAAACTTAACTAACATTTCATATCAAAAATAGAAGCAGGCTATGTAAGGGTACAACAATAAATTCTAGGAAGAAGCTTGTCAAAATCATCATCAAGTACTTAACAACGGTACAATGGTTTCAAGGAAATCAAATATCAAACAAGAACTAAATGAAGGTACAATCCTTTCGAGAAAATAAATATCATATATTAAAGTGATTCAAGATATCAATATTCAAAATCTCACATATCAAGAAGCTTTTCAAAGCAAATCCAAGAAATTCTACCATTTGGTTAATTTAATAGTGAGCTATGAATCAAATATAAGTGCAATAAGTAAGTTTAAGACATAAGCTCGTCCGAAATATAACCAAGTACTTAATCAGTGTATGACATTTCAAGAGAATCACCAAACCATAAGATAGTTCAAGATACTAATATTTCAAATATCAAGTGTCAAGAAAGCTTTCGAAGCTAATTCATGAACGTCATTCAATTAGTTAATTTGATAGTGAGCTACGTATCAAAAATGAGTCCAAGAACTAAATTCAAAACATAAGCTTATCTGATTTATCATCAAGTACTTAATCAATGTATGACATTTCAAGAGAACCACCAAACCATAAGATAGTTCAAGATACTAATATTTCAAATACCAAGTGTCAAGAAATCTTTCGAAGCTTCAAATACCAAACGTCAAGAAAGCCTTCGAAGCTTCAAGTACCAAGTGTCAAGAAAGCTTTCGAAGCTAATTCACGAAACGTCATTCAGTTAGTTAATTTCGCCCATCACATACATCATGACATCACATCAAGCACTATCGAATATCAAGAAGGACCGAAGCCCATATCAAGAAGGACCGAGGCCCATATCAAGAAGGATCGAAGCCCATATCAAGAAGGACCGAAGCTCATATCAAGAAGAGTCGTCACCCAATAATCAAGAGAATCATGAGCCATGTTGAAAGTGGCTTTCCACTCATACTCGAGAATGGACAGAAGTCCATCATCAAGACGAAATGCAAATCCAAAGCCAAGATGGGCAAGATCTGAAATCAAGAAGGGTCGTCACCCTATAATCAAGAATGCAATAATGCTCAAGCAATCCGTATATGTGGGTGAATTAAGTCGTCTTACAAAATTGCTTCACATAACACCAATGTGATTTTAGCATACTTATAACTCAATTACAAAATTATAATCTCCATGATCATGTTATCATATTGATGTGTCTCAAGATATTCTTTTCAGCCCACAAAACAAGTAAGCTATCAAAGTAGTAACAAAGCCAATATGCCAACAATTTAAATTAGATATTATTTCACCAAGATTCAAGCTTCTCACAATATCTCAACCAAGACAAATTGAAAAAAAAGTCCAAGTTTAGGTGCAAACCTTGGAGCTTTAGTGCTTCTAAAGCTCAAGCAAACATCAAGAAGTTACAAATCCCCAAAGCGATGATCAAATAAATATGTCGACTTCCTTAGCAAATTTCCCTTAACTTGTACAGTATATATACACCTTAAATACACAATCAAATATCTAATTAAGTTCAATAGTTTCAGCACATCAAAACTAGCCACGATATCAATGAAAAGCACCCTAAACTAGCAAAACAGAAATTCTGGACAGTACTACTGTCTTGTATTGTGGCTCAATTTCAAAGGAGTAAATGGCAAAAATGGACTTTGTGATCTTAATGAAAGTTGTAAATATATGTTTTGGGGTTCTAGAGAAATTTAAATCACCCCAGTATCACTTTCATACAAGAATAGATGCCCAAAATACTAACAGTAGTACATGGAGGGTTTGTAAAACAAATCTAGGCAGCACCTTCCCTATACTTCATCACCCCGTTTCGAATAAATACAAGCAAAACTGGGTTTTGGAGCCTGAAAAAAAGTTGTAGATCTATGAAATAGATTTCTAGAACATCTTGGATCACTTAAAACTAAATTTTATACAAGAAACTATGCTAAAAACACTAACAGCTGGCCAGTTCAAAAACGGATTTGGAACTTACCTCAATCGTGTGGAGTAGCTTGTAGCTCAACCAAAACAGGTCTTGATGATTGATTTAGTGGATGAATATTATGAGAGAAGAAAAGCTTTGGGGTTTTATTTGGTGGAGAAAACGAAATATCAAGAGGAGGTGGAGAAAATCTTAGCCAATAAGGTATATAAAACCTTTGGATAACCACAAACCTTTTTTTTTTCTTTTTTTTTTTTGGAAAACTACAGAAAGGGGCTTCCCTAGATATATAAATATCTAATCCATTTAATAATTTACTAAGATAATAATTGTAGGAGTAGTTTACACGACTACCCATAACACTTCAAACAAGTTCCAAATATCGTCAAATTCGCGTTTAGGAAGTGCGAAGTGAAATATACCCATATTATCAAGGTATGGTCAATCGAGAATTCAAGTGTTAGTTTAAAAACTTTTGGGGTGTTACAACTCTCTCCCTTGAAAGTCGGTGGAACCGACTTTCCCAAGTGAGACCCGCGGAAGCCATTTGGCAGTTTGAGGGGTTATGTTAAAATGACCATAACTCCTTACTCCAATGTCGTTTTAACGAGCAGTTTGTTGCGTTGGAAACTAGACTCGACGAACCTCGTTTTTGGATTTTAAAAAACCTTAAAAATATTAATATACCTGGAGATATACCCCTAAAAAGTTGACCCAAAATTCTGTCCAAAATTCTACTAACCTTTTTCAAAATTTTCGACAAACTTATTTTCTTCAATTTGCTTGGTCCCGGAATCTTCCGAAACTCTCCATTCATGATATTTATCATTAATAATACTTGATAATGTTCATGTCCTATGGTTTCAAGGGTGTCCTTCCCGATTACGACTTACGAGATCGTAATTCATACTTAACCTCATTGTTATGAACTTCCCATGGCTTGTATCTTCCAAAAATTCATGGGACGTCCCCGGTACTCCATTAATATGGTGAAGTACGTGGAATGATCATGCTCTGAAAATGCGAGGTGTAACATCCTTCCCCCCTTAGGAACATTCGTCCTCGAATGTTGTAGCTTGCGAGCTTACGACGCTTTTATGAGTTTCTTGAAATAGTTGTCCTTCTTTAGTTCCTGATCTCCATGATCTTATACTATGGGCTCATTAGTCTTCTTTTATATCCTCCCAATTCTCTGTTGAACTCATTCATTAGTTCCATATCCTCATGTTCTTATGTATGTACTCAGTGGTCAACTGATATCTAGTTACTATCCTGAGACTTGTTGCCATTAAGATGGTCTTAACTCATGATTGATACGGCTCCCTGCCAATCTGTGAGCACTCTTAATTATTGTACTCTTTTGCCTTGCTCCTTATTTCTCTACTAGTAGACAAATTCTCTTATTCAGATATGACACCCTTTCTTGCTTGCTTCTTTAGTGCTATTTTAGATTATCTCTTTTTGTACTCGTCGATCTTATATACATACCATATTATCTCCTTTTAATTCCTTGGTCGGACTCTTTAATTCCTTACAATATCATCTTATTCATACTTGAACTTTTTCAATTTCCTCTCCTCAGTTTTAGCATAATTGCAATATAAACTCATAAACATGGAACTAAGATAAAATCCTACTTAATCATAACTGCCTTTTGATACGAGTATGCTTTCTTCTTAAGTCCTTGATTCTCTTGTACCAGTGATCATTTGAGACTTAAATTAGTCTATGTTCTTCTTTGACTCCCTATCATTGTCCTTGCACCATTTTTGTTGGCCATTGCATCATCACGATCGTCTATATGGTTCTATAACATATACTCTCACATTTGATATGACCGGCGACTTGTGACTCCACTACTTGCGAGGTACTTTCTAGTCTCAGGTACCACTGCTGTCTTGCTATCCATAAACACACTATCTTCCTTTCCTTAGGAGATCATTGAACTCCCTATAACTATTCCTCTTGTTAAAACTTTCATCTCTTCCAGTGCTAAGATTTCCCTTTTTGTAATCCAGATTGTCCTTTATACTTACTCCCCGGTTAGCTTACATACCCTTCTTACTCCTTTCGTTACCTCTCGGAGTACGTTACTGCACACTTAAATGTAACCAAAATTTCTCCGATACGAGCGATTCAAACCATAGTCCGGAGACATAACATATCGCATTGACGAAACTCATTCTCCTTCCTAGATTTGTCTCATGCTATACCTGCATTTAATCCATTCTTGCTTTTCTTTAGCACATTCTTGACACATTAGTTCATCTCGAAATTTGACTCCTTCAATCCAATATATTTCCCTCTCTTGAGCTTCGGAATATTGTATCTCATCTTAGAACTGAATTTGTTCTTCCCCCCTTTTAAAGGATGTTCTCATATACCGTAACCTTTGAGTGTTAACCGTCTTTGATAGTCATCTGGTTGACCTTAGCGATCCTTCAACTCCTCTATTCCGTATAATGTCGGAGTTCTTTTCATCTCATGGTTTAACTTGTTTTCCTTTTTTATAGTTGAGTTCTTGTATCAAATCAAAATGTTTATACATATCGGATACAATTCAAATGCCTTCTTTATTGTCTTTTCACTTCTACCTCACATGACTATTAGTCCCCTAGGTTAATGAATTAATGGGGACATCGGAATTCATTAGGCCCCTTATGGAGTGTCCGACTATACCACGCTCTTTTAGCTCTAGTCTTTCTCCACAACTATCTTCTTAATATCCTTGAAATTCTCCTAGCTCTGGGTTCCCAATTCCGATTTATATCTACACTATACCATTAAAAGTTGAAATTCCACACCATCCATTCCCACGACTCTTCCTTTCATTAGCTTAGCTCATTTTGTCCCGTAATTCTTCTTAACTACTTGTTTGCATCACAGCTATGCATCATAGTCCTTCTAGTTTTCTGTTGGTTCTTGTTCTTATCGTGAAATCCTCACAAAGTACACTCTTCCTTTATGATACTACAACTTGTGCACACATATATAGATATATATCTCAAATTTTCTCGGTTTTCTTCATAATCGCATCTTTGTATCTTTCACACAACCATTGTCTTATAATTTCAATTTGTTTTCCCTTGGGCAAGCCTACTGATTCACTAACCTTCTCCTTGTTGATGGCGGCCACATAATTCCCTTTAACCATTTTATTGACACCTCCTCCTTCCTTCAGTCCTCATAGTTTCTTTGTTTTCCTTTACTCGTAAAACACTGATTTTCATTAGTCATCCTTTACTCTTAGGTTAGGAAACCTTGGAGTGTTCCGTTACGAGTGAGAATCCCTTTTGACGATGAAAATCTCTTCTTGAGGTACTTTCTTCCCTTAAATAGGCATGCCAATCATGGTTTCACATACATTCTCCCAGTTAAACCTCGGGAGTTTAAAATTCCCTCATCGCTCTCATAAGATCTGTTTATTTCTTCTCAAGGATGCATATTTATTATTTACAACCTCCTTGGTTCTAATTAGAGACGTATAGGTTGGTTCCAGGGTCCTGACATTCATCCCTTGTCACGTATAACATTACTCTATTTCCTGTTGATTTATTTAAATTTGATCCTATCGTTTGCTTTCCTGCTTTCATCCTAACCTTTTCCTCAAATATATATATTACCTGACCCTCAATGGTATACGTTTTCCTTGTCCAAGTTTCTCTCCCCTTCATGATATAATAACTTTCTTTTTCCTAATGCTCCTTCTTACATTGTTGGTCGCGTTACCGCTATCCGACTTTAATTCTCGAGAAAACTCAATCCTGATTCTCTCTGTAGTGCTTGCTACCTCAATTTTGACATACAACACAATCGATATTTTTAACATGTCGTAACATCAATCATAAGGGTATACATAATACTCGATGTAGCCATTCGTGACTTATCTTTTTTATCGCTTTTCAACACCTTTTTCTTGCGAGATATCCCATTACCATTTGATCTTATCCTGAATCTGTGGTTTTAATACATCTGCCCTCTCTTTTTGTCCAGCTAGCCAGAGAATTCTAATTGTAAAGCTCATATGCTCCTAATTTCCCTCGGGCTATTCTGGTTTCTCATATTCTTTTTCCGTATGTCTAAAATTTGTAAGCCTTCCTAGCATACCTTCCTACGTCCTAATTGTAACTCCTGGCGATATAACTTTACTTAAAAATCTTAACTCATACTTATACCCTGCCTCTTTGTCTAAAATAATCAACCTCACATCCTTTACTTTCCTGTAGCAACCGAATCGATCCTTGCGATATTTTATCTTCACTTGTACACCTACTCTCTTCTTTCCTTACACATAAGCCGACATCGCACCTAATTTCTCTATCGTCAAATAACCTTCACAACACCCGTCTAAAAAATTGAGGTGAATCCTTCTTATAAGGATTAGCTAGAAATACACCATATATTCCTAAGGTTGATACAATCTCTACTTCCTTCGTCGGCCACGCAACATCACATTTAGAAGTTATATAAGCAATCTAGAAGACAATCATAATTACATTCCAACTTACCTATCCATATCTCATTCTTGAGTTCAAGGTCATCATTAATACTCGATGTAACTTAGCCATAATGATTCTCAAAATAGTACCAACTATCAAATACTTAGAAACCCCCTTGAAGTCGAATGACTGGTGACTTCTGAATCATAATGTAAACTCACATCATATAGGAAAGTCCGATAAAACGAGTCTGTGCGCCTATGATCAACCCGTCCTGGTCTTATGTATGTATAAACTTCTAGGGTAAAACTTTCCCCTACTCGTTAACTTCCTTTCCCATATCAATATCTTTTCGTTACTCTTACTCACCAATCTATAAATCATAATACTGCATTTGAATTCTTAATGTCAACTTTCCCTATATCTTCAATAAAACTCAATTCTCCGAAATCTCGAATGCACTCATTCCAACTCCTTTAATTACTAATCATTTTTACCCTCCAGGGTTCTTCCCATAAATTAAAATCATTCTAAAACTTCTCTTTAAAAGCGTCTCATAATGGTTCATTCAATCATGACTTACCAAACATCCGATTGTCACATTTTCCCTTCATCCTCTCTCTATAGCCTAGATATTCAAACAATTCAATTTGTAAAAAAAAAATCGGCAGAGTTTCCTCTATATTTCTTATTGCCTCATTCCTGCACACAGCCCATAAAACACATCTAATGCCTCACAGGGCGATCACAATACCCGTAACATTTACCTCAAGTTCTCATATCAAAGTCTATCAATATCAATAAGACAGGAAACATACCTTCCAGAGTAACAACTTCAATTCTCGTCAATTACCTCATAGAGGCATAATCAACTGCTTATCAAAAATCAAAACATTTAGGGTTAGAATCAGAGACATCACATCCTATAATTTAGCTCTACGACACGATCTAAGATGAGAAAGAAAGGTCAATCATTCCTAAATGCCATGCAGCCTCTTGTTTATAAGTGTGGCGCGCTTCACACCCATAAATAAGACTCTACTGGACATGGCTCGTAGACACACCCTAGGAAGAACTGCTCTGATACCACTTTTGTCACGACCCAACCAGAGGGCCATGACGGGCACCCGGAGCTAGCACGCTGAGCACCTCTAAACATACATCTCATAAACATTTCTGGGTGGACCATAAAGATAACTCCTGGATATCATGATCTGTAAGGACATATATCACAATATAAAGCACATCTCTATATAATCTTCAACAGTTATGTCCATCATCACCAACCGACAAGGCTACTAAAATGTTATACAATGATATGGACCGGTAGGTTATGAAATGTCTAACTATACACACATGTCTACGAGCCTCTATATAGAATACAAGTGATCATAAGGACCAATACCAATAGACTGCAGCTCCAAAGTAAGTGGAGTGCTCCTGAGAACCCGCTGATAAATCACCTATGGGTCAAATCCGTGTATCTGTCTACCTGCGGGCATGAACGCAGCGTCCATAAGAAAGGACGTCAGTACGAACAATGTACTGAGTATGTAAGGCATGAATAACAACATAATAAGAAATATAAAACATAACATGAGATAAGGATAACTTGTATGTCTGATTGCCTCTTAGGGAAAATATCATGCATGCTTAGTCTTTTCATAAAAAACCTTTCTCATACTTGTATAACATAATAGTACTGCGGAACGTGTAGCCCGATCCATAAATATTTTATATTGTTGCGGAACGTGCAGCTCGATCCATATATATATATATATATATATATATATATATATATATATATATATGTATGTATATATGTATGTAAATATACATATATTATATTGCTGCAGAACGTGCAGACCGATCCATACCCATATATCCCGCGTCTAGGACGATGTCATGATATACCAACTGATCAGGTGGCTATGCGTATATAACGCCTCGCCCTTTTCCCATATCCCCTATATACATACATATATATATATATATATATAATATAAGTAGCATGCATGGGAGCCCAAATAAAAGTTACTACTTTATCGGAGTGACGTAAGATCGGTAACCTCCGATTATCTTATGGAACAATCATCATCGCTTTACCTCGCCTTGAAGGAACAATGATCATAAGGTGAGATCAACAACAATGAATAAAATCAAGGAAATCGTGAAATAAGCTCAACAATCCCATCATAGCATTTAAAATCATAAACTTTGAAACTTCTAGAAACGGAATCATCATCATCATCATCATGAAAACATAATCATCTTAGCGTCATAAGAAACTTTAAGAATCATGAATCTTAAGCTTTTGGAAATAAGGACATTATGGAAGACGTGTATGAATTCACAAGGAAGAAGTCATCATTTTCATCATGGTCCTCATAGAAAACATCTTGTCTTTAATCTCATAAAAACCTTGAGAATCATGAACTTCTAGCTTTTCGGGAACAAGGATGTTATGGAAGACATATATGGAATCGTAACGTAGGAGTCATGTCTTTAGAAAGAAAAGGACTAGCCTTACATACCTTTTCGATCTCCTTAACTTTAATAATTTAACGCTTATCCTCCCAAGCTCGTAAATCTACATTCAAGAGAATTCATATTATCGTTTGGCTTATCGTCATATACTTGTCTTAAGCCCTCAAATTAATTCCTTTTAAAATCTGCCGAAATTCGGGCAGCATCTCCCCTGTTTATATCCCTAGCCCGAAATCACAATACCAAGAAAACAACAACAATAACAATACTAATATCAACCACATCATCATCAATACCAAAATATTCCATAAAACATCCCACACGATATTTTTTAACATACAACAACGATATACACTTCCTTTCTTCCCAATCAGGGAGCATAATCTCATCAACACACCAACAACATTAGATACCATACATATACATGTAAATCAGCCTAACCACACGGCCACAACATGCTCAAAACATTCCATAAACACAACAACTACAACACAACACTTTATGACCTTTCCTCCATAACTATTTTCACTTTTAAGACGTACTAAACCTTCAAATCAACTCAACATAAGAGATAGGATGAAGAACATACCTTATACTTGAAGAACCTTATCCACACCAACTTTCTTCAAGACCAACTCACCACAACATCAAGTAGGAGCAAGAACAATCACCTTTCGTGGGCTAGTTTGGTGTATTTTTGTTAAATCCTTGATTTAAATGTTTGGGGATGTTTTAGGAGGTTTCTAGGACTCATGAGAATGTACAATGATGAAAAAATGGGGTTGATGGATTTTTTATACCCCTTGAAAGTCGGTGGAACTGACTTTCCCAAGTGGGACCCGCGGAAGCCATTTGGCAGTTTGAGGGGTTATCTTAAAATGGTCATAACTCTTTACTCTGATGTCGTTTTGATAAGCGGTTTATTGCGTTGGAAACTAGAATAGACGAACTTTGTTTTAGGCTTTTGAAATACCTTAAAACTCCTAATATGCCTGGAGATATACCTTTCCAAATTTGACCCAAAATTCTGTCCAAAATTCTGCCAACTTTTTTTCAAATTTTTGACAAACTTTTTTTTTTTTTTTTTTTTCGATTTGCTTGGTCCCGGAAGCTTTCGAAACTCTCCATACATGATATTAATCATTAATAATACTTGATAATGGTCATGTCCTTTGGTTTCAAGGTTGTCCTTCTCGGTTACGACTTACGAGATCGTAATTCATCCTTTACCTCATTGTTACGAACTTCCCATGGCTTGTACCTTTCAAAACTTCATGGGATGTCTCCGTTACTCCATTAATATGGTGAAGTACGTGGGATGCTCATGCTCTGAAAATTCGAGGTGTAATCTCAGTCCCATGGAAATCGCAAATTAAGTTTGGATTTCTCCCACTAGGATCCTACTAAATGGGTTCATGCCACATGGAATCGCTGATTTTTTCGAGAGCCGCAACCAATCCAGCTGCATCGATATTGAATCAATACTCCGATATAATAGGATTTTTAACACCATTGATCGTCCCAGCCTTTATTGGAATCCTTGAGCCTTCCAGGCCATTTTTGTCGAAACCCATTCCTTCGTACTGGACATTGCAGCTTCGCTCTGGTCCCGGATGTGAACTCTCTGACCTCTCATAAGGTTGACACCTTTCCTTAATGAATCCGGACTCAGAATCAGCATTTCTCCTGGGTCCATCTTGATTTCGATTTCGACCAGTCGAAGCAGCTGGTAACCCGAACTGATCATCTTCCGTTCGAATCTTCGATTTGTACCTATTATGAACATCCGCCCATGTTATAGTGGAGAATTCCAATAAGTTTTCTTTCAACTTTAATGAGGCGCTTGAACTTTTAGAGTTCAAAACCTTGGTGAACGCCTCTGCTGCCCAATCATCCGGGACAGTTGGTAGCAGTATTCGTTCCTTTTGAAATCTTATGACAAATTCCCAAAGCAATTTTGCGTCGTCTTAGGCTATTTTAAAGATATCCTCTTTTCTTGCGAACACTTTCTTTGGCCCAACATGTGCCTTGATGAAGGCATTCGCAAGCATTTCGAATGAATGAATAGAATGCTCAGGAAGCAGTGAATACCATGCCATCGCCCCCTTGGACAACGTTTCACCGAACTTCTTAAGTAACACGGACTCAATCTCCTCCGGTTGCATATCATTTCCTTTAATAGCACATGTGTATGAAGTCACGTTATCTTGAAGATCTGTGGTCCCATCATACTTTGGTGAATCTGACATATTGAACCTCTTTAGGATAAATTTAGGCGCTGCACTTGGCGAAAACGGTAACTGAACATATCTCTTCGAATCTAGCCCTTTTAGCACCGGCGGTGCCCTTAGAATTTGGTTTATCCGGAAATTGAACACCTTAAACTCTTTTTCATTCTGGTCCAGTCGGCTATTCAGCTCTTCTTCATTTTTTTTCTAGCCGACTGGATTAGGCTTCTAGATACTGCATAACTTCAGGTGATGCACTGCAACCTCGATTGCTACCGATGCCTTCTCCGTGAGTCATAGGCGTATTCGTCAAATTTGCTCCCATATTACTCCTACCTGCTTGCTAATCAACAATATCCTTTTGTTGTTTTTCCAACACTACAAGAATTTTTGCTAACCCCGGATCAGCAGTTCTCACTTCCTCCTCCACGTTTTCTTCGTCATTGGGAGTCAAAGCATTTCCTGTGTGTTTGGATCCCAGAGGGGAAGTCAAGAACTGATTGTTCCTTGTCTTGAGCTCTCCTATTGCCGGATCTATATCTTGTGCATTGATGTTGTTCAACACACCATCAACTTGATTTTCAGTGTTTGCCACAACCTAGATTACTTGATTTCACATAATTAAAAGTGACTAATAAGGCAGTTTAGAGCAACTAAACAATATCACAATTATCCTTAGCCCCACGGTGGACGCCAATCTGTTTACCCCAAAAAAGGTACAGTTAAATTCATTAGTGATTTAAAGAATACGTGAGTTGATTTCTTATGAGTAAGGAAAGATAATAAGTGACAAAGTAATGGAATCAGGTAAATATTAGATAAAAAAAAGTGATAACTAAGCCTGGGCCGAATGAGCCTTGGAGAGAATCCTTTGATAAGTTTCCTTCGGTGGAACACTTGGACACTTAGCTTTGAAGATTGAATATTAATCCGGAACAAAGGAATAATAGTAGATCAATTTTGCTTTTGAAATAGAGACTGAATTATATAAGATGGGTGTAAGCAATTGTTTTTCAATGCCCTTACATTGAGCTTTTGGGCTCCTTTTATAGTTGTAATGCATCAACCTTGAGCTGTAAATCTATCCTAATAATGATCAATAATAATCAATAAATGCTGTTGTTAATGCAGAAACTTAATGTATGATTCAAATCTGGACCGGTTATGTAACGTTAATTCCCTTTAAACGACCTGTACCAACTGCTCCGTAACATTTGATCTGGTCTCTCACAGGTCGCTTTTCCCGATCACAATACTGCTCGACTCCATTTGCCACGTGTTCCTCTTTCATCCAGCCACGTGTCAAGCTATATTTTCCCATGTATATAGACAGTCCCCCACTTCTCGGTGGAAAAAAGTGAAGCTGGGAAGTGTCATCTTATTAATTCATCAAGAGCATGCTAAGTCCAAATGAGCATAGAACATCATTCACAATCCAACTTGGGAATATTCCTTCCCAAGAAAATTCGTGCAACAAAGAAACTGCAAACTTAGTTAAGTTATGAGCAACCACATTAAACCTTCTAGGAATATGTAAAAACACAACACGATCTAGGCATGAACACATGTTTCATATATCTTCACAAGCTACATCCATGTCCCAAATAGCTTTCACATTTTTCTTCGAAGAATCCCCAACATCTTTCGCATCAGAGAAGACATAAAGTTTCCTCCATCCATGTTGTAACGCTTGTTCCACTACTTTTCTAATTGCAAATGCTTCAGCAATCATAAACTTTCCAACAAACTAAATCGGGGATCCATGGACATGAAGCAAAACACCATTGCTATCCATAGCAGCCAAACCAATGCTAGCCTTCTTCGAACAAACTTGTAACCCTGCATCAACGAATAAACAAATCCCATCTTCAAGCACTATTAGTTGATATTCATAATTCTCTTGTAAATTACCATTTGAGGAGTCAACATGCGTACTTCAAGAAACTCATTATACTCAAATAATGCTTTTGTCACTGTCTGAAGGGTCAGTTAATTTATTATTAAAACACTAGGAATTTCTAGACTTTCATATATGCCAAATTATTATTACCGACTCAGAACACTAACAGAATTAGAATATTTTTTTCCATAGTAATCTTATCATTCCACCACAAAATAAAAGTCGGTAATGTTTTCAAGAGCATTCCAATTAATAGGGCTCATTTTCCAAATTATTTGAGAATCATGACACTTAAAAAGCATGTGTTCCATAGTTTCATCTTCTAATCCACATCTCTTACAAACACTACTCACATGATACATTTGTTTTCTCATAATATTGTTTACTGGTAAGCTATTTAGGATACACCTTCTTGGAAAATGTTTGTATTTATTTTTTATACTCATTGCCCATAGAAAATCCCAAAAAGCTTTAGGAAAATCATGACTACTAGATTGAGCAATATTACTACTAGTGTCCCCTTGCTTGCTTAAATTTTTTGCAAGGTGATAACCCGATCCCAATCTAACCTCATAAACACCAAATTAATTTATCCCTAGAAACTGTAGTAGATTAGTAAAGTGCCAAATTAATTTATCCCTAGAACCTATAGTAGATAAAGGAATAGTCAAAATAGCATTAGCATTATTCAAACAAAAAAGTTGTTTACCCCCAAAAAAGGTACAATTTTTATTAGTGGTTTAAAGGATACGTGAGTTGGTTTGTTATAAGTAAGGAAAGATAATAAGTGACAAAGTCATGGAATCATATAAATATAAGATAAGAAAGCGATAAATAAGCCTGGGCCGAATGAGCCTCGGAGAGAATCCTTTGATAATTTTTCCTCCAGTGGAACACTTGGACACTTAGCCTTGAAGATTGAATATTAATCCAGAACAAAGGAATAATAGTAGATCAATTTTGTTTTGGAATAGAGACTGAATTATATAAGATGGGTGTAAGTAATTGTTTTTCGATGCCCTAACATTGAGCTTTTGGGCTCCTTTTATAGTTGTAAAGCATCAGCCTTGAGTTGTAAATCTATCCTAATAATAAGCAATAATAATCAATAAATGCTATTGTTAATGTAGAAACGTAACGTCGGCTTCGAATCAGGACCGGTTATGTAACGTTAATTCCCTTTAAATGACCCGTACTAACTGCTTCGTAATATTTGATCCGGTCTCTTACGGTGTCGTTTTTTCTGATCACAATACTGCTTGAGGCCATTTGCCACGTGTTCCTCTTTCATCCTGCCACGTGTCAAGCTATATTTTTTCATGTATAAAAAAGTCTATTCAATTCACCCCTCTTGCTCAAGCTATATTTTTTCATGTATAAAAAAGTCTATTCAATTCATCCCTCTTGCAAATCTGGAATTCTACATTAATAAGATCACACATTTAAATCCAAATTATCAGAAGCAGGAATTCTAAGAGGTTTAAAACCAGTGGCATTAGAAATCCATGGGTCTTCTCTGTCTTGATTTTATCACTATTTGAAAAGATGAACCGAGTACTAGTGTTCCAACTTTACAACATGGAGGCCTAGGGTTCGAAATTTACAGTTTTAGTGAATTTAATCCAATTCGATATTTGCTTACGGTCTCTAAAGTGGAGTACAAAAGGCCCCCTAAGAATTAAGGGTATCTTAGGCCAAGCTCGCTTTACTTTAAGAAGCATTTTTGTTTTCAAAGAGGTACTTTGAGAGAATAGCATCTTATATTTAGCTAAATCACTTGAGAAATACTTGTATTAGTATTAGAAAAATACATTGGTTTACTCCTTTTTTTCAAATAGTATTGTGGTGTGTCAAACTACTAGAAGTACACACAAAAATTCACTTTATAATTGGTATTATTTAAATTAATAAATCAGTTTAAGAATTTATCATAAAAGAACTTAATTCAAAATCTCAATATTATTTGATATAAATGCAAAAAGTAAATTTACAAAATACATCAAATATTTAAATTAATATAAATATAATTAACCAAAGCCATTAGCTGATCTAATGTTGAGAGAAGATAGGAGAGAGAATTGCGGTGTAATTCGGGGTGGACATTTTTTTTTGGGGGGAGGGGGGGGGGGGGGGGGGAAGCAAAAATCTGATTATATATATATATTTGGATTTTTGGATACATGTTGGATTTCGAATTTAATTTTCCAAAATTTTGTCTTATGGATTTCGGAATTGGAATTCTGACCGAAAATTTTTATACCTTATACTCATTTTAACCCATTAAATATAGTCCATATAAATAATACTATGTTTAATATCTTACAAAATGAATCAATATATTCTTTTAGGCTAATGGATAATGTAAATTGAGATATATTCATTATGACCATGTTTTTCCCTTTTCGTTTGATATTGTAGCATTGGATCCTTAAGGAAACATATTGATTGTTGTTTAAATCATACAAATCTATAAGAATTGAGTATTATTTGACATGAACATAAACTATTACTCCCTGTATCCCGATTTATGTGATACACTTTCTTTTTTAAGCTGTCCCAAAAAGAATGATACATTTCTATATTTAAAAATAATTTAATTTAAAACTTTCCCTTTTATCCTTAATGAAACGATTTATAACCACACAAATATCTATGACTTGTTTTGGACCATAAGTTTCAAACGTCTTCCTTCGTTCTTAAACTTCGTGTCTAGTCAAACTATATCACATAAATTGAAACGGATGGAGTACTAGTATGATTTATTTGGACATAATTTTACTATGTTTGGACTGTTTATTTTCCAAGATAATTATATTTTAGTTTTTCTCTTGAATTTGTTGATTTTGAAGCCTTAATACTTATATTGCTAGGAATTTCCTTGATAATAGTTTCATTGCTTGCGTGAATATTTTATTTGAATAATTATATAATTAAGAATTTTTAATACGGTTTAACATGAATGCTTTATTTGAAGAAGAAGCAACAACTCAACGTATAAGCTCAAAATTAAAATACGAAATAATCAAACTCATTAATCCAAAATCAAAATTTAAAATGAATCGATCAAATCATAACTTATTTGGATTGAACTCTCTTTATTTGAATTGTAATTTCTTGAATTCGTAAATTAAAAATTCAAACAAAATGTTTTTATATCCGGTCTGAACTACTCAATCGCCACCTCTAACTTATATAACCCAGTAAGGGATAGCATATTTATACTTCTCCTTTTGCTTTCAGGAAGAAATTGAAAAACTATTTCTACTTCAACTCGTAATCACTTAGAGGGTGTTTGGATATCTTATAAGTTGGTTAGATTAGCTTATTTCAACTTATCTATGCGTTTGTAAAAATCCAAAAAGTGCTTATAAGTTATGTGCGTACAAGCCAAAATCAATCAAAAATCATAAGTCAATAATTTCAGCTTATGTTTTTCTGCTCATAATCATTTGTGCTTTTATCAAGTATTTTACTATTTTATCCTTAATATCTTTTTAAATTCTCATAAATTATACTCCCTCCGTCCCAATTATGTGACACCATTTGACTAGGCACGAAATTTAAGAAAAAAATGAAGACTTTTGAAAATTGTGGTCCAAAATAAGTCTTAAATATTTGTGTGGCTGTAAATATTCTCATAAATTAAATTGTTTCTAAATATATAATGTGACATTCTTTTCGGGACAAACTAAAAAGGAAAATGTGTCACATAAATTGAGACAGAGAGAGTATTCCAAAATAAATTTTCTAACTCTCTCTGCATTCCATTTCCGGTTTTTCTGCTCCTTGTATAGATTATTTTTTATTATGATCTTTGTAACGGACTTCAAGGACTTATTAGTCATTTTAACAAAATGCATCATTATATTTATCAGTTTTAACTTTCAACATTTTTACCCAAACATATAACCGTTTATTTATAAAATCACTTTCAACACTTAAAAGTATTTTAGGTATTTGATACTTATCAAACTATTTTTAATCGCTAGCTCAATCAAGCTCTTAATTTTTCCAAAAGAATTGGCCAAACACTACTCTCCAAAATAAACACTTGTTTCTGTTTTCGAAAGAACGAAAAGCCCCATATACAAGGCAACAATTGTAAGCTCCTTACTTTAATTGGATAGTACTACAATCCCAGCATAGTTATCCGTAAACCCAGCAACATAAAAATACAATCTTGAATCTTCACACCAGACAGCTATTGAAACAAAGGAACCTGGTTTTGGTTAAGCATTTAGCACACTGTTTGTCCCTTAAAACATGCTAATACAGCTTAGTGAAGCAAGTTTCAACTGTCACCCCCTCAATGTACACAACAGCTAAGATTGAGCAGAATTTTTCCGCAGCTAGCTTTTGCATCTGAGATGTAGTAGATTAAAGGAGAATCCTCGTCATTCTTTTGTGTTTTTGCATTTGTTAATGCAGTTAGTCTCCGCAAAGGCAAGTCAAGATTTGAATTTAATGAGTTCTAATTAATGCAGTTAGTCTCTGCAAAGGCAAGTTAAGATTTGAATTTTATGAGTTCTAACTTTTAGCAAGACAACTTCAAGTGATAATAAGTGGGGTCTAAATCTAATATTTGTAAATGAAAAAAGGACAGCTCAATGCACCAAGTTGTACATATTTAGTGAATTTTTCTTAATACAAAGACACTGTTTAAATAAAAGCTACTGAGTTTGACCGAACCCGTATCCAGGCTTCTCACTTCGCCCCTGAGTCTCGCGGAAGGTCACCTTAGGTCATTTATAACTTGGTCTTCACGTTACTATAGCCAACAACTTGTGACTGAAATTATGCAGCCAAATTAAATAATTGAAGTTCAAAGTCTTGCGACGTAGCACCATTTTCCCATATTAAAATATTCCATTTCTGGATCGAGAATTATTTCAAGAATAACAAATAAAAAGCCGTACCATTTCGTAATCATATTTATAATATTATATAATTTGTAAGGCCAATTGGACATAGGTTCTGTCTGTCCTGTATTTAAATAAAGATGCCTCGCCAAACTAACCTAAGCAGGCTTGAATACATCTCTAGCTCACTGCTTCTTTCAAGAGTTGGAAAAGAAAAATGGGTTGTTGGTCTGCTGAAAATGCCACCAAAGCTTTTCTCAAAACCATGAACATGGTAAGTACTATGATGAAATTTCCATATCTGAAATCTGATACAGTCAAACCTCTCTATAACCGTATTGTTTGTCCTGATATTTTTTAGTTGTTATAATGAAATGTTGTTATAGTGAACATATAATATAACATAACATGAACGATCAGTTCACCGAAAACATGATTGTTATAGTGAAATATTGTTACAAGAATGGCTATTATAAAGAGGTTTAATTGTATATGTTTCAGATTTTTCTAAGAAATGATTCTTTTTTTCTCTTGAATTTGTTGTTAATATTATTTTCATCTGATTCAGGGAAAGAGAGCTACAGAACCAAATGGGGCGGAGTTTATTTCTGTGCTCGCAGCAGGAAATAATGCACAAATAATGGTGGTTGCATGCGCCAATGTTGCAGATTCTACCACCCTTGCCCTGGTGGCTGCAGCTCAACAAACCGGAGGACGAGTCATTTGCATCCTCCGGGGCATAGAAGAATTACATCTCTCCAAAATGGCTCTACGCACGAATTCTAGTCACCTTGAGTTTGTTGTTGCGAACACTCATACTCTACAGATGCTGCTGCCAAATTACTACAAAGATGCTGATTTCATAGCTGTGGATTGTAATATTCAAAATCATGAGGAAATTCTTGGATCGTTGCGAAAAAGCAGTAGGGATAAAAGTGCCATTGTTTTGGGGTACAATGCTTTTCGTAAGGAGTCGTGGAGGAGCAGCCCTTTGCGGACACAATTGTTGCCTATAGGAGAAGGGCTGTTGCTGACCAAAGTAGCTGCAAAGGCGAAAAAGGGTACTGATCGGGGAACGGAAAATAGAGGACACTGGATCGTTAAAGTAGATAAATGCACTGGGGAAGAACATGTATACAGAGTAAAATCTCCTCGAAGAAGAATGATTGAAGCCTAAATCTTGATAGATTATAACAGCTATGCTAGTCTGTTTAGAGAACTTTAGTAGATTGGAATTGTAAATAGTTATTGGAAGACATTTGATGTAGAACAATTCAGATCCCTCAGAACTAACAGAGATATATACTGGAGGAGAAATTTTGATAAACCCGAAATGACAAACTTTTTCGAGCTCTATAGTTAATCGATGATAAATCCCCCCACCCTTTCCAGAAACACACCAATTTTATCAGCTCTTGATGTTGCACCAAAACCAGATTCACACAATTGTAAATCTAGGACAATAGATTTTGAATAAAGCCTTCCGTCTTCTCCTCTTTTCTGTTGACGTTAGCTCACGTTGCCATACAATCTAACAACGGCAAAACTGTCTCCTCTCTTAAGCTTGAGAACCCCCACTGTGTTTTCGACTTGGGCTTACCTTTAGAGCTTCCCGGGCTCCAAGCTCCACAAGGTTCCGAGCCATATAATTTCTCAATTCTAACATGATGTACTTATATGATCTAAATCCAATCAAAGACGTCCATGCCATAGAATTGTTGAAAATCTTATGGAAAATATTTGATCACGAATACTTGTAGGAAACTCTTAATACTTGATCACGAACCTTGTCGGAAAATACTTGATCACAAACCTTGCAAGAAATTCTTGAAAGCTTGAGGCATGTCAATTAAGACATGTACTTAAGGATATTTCACCCGATATGGGTGTATCCCCAGGACTCAACAAGCTCTTCTAGTACAAAACTAGGAACCACAATCTAACAAAGATTTCACAAGGTAAAAATCCCAGTACACTATAATCTATAAGGAAAAATATGTTTATGTCTCTCATAGAAAACTCAACAATACAAAATGAGAAGAAGTATATTTTTCTATGTTTTTTCTTCTACCACAGATGAACCCATAATGTTAATATATAGAGCTAACTTCTAATCTTCTGCTGTACAAAGATTCAAGAATAATAAATGCCATAAAAGATCATAAAGGCAATTGGTCAAATGACCAGATTTAATTTATAAAACCGTTTTGCAACGTTAGGAAAGGAATTCAAGAATAATTATATTTTATTATTTTTAATAATGGCTAATTAAAGTGAGGTGATTAATGGCTAGTAAAGAATAAAGAATACGGTAACTTATTTTTGAGATATTAAATAGAAAATAATATTTTTCTAACAATCCCCCATATATCTCAAAAATAATAAAATAAAAAGTTTTGCTGGGTCTTCACATAAGAGTACAATGCGTCGAAGGGTCTTCACATAAGAGTACAATGCGTCGAATCTGGTGTTTCGTAAACTATGAACTAGACCTAGATAAAACAAGAATTAACTTACAGAACAATTGGTGAAGTTTAGAATTTCTATGAACCAGAATTCTTTTGTAAGCCTAGGGTCTTATTCTATCACATTATACTCGCACAATCTTTGTCGTTATCGCAGTTTTGCGCTAAGAGGCCATGTGCGTGTCCTGGTATTCATGAGTGCTCTAGAAATCCGTCACAATTTCATAGGAGCGGTACCACTCCACACTCATATAGTTCCAATCATCAAGTGTATTATGCAGAGCAATATACCACCTATGAAGTATATGAATTGGATTAAGAGTTTAACTCAACCTCATTTTGCCTTGCAGTATTGCACTATATTCACACACCATAGGAAGAGACATAATTTAATACTGCACTGTTGATCAACTAATGACTTGTTATTACCTATATGAACCTAATTCATGGGATCTCCAATCATATAGGTTGGGTCACCATCATTGTTAATCTTCTCAATTGACAAAAGTTTCACTCCCCTCGATGTTTCTTTTAGTCTTGTGAATCGGCCAAATTCACCTCAGACTTCACATAATTTATAGTTTCATCTTTTAGTAGCTGCTTTATCACATTAATTATGTCGACACAAATAATATTGACTTTGTTCCAATTTAATACATGCTAAGTAGTTTCTTAACCACTCAGCCTCATAACCAACAAACTCCAAAGCCTCAGTTCAGATATCATTATCTATATAGTAATTATACTTTGTTTGGTTATTTCACCTCCACGAAATGTGAACACATAGTTTCTAGTGAATTTTGTCTCATCTGAATCAAAGATCCATATCATCATTCTATTTCTCTAATGCAACGGAAAATCCATTTAATACCATGATTCATGTTATCTCTCAAATATTATTTTCCAAAAATAGAATTGATCTCATCATCAATGGCTTCTTTCCAAAACATTGTTTTCAAAAACCCTTTGAATAATAATACCAAGCAAAATATTATCTTTTAAAAAATTCTCTCAACATAATTCTAGTAAGACACATAACCCCCACATTTTCAAAATTTTAAGATAAGGGAATAATATTTTCATAACTCATAAGACATCGTAACCCCCACATTTTCAAATATTTTATGATAAGGCATAATACTTTCATAATAATAAGAAGTATTAGTAATTTCTCATAAGACATTCATCATATAAATAACAAGTTAATAATATAATTTCACTCAAGTAATTATTTAAAATTTACTCACACCACGTTATCAAGAATAAACATTATAAGAAATCAATATAAAAAAAATAGGTGTCGATACTAATATCTTCGTCATTTATTTAAAAAAATAGTAATCACAAATAAACTATGGTTAAAATATCTATTGCTCACAAAATATTATTTTGATTAACACAACCATATTATACTCAAATAACCTTCACTCCATATATATATATATATATATATATATATATATATATATTTATTTATTTATTTATTTCTTTTTTAAATGTGAGTTTAAGAAAAAAAATTCCTTTTCAAAAAGTACTACCCAAGTTCTTGAATCACCAAGATAAATACATCACTCTTCTTCTTCCACTTGGGTTTAAACCACAAAATTATTTGTTAGCACAAAGATGCTTAGTAGTACCAAAATCGTCTAACATCTAATGTCTCACCCACAAGATTCGATAGAGAAATGACCACAATAATTATATCATCCGCTTAGTCAAATTTATTTTTACTTAGCGGGATTATCATTTCTCCAAATTCTCTTCTATATTAGTAACACGATGACAATATTTTCCCATAGACCCAAACAATATTATTTCTATGAAAGATCATTCAAATGAAATCATCCAGAATAATTGACAATCTCAATTTTTTTCTCTTTCTTTGAGCTAAAACATTTTACTCACCAAGTATACATCATGGAGACATAGTTGTGTAAATAAATAATTGAAGGACAACACCCTTCACGATTAGTGAGTCTCGTAATTTATATTATGTAAAATACTTCAATAAACCATGTCTAAACATTTCAAATATATATAACAAGAGGAGAGCTCTATACATATTTATAATACTCCAATAAGCCATAATAAATTAATCATTCTTCCACCTCAAAGAATCAATAATCACATACGGTGATACACAGATCCACACACTCAAATTTGTTTAGAATTGAAGACAACTTAAACTCTTTAACCAAAAATTTAACATAGTTTAGAGCCTTTATCTCCAAATAAAAGTCTTGAATTTGTGAGTAAAGAAACCAATTATAATTCAAATATTGAACATTTTGTTGACTCAAATGACCACGAAAGAAGCAATGATTATTTTCAGAGCCTATACATTATCCAATACAAAAATTGTTAGCACAAAATCTCAAACGTGTAAAACATCATTATTATAAATAACCCATTATAATTTTTACTATCCAATCACAACTTAAAAGTCTCAAATAAAAGTATAAATTAATCATATCAAAATCACTACTACTTTCCTTTTGGATAGTTATACATATATTTTCATCATAATATAATTCAGAAACATACTTGGAACTTAGACAGATTGCACTAAGTTATTCTCTTTCTATTTTCCGTAAGAATTAATAGAGTGTGAAATATCCTTAAGATTGTTGGAAATATTACGGAAAATACTTGATCACGAACACTTGTAGAAACTCTTAATACTTGATCACGAACCTTGTCGGAAAATACTTGATCAAAAACCTTGCAAGAAATTCTTGATAGCTTGAGGCATGTCAATTAAGACACTTTCCTTAAGGATATTTCACCCGGTATGGGTGTATCCCCAGGATTCAACAAGCTCTTCTAGTACAAAACTAGGAGCAAGAATCTAACAAAGATTTCACAAGGTAAAAAACCCAACACACTATAAACTATAAGGAAAAATATGTTTATGTCTCTCATAGAAAACTCAACAATACAAAATGAGAAGAAGTATATTTTTCTATGTTTTTTCTTCTACCACAGATGAACCCATAATGTTATATATATAGAGCTAACTTCTAATCTTCTGCTGTACAAAGATTTAAGAATAATAAATGCCATAAAAGATCATAAAGGCAATTGGTCAAATGACCAGATTTAATCTATAAAACCGTTTTGCAACGTTAGGAAAGGAATTCAAGAATAATTATATTTTATTATTTTTAATATTGGCTAATAGAAGTGAGGTGATTAATGGCTAGTAAAGAATAAAGAATATGGTAACTTATTTTTGAGATATTAAATAGAAAATAATATTTTTCTAACAAGATAATCAGGCTCGACAAAAACGAGACATGCTCCCCTGCTGAGCTTGTTAGAGTGTCATTGCCAAGATCTAGTGTAATTCTTTTTCTTAGGGAGCCAATCCCACTAGTGCTAGTATTGTTATACCTCATTTTAACCGGGTTGAAGCGGAGTACAACATATTGGAGATTCCTATATTGCTTTGTTTTAAGGAGTCGCCACCTAATTAATTTAATGGTGAATTAGGACACCTAGATGTTAACTAAGGCAAAGTTAAAACTAAACCTCTGTTAATAGTCTGCTTAACCAATGTGATTTTAGGTAAGAGTTCTATATTATCCTAAAGGGAAGGGGTTAGGCATCCTTTAGAATCCGTTAACTACGGTTATCCGGCCAAACTTAGGTTAATGAATTAATGCTAAATAAGGTGCTTTAAATTTCAAGAAAAAGGGTTAGGAAATATTGCTAAGGTTTTTAAGGAAAATATAAGAATGTTGCTTAAAATAAGACTTAAGAAATAAGCTAAGACTTTAAATAAAAATGCTATTTAAAAGAAAAGACTTGTAGACAATTTGCACAAAAAGAGACCTCAAAGGCTATTTAAAATAAACTGTAAATGTTACTAAAGTTTAAATAAAAATGCTATTTTTAAAATGAAGCTTGCAGGAAATACAATATTGTGCAAATGGAGTGAATTTTCTTTCTCTTTTATATTGACTCTTATTGACTTAGCTAAAATATGTGTGATTAATTCGAAATTTGGAGAGTGATTTATAAAATATACTGAAATTTATATTTGCATATTAGTGATTTTGAAATTAAGATAATAAGAATAAAATATGATTCCTTTAACTCAAAATATGAATTTATGCCATCAATTATTCTAGGAGTAAATATTATAGATACTGTAAATAACTTTAATATAAAAAAGAAGAAAATGAAATTTATGGGAGATTGATTGTGAGTTTTTCTCCTAAATTCACTACCCAATATGCTAAAGTTAACCCACTAAATTCGCTAAAGTTCATCTAAATCAGGAAAACAAAACAAAGTAAAAGGTTAGTCACATAATACAAATCAAATGAAAATGAAATAAGAAAGAATAAATCAAATGGGCCCAGCCCGTTTTGGGACTGTTGGATCTATTTGCTGTTTGGCTTCGGCCCAACAGCTTTTTATATTGCTGTGGATCTGGGCTGCTGCTGTTGGGAATGGGCTCAGCCCATTTCTAATGTTGTTGAGAACTGGTCATGCTATTTGGGCTCAGCCCAAAATCTGTTTTTTTTTCTTTCTATTTCTTGCCGCGGATATGAGCTGGACAGAGAATGACTCGGAAGACTTCGTTGGGCTTTTAGCCCAACTCCGAATATGGGAGAAGAAACGAGTCTCTCGGACTCGTATACGGTGATCATGCATAAAACGAAAGAAAAAAAAGGATTAGGATATAATCAGATGAATAAGATCAACATGTAAAACATACACTCAAAGCAGATCACGTATATGCGGTATGTAATTAAGCATACCTCATGTATACAGACTATCAAATACAACATGCTTGCAATGTAAAGACATAAAAAAAATCGAACAGGCAGGAACACAACATGCCTTATAGATATGACCCCTTTTACTTCTTGACAAGTTAACAGAGATTAAGCACACCAACTAGTTGACATACATCCGATGGTATAACCCGAAATGAGGAAGATTAAACACTGCCTAATCATGTGGAATTGAAACATAACATGCTTTACGGATCTGACCCTTCATTGCCTAATTTTATAAGGCAGTTCAGGGACAAGGAAGACAACAGCCCAACACTCCATAGAACATTGACTAAATGCAACAGTCTATTAACAACTTAACAACTTTCAAAACCCTTAACTAAGTGTAGCAGTCCAGCACTCTATATTTCACTCGAAATAATTCAGAACACACAGAATAAAACAGACAAGCATACAGGTGTACATCATAGGCAGAAATTCGAATGAGGTATATGGGAATATTCATGCATATGCAGGACCAACAAAGTTTTCTAGAGACTGATATCAAACCACAGAGACTTACAGGTATATTTAAATCAGAAACATACAGATATCTCATGCGTAAGTAAACAAAACAATCCATTAGAGGATCAAATATATATAAGAACTAACAAGGTTGAGACATTTAACAGACTTCTGGGCCAAAGTATGACTTTAAACAAGTATCAGTTAATCTAGCAACGTTTGGAACTGGGCAACCTATAGCTTCAGGTTTGAGAAAGAAGGCTCATATTCAATAGAGTAAACCCTTTCATATATACCATTTCCGAGATTTGTGACTTTGAAACATCAATAAGCTAAATGACACAGGCCTCGTAGCTTAAAACAGACATCGGAAGGGACACATAAAGATTCTGGCCACTATTAAGCCAAGTAAGCAATCATTTTAGCCTTAAGGATGCTGTTTTTAAGCCTTATAGGCATAAGAGGGTCCATTTTATCACACATAGCATAGAATGAGGGCAGTATCCAATTCAGATAGCATAGTAAGATGACAAACAAACTAGTGTACCAAGTAGGGGTCACAAATGATTTTAAACCTATGCTCTGAGCAAGTATAAGCATGCTTCAATTATCAATAAACTCTAGGTCCATAATTTAGTATACTGGTCTGATTGTAACAAAAAGGAAAGAGAAAAAAAAAAGAATCAGGGAGCATGTTGGACATACATTTAGACAGGGTGGGCATACATAGTGATATTTTACCCAAAACAATCAACAAGATCAATAATCATATGAACCTAGGTCCCCTTAGTATATGAGCAGACTTCTAAACTAACAGAACATAGCACTGGTCAAGTATGATCCAAGGCAGGCTAGCTTTCAATTTACCAAGATGTTTCTAGTATTATTCCCCTTTGTCACGCCATCAGAATGCCTCTAGCATAATACATGAACCATATAAGATCTTGACAGGACTACACAATACAGCTAAAAAAGGGCAATGAACAAGGGTCAAAACAAGTAAAGAGATCCCAGCTGTTAAGCATTAACTAAGGCAGAGGGACATTACTCATCTAGTATAGCTGCCACACGAACACACTAAGCTTGCACATAAAAGCATATTTAATTGGGGTGGATTAAACCAAACAGCATGTGACCAACATTTTAGGAGTAAGAAATCAAATGCAAATAGCCAACAAGACAGCTTAAGCATGATGAAGCTAACTATATCAATATACTTGGCAGGCTTCTAAATCATATTTGGACATGGCAATAGACAAACATCATTATCAGTAAATTCTAGGTCCATAGTTTAACCTAGATGCTAACAACAATCATGCCCTCACAAGAGGGCTTAACCAAACTGAAATAACACTTGTAAATAACAGGCTTGGCTCAAACAAGTTAAACTAAACCCTGTTTAACATAATAGATGTATAAGACTAGGCTAAATTGATATACAGGACCAAATTATCCACTAAAGAGTAAAACATACTAAACTTAAACTAAACAAGAACTAAACAGAAGATATAGATGATGGACTCCTTATGGTCCAAAAGGTCATTTCCTTAATCCTCATAATCTTAACTAATTGTGATTAGCTCACTAACAACAATAATTGATTAACTAACAACATCATTCGAGAATCAATCATATCGAAGCTAATGGCCGAAACAAATGGAGGTCATAATTGATTATTTATAACTAACTAAAACAATATTCATGCTCACAGTTATAAGCTTACCACTTTATCGGATTAAACTAATTTAAACAAACTAAGCAATTCCATTGGCTAGCAAAACAGGAAGATCTTTCTTCTTCGATTACGATCACTATTTCAGCAACCAAATAAAGCAATATATATCATTTTTTCACTAAGTCAATGATCATATCTATACCACCACAGCTGTTTCAACAAACCATACCATATATGCTTAACCACATAAACAGGCTAACACAGAAACATATTTAACTAAACCTGAATCGAACTTGGCATATAAACACAGGAACACATCTTGACTGCTAAAACAGAAATTAACTAAATAAAGAAGAGTTGTTTACATACTTAAATAGACCAAACTAAATTATCCTACATAAACATGTTTTACTACATAAACATACTAACACAGAAACGGACTTATCTATCAAACTAGAATAACTTAACTAAAACTAACATACTTGAATTATGAAACAATAAACTAACACAACACAGAACAACGAAAATGCAACAGAAATAAAAAGGGAATGGAGAATTACCTTCTTCAGGTGCAGCGAAGTGGGGCAGGGGTCTCCAATCTATGCGAACACTGTCGAATCCAAATTTGCGATGCTCGGATTTGCGATAATACCAAGGCAAACGAAGAATTGATTTAGTATTCTTTCTTGATAACAAACAAGATTAAAACTGCCAATAGAACTTGTATTTTAGGGATTTTTGCGACTGAAAGCTTTTGTTTTTAGGGGGAGGGAGTTTTCTGCCTTCTTCGGGTGCAGCGAAGTGGGTACGAGGCCTTCGATTCACGCTCGAAACACTACCAAATCCGAGCTTGCGATGCTCGGATTCACAACAACAAACAAAGCAATCGAATACAAATTGGATCTAGTATTTTGACCCGATATTAAACAAGATTATGACTGCTAAAGGGACTGATTTTTAAGGAAATTTTCATGCGGCTGAAGAACTCCTTCTTTTACGGGATTTTCACCGAATAAAAAAAAAGGCCCTCAAAGCGTTCTAGGAACGATTATTTATAGCTCGATTTTAGGATTTTGGGCTAGGGTTTTCATTTTGAGGAAGAGAGAGAGGAGCGGGGGGACAAGGGGAAATGGAGGACCAGAGGAGTGGGGTGGCAGTGAGCGTGGGGAACAGGGCATGGTGGAGTGGCAGAGGCGTGGGGGGAGATGGGAGACGAAGAAGGAGAAAGAGAAGGGGTGAAGACGGCGATGAAGGAGGAAAATGAGAAGGGAACCATAGTGGTTCCCTTATTTTGGACGGGAATTGGGCCTCCGGGTCGGGTTAAAAAATGGGCCAGTTTTGGCTAAAATATGGGCTGGGCAAAATTAAAAGAATGGGCTGGTCCGAAAATGTTGGTTAATTATTTGGGTTGGTAAATTAAAATGATGTCAGGTAAATTAAAATGTGGACTGGTTTTTTGTGAATCGGTCCAAAAATAGTATGAGTTGATTGGGCTACTGCATTTAAATGAAAGACCAATTTAAATTACTTAATATAAAATGTGCAATTATTAATACTCGGATAATAAATTATATGTCGTCATAATAGCAGTGCAATAATATTTGAAATTCAACAGTAAGTAAATGTTGTTATTTAATTATGCGAAGATAAATGCGATGCGTGTGCGTAAGACGGTAAAAAATGTTGAAATGATAATTATGATAATACTAGTAATAATACAAAATAGTAACAAAATAATAATAATAATAATAATAATAATAATAATAATAATAATAATAATAATAATAATAATAATAGTAATAGTAATAATGGTAGTAATGACGGTAGTAAAAGATAATGACAGGATAATGAAATGCCGGTATTAATAAAAGCTAATTATAGTAAAAAATGCAAATAATTATTTTTTAAAGTTGCCAAAATATTAGAAGCGAAAAATAGGTATTTTGGAGGAAAGGTGGGACAAAATTGGGTGTCAACAAGTATCAATAGAAAGATCTCTATTGCTTAGGCTAAACTCTAAAGTAGTTTGCATTATAGTTTGTCATAATTGTATTTTCCAAAAGAAAGATTATTCCCATCTGATTTAACTATACAAAAACAAGAACAAATAGTTACCCAAATCAATTATATAGAGCCGATAAGTGAAAAATGAGAAGAAATTAGGATAGAAGAATATCAACGTAATAACTATACTTGAACTCCCTCTTATTCATTTCAAATTTGGAATTTGGATACGTTCTCACACATTTTTGAAGAGATTCAGCAAATAACAAAAGATTGTTATACTCAAACTTTTCTCAATTCATTACAAATTTTCAATTCAAATAGAAACACTCTAGTCTCCTATTGATACGAAATTTTGCCGCCTCGACCTACCATACGAAAGGCAAAGAGAATGGCTTTTGATGACTGTCAAACCGTGGTGGTATAATATAATACACCCTTTAGTGTTGATAAGATATGATACGTTCTATGTTTTGATGACTGTCAAACCGTGAAGAACAAGAGTGAGACCTGGTCTTCTCTCTGTTCTCTCTGTACAACTTGCACTCAACAGTCACAGCTATAAAGTTGCAACTGTTCACTGTGTGTAAGGACCGCAGTGTTGTAGCGGACTAAAGGTCAAACATAAAGATGAGTTGTCTCATTTCACTTCTCATGTTTCCCTAGTATATAAGCAACATGTTACAAGGTTTTATGTGAGCCTTGAAAAACCAAAATTTCAACATTCTGAAAAGCAGCCAACACAGGGTTCTTCAAGTGCCTCCAAGTGCAAAGCTACAACAAATTGCAGGACTGCTCCTTACAAGTGAAGATGTTTTAGGTCCTTAAGTTTGTTGAGTCTTTGTCTTTTGCTCTATAAATTGTAAACCTACTCTTCTCTAAAGAAAGCAGTTGTGTAGGTATTCTGAATTCTCAAAAGTTGTTTGTAGGAAGTTTATCTTCACAAGCTTTTGAGTGGTACACTTGTCTAAAGGTAGTCAAGGTGTATTAGTTGGTTTGGCTAGAGGTAGTCAAACTTTGTTGAGTGCTTGGCTATAGGTAGTCAAGAGTGTGTAGCTTACAATAGGGTTATTATAAGGGTGAGGGATTAAGAGGTCAATTCTTAGATTGCAAGAGGTTGTAATCTAAAAGTTGCTCAGTTAGTAGAGTTGAAATCCTACATAATAGGTTGTGGTTTTTAATCCCTTGAGCAAAGAGTTTTCCACGTGAATATCCTGTGTTATTTTCTTGTTGCACTGCATAAGGGGAACTGGTAGATAACTAGGTCCCTTCATACATTGTTTTGGTGGACGCATAGCTTCTAACTGTTGGTATCAGAGCAACTTCTTTCTAAAAGGTTAACACCTAGAAAGAATCGTTCTCATGGCTGCTTCACCGAAAATCCAGCTCATGGTCTTCAAACTTCAAGAGCAAATGCGATGAGACTGATGAGTACAGGGGCAACTCTTCATGCAGATCTGCAAGGAACTTCTGGGATACTCGCCAAACCCTCACCAAAACATACGAGTTTTTCATAATGAAGGGTAGTGAATCTGTCCACAATATGCATGCTAGATTCAGCTCAATCATAGATGAACTTCACTCTCAGGGCGTAATCATGGAGACAAAGTTTCTGGTTCACAAACTGCTAAATGCGCTCCCAAACTCTTGGTTAAACAAGGTAAATGTCATTACTAAAACCAAGAACCTCAAAAATCTAACCATTGATGAACTCATTAGTGATCTCAAGATACATGAGCTCAGATCTGAGAGAAGAGGAGGCAAGAAAAAAAAATGGTCTGGATGATGAGAGTAGAAGAGATTCAAGTTATGTGATGAATAAAAAATGACGCATCTCACTCGCAGATTTCAATGATTGGCCCGAAGAAGTGCTAGATTTCTAAATAAAATGAGCCATGGCAAAAATCTCAAGCAGGACTATCTCAAGGACAACTCCAACAAAACAGCTAGAAGGAACCAGGTGCCTGACAAAGGGCTCAAAAGAAAAGAAGTAGCTGAAAATCCAATAACGCAGGCTTTATCTGCTTGGAAAGACTTCATGAGAGAATCTGAAGTTGAAGCTAACTAAAGAAAGTCTCCCAAGACTGCTGTCACAAACGAATCCTCAACGGATAATTCAGATATTATTCTCAAGGAATAATCTGGGACTAATGATGAAAGTAAGGAGGATGAATTGAATCCTCTTGATGATCAAGTAAAGCTAGAGGGTTGTTCTCATAAAAAATTATTCTCCTTGGCGAAGAAGTTGATAAATGAGCATTGCGGACTCATTAAGAAAAGGAGATTTTAACTAAGAAACTTAACAATGCCAAACAAGAAAGAGATGACATGGTAGTTTGTATTGCAGATCTGAGGGAACAAGTTATGACAATAACTAAGGAAAAGGATAGTGGAGCTCTGATCGAGCATGAGATTAAGCGTGTACAATCTAAAATAGGTCCCCTAGCTAAGCTCGAAAAGAATAAGGAACCTCAAAAAATCGTGAACGAAGTGAGCATCAAGTTAGAGGAATCTATACAAGGGACTTGCTTCTCAACCACACCGATGAGCACAAGGGCAGACAAGAGTCTGGATCACAAAAGACCAGTAGCTCCAACTATCCTCACAATGAAGACACTTTTAAACAGAAGCCAAAAGAGGAGGAATCCGGTCTGCACCAAAAAGGAGAAGACTTAGCTAAATTGGAAAGAGGAAGTTCAATCCACACTATTCATCACTCTAAGGGACCCAATTTGGTGCTGGTTCCCAAACGGAGTCAGTAATCTAGTCAGATGACTTGGGTGAGAAAAGGGCTGTCAAGAAAAATAAATTTGTTTTCTTCTCCTTCTCACTCAAGAGCTTCCAAGAAGAGGGTGTGTTTCTAAAAATAGAAGATATGAGCAAGACACTCTCCCATGATATTGAAAATGGCTACTACTGAAGAAGATGCGGCAAAGGTGCAGAAGGTACAAAGTGAAGATATGTAATCAAAGATGTCGTGTTGAAGAAAACATGAAGAAACATGGTTCTTCCTACCTCTCAAGAAAGTGTGATGTTTCGGAATATGATTTCTGAGTGCATGAGCTTATTAAACAAGGCAAAACAATCTATGTAACATACAAGACCAAGTTACTGACACTAAGCAGACAGCATGATTAGAAGAAGCTCTTTCCCTTCTACAATGGCTATTGATGCAAGCTATGCGCCCACCAAACACAATATGAAATATTATCGTGGAAAGCTCCTTGCTCAAGGGATTAAAAATCACGACCTACCCCGGTAGGATTTCAACTCCACTACACTGAACAACTTCACGTTACAACTCTATCGTAAGCTAGGAACTATCAATTTTCCCTTTTTTGATGATGACAAACTCATCGGCGATGTTCCTTCTAAAAACCAACTTCCCACTTGTTCCCCCTGCGAAGCAGACCATCATTTTAGAGCACCTGCAACATGTTAGCAATATAATACCATTTTCAAGTGGAAGACAAAAATTGCCACAATATCATCACATATCAATCCTCCAGTTCTTCCCCTTGCTCAGCACATCTTCCCATAGTTGTTAATTTTACAGCATCACAATCATTTATTTGACATGTCCTCCCCCTTAATCACCACATGTTCAGTTCAGTTCACTTTTTCACTACACAATTATATCTTTCCCCTTTTAGCATCATCAAAAAGATTGAAGCACAGGCAACAAAAATTTCAAATATATTAACTCAGAGCCACAAGAGCAACATAATCATAAGTAAGATAGAGGAAAGAAATCTAGCAATAATACACAGGAACACAGCAATATGCCAATAGATAGATCAACACAAGTGCAGATAGTAACAAATTCAGTATACACAAATGATAGTTAAACTGCAAATCTGCCAAAGTTTAGGAAAAGGTGACTTCAATTTTATGCAAAAAGGATGGGGGCTAGGAATGATTTAATGGACAGTGTAGAGACTTAAAGGGGCAAAACAAGTATAGCTCAATTTCTATGGGCTTGGCGCTCCTTTATCATCTCATCTCTAAGTCTGTCCACTTGAGTTCTTAACTGATCCCTCTCTGGCGTAGCTTCTCAATTTCTTCTTCTGCTTTTTGACCTGAACCTCCAGTTGGGCTTTTAGAAGGGCATTTTCTGCCTTGAGTTGTTTGATCTCTTCATTTTTCGCTTGTTGAGCTTCAATTAGAATTGAGCTGGTAGATAGACTTCCAGGATCAGTCCCTATGGCACAAACTCACACTCCTTCAAGGTGGCCAGAGAGAACACATGATCCTTAGTTCCCAAGGAGGCTCTACCAGTTCTTTCATTAAACTGAGCAAGGACTTTCGTTAAGAAAAATCCATACCGGAGACTAGGTCCTCCTTGCACAAAATTCACGCTACCTTACTCATTCTCTCGATCATGATGGCCGGCAAGTTGATTGGTTCAAAATATGTAAGAGCTTCTATTAGAAAAAGGTCTGCCACCGTGATGGAAGATCGTTCCTCCATCCTTGGCAAAAGCACCTTCCTGACAAACGCGAAAGCTAGCTGATGCTCAGGCTTAAACTCACTCTTACAGATACTAGCTTTTGTTGCTGAACAGAGCATTATCACTTATACAAAGCATATTCTTATAGAATTCAACCACTTCTGCTTCATATACACATGGTGGTAGTTGAGTAAAGAGATGGCTCCACTCCTGGAACTCTACCATTTCCATCAAATCTTTCATTTCTGGCTCCTCTCTCAATTTGACATGAAAAACTCTCCCAAAGAGAACCTTTTAATTTTGCAGGTTCTCTATACTACTTCTCCTCCTAGAGGAACCTGGTCTCTTACTTGTACTCATATTTTTTCTTGAGAGATGATAGGTCACTGGGTTCCTCTTCTCCCCGCTCTTCTTGATTTGCTCATCCTTGAAAAGGATTGGTGATGTTTGAGAAGAACTTAGTAACAAGTTAGAGAAGTGAAGCGATTTGGACTGATTATTGTACGAGAGAGATGTACAAGTAAGGTCTTGTGCTTCAAAGGTTTGGGGAAGAGAAGAGAGAGAAGGATGAGAAGGATGCCTTTAAAGAGGGTGAGGTGATACTTTTGGAATAGGTGTAACAGAGGACAACAGATTGGTTTAAGTGAGTGGTGATGATTTGGCATAGACACTATTTTAAAATTTCTTGGAAGAGGAAAGGACATATAATTTATTTGGCAATTTCACAGTTCAAATACATTTATGAGTACTTGAAAGGTTACTGACCTAAGAAACGGAGACCAAGTCTTTGAACGGTTATTTAAATATATCAGCAATCATTGTGAACTGTGCAGAATTGCCTGCGCTTAAGTTCTCCTGATCCTCCCATGTATATAGACCTGTAATAGTACAAAAGTGAGTTAGATATAGCCAAAAAAACACTTGTCGGTGATGTACCTAACCTCCTTTGTAGCCATTGAGAGATTCCTTCCTACACCATTTGTCATAAAAAGAACTCATCTCCATACGACACACATCCCGCTATAAGGGCTTTGAAAAGGAGACCTTTTGACCTCAGTCTTGCATCTTGGAGCTGTGGCGATTTATCAATTTATATCGACTGCTCCTTCTCTCTCCCACCCCTTTAGGCAATGTCAGTGGTTGAATTTGGGAACCCAAACCAACTTGGGTCCTTTTTAGTTGTAGAAAGGATAGATCAAGGTCCTTCTAGCCCACTCGGTCAGCATGTTCCTTTTCTTCCTTCGAGACCTTTTCTTTTGAGGACCTGTTTCTTTCTCTCTCATTCCCTTCTTGACAAAATCTCTTTCTGTTTGAACAGATCTTGTTTCACAGGCTTCCTGGTAGTGATCATCTTGTCCACCGTGCATGTATGCCCAATTTTCCATATTAAAAACATGATTGCTGTGAAGATTGTAAGGCGCCTTCTCCTCCATAAAGCCAAGTCCTCTTTTGCTGTTTTCATTACTCTCATTTATGGAAGTAAATTCATCATACAACTAGAACCATTTGAGAGTTTTTCAAGATCAAACTTAGCCCTTTCTAAGTCCTCCTTGAGCTGCTCATTCTTTTTAGTTTCAGCAATGAGGTTCAGCTTTACTTTCTTCAGCTCCTCTTCAAGCTCCAAGAAAGTCTTGTTTGCTTCTCCTCTTCTTTTGAATGAGATTTCCTCATCTTTTCTCACTTGACTTTCCAACAAGATATTTTGTTGGTTTGTCCCATGAACTTGATTCTTCATATCTATAGCTAACACACATAAGTCCTCTCGATCCAGCTATTTCATTAAGTGTAAGATTTAACTCCTGCGTCTCTGCGACCAGGGCATGCTACGCATCAATCAGCACTCCTGACAGTGATATGAGTTCTTTTGACGGTAAACTCCTAGGTTTTTCTCTATATCGAAGAAATTTACCTTTTTTATTCTCATCATCATCATTATCCGTGTCAGATTCAGCCATGAATGCAGGGTCTGACTTATGCTCAATTGCTCCATCATCAATTGCCATCATGGACAATTCCCCTTTGCCATTTTTATCCTCAGACTCACTTGAGGAGTCTCCCAAGGCTGCAAGTGCTTATTTCAGAGTCTCATCAGTGACCTCTTTCTTTCGGAAACTCCAGTTGGGGACTTGGTTCCTCTTTGCAGTCCTGTCATAACTGTCCTACTTGTTTTGAAGACAGTCTTTCATGAAATGACCAGGCTTCACACATATATGAAAGCAGTAGTCATTTCCCTTGAAGTTTCTACTGGAGCTTCCTGTTCTGGGAAATCCCCCACTTTTCTCGATCATTTTTTGAAATCTCTATGTGAGATAGGCCCTTTTAGACTCGTCATCACCTGCGATCCTTTTGCAACTTTGAGAACTAGGATCTTCTCCTTCGTCACCTCATTCTTTCTTTCCTTCTTCATGATCATCTTCATTTCATGAGTCTTAAGGTTCCTAATGAGCTCATCGACTATCAATTTTCTGAGATCCTTAGCCTCAGAGATAGCATTTACCTTGCTATCCCAGCAGTCAGGTAATACACCAAGCAATTTTCTTACCAGCTTGGTGATTGTGATGACTTCTCTGATAGAGTGAAGCTCATTGATAATGGAGGTGAATCTGATGTGCATCTTATGAATGGATTCACTCTCTTTCATTTTGAACATCTCATACTCAGTGGTGAGCATATCGATCTTGGAGTTTTTTACCTGTCCTTCATGGGTATTTTAGAGAGCTTCCCAGATCTTTTTAGCTGATGAACAAGCTGAGACTCTATTGTACTCATCCGGTCTTATTCCACACACGAGAATCTTCTTGGCATTATAATTTTTCTCCATCCTTTTTTCTGTCAGCTTCGTTGTATTCCTTTCTCGTTTTGACAATGGTCTTTTTGCCATTTTCACTTGTGCGAACTGGGATATAGGGACCGTCACAGATGACATCCCATAGCTCTGAGTCTTCAGCCATGATGAAATCGTGCATTCTTATCTTCCACTACCTATAATATTTTCCATTAAATTTGGGTGGCCTGATGAAAGACTGTCCTTCTTCCATGTTTGTAGGGCAATCATTTTATAGATTTTTGTAGGTGTTAACCTTTTAGAAAGTACCCGCTTTGATACCAATCGATGCAAGTTATGCGTCCACAAACACAATATGAAGAGATCTGGTTGAGTACCAGTTACTTATGCAATGCAGTAAGTACAGAAGGCAAGATATTACCGTGGAAAATTCCTTGCTCAAGGGATTAAAAATCACGACCTACCCCAATAGAATTTCAACTCCACTATACCGAGAAACTTCAGGTTACAACTCTATCGTAAGCTAGGAACTAACTCCCATAATCCCTCACCCTTACAATAACGCTTTTGTAACCTAGGAACTAACTCCCATAGTCCCTCAACCCTTGCAATACTCCGATTACAAGCAACTCCACTTATCTAACTCTAGCTAAGGACACTAATACACTTAGACTAATCCTAGCCTAATGTACCACTCAACAGCTTGAGGAAACACACTTCTAACAAGCACTCTTTGAGACTTTTGATCTACCTACAAACAGCTTCCTTTAAAAAGAAGAGTAGGTTTACAATTTAAGCACAACGAACAAAGATTCATAACAATGTAAAGAACTTAGACTAAATCTTATATCTGGATCAGGTTCTTCAACTTGTAGTTGACTTTGTTCTTGATAGATCTTGAGAACTTGTGTCGGCAGCTTTGCACGATTTAGATTAGGTTTTCAAGTCTACTCAATATGTTGTCATCATGTTGTATATATAGTGGGAGCATGTGCGATGGATAGAGACCACTCATTTACTTTGACCTAAAGCATAGGCCAACTCATAATTGTACTTGTGTGCAGCAAGTGACACGGCTTTACAGCTGTTCTCAACTGACGGTGCAAGGTGCACAAAGAGTAGGTTACAGACTAGATCTCTATCTGGTTCTGTAATAGTTTGGCAATCATCAAAACACAAATGTACTTGGACTTATCAGCTATGATAAGGGGAGAGGTACATTATGGTAAAAAGTTCTTTTCTTTGACATCTAACTCATATATGTACTTTTACAGGTATACACTCATGGACATTTCAGAACAACGCAAGCATAAGTGATACTGCATATTTCAGAGTGTTTGCCAAGATGTTTTTTCAAACAAAAACAGTCAGGAGACCTGGTCTCTGCAACCCAAGTTAGTAGTCTCTTCAGCACCTGTACAAAATGGAAATTATCATTTAAGTGCCAAGTCACTAAAGCTGCTCCCTCTTAATTTTTGAAATCTTCCTCCAAACGTTACACCTTCTCTGAATCGACCCGGTCAAAAAAAAAACTCACAGCCCGAACCGTTTGTCACTTTACCCATTAAAACACCTGTGATTTCTTTTTCCCTTCCTTATTTGAAATCAAAAAAAAATTGCTCTCTTATTTCTATTCTTCGGCATACAAACCTGCTCTCTCTTAACTCTCTTCATCCTTCTTAGAATTAAAAAAAATGTCTAACGAAAAATCCACCATTCAACTTCAACTGAAATTGCCCCCACTTTCTCACCGTCCAAAACCCAAACTCTTTCTGAATCAGATTACCATATGTCCTCCCCAAATCCCAAACTCCTATCGATTAAATTCCCGCCACCACTTCCTCAAAATTCCCTGTCTCCAGTCAAACTCGCAGAAAAATTATACCTTCATCAACCATTCCTGAATAAATCGAAAAACCTGATGCTGTCAGTAGTGCTCATACAGTATCTGTGTCTAGATATTTTCTAACTACTGATGAAATGGAATGACAAGACAATGGAGTAGAAGTTACGAGTCAATCTATTGAGAACAGAGGAATCAAACCTAGATAAAGAAAACCTGGTCTCTCAGGAGATGCATGAAGGTAACTCTCCTTCCTCTGATCTCAGTGAAGAAGTAGAGGAGCCAGTAGAGGAGTCTCTTATAAAAGTGGATAGGTCTATCTCTGGGATTGGTCAGGGACGGTCTGGTGGGTTAGACAGTAATGTCGTTCTTATGGAAGAGATTGTACAAACCATGGGCACTATAAATGATTTAGGGAGTGTAAGGCCTTCAGGGGAAATGAAGGAGGGACCGGCTCTTTCGGTACAAAGAGCACCTGAATCTGAACTCAGGACATCTCCTATGTGGGACAAGACACCAGGTTCATCTAGAATGAACTTAGACTTATTTTTAAATCCTGAACATGTGCCTCATGATGTTGTACCTCTGGCTGAGATTTCACCAAAGAAGGATTGTGGTCATAATGACTGTGCTGATGAATTTGATGAGGATAAAATACCTCTAATCTTTAAGCTGAGAAAAAGATCTGGGCCTGAAGAATTCAAAGAATCTGCATCCACTGTGAGAATTCGAACTGCACCAAGAACTAGATTGAGAAAGAAGGTTGCAAAGATCGCTATGGATTCGGCTCTTCAGGCCAATAAAGTAAGAGGTACAAAAAATACTAGAGGCTCTCTGGTGAGAAGTCGATTAATTGATGAAATTGAACTGGTAGATTGGGAAACTGCAACAATTATTAATGAAAATAATGAGGAAGAAGAAGAAGTGGAAGATGCTCCATTTGAGAGGAAAAACTCTAAGAAAGGTAAAAAGGAGAAGAAGAAGAAGAAGAAGAAGAAGAAGAAGAAGAAGAAGAAGAAGAAGAAGAAGAAGAAGAAGAAGAAGAAGAAGAAGAGTGAGCAAAAGGTCACACCAGCTGGGGGTGACAAATCTACCAAAGGAACTTAATATTCGAAGAAAATGAAGGATAGAGGCAATGAGGAATCAGGTTCCTCAAGAAAGCAGAAGGTCGGCAAAACTGTTTCTTAGAGTGAAAAGGAAAGAAGGGAAAATCTGAAGCAACAAAAGGCGTTGTTGGGTAGGGTGTTTGACCCTGAAATTGCTGATAAATTTGGGATGAGGGGACTGCTTGAAATCTTTGAATTACAGAAATGGAGTCATCTGTTTGCTCCACCAATCCTAAGTGCTTAAGAGGCACAAGTAGCTGAGTTCTTTGCCAATATCTGCTACTCTTATGATTATATTACCCTTATTGCATCAGTCAGCGAGATTGAATTTGTTTTAACCGATGAGGTTTTGGGTGAAATTCTAGATGTTCCTATTGAAGGAATAAGGACCATTGATGGAATTTCTTCAAGGAACTTCAAAGTCATGATTGTTAAGGATATGGTAGAAGATGCATGTGCAAGGGAAAGACTCCTAAAGAAAGAGCTAAAATCGGAGTACCAACTCATGTTTGAGTTGGGCAACAAAGTGCTGCGTCCAAGGGCTGAGGGTCGCATTGTTGCCTCAATCACAGACCTTGTGCTTATAGAGGCATTGACTAACTTCCAATCCATCAACCTTCCTGCAATCATGATTGAGCATATGATCAAGGTGGTAAATGCACCAGAAGGAAAACATGGGCTTCCTTACGGGTTCTTTCTGACCAAGGCATTTGTGTATTTCAAGTTCAAGACTGACAAAGCTACCAAGGGATCCAAGAAACATATGTTCTCTATGGCCACCATAGAAGAATGTGAATGTACACCTAGGAAAGGTGCTTTTGGAAGTACCTCCATAGTTTTAACTCTGGTTGAGGCACAAGAGATAACCACTGCTGAAATACAAACGGTCAAGCTGAAAATGCTCTTCTTCAAGCTCGACTCCCTGAGAAAGTGAAAGAAGTTGTGATAGTTCCAAGTGCATTCGTATTTTGATAATTGTCAAACTGTTTCAGAACTGATGAGGGACCTGGTCTGGAATCTGCTCTCTGTGCACTTTGCACTGCGGCAGAGACAGCTGTAAAGCCGAGCCATTATGTACAGCAGTGAGTTGGACCATACTTTAGGTCAAAATTGAAGAGTGGCCTTTTTTCACCCCACATGCTCCCACTATATATACAACATAATGGCAATATATTGAGTAGACTTGAAAACCTAATCTAGATCATGCAAAACTGCAGACACAAGTTCTTAAGATCTCTCAACAACAAAGTTACTTTCAAGCAGAACTAGATCTTGACATGAGTTTAGTCTCTGTTCTTTAGGTTGTTGTAAATATTTATTCATTTGTGCTTAAACTAACAACCTACTCTTCTTGTTTAAAATTTGTTTGTGGGTATCTTAAATTCTCAAAGTGTGCTTATTGGAAGTGTGTTTCCTCAATATTTTGAGTGGTACACTAGGGTAGAGTTAGTCTACGTGTATTAGTGGTCCTTGACTAGAGTTAGTTAAGTGGAGGATCTTGCAATTAGAGTATTGCAAGTGTGGAGGGACTACGAGGGTCAGTTTCCAGGTTACATAAGCGTTATTGTAAGGGTAAGGGATTATGAGAGTTAGTTCCTAGCTTACGATAGAGTTGTAACATGAAGTTGCTTGTGTAGTGGAGTTGAAATCCTACTGGGGTAGGTCATGGTTTTTAATCCCTTAAAAAAGGAGTTTTCCACGTAAAAAAATCCTGTGTTGATTCTCATATTGCACTGCATAAGGGAACTGGTACACAACCAGGCCCTTTCATGTTGTTTGGTGAACGCACAGCCTCTAACAATTAGTATCAGAGCGGGCCCTTTCTAAAAGGCTAACATCTAAAAAGGTTCATTCTAATGGTTGTCTTATCAAACGAAGAAGAAGAAGAATCCAGCTCAGCATCATCAAGTCTAAGGAGCAAAGTGTTTCAGCAAAGGAAATTTGGGATGCCCGTCAAATGCTCTCCTCAAAATATGACTTTTTTCGAATGAGTGTTGGTGAATCAGTTCATAACATAATACTAGATTCACCTCAATCATAAAAACAAGGCTTCTGGTTCACAAACTACTCAATGTACTTCCGGAATCTTGGTTGAACCAAGTGAATAGCATCACTGAAACCAAGGATCTCCAAAATCTGACCATTGAGGAACACATTAGCAACCTCAAGATACATGAGCTTACTAGAAAGTTAGATTTGGAAGAAAATGAGGCAAAGGAAGAGAAAAGAAATGCTCTGGATAATGAGAGTAGAAGAGATCTAAGCTACGAGGATAAATCAGAAATGGAGTATCTCACTCGCCGGTTTCAGAGATTGATTCGAAGAAGTGATAAATCTCTGAAGAGAAGAAACCATGGCAAAGATCTCAAGCAAAATCATCGTGAGCACAACACTGAAACTTCACTGATGAGTCAGACACTGTTTCAAGTAAACAATATGACACTGGAAGTAAAAGAAAGAAGGTTGAAGTTAATCCTCTTCATGATCAACTGAAGATAAAGCGATGTCCCCATAAGAGATTAGTCTACTTGATTAAGAAATCTTTAAATGAGTGTCATGAACTCATTGAAGAAAAGAAATATATAATTAAAAACTCAACAGTTCCGAGCAAGAAAGAGATGATATGGTGGTGTGCATTATAGATCTGAGGGAACAGGTTGAAGAATCTACAAGAAAAAATCAACTCCAGAAAAGCCTGAACAAGGTGAATATCTTATAGGAGACCCGTTCCTCAACCATATCCATGGATCTCTTGAGTACAAAAGGCAGACAAGAGCACGGACTTCAGAAGATCGGCATCTCCAACTATCTACACAATGAAGACACTGCTAAATAAATATCTAGAAAGGAAGAACTCTTGCTACATTAAGAAGTAGTAAACTTCCCTGGACAAGAAAGGATTTTAACTCACTCCACTCATTATGTCAAGGGACCTAATCTGGAATGTGGTCCCAAGCTGAGTTAGTAGTTGTGATGGAAGGCTTGAGTGTGAAAAAGAGAGGAGACCAAGAAATTAAATATTGCTTTTTCACTCAAGTAACTGCCAAGGAGAGGGTGTGTCACTGGAAGTAGAAAACATGATAATACACCCTTCTGTGATCCAAAACACGGGATAATTCTAAGAGAAAATGCTGAAATATTCTCACTAGATGTTAAGCAACGCTCTAAACATGCACCGGTTGAATACAGAAAGGATGTTGCTGAAGATGGCTAGGTCAAAAGGAGTGGCACAATCCTGTAAAAAATGTTTTTCAGTGATATCTAACTCATCTCTATACAGTTAAAGGTATACACGCATGGATGTCTCAGAACACGTAAGCAGAAGTGACATGGCACATTTCAGAGTCTTTGCCGAAATAATCTCAGAGACCTGGTCTTTGTAGTCCAGGTTAGTTGCCCTTTCAGCATTTGTATAAAATTGAAAATCTCATTTAAGTGCCAAGTCAGCTTTTTGAAAATCCTCCCCAAAACGCTACGACTTCTCTATATTGACCCAACCCATTCATCCATGTTCCTTCTCAAATACCCTCCACTGCATTCCCCTTCTCCTCAATTGAAATTAAAAATCCAAACATATCCTATCACCTCTTATCTTCGATTAAAAACCTGATCTCTCTCACTCTCTTAAAACTCTTCCCATTCCTTCTCAAATCAAACCATCGATTATGTCGAGCGAAAGATTCACCACTCAAAATCCTCCTGAATCAGACTAGCCCATGCTCTCCCGAAAATCCCAAACCTCCATAAATTTTAATCTTGGTACCTCTTCCTCAAAATCCTCTGTTTCCAGTCAAACTCGAAGAAAAACTGTACCCTCTTCAGTCACCTCTGTTCGAATAGAAAAACCCAACTCCGTCAACAGTGGGTATACAATATCAGTGCCTAAGTACTTTCAAACGACTGACGAAAGAGAAGAACACGAAAATGGTATAAAAGTTACTAGTCAACCCTTCAAGAACACAGAGAAATTAAATCAAGCTAAAGAGGATCTGGTCTATTCAGGGTCTGTTGAAAGAAAAGTCATGAATGACAAAGAGTAACAAACCACTCTGATTGACGAAAATAATATGGAAAAAGGTAATTCTTCTTCTATTGATCTTGGTAAAGGAGTAGAGGAGTCAATGGATGAGTCTCTCATAAAAGTATATAGTACTATTTATAGGATTGGTAAGGGATGTTTTTATAGTATGAGTAGTGATGTTACTCTTATGGAAGAACTTGTTTAGACCATGTGTACCAGGAGTAAATTAGAAAATGTGAGACCGTCACAAAAAAAACAAATGATAGACCAGTTTCCTCTTTATGAGAAACCCTTATTGGACCTACGACAGCTCCTGTACGGGATGAGGCACCAGGGTCATCTAGGAAGAACCTTGACCTGATCCTAAGTCCTAAGCATGTACCTCATGATTGTGTACCTCTTACTGAGATGTCACCAGAGAAAGGTCATGATCAACGTGCTTATGCTGATAAGTCTGATGAAGATGAGATACCTCTTGTCTTTCAAATAAAAAAAGGTCAAAGGTCAAAGAAACCATAGGATCCACATCCTCAGTGAGAACTACCGTTGGTCGAATCGCACAAAGAACTAGGTAGAGTAAGCATGTAGCAAAGGAAACCCTTGAATCAGCTCTTCAAGCAAGTAAAGCCAAGGGCAGGAAAAGAGCTAGGGGTTCTCAGATGAAGAGTAGATTGATTGATGAAACAAAGGTAATGGATGTGGAGACTGAAGTTGCCAAAGGAAATGATAAAGAGAAAGAAGCAGAAGTGGAATATGTCTTGCTTATGAGGGAAATTGCTGACAAGAAGGAAAAGAAGAGGAACAGTAAGTTAAAGGCTACACTAGCGAAAGGTGATAGGTCGATAAATGAATCAAACCCTTCAACGAAGAGAAAGAGTGATATGATTCAGGCATCCGGTTCCTTAACTGAGCAAAGGGTGAACAATGTTGTTGTTCAAAGTGAAATTGAGAGAAGAGAATCTCTGCGGAAAAAAAGGTGTTGTTGGGAAGGGCGTTTGACCCTGAAGTTCCAGAAAAATATGGAATGAAAGAACTTATTTAAATTGTTAAATTTCAGGGATGGAGTTATCTCTTTGCTCCACCTGTACCGAGTGTGTATGAGGAACCGGTTTTTGAATTCTATGCAAATCTCTGCTACTCCGATGATATCAGTACTCTCATTACATCAATTAGTGAGACTAAATTTGTATTGGAGGAAAAGATATTGGAAGAAATTTTGAAAGTTCCTACGAAAGGGTTAAGAACCATAGATGGAAAGGCAGAGGCTTCAAAGGACTTCAAGGTTATGATAGTCAAGAATAGGTTTGAAGAAAGAGCTGAAAAAGGAGTTTTAGCTCATGTTTGAAATGGTGAATAAAGTTATGCTTCCAAGAAAAGAGGGTCGCACCAAGACCTCTATCAAAGATCTGGTCATCATGGAGGTACTGACTAACTACCAATCTATCAACCTTCCTGCTATTATGATTGAGTATATCATCAAGGTGGAGAGGGCACCAGGGGGTTAACATGGGCTACCATATGGTTTTCTTCGGACCAAGATATTTGTTCACTTCGAGATCAGGATAGACAATGCTACCACTGGCACCAAGAAGCATATGTTTTCCATGGGAACTCTGGAAGAGTGTGAATGTATACCTAAGATAAGCGGGGTGGGAAGTGTCTCCACAATATCAAAAGTGCTTGAAGCTCAAAAGATTACTACTGCTGAACTACAAAGAGTAAAGGCTGAGAATGCTGTCCTTCAAGCTCATCTGTCTGAGAAAGAGAAAGAAGTTAGTTCTCAGGGTGCTCTGAAAACTGCAAGATTGGAAATTGAGAGGCTCAAGTCAAACAATAAGAGGTTGTCATTGAAGGTGGATGAGCTCAAGGATCAGATATGTTACACCTCGCCTTCCCTGGAGCTAAGGACATTCCGTATTTATGGCGTATTTTCAGAGAAAGAGCTTATGGAAGATTAATGTCGTGACAATACACAAGATATAAGTGATGACAAACGGGTGTTACACCTTGGAAGAATTTCGAATTGTTAGTACCGTTACTAAACGAACGTGAGTCGGAGAGGCCATGGAACACTTATAAGGCTAAGAAAGACTTCTAACAAGTAATAAGAGAACAACTAAAGGTTCTGGGGTCAAGCAAGTTGGAGAAAGTAAATTGTCCAAGCTTTGGGAAAAACTGGGCAAATTTCGGATAAGACTTTTAGTCCAACTTGAGCGAGTTAGATCTCCTAGCATATGAGGATTTATGGAGTGAATAAGCTATCCAAATTAAAGTTCATCGAGTCTATTTTCCAACCTAACAAACCGTTATGGGCACTTTAAAACGGATTGCCAGAAGCATGCAAACTTTGCGAAAAATCCGAGAAGCCCACTTATGTGGTGACCCGGCCCAAATCGAGCATGGCACCTATAAAAGGGCCACTACACTTCATTTTATTCATTTTCCTCAACTCCACAACCCTCTAGAAAGCTCCTAACACCTCCACACACTTCTCTAAATGCAATCCACCAACACTTAACCAAATATAGTTAATTCCAACAACAAATTAATGCTCGGAAAGTACGTCTTGCTTGATATCTTGCGATTTCTATGGATTGGGTCATCATAAGTAAGGGCAGAAACATCAACTCAAGTTCCATATCACACATACAAGGCTGAACCTAGGTAAAATCCTCCCTATCTACTCGTAATTTATAAAGATCCATAGTAAATCTCGCTAGATCTAACTCGTAATAATTCGAATTGGTGGAAATGTGAAATAAATCTATGAAAATTGTTGTTGATGGATTTTAATGGTGGTTTTGACAAGTTAGCATGGAAATTGAATTTGATTGGACTGATGGTGTTCGGTTTTTGTTAAGTCAAAGATAAATTCGTGAATTATAACGTTTGGGAAAAGTTAACGGAATTAGTCCCATAACAAAAATTATTGGTAAAATCCCATGGAAATCAATATGGGTTAATAATTGGTATTGTTGTATTCCTGTTGTTGGTACTATTGTCGACAGTTGGGATGTCACAAAAATAGAGGAAATGCTACCCGCATATTCGTAACTTCGGGATTATTGGGAAAATAATACCTAAGTGTTGACATGCAAGCAAAACAGAGACTAACCCAAATCACATATCCTCGAATAGGTGCGAAAGAAGGACCAATTGCGGATGGAAAATTCTTTCGGGCAATGGCTTGGAAGCTAAGGTATGTAAGATATTCGTTCCCGTATCTTTGGCACGAATCTTAGAGCCCACTAGCGTGCATGATATATTCACTCGAGTTATTCCTAATTTTCTAAATTTTATGAAAAATATGTATTTATTGGAATATATATGTTTTATGAAAATTCCATTTTTTCTACGGATTTTCCAACGAATATATGTATATATTAAGTACACGTCCGAGGTTACGACATTTATTGACTCCTTGTTACAACGTCCGTGTACTTCATGAAAGATTCTCGTAACATTATTGTTGATTATTGTCATTTGAGTCATTCTGTGGCCTCGATACGAGTCCCATAATTAATTCGGAGGTAGAACGACCTTACGTCACTCCAAAAGGCCCGATGTCATTTCTGTGATTCCTCATTCATTTATATATATATATATATATATATACACTATTTTACTAACACCGAGCCGTGCCATAGTCGGCCGAGTACGGCACGTAGATGCGCAACCACTGATCAGTTTGGTATTCACATCGAGTCCCGTAAGGGCCGTGTACGTTATGATATGATGATGTTTTCCCGAACGCGGGAGGATATGATATAATGATGATGCTATACACACCAAGTCCTGAAAAGGCCGGGTACGTTTCACACCGATGCTTCACACCGAGTCCCATTAGGGCCGGGTACGTTATATATATGTATACACACACACACACACACACACACATTACGTATATTATACTTGCATATGAAAAATGATTTTTATCATGCATTGCATCTCGTACGATTTGCAGATGTCCAGGTTTCTCCTATCCTTATTTATGTTATAATATGTCTTACTTATGTCATTACTTCTCTGCCTTAAATACTCAGTACTTTTATCAGTACTGACCGTCCCTCTTCACGGGGTGCTACATTTCATACTGCAGGTCCTGACAGTCGGAGCAGAAAGACCTTCGAGGTAGGATCGCCAGCTTTAGCGGGACGTCAGCAAGTACCACTATGCCGGGCTTGCTAGTTGGATATTTATTGAGTCTGCATGTTATGTATACGACAAATGTACATACTCTTAGAGGCTCATAGATAGTGTAGTGGGAATCAAAGTCATGCGTGATTTCAAAATACTTATGATGAACATGAGGTAGCATGATCGGCTATATGACATTTTCACGATACTGATGTTGCGGCCTCGTCGGCTAACTTATGTACATGGTTATGTACAAAGATGTATATGTAATGCCTATGTTGGGCCATTTTTGTATGTAAGTGCTCTTGTATGTATGTGAAATAATTAAGTTCGTAATAGTTGTACTAAGACTATATTACGTCACGTCAGGTGGTATCCCGCATAAGGGTCCGGTGCCCGTCATAGCCCTCGTCGGTGTCACGCCCCGAACCATGGCCTGGGCGTAACACGACACTCGGTGCCTTGCTGCATGTGACCGAACGAACCACATGACTTGCTGAGTCTACATGAGACATGAACTGATGCGGAATATAAAGTAAACATGCATGAATTGTGAAAACATGGAGTTCAATAATCATAAGTCTGAAAATATTATTATTATTATTATTATTATTATTATTATTATTATTATTATTATTATTATTATTATTATTATTATTATTATATCATGAATGCGGAATCATGGTAATGTAGCCATTGAGGCTAACTCAACTGAATATGACAACTGACTTGTCTATGAAACCTCTGACACGAATTTGTCTGCTAAACTGTTCACCGGGACAAGGCCCTCGGCATACCTTAAATGCATAACTGACATAAATAGAAGTAAAGACACAACCCCGAATGAGATGGGGCTCACCAAAAGCTGATACGAGCAATGTCCTAACGAGCAAATCTGATGTCCTATAAATCAGTACCTGCATCGTGAAATGCAAGCCCTCGGGCAATAAAAGGGGACGTCGGCACATTGAATGTACTGGTATGTAAAGCAACTGAAAGAAATAACATGGGACATGGAATAACATGATAAGAACTGAAACTGAAAACCTGGACATGAACATGAGCATAAGCATGAGCATGGGTACATATATATATAACATAAGTAAAATATGATAAGTAGGGAGAGCATTTCATAAACTGACACATGATATCACCACGTGGATACGTGGAGTCTGGTACCTCGCCGGACCAGCAGAGCCCCCATACCTTGCCAGGGTATAAGATGGTAACGTGCCTGGATGATCCATTCAGTGTAAAATTAAGGTATCGTCCTAACTGGGCGGAGCGATCCTTGTCCTACGGTGGCTACGTAGTTTCAGGCTATCTGAGCCTTCTCGGTAATTCGTGCAACTCCTAAAAACATGAACATGATATAATTGGCTAAAAGGCCCATGATTTTTGTGAATTAACTTGTAATCACGATTTCACGAAATAACTTGTAAATATGGTTTCATGAAACAACTTGTAAACATGGTTTCATGAAATAACTTGTAAACATGTTTTCATGAAATAACTTGTAATCAGCATGTATGTATCTTGTATCATAGCATGAAACTAATTATATAATATAGTTGCATGAAAACTTATAGACATATAGGATATTCGTGAAATAATCATTCTTAGGTAAAAACATGCATGCAAGAACCCATGGAATATAAGATATGGGATTTCATGGATTACAGACTGGTTCTCAATAATCATATGGAGTTATTAAGAACACAATGATAGAATAATAGCAATTCATATATAATATAATCATGGACATGGACCTAGGGTTGTCATGAGCATGGTATAGAAAACCCTAGTTTTCGTAGAGAATCATAATTTATGGATTATGAGGCGTGGGGAAGAACAATGATGTTCCCACACGTAGATAGTAACTCTACATGCCTGGTAATGCTCCAAACTTGAATTAAAGATTTTAACTTTAAAGAAGATTTCCAAAATCTTGAATTCTTGAACCTTGAGATGGGTTTTTTTGAAAACCCTAGTTTAAGAATAATGATTTCTTGCTTAGATTATTAGAATATATGTTAGAATTGAGTTGGAAGGGTATGGATTGACTTACCTTGATGTTGATTATAGCTAGGGCTTGGAATTGTGACTAATGAAATAAAAGAACTCAAGGCTTGAATTTATACAAAAGTGAGGCGGAAGTTATATGGACATATTATACGGTCCGTATAATATGACCATATTTTATCATGGCTGAACAGAACATCGATTTGAAGTGTCATGAAGTACAGACGAGTTATACGGTCCGTATAAAATTATATGGGCCGTATAACAAGTTCGTATAACATGATCAGTGAACGGACTGCACTATAATCCTTCATTAAAATGGCCATAACTTTTTGTACAGATGTCCCCTTGACCCCCATAATATACCGTTGGAAAGGTATTTCAAAGGAATACAACTTTCAAGAAGGAAGTTTTCACAAATTCCTAACGCACGTACCCAAAAACAGGCTATAAGTACAGACCATCCTAGACTTAGACGAATTTAGAAGACCTTAAGAATTTCACTTTTTGGTTTGACTTCAAAACGACTGTTTATCACCCGAGTTCATCCCAAATAGATTCGTATAGCTAAAATATCACCTTTATACTAGATTCATACATTTATACCTAATTCGGATTTACGAGATGTTACAGTCGGGGTGTGACAAAGTGGTTGTCACGCCCCGAACCATGGCCTGGGCGAAACATGGCACTCAGTGCCTTACTGCATGTGACCGAGCGAACCACATGGCTTGCTGAATCATCATGAGGTATAACATGATCGGAATATAACGTGAATGCATGATGAGCCTTTATAAAACGTAGTAAGTCATAATACAACAACAACAACAAGCCCAGTATAATCCCATCATGTGGGGTCTGGGGAGGGTAGAGTGTACGCAGACCTAACCCCCACCTTGCAAGGTAGAGCGGCTGTTTCTGAAAGACCCTCGGCTCAAGAGAGGAGAACAGGAGAGGGAAACAAGGAAAACAAGGCAAAGGTCAGATAGAACCAAGCATATCGAAAACAATATGAAACTAAGGAATAACGAAAGCGAGAAAGTAATGGTAGGACAGTCCGGAAAGAAAAGAGCATTAACTGCTATAGATAAATAAGATAACCAAAGTATACCGGCCCAACAGATATAAGCACCAATCAAATGCAGAAATCAAATAGTAATAAACAAATGAGCAAAACTACGACTACTATGGTGAAAGGATAAGCCACCTAGCCTTCTATCTTAATCTGGGTCCTCCACAACCTCCTATCTAAGGTCATGTCCTCGGCGAGCTGCAACTGTGCCATATCCTGTCTAATCACCTCTCCCCAATACTTCTTCGGCCTCCCTTTGCCCCTCCTGAAACCATCCATAGCCAACCTCTCGCACCTCCGCACTGGAGCATCTGTGTCTCTCCTCTGTAGTAAGTCATAATACTTAATAAAAATACTTGTTTAAACATGAGTGCGGAAATAACATGAATGAGCCAAAATGGCTATACGACTCCGAATGTCTGACATAACATAACTGACTTGTCTAGTCTATGAAACTTCTATTATGAGTCTGACAGGAAAACATACTTACTGGAACAAGGCCCCCAGCATACCTTAGATGCATAATTAATCATAAAACAAAAGTTGACTAAACCCCGAATGAGATGGGGCTCACCAATAAGCTGATACGAATGTTTTCCTACTGAGCAGATGTGTCATCCTGTATATCAGTACCTGCATCGTTAAATGCAGGCCCCCGGGTAATAAAAGGGGACGTCAGCACATTGAATGTACTGGTATGTAAGGCAACTGAATGAAATAACATAGGACATAAAGTAATAAAGATAAGAACTGAACGTGAAACTGAAACCTGGTTATGAGCATGAATAAATACATATATATAAAACATGGTAAAATATCATAAGTAGGGAGAACAATAACTTATAACCGATCCATGGTCTGGTGCTTGCGTCCCGCCAGCAGAACACTCAGTCCTTGCCAAGGAACATGAGATTTAATAAAATATGAAAGGATCCAGTCATTATGAGAGATCGTCCGGGACATGGGTGGAACGATCGTCATCCTACGGTGGCTACGTAGTTTCAGGCTATCTGAAGCCTTCCTCGATAATTAAAGCAACTCCCAAAATCATGAACATGTAAAATAAGTGGCACTTGCTGCCCATGGTTTTCATGAATATAACTTGCTTGTACATGGATATCATAAATTATAGCTTGCTTGCATGAACTTGTAAAACATGTATAGTATTTTCTTGAAAATAGCATAATATATCATAAACTAGCATGCATGAACCCATGGAATGAGATATATGGAGTTTTCATAGATTATGGACAGATTCTTAATAATCATAAAGAAATATTAAGAACTCAATGATGGAATTATAACAATTCATACATAATATAATCATGGACATGGACCTAGGGTTATCATGAGCATGGTATAAAAACCCTAATTTTCGTAAACAATCATAATTTATGGATTATGAGGCGTGGGGAAGAACAATGATGTTCCCACATGTAGATAATAACACTACATACCTTAGTCGCTCAAAAACTTGAATTAAAGACTTGAGCTTTGAAGAAGATTTCCAAAATCTTTGAATTCTTGAACCTTGAGATGGGTTTTCTTGAAAACCCTAGTTTAGGAATGATGATTTCTTGTTTAGATTATTAGAGTATATGTTAGAATTCAGTTGGAATAATTAGAGTAGGCTTACCTTGGTATTCTTGATGATGGAGGAGGGTAGGAGGTCATTCTAGGGCTTGAAGGAATGAAAAATAATGATTTGAACTGATATGAACGAATATATATTGTTCTGGAAAATTGAATTTTACGTCCAGCAAAATACTGGCTGTATTTTGAAATACGGTCTGTATTCCGTATGGATTGCATTGTGTCTCTTCAGTAAAATGGTCATAACTCTTTACACAGATGTCCATTTGACCCCCATAATATACCGTTTGGAAAGGTATTTCAAAGCTCTACAACTTTCATCAAGGAAATTTTCCCAAATTCCAAATAAATTTTGAAATACGGTCCGTTTTTAACAATGTAGCCTCCAAATGTCAAATTCCAGAATGCTCAGAAATCTTTGGTACCAGTTTATGACTTGAAATTCGGGTCGTATACTGAAATACGGTCACTGTTCATGGGCGTAAACCGCCATCTTACAACTGAAGAGGAAATTCCAATTGCCACATTCTTTATCTGGTTTTCGAAGTCTAAGATCATGGTCAAAGCTTAGGTTAAAGGTACGAGGTGTTACAATCGTATCAGAGGAGGTCAGTCTTAGGGATGTCTATAAGTCGTGTCTAGTAGAGTCTTATTTCGGGGTATGAAGTGCGCGATACTTCTAAACAGGAGGCTACAGGTAGTTTAAGAAATACCTCTTTTATTCATGATCTAGATCGTGCGATAGAGCCAACGACGTAGGAAAGTTCATTCCCGATTCTATCTTCTCGTTAGAATTGCGATTACGCTAATAAAAAGAAGGGTTTCAATCACAAAGGAATGTGGGGTCAGCTCCAGAAATGGATATCAGACTAATGCCAATTGCCAGTACAGGTTAGAGAGTAATAGAAGAGATGAAGAGGAAATAAGTTATACGATTGAGTCAGACCCTTTAAAGATTTTGACATTTATCGTGAAGGATCTATCTAAGGACCTTATGAAACAACGCCAGGGCAGCTGCGAGTATGACCCCACCACAAACTTTAGCTTTACATTTATGGCCTATGAGAAGCATATCAGAAAAGCACCACAAAATTTGGCACATCCGACCTTTTCTTCGAGTCCAGCGTTATGATGGGACCCTACGGACGTTAGTATTATAAAATATCGAACAGTTTTCAGTTTCAAAAATTTGTTAATCAAGAACCGCTAGTGTATATATGGGAGTTGTATAGAAAGAATAAGATGGTCAACCAAGGGGAGGAGAGTAACTAAGGAAAATTGAAAAGTTCCACTTCGGGCATGCATCTTGTTAAGTTTCGCAGAAACAAGGCCAATGTAGAATGATTACGAGGTAAAGTGCTAACGAACGAAGCGAATTGCAACCAAGTCAAATAAGTATAAAGGAACAAGGGCACCTGAAGAGAAGTAGAGATAAAGCTCACCATAACAGAAATGAACAAAAGTTATCAAGGAAGGCTACGCAAACACAACAGTCCCACTTGCTTTACAGAAGAATGGACTCGCGACCGATAATGAAGCGAGTCAATGAGTGTGAAAAGCTACAAGGGAATATTCGTCTACAAAAGAAGAAAGAAGCTAAGTCAGAGCTACATAATACGAATGTACAGGAACTATCAGGTGTAAGGGATTCGCTCTAAGGAAAAGAGACAGACGGTTAGACACAAAGAGGGATGGTGATAGATGATAAAGAGAAAACTCTTGTAAATCATGCGCAATAAACAGTGTCATGAGTACGTATCATAGTACAAATGATATCAAGTATGGTTAAGTACAATGTGAGGTCATGCATATACCTCGGGACATGCCGGAGGGATGTCGCAGCTCCACGATAGGAAGCATAGTTTCCATCAAACAATAAAATTTTAACAAATCGGAATCCGACCGACAAGCTCTAAGTAAGATAGAACGATGCGGAAAAGCTTAGAGAAATGTAAAGCGGGAAAGAGAAGGATACATAAACATGCATGACAAGATCGTATGTACGAGAAAGATGACAGTGAAACAAAAGTAGGGTAATTATGCGCTCAAAGAGCAGAGGCTATGAAAGTACGAATAATTGGAAGAAGTTGATTTTGAGGGACTCAGCGCTAATAAGCAAAGTAAAGGAACCGCAAGGTAAATGATATACTAAGAAACGCTTAGTTAGGAACATGGAGTCATACAAAGGATATCATGAAAAGAAAGAAGTACATACTAACGTAAGGACTCGTCGCATTCTTAAGGAATACACTCGGCCACAGATTAGCAGTAAGGGAGGGGAAGGTAACTCCATAACGAAAAACTTCAAGGCCATTGAAACAAGGGGCACATGCGGTAAGATCGACAAGACAGGAGATAGATGAGCTATGCTTAAGGCAGCAAATGAATCTTATACTATTAAAGATGATATCCCAAATTTGTGAACAGTAAGAGTATGAGCAAAATGTAGAAGGCCTAAACAACATAATGATTCCGTGATAGGAGACATGAGTACAGTATATCAAGCCCAGCTAGTAAAAATGGTGATAAAAATGAAGGAATTTGCCCTCCCTTGGAAAGAATGACTCGAAGAAGGAGCCTAACCACTCGTAGGCGCGAGGACATCGCCAGAAGATGGAGTAATCACATTAATAGGCAGAAAGGAGTTTTCAGAAGCGTCAGGTAACCACATCCCTGTAAGTGAGGGAAGTTGTGAGGTAGAAAAAGAAGTTAAGAACATAAGCAAAAATAATAAACGCTTGTCAAAAGGAGCTAACATAGGAAGGAGATAGTTCAGTAAGCAAAGGGGAGTATGTATCTAAGTAACAGAAGGGGAAATCGCTAATCAAAAAGGGTCAAAAGGTGATTCTATGAAGGCACATATGGCCTACTAGCAAGACGATCCGACACGATCATTAAAGAGACATGAACTACAACCCCATTGCACCCTAATAGGGGAATTTTGCAAGGCATAATCAAAAAGAATTGCAAAGGTAAGGCATGGAGAAGTACGACCCTAAGATAAGCAAGTTGTTAAGGGTAGGTACAAGAAGCGAGTACAAGTACTGGAAAAGGGTGTAACGGTGCGAGAAGACTCGTAGTTAGGCAAAGGAGCAAGTCAAGAAGGGGAAAACTTGAAATTATAAGTCAAGGTCACGAAAGATAAGGGTCGCAGGATTATACCCTTAACATGGAAAGCAAACTAATCATTGTCAATGAGAGATTGTCGACCGAACGATTTAACATTCCTATTTGGTAGGTACCAACAGGATAATTAAATTAAGGACACGGAGGATATAACATGTATATGCCATCTAGAGGGTATCAAATACAACTCGAAAGAAAATAAATGGTAGTGGTTTGACCAAGGTCGAATAGCTAAGTAAGAGGACATAGACAAAGGAAAAACGGAAAGGACTAGAGTCACTGAAGCAACGATATACCAAGCTTAAAAGGAAATGTGATTATGGTTAGTATATATGGTCCCGCGTCCAAAGAAATGTATCACGCGAATAGAACAGGGCATTTGGGGCACAAAATAAGGATATACGATACCGGCAACGCCTTTATAAATCCAGTAATGCAAGAAAGTGCTGAGACTGATATAACATGGTTAAGAAATGCGGTAACAGGATACCATAGGTCTAGATTCAAAGGGAAAACCGGAAGGTTGATGTATAGGGCAAACATTTGAAGGAAACCCACTCTGTAGAATTTAAGTCACTACCAGCATACTGCAACTAGGACTGGCATACAGGGAAAGAGAACGAAGGAAGGAATACAATAAGAAATTTACCCAAAGATCAAGTGTCGCCCATAGAAAGCGCAAATAATTGTTACTTTATAGGAGTAAGGGGAAAAACAGTTATCTCTAAAAGCTTAAAACGGATTATAGCCACAGTAGCTAAGAATCAAGGAGGATGCGAACAACTGACGACATGTTCCGACCCTGAATCTCACACTAAGAATGCAACCAGGAGAAAATAAGGTACCTGGAATTTCCCAGCGTCTGAGGAGAAGAGTCATTTGTGACCATAGGCACAACTAAGGATAAAAGTATAGTTTGGATACTAGTTCAGTAGTGGGAAGAAAGAGCTGAGCTATAAGCAAAAGTGAGTATGGACCTCGAGGATAAGACAAGGTAACCACGAACACAGAAGCAGGTTCCACGGATAGCCTTATATGAATGAGTCACGCGCAGATGAAACTACACCTTTGTATCTATTAATAAAGGCCTCCCCCCCCCCCCCCCCACATTCAAGGACGAATGCTCCTAAGGGGGGGGGGGGGGGGCGGGAATGTAATACCTTGCACCAAACATTTAAACTTTTGGTATTCTTCACGTGAATAACTCGTTTTAAGCTTACTGAAATAAGTTTGAGGAGAGAATATCTTTCTTCGAGGTTATAATTCATAAGTAATGGTGAACCGGCATCGATCAAAGATAGTTTAAAATCGTTAGGAGTCCTATTCAGATGGGCGATGTGGTGAAATTCAAAACAAAACAAAAAAAATTGTGCTGACAATAAAGTACCCCTGTAAGGGTTGTATAAGAGAAATGATTTGGGGTTCGGTCAGAAGAAAAAAAAACTCAGTCTGGGATCCATTAATACTTATGAGACACTACAGGAGGTCAATCAAAAAGCTTACAAATTGGACTTCTATCAGGATTAAAAGAATTTCACAGGACCGACTACTACCTCCAAAGGGCAAGAACGAATGGACATGGTAAGTTAAGGCAGAAGTAAAATTCGGGTCATATTTAGGTTCCTTAAGGAGTGGTTGCATGGTAATTGCGAGGCGATATGTTGTTGAGAACACTACCTCATATAACAATTTGGTTGAGTAACGCAGATGTTTTTAGGGTCCGAATGGCCAGAGTGAACTCTAAGGAATTAGCATAATCCGTTTTCCCCTCACAGTCTTTGAACATTCGAGGACGAATGTTCTTAAGGAGGGAAGAATGTTACGCCTCGCCCTCCCAGGAGCTAAGGACGTTCTGCATTTATGGCATGTTTTCGGAGAAGGAGCTTATGAAAGATTAACGTCATGAACATATACGGGATATAAGTCATGACAAACGGGTGTTACACACCATGGAACTCTTATAAAACTAAGAAAGACTTCTAACAAGTAATAAGAGAATAGCTAAAGGTTCCGGGGTCAAGCGGGTTGGAAAAAGTAAGTTGTCAAAGCTTTCAGAAAAAGGGGGCAAATTTCGGTCAAGACTTTTGGTCCAACTTGATCAAGTTAGATCTCCTAGAATATGCGGAGTTAAGGAGTAAATAAACTATCCAAATTGAAGTTCATCGATTCTAGTTTCCAACGCAACAAATCGTTCATCGATACGACATCGGAGAAAGGAGTTATGGGCATTTTAAAATGGACTATCAGAAGTATGCCAACCGGTGCGAAAAATTCGAGAAGCCAACTTAAAAGCCCACTTATGTGGTGACCCGGCCCAACTCGAGCTTGGCATCGATAAAAGGGCTTCTACACTTCATTTTATTGATTTTCATCAACTCCACAACCCTCTAGAAAGATCCTAACACCTCCACACGCTTCTCTAAATGCAATCCACCAACACTTAACCAAATTTAGCTAATTCCAACACTAAATTAATGCTCGGGAAGTACGTCTTGCTTGATATCTTGTGAATTCTGTGGATTGGGTCATCACAAGTAAGGGTGAAAACATCAACTCAAGTGCCATATCACGCATACAAGGCTGAACCTAGGTAAAATCCTCCCTATCTACTCGTAATTTATAAAGATCCATAGTAAATCTCGTTGGATCTAACTCGTAATAATTCGAATTGGTGGAAATGTGAAATAAATCTATGAAAATTGTTGTTGATGGATTTTAATGGTGATTTTGACAAGTTAGTATGGAAATTGAATTGGAATTTGGATTGATAGTGTTGGGTTTTTGTTAAATTCGAAGATAAATTTGTGAATTATGACGTTTGGGCAAAGTTAACGGAATTAATCCCGTAATGAAAATTATTGGTAAAATCTCATGAAAATCGATATGGGTTAATAATTGGTATAGTTGTATTCTTGTTGTTGGTACTATTGTTGACACTTGCGATGTCACAAAAACAGAGAAAATGCAACCCGAATTTTCGTAACTTCGGGATAATTGGGAAAGTAATATCTAAGTGTTGACATGCAAGCAAAACGGAGACTAACCCCGATCACATATCCTCGTATAGGTGTGAAAGAAGGACCAATTGGGGATGGAAAATTCTTTCGGGCAACGACTTGAAAGCTAAGATATGTAAGGTCTTCGTTCCCTTATCTTTGGCACGAATCTTGGAGCCCACTAGCGTTCATGATATATTCACTCGAGTTATCCCTAATTTCCAAAATTTTATGAAAAAATATGTTTTTATTGGAATATATATGTTTTATGAAAATTCCATTTTTTCTACGGAATTTCCAACGAATATATGTATATTAAGTACACGTCCGAGGTTACGACATTTATTGACTCCTAGTTATAACGTCCGTATATTTCACAAAAGATTCCCATAACATTATTGTTGATTATTGTCATTTGAGTCATTCCTTGGCCTCGATACAAGTCCCATAATTAGTTGGAAGGTAATGACCTTATGTCACTCCGAAAGGCCCGATGTCATTTATGTGACTCCTCATGCATTTATATATATATATATATATATATATATATATATATATATATATTGTATGCACTATTTTACTAACACCGAGCCGTGCTATAGTCGGCCGGGTACGACATGTAGATGTGCAACCACTGATCAGTTGGGTATTCACACCGAGTCCCGTAAGGGCCGGAAACGTTTCACATCGAGTCCCATTAGGACCGGGTACGTTATGATATGATAATGTTTCCCTATATGCGGGATGCCCCGGACGCAGGAGGATATGATATGATGATGATGCTATACACACCGAGTCCTGGAAAGGCTGGGTACGTTTCACACCGAGTCCCGTAAAGGCCGGGTACGCTTCACACAGAGTCCCGTTAGGGCCGGGTATGTTATATACATATATATATATATATACATACATACATACATACATATATATACATACATACATATATATATATATACACACACACACACAAACATACATACATTATGTATATTATACTTGCATATGAAAAATGATTTTTATCATGCATTGCATCTCGTACGATTTGCAGATGTCCAGGCTTCTCCTATCCTCATTTATGTTATATTATGTCTTTCTTATGTCATTACTTATGTCACACCCCAACCTCGGTAAGGCGTGACTGGCACCTGGCATCTTACGGAAACCAAGAAGCGAAACAACTTATAACTCGCATCCTCTATGTCTAAAACGGCAAAATAAGACCAAGGGGATAAATAAAAATATAATATATATACACACACACACATACATACATTATGTATATTATACTTGCATATGAAAAATGATTTTTATCATGCATTGCATCTCATACGATTTGCAGATGTCCAGGCTTCTCCTATCCTCATTTATGTTATATTATGTCTTTCTTATGTCATTACTTATGTCACACCCCAACCTCGGTAAGGCGTGACTGGCACCTGACATCTTATGGAAACCAAGAAGCGAAACAACTTATAACTCGCATCCTCTATGTCTAAAACGGCAAAATAAGACCAAGGGGCTAAATAAAAATATAATATATATATATATATGTATATGTATATGTATATACAATGGGCCCACGAATCCAATATAACAACTGGTAAGACATAACTAAGCGGTATACAAGACACAGTCTGCAAAGCCTCTAGGAGCATGCCTGAAGTATACAAGTCAGGACAGGGCCCCCGACATACCCTTAACACAAAGTACATATACGACCCTGACTCGGCAATCCTCCAGGAAGAAGTGGAGCCCACCAATCAAGACTGGTACCTGAAAGCAGCCTACTGGGGAAGATCCTTGTCCCGTCTATCTACACCTGCGGGCATGAACGTAGCGTCCACAAGAAGGGATGTCAGTACGAATGATGTACCGAGTATGTACGGTGGAAATGTAACATAATAAATATATGTAAAGTGCATAAAGGAATATATAAGCATCAACTTGGCATTTCTGACTTACTAATGAGAATTCAGTACACATGTCTCTTTATGCTTTCATATCCTTAACTCCATCTATGCATAATATTGTGATCCTGACCTACATATTATCCTGGTGCTATCTGCCTAACTGATCAGTGGTAATTTCCCAACCGGCCGTAGCACGGTGGTAACTGCCCGTCCGATTATCACCCCATGGTAAAGTGCAACTGCCCGACTGATCAGTGGTAACTGCCCGATCGGCCGTAGCTCGGTGGTAATAACTTCCCAACCGATCATAGCATTGTGATAAATACGTAACTGCCCAACTGGTCATAAACCAGTGGTAAATACATAACTGCATAACTGATCGTAGACCAGTGGTAAATACATATATGCCTAACCGGCCGCAACCCTTACCACATCTGCCCGACTGGTCGTAGACCAGTGGTAATTATAATCGCCATCACGACCTTGTCTCCCTGAGTAATCTCTATACACTTCTCATGGCCATCACTAGTCCGTTATAGCATACACGATCACATAAATCTCATAAACACAGCTTTGGGCCATTAGGACCTCTTACCGCTTAACTGAACATTAACCAAACTCTGAGATCAATTATAAGCCTCTCTTCTAGCATCAATTACCTTATTAGAGATCATCTACTAGCACTTTGTACTACAAAAACATTACTTATGCATACATTTCTAAACCCATCGGAGTGACGTAAGGTCGGTAACCTTCGATTCATATTATGGAACAATCATCATCGCTATATCTCACCTTGAAGGAACAATTATTATAAGGTGAGATCAACAACAATGAATAAAATCAAGGAAATCATGAAATAAGCTCAATAATATCATAATAGAATCAAATCCATAAGCTTTGGAATCTCCGAAAATGGAATCATCATCATTATCATCATGGAACATACTTATCTTTAGTATCATAAGAAACTCTAAGAATCATGAACTTCTAACTTTTGGGAATAAGGATATTATGGAAAAAATGTATGGGATCATAAGAAAATAATCATGTCTTTAGAAAGAAAGGGACTAGCCTTAACATACCTAGAAGCTCACTTCCCGACTTTCCAACCTACCTCTTGTCTTGCAATCTACTTAAGATTGTTCGTAGCCTCGTAATCTACATATAAAACCATTCATACTATTGTTAGGCTCACCATCCTACACTTGTCTCAAGCCTTTAATTAAAATCCTTTTAGAATCTGCCGAAATTCGAGCAACAACTCTCCTGTTTATGTGCCTAGCCCGCAATCACAATACCAACAAAACAACAACAACAGGAATACTAATATCAAAAACATCATCATCACTACCAAAACATCCCACACGATTTTTTTCAATATACAACAACAATATACACTTTCTTTCCGCCTGATCAAAGAGCATAATCTCATCAACACACCAACAACATTAAATACCATCCATATAAATGTAAATCAGCCCAACCACACGGCCATAACATGCACAAAACAGTCCATAAACACAACAACTACAACACAACACTTTATGACCTTTCCTCCATAACTATTTTCACTTTTAAGACTTGCTAAACCTTCAAATCAACTCAACATAAGAGATAAGATGAAGAACATACCTTATACTTGGAGAAATTCAGCCACACCAACTTTCTTCAAGACCAAACTTACCACAACATCAAGTAAAAGCAACAACAATTACATTTCATGGACTAGTTTGGCGTAATCATGTTAAATTCTTGATTTAATAGGTTATAAGTGCTTAGGGGATGTGTTGGGAGATTTCTAGAACTCATGAGAGTTTAGAACGATGAAAAAATGGGGTTGATGGGGGGTTTTTATACCCCTTATAAGTCGGTTCCACCGACTTTCCCAAGTGGGACCCGCGGAAGCCATTTGGCAGCTTGGATGGGTTATCTTAAAATGGTCATAACTCCCTACTCCGATGTCGTTTTGATGAGCGGTTTGTTGTGTTGGAAATTAGACTCGACGAACTTCATTTTAGGCTTTTGAAACACGTTGAAACTCCTAATATACCCGGAGATATACCCCTCAAATGTTAACCTAAAATTCTGTCCAAAATTCTGCCGACTTTTTTCCAAATTTTCGACAAACTTATTTTCTTCGATTTGCCTTGGTCCCGGATGTTGACACCCAATTTTGGCCCTCCTTTTTCGTTTAATTAATTTCACTATGCTTCTCAGTCCTGAAATTTCGCCAGAATGAGCTTGGAATATTTTCATTAATTATTACACTATTTTTCGAGATATATTTCTCTAAAGTTAAGAATATTTTTATTTGTTTCTTAAAAATTACCAAACGATCATATTTGTAATTAAAAAAAAAAGATTAAAAAAAATTACTAAACATCTTTCTTTACAATTAAACTACTCAAACATAGCGTTGGTGATTCTATATGACATTTTTCCTTTAATCCTATTTATTAGTATATTAGCCATCTCTTACTCTATTTTAAAACTAAATACGTATATTAAATTACTTGTATTGCAATTTAAATAGGTATACATCTTGTGGGAAATATTTAGGACAAGGAAGCATATTTTAATTAATTGATTAGAGTAAAAAGGGGGTTAGAAATTAATTTATCTACCTAAAATATTGGGCCAAATCCTATTCCCATTCTACAAAATCTAAGGCCTAAAACGTTCGGCCCAAATCCCCTTCCAACCGACCCAGCCCAAGACCCGAACTGACCCCTAAACTAAATTCCCCAAGTCCCAAAATCAGTAAACAAAAATCCCTAACCAAACGACCCTTTCTCCTTCACCTAACAGCCCTAAACCGAACAGCCACCCCAACGTCACCACGACCCCACTCCCCGTCACTTCCGTCACGTCACCTCACCACCACCACGCCCCTATCCCACGAAATCCGCTGCCTTCTCTTTTCTCACACTCCATCTCTGAAGCCTGCAAATTCAGCGGATTTTATGGTGAGTCCCATCCCTATTTTCATCATCTTATCTCTTGAAAACATCTTCCCAAATTTCCCCCCCTTTTCCTTATTTTTGAACTTCGAATTCAAGTTTTAGAAACCCCTCAGTATTTTTCTATAAATACAGACCCTTGTGGGCTGTTTTGGATAAAAAAAAATTTAGGCTGAAAACTCCCCTTTGAACAAAGCTTTTCATTGAGAGAACATCTCTTTCAAAGCTTTCATACTCAGAAAAATCTTCTTTTAACTTTAAGTTTCTCTTTGGCGTCAAAATCTCTTTTCAAGTTCTCGGCTGAAACAACAAGCTTTCGAGTGGATTCGGAGACTCGACGACGACGACAATAGCCTCAGTTCGCTGTCACGGAGAAGGTAATCACATTCGTCCTATCTTCGTCTTTAATTTTATTAAAGTAGAAATGTAGTCGACAAGTGTTTTCTCATCGTTTATTTGGTTTAGTTGGGCTAGGTTGTGTTTGCTCGTCGTTTGTTGTAAGTTAGTGCAAAATGACTAATCACACTTAGAAGAATTGTTGGTTCATTCATCTAAGAAGTATGCAATTTTCTTGCTGGGCTAATTTCCTGTTTTAGTCATTCGTCAAAAGCTGCTACGTCCTTATTCTTGGCCTAAAGCATGGCTTATTTCATCAGTCTTTATCTGTGGGTGGTTTACCGCCTTTCGGGCAAACTGGACAGCATATGTGGTGTTTTGAAAACTCAGAAGGGTCAGCTTTGCTAAGTTTTAAGCTCATTTTCTTGTCTTTATGTTCAGCATGCTTACTACTATAAATTACTGGTCATTTGATTTATCTGTAAACTAGTTTGGGTTCGGGGGGATTAGTTGTTGTCTTGTCTCCTCTCTTTGTTTAAAACGGAACTCTTTGATTGGAATTTGTTTTGAATGATGAGTTTTGAAGTTTAAGTTTGAATATCTAGTTTAAAGATAGGTTCCAGATTTTACTTAAGTTAAGTTGGGAGCTCTGTCATAGTTTTTCGCCAATTTGGGACTTATCCTATTCTTAGTCTCTTAAGCTCAAATGAGTATGTCTTTCCCAACTTTCTTTTTGTTCTTTTTTTGGACCCAAGTTGGTTTGTTTGAGTTTATTAGAACTTGTATATAAGCTATGTATCTCTGTTTTCTCATTTTTTAAGTCACTACTCTCCTTTGGAGAATGGTTTAAATTTGGTCTTAAATTGAAGGAGTGTCACTGTTTGTTTTAGCTCGGATAAGCGTCGATAAGGTCCCAAAATGTCTTTATGTTCTGTTGTGTTACGGGATTAGCTCAAAATATATATATTTATGGAGTGTTAAAGTGTTTGGCTACGGTTTTGATTAAAAAGCAACTTTTTCTTTACTAAGACAGCTACTGTTTTTTTTTTTGGTTAGAAAGTTGCTGTTTTGATATAAAAGAAAGCTACTGTGTTTTAACTAAAACAGCTACTGTTTTTTGGGTTAGAAGAGTTACTGTTTTGGTCCGGGAAAGTTACTGGTTTTAATTAAAAAAATAAAAGAAGAGGGAATTTCTTTTTCCCACGATTTGGATGGGAGTGACTGTCTTATGCTGCTGCTATACCTGCTGAATGTAATCATGGATTTTCCATTTCATAGACAATAAATGAAGCTGCATATAGTTTGTATATGCTGCTGTATCTGCTGAGTGAAATTATCAAATGGCTGAATCTCGTGTTTTTCTAGTCTAGGTTTCAGTCTGTTCCAATTGTTATAGCTCGTATTTATTTGACAGAAGGAAGAAAGTTTGATAATGGTCGAATCTCGTGTTTGCTACTCTAGGTTTCTCATCATACTTCTCAGACTCATCATTGTGTCAAATGGTGAGTCAAGAAAAAGGATTTGAGTTCGCATACTGATATGTAGCATAACAATTTTTTTTTCGCTCAATTCTACACCAATCAAAACAGAATTTTCCCCTAAATTCTGATTTTAAATATTAACAATAGTCACTGTCCTTGGTTGATGAACTAGTTTTCTGTTTTCATTTGAACATTATCAAGGTAGCAATTCTGTGTGAAAAAAATGGGGATAGGCATAGGCTCAAGTTTAAATCCTTCATTTTTTGAGATTCAGCTGCCATGTTTATTTAGCTGGGAACTGTTAGTAGTTTAGGTAACCTGAGCATGAGAGGAGTTAGTCCCCTTTCCAGTCCCTCTCTAACCAACTGTCTCTGATAAATGTTTTTCTTGAGGTATCTTCAAACTAAAACAGTGATCCTTTTCTGAAGTTAGGGACTGATTAATTTTTTTTCAAAGCCAAAAACTTTTCTTATAAACTTTGCTAGTTTAGTTAGTCTCTGATTATCAAATAATGGCTTACCGAAAGAAAACTAGAGTAGAAATCTGAGCTTTCTTTTCCTGTCAAAGTAAGTTGTGGATAAATGGCTTGCTAACTAGATGTCAATTGTAATGTTATGGTGTGCAAACGTGGTTGGTTACATAATCATCTCTATCTCCTTCTCTCCCTATTCTTTTGGCATGATATGGATTTCAAACTCGGTTTTTCACTCTCTATGAACTTAAGTAGTTGATTAGCTTAATTTTATTTCCTTTGATATCAGCACCCTTTTCAGTAACTAGTAGGGCATTTCTTGTATTTATTTATTTATTATTTATAAGATAGATCCTTTAAGTCTTAAACCTCTGTGTTATGCTAAATGAGCAGCCAAGTATAATCCCGCCATTGCATTCCTACCCACAAAGTGTTAACATACTCTTATGTTCAATGATGTTCTCAATCTCTGGATTTAATTCTCTATAATGTTTCTAAGATGTGATTAGATGAACACTGTTTCCTTTTCCCCCCTTTCTTTGGTGTAAACTTGTTTGTGACTACCAATCAGAGATCTGAGAAAGGCTATTTGTTGTGATAACTTGTGGTTTCATATGAGCGCATGAAAAATTGTTGTGCTTTAGGCATGTTGCCACTGCATATCTTTGAGGAGTCACCTCTGTTTTGGTTACTTGACATAACAATACACTGGAAATTGATAAATGGTTTACAACAAGATTATTTGGTTGCTAAATGGGATCCTGTCTGGTTGAGCTTCATCTATACTACATTATCGTTCTGTCATATCCTAGCTTACTTTTGATTGTGATGGTGTAATATAACCATGTCTTTAAGCTGTGAGGACAAGATATTACTGGTGGACAACATTATGAATAGTCATTATCTTGCTGTTTGTTTAAAAGGATTGAAGCATGATTATTCTGATAGGCCCATGTCAAAGAAGGTTTTGAAGTATACTATACATCTTTTGGGATTGCCTTTCCTTAGTTGAAAACACATAGGTTAATTAGCTATAAGGATTGAATCCTTGTCTTTTCACAGCATCAATAGACTTTTACGGATTTCATGAATATGGTGCTATGATTCAATCGGTTGTTGTCCTGTTATTGGCCAAGATTATGCTTTAAAGTATCTTCTAAAGAAATTAAGCTTTCCCAGATTATTTACCTTGAGAGCTAAATACTTGTGTTCTTTAGAACTGTTCCTGAACATTTCTTGAATTCGCCCATTAGTTCCCTAAAACATTTAAGAACTGGTTTTCATGTTGTCGGATAAGTCTAAAGGTTTTCCCTTTCTTGCTAAAGAGGATTTACTTGTTTTGTCTTCAAGATGTCAAGATGCAGTTAAATCATGACCATATTTTGGTCCGGAATGGGTGAAATCCTCTCTCTGAGGCATGTTTCTTAGAATTAGGATTTTTTTTTTAGTTCAAGTCCTTGAAAAACTGTTTGTTGGTTGAACCACTGTCACATTTGAAATGGTTGTTCCTACTTTGTGATATGTTATTCAAATGCTACTTCTTTATGTGAATGAATAGCTTTGTCGCTCGTCCAAATTCTTCTTTGAAGTGTTTACGCAAATCCATTATTGCCATTTTAGTTGAAAATCTGTTCGTAAAATAAACAAAAGGTTTCTTTTTTACTGTTTCTGATTTCCTTTTTAAAAAAAAAAAAAAAAAAGCTACTGTTTTTTTTTTACTGTTTCTGATTTCCTTTTTTTTTTTTAAAAAAAAGGCTACTGGTTTTTTTTTTTACTGTTTCTGATTTCCTTTTTTTTTTTTTAAAAAAAGGCTACTGGTTTTTTTTTTACTGTTTCTGATTTCCTTTTTTTTAAATGAGTAGAGTTTTATTACATTTGTGTGTTTTACCCTTATATGCAAAAAATGTATGAAGGCAACATGACATTTTGAATGAGCCTAAGACTGGAAGTATCTATTTCCTTATACCTACCTGTTTTGCCCTGTCCTTTATCTGATTGAGCCATAGATTGTTTCATAAGTTTTTTTTTTTTTTTTTTTCAAATAATTAAGAGAGTGTGTATGCTAATTGTTCTGTTGCTAGCATGACCCTTCCTTCCCTCTCTTCTTCTTGATGTACTGCTAAGATAAGGATAATTTGCCTAAGATGATCATCATATTTTGTTTACCTGTGTCTGATGCTGGAGTATAAATCACTCCACTTGTTCTTTCCTTTGGACCGTGTGCATTAAGAATGGTATTGAACATTGATATTATAGCATAACATGTATGATTTGGTAGAATTCTATGTAGGGAATGAGGTTGATCTCTGCCCAGTTGTCTTTGTGTCCCTTAATAACTCTAAGAAGTGGAAGTTTTGTATATGTTGCTCATACATTTAGTGTGTGAAGGCATGTATAAATTTAGTGTGACTAACTACTGCTCCATCCCTTTATTTTAATAATATAAATTTGTCTTCCAGCTCCTCTTTTGTCCCCTTGCATTCAGTTTTTCCTTTCTATCACTAGATAATAACTGAAACAGTCTATCCTTTTTAAGTTAACAATGCGTAATGTTTTGAAATTTGAGAGTCCGGAGCCAAAATGATTTATTTTTGCAGTCATTAGACCAAAATAGGCTGCCTTTTTTTTTTTTATACCACAATGGGTATTTCGTTGGTTATCCAACGAAATACCCACACAAAGCACTGTTCATAGCCCGATTTTTTGTTGCATTTCGCTACACTTGTAGCGAAATGCAACAATTTTTTTTTTTTTTTTTTTTGCATTTCGTGAATAAAAAAACGAAATAGGAAATTATATATATTTTTTGCATTTTCTGTATTAAAAAACCAAATAGGATAAAAAAAAATTAATTTTGTTCATATAAAAACGAAATTGGAATATATATATATATATATATATATATATATATATATATATATATATATATATATATTTTGCATTTCGTTGGTATATCTATTAAATAATAATAAAAGAAATTTGTATTTCGTTTATTAAAAAACGAAATATGAAAATAATTTTTTTTTGTATTTTTGTATTTCGTTTATATAAAAACGAAATACGAATACAATATACCAATGAAATAGGATATATTTATACAAAATATATATTCATATAAAAAAATAATATTTTCCAATTTCGTTTTTATATAAATGAAATACAAAAAATATATATATATATTTATCCTATTTCATTGGTATATGTATTCGTATTTCGTTTTTATATATAAAATTATTTTTCTATTTTTTTATATAAACAAAATACAAAAAAAATATTTTCATTATTTCGTTTTTAGATGAACGAAATAAAAAAAAATCTTATTTCGTTTTTTAATAAACAAAAAAACAAATAGTTGTAAAGTCAAGACATAACTTTATTTTGAATATAAATATAATTCTAGAAAATATAGGGAGAAAAACTAGTTGTAAAGTCGTCAAACTTTAGATGGTCATAACTTTGCACTCAGACGTCCGTTTTACGCATTTTATTTTTTGAACTTGCGTATTTTTTCGAGATTTATGCGGACAAATTGTCGCAAGGCGGTTTGGCCGAGCCGATTTTTTAAAAAAACACCTTTTATCCCATTCAATTTTGATTTTCCCCCAAATTGGCCTGAAATTTTCAGTTTTATGTACTTATAAGATGATACGCAATAGTTTTCAACGTAAAAATCTCGGGGTAATGTAGCTGTGAATGTCAATTTCACTTCTGCGGTTTCAATTTTTGAAAATAAAGCTGACTAATTTTCTCGACATATAAAGTTGATTAAAATAATCTTACAGTCAAACACTAAGTTTTTTCAAACAAAACTTACTTCGGCCACCTTTTTAACACCTAAAATGACGATTCGAACGTCTACGTATTCTTGATGTATTGGGCCTACATTACTGTACGCAGAAAAAAATATTAGGTTTTATGTAAAATATTGACGTTTCGAAGTCTTGACACACGACTAATGATTGGACTAGTGATTGGTCAAGGTATGGAGAAAAACACTAAGTGTTGCAAAAAATAAAGTTGGCCAATTTTTTTTTTTTTTGTACTGTTTCTATAACGCAATATTTTACTGTGTATATATATATATATATATATTTTCCAATTTCGTTTTGATATGAACGAAATAAATAAAAATTCACATTTCGTTTTTTAATAAATGAAATACCAAATATATATATATATATATATATATATATTTTCCAATTTCGTTTTGATATGAACGATTTTTTTTTTTTCATATTTCGTTTTTTAATAAACGAAATACAAAAAAGAAAAAATATACTATTTCGTTTTGATATGAATGAAATAAAATAAAAGAAATAATATATATATATATATATATTCCAATTTCGTTTTTATATGAACGAAATTAAATTTTTTTTATCCTATTTCGTTTTTAATACACGAAATGTAAAAATATATATATATATATATATATATATATATAATTTCCTATTTCGTTTTTTTTTTTACGAAATGCAAAAAAAAAAAAAAAAAAAAAAAATTGTTGCATTTCGCTACAAGTGTAGCGAAATGCAACAAAAAAATTCGGCTATGAACAGTGTCTTGTGTGGGTATTTCGTTGAATAACCAACGAAATACCCATTGTGGTATAAAAAAAAAAGACAGCCTATTTTGGTCTAATGGCTGCAAAAATAAGTCATTTTGGCTCCGGACTCTGAAATTTGATTGCCTTACAGTTTAGATTGCTTCTAATCCTTTTCTTTCTTTTGTTTTCTTTGCATATGTACATGGGAGTATATTGGAGTTGTATGACGACTCCAAGACTGCTCGGAAATAGAGAAACAACAGTGTCATTCGCTTGTGTCTAGTAGCCTCGTTCGCGTCCACGTCCTTTTCCCTCTCTTCATACTTTTATCTTCTTTTTTTTTTTTTTTTATACATACGATTTGACTAACAATTGTACCAATTTGGTATTTGTATTTTTTACGCTTTGCTTAATTTGTGTTTGGGTTTGCGAACAGACTGTTACGTGATAGTGAACACTCATTGATTTCCCTCCCTCTTTAGATACTAACCTTGATTTAGAGTAAAAGGTGTTTTATTAATCATTTTTAAATGACCTCCTTTTAGCGTACTTTCAGGACGAGATGATTTTCCTTTAATTCTTTAGTATAAATGGTAGAAGCCTCTTCACAAAATTATGTTGCGGATAATAATATTTTTCAGCCCATCTGCAAGTATAAGGGTGTAAGACAAGTTTTTCTCAAAAAATGGATTTGAGTGTGGCTTCAAAGAGATTACGTTGGCTCAAAGGAAAAAATGATTTTTTGAGAAAAGATCCAAATCAGTTTTCAACTATTGTATTACTGGCATAAAAAATAGATTTTTTTTTATCTTTTCGAGTTTAATTAAGAACTTTATATCAGGGCCCAAGTTATTTTACGAGACTACGAGATACGCTCTATTTTTTTTATATACATATATATACACTATCTTTTTTTTTTTTTTTACTAAATCATCCAATCATCTTTACACTATGTGTGTATATGCATATATATATCCACGATATTTATGCATATTATTATATTTTCCATGGCTATTTCTAAAAGTATACCTCTTTATACTATTTTTACATATGATAAACATACTCCATGTATATATATTATTTTCTCAAAAAAAAAAAAAAAAACGTGTATTTTCATGCTCTACATCATATATACTATCCTTATATACAATAACCATATTTATATCTAATCTTCAAAAAATACACATGTAATCTTTTTTGTAAACAATATACATCCCTAGTCCATATAATTTTACAACTCGTGTCAATTACTTTCCTTTACAATGAGTATGCCTACATACTATTATTTTTTTTAACACATACCATACATATACTACCTTATTTCCATTAATTCCCTTGGTCGTTTTTTACATTATATATATGCATCTATATAGTACTATCATGTCATCAATAATTGTTTTTAGTTGCCCATGATATACATATTAGATGTATACGTTATTTTTCTTATAAAAAAAAATGTATCTTCTTATTCTATATTATACATATTTTTCTCACGCACATTAGCATTAACTACTTCCTTTATATATATGCATTTACTCACATAGTTATAATTACATTTAAAAGCCTCCCTTTTTTATTTTATTTTTTTAAAATAGTTTTGAGAGAATATTTTCTTTTCCGCAAATTCTTTAAATAAGTGATAATAAATAATTAAATAAACCCACTCTAGTATTAATTAAACTAAGTTTAAAGACTGTTCTCGGATAGGCTCTGAGCGATGCTTAATACCTTTCCCTCGAGATAAATAAAACCCTTACCTAGAATCTCACAGGTTTCAAAGACTAAAATTGGAGTTTACTTTTTTCAAAAATGGTTTCCTAATATTTCCTAAAATTAGGTGGCAACTCTGAAAATTTACAAAATCAGAGGAAACATAGTCATAAGTTGTGAACTAGTTTTAACCCGTTAAAAATAGGGCATGACACCGGAATCTTCTGAAACCCTCCATACATGATATTTATCATTAATAATACTTAATAATGGTCATTTCCTTTGGTTACAAGGTTGTCCTTCCCGGTTACGACTTAAGAAATCGTAATTCATCCTTTACTTCATTCTTACGTACTTCCCATGATTGTACCTTTCAAAACTTCACATATACTAAAAGATATTCTTTCTCCAATCCTCTCATGGCTTATTATATGAACTTAAACCCTCATAACCATAAGATAAACACGTATCATCTCACATACCTTCTGAAAGGTAGCTCGGATCTCAACATACGAAACTACGGGGTGTAACAACTTACCTGCCTTACATACTCACTACTTTTATCCGTACTGATCATCCCTCTTCATGGGGCGTTATATTTTGTGCTGCAGGTCCTGACAGGCAGAGCGGAAAGACCTTAGAGATAGGATCGCCAGCTTCAGCGGGACGTCAGCAAGTACCACTATGTCGGGTTTCCCAGTTGGATAATTATTGAGTCTGCATGTTATGTATACGACAGATGTACGTACTATTAGAGGCTCATAGACAATGTTGTGGGAATTAGAGTCATGCATGATTTCAAAATATTTATGATGCACATGTAGTAGCTTGATCGGCTATATGACATCTTCACAATGTTCATGTTGCGGCCTCGTCGGCTAGCGTATGTACATGGTTATGCACAAAGATGTATATGTAATGTCTATGTTGGGCCATTTCTGTATGCCGGTGCTCTTGTATGTATGTGAAATAATTACGTTCATAATAGTTGTACTAAGACTATATTACGTCATACCAGGTCGTATCAAGCGTAAGGGTCAGGTGCCCGTCATGCCCCTCATCGGGGTGTGACAAGATGATAGAGGATCAGAGAGTCAACGGTGAACGACTGAACAATCTCCTCAAAACGTTGGCCCTAAATTCACAAAAGCCCAAATCTTCTTAGCTTGCTCATATCAAATTCATCTGCCTAAGCATTTTTTATTCCTATTCCCTATTTTTTGTTTCTGTGTGATAATGTTCTGGCACTAATGACAACTTCTCCTTTCTGCATATTCTTATTTGGCTACTATGCTATGTATCTATATTATATGTGTGGGCTTTTTACTCTATTCTATGTCAGTCTAACTGCTATCATGTTTCTCTTACTTCCTGTTAGTTGTGCTTTAATCTTTTCAATGATGCCAGAGGGGGGAAGAAAAAGTGAACTGAACATGAGCGATGATTAAGAGGGAAGACATGTCGAATAAATGATTGTGATGCTGTGAACTCACAACTGTGGGAAGATGTGCTGAGCAAGGGGGAAGAACTGAAAGATTGATATGTGATGATATTGTAGCAATTTTTATATCTTCTAGTTGAAAATGGTATTATGTTGCTAACCTGTTGCAGGTGCCATGACAATGATGATCTAATTCACAGGGAGAATAAGTGGGAAGCTAGTTCTCAGGGGGAACATAGTCTATGAGTTTGACATCATCAAAAAGGGGAAAATTGATAGATCCAAGTACATTCGTGTTTTGATGATTGTCAAACTGTTTCAGAACTGATGAGAGACCTGGTCTGGAACATGCTCTCTGTGCTCCTTGCACTGTCGGCAGAGACAACTGTAAAGTCAAGCCAGTTGCTGCACACAAGTATAGTAGTGAATTGACTCATGCTTTAGGTCAAAATTGAAGAGTGGTCTCATTTCACCCCACATGCTCCCACTATATCTACAACATGATGGCAACATATTGAGTAGACTTGAAAACCTAATCTAAATCGTGCAAAGTTACCGGCACAAGTTCTCAAGATCTCTAAAAAACGAAGTTACTTTCAAGCTGAAGAACCAGATCCTGATATGAGTTTAGTATCTGCTGTTTAGGTTGTTGTAAATCTTTGTTCATTTATGTTTAAATTGAAAACCTACTCTTCTTGTTTAAAGGCTGCTTGTAGGTATCTTAAATTCTCAAAATGTGCTTGCTGGAAGTGTGTTTCCTCAAGCTTTTGATTGGTACACCATGCTAGAGTTAGTCTAGGTGTATTAGTGGTCCTTGGCTAGAGTTAGTCAAGTAGAGGTGCTTGCAATCGGAGTATTGCAAGTGTGGAGGGACTACGAGGTTACCTCGTAGGTTACATAAGCATTATTGTAAGGGTGGGGGATTATGGGAGTTAGTTCCTAGCTTACGACAGAGTTGTAACCTGAAGTTGCTCGTGTATTGGAGTTGAAATCCTACTGGGGTAGGTCGTGGTTTTTAATCCCTTGAGCAAGGAGTTCTCTACGTAAAAAAAATCATGTATTGATTCTCGTACTGCCCTGCATAAGAGAACTGGTACACAACCAGGTCCCTTAATACTGTTTGATGAACGCACAACCTGTAACAAGCTAGTTCTCAAAGTACTTTAGAGGCTGCAAGAATTGAGATTGAAGGGCTCAAAGCAAAAAATAAGAGATTGACATGGAAGGTGGATGAGCTCAAGGACCAGATGCTCCAGGACCAGCATGTCAACAGTGAACGTGTGGACAAATTTCTAAATACTCTGACTCAACACTCCTAATATCCCTGGAATCCTTAGTTTTCCTATGTTAAAATTCCTTCTCCTATGTTCTTCAGTTTTAAATCATGTTCCCTGATCCTATATGATAGCATCCACGGTGGCATGCCTCCATCAAAGGTTGACGAGCTTCAATGAAAAATCAAGGAGTTGTTTATCGTAGAAGAAGAGCCCAAGAATAATGACAAAGAATGTACTAAGTGCTACACATATTTCATGATCCAAGTCCAAACCCAAAAGGAGGAAAATTAGGCCCACATGGAACCCCAAAGGAGGCCCAATGAGCTTAAAATTTTGCCCAAGGTGGGCTGCTTCTCACGCCCAAATAATGGGCTGAAAAGTGATTCCTTGGTCATCACATTCTGGCCGTGGGATTTGGTGCCAGGATTTGGCACTTCTTTCCTTACTTTGGTTAGGCAATTCTTGGAAAGGTTTTACTTATTGTCCTAGTTTAATCCTAGTTAGGTTTTAGTATTTAATTATTTCCATAAAAGTAGATTCTAATCCCATTCTATTTGGGATAAGTTTTCCCTATATATAGGGGTGGATTTTGTTATTTTCATCAGACAAATATTATTATTATTGAGAGCTTCTCTATTTTACACCTTTGTGTGGCTACTTTGGATTTATCTTGCAACCTTATAAGAACGATTCTTTTTAACAGGTAAGATTAATTCGTACTTGATATCTTTGGTTCTTATTCATAAATTAAAGAAGGTAATTAGTCTTATACTAATTATTGTCTCTAATTTCTTTGAAATAGGGGTCTAGATCACCTTTTAATATAAGTTCTTGAATTGACTCTATTAGTATCTTAATTAGTCTTAATCCGCTAATTTTGAATACTAAGACCAATTAGGGTTCTTATCACTTAATCTTGAAATTTGGGGATTTTATTCTTGAATTTCGCCTATCTTTATATTCTTGTCTTTAAGGAGCAGGTCCTGCAATTTGGTCCTACCCGCTTACTTGGCCTAAATCATTTTGTCAATCATGAAAAACTAGTAAGTCCAACACTTCAATTTCTGCAATTCCTTCATTTGAAACCGTACCAAAATTTCCTTTAATTCGGTGAATCTCATTAGAGTCGTCTCTTGTGATGATAAAATGGTCCACGTGGAAGAATATGATAGATAGTTTTCCTTGACGATCTTTTATAAATAAGCTTGAATCTACTGGTGCTACTTGATAGCCTCTTTGGATCAAGAATTCAGTCATTTTTCATACCATGCTGGAGGGGTTTACTTTAAACCATAAAGAGCATTTATCAATTTACACGTAACCTTGTGGTTAATCTACGTATATCTCTCAATAAAAATCTTCATGTAGTTGTTGACACCTAATTTTCACCTCATAAAACGCGTATTTTAATTCGAAAAATTCTCGAGCCAAGACGGAATAAGGAGACGCTTCTGAAATTTTAAAAATCTGAAAATCCCCAGAAAATTGTGAAATTGAAGTATAATTAGTTAAATTGTGAAATTGACGCAGATTGTGAAAAGTGACGTTTAATTGTTTAACTTGTGAAGTTGACGTTAATTGTTTAAGTTAAAGAATTGACGATTATAACAAAATGACGAGTTATTTACTTTTATAAATATAATTTGAAGATAAGATGTGTATCCCACTCCGTCTAACCCGAAAAAATTGTTAATTAAAACAACGTATGAATTACGGCTCATTTTCACCATAATTCTCAGATTATTTAAAAATTGCTCAAAACTATGTCAATATTGGGCTAGTATTAAAGCTTGTATATTAAAAAGACGTAATTCAAATCATGTTTTCATCAAAATGATTTTACAAAGAGTATCTAGACGAATATGCTTCGAGGAGTATGTATTTGAAATCAGTACGAGGAGTCTTTATTGTGAAATATGGGCCATTTTAAATACTTTAGAAACTTAAGGGGGGGAGAAGTTTACTAAAATAAACTCCAACCCCCAAACCCATCATCTTCCACAAACAAGAACACCAAATGACCCTTACATACAACACCACAGCAGCAACCCAAACGATCCCTGTACGATCCTCCCATTAATTTCCAGTTGTTCCAATCAAATTTTGGGGAAAATTCACAAAATTTGACATATCCAGCTGTTGTTGTATGATTTCAGCAACATTGGCACTCTGCCCTCATTCTCAACGGTAACAGAATCTAACTTTTCATTTTTCCTTTAGTTTTGGTGCGAATTCAATATTTATCCAGCTAAGATTTGTCCTTTGGATTTGAATTTCAAACAAATTGGAAAGAGGGGGAAAGTTTAATTGGAAAATGGAAAATTCCCACATCGTTTGGGGAGAAAAATTTGGTGCATCCCTAGGTTCTATAAATAGAAAACCTTCTTTCCAATTTAAAGAGAGAGAGAGAGAGAGAGAATCAACATTGGTGTTGAGACCAAAATTTTGGTTTCATATGCCACAAAAGGGTTTTTATAATCCTAAGAGTGATAATACTTGATTTCGAGGACGTTCTCACTCAAGTATAATTTTTGGAAGTTGTTTCCGTTCATCGAATTCGATTAAGGTGAAAGGTAAGTCATCGTCAACTCTCGTCACCCCCGTTCATTGTTCGACAAAAAGGTTATTCTTATTCCCATCCCTTTAATATCAACCTCATTTTTGTTTAGCCTAGTGTATTGTTAGTGTATGTTTAGTATTTTCAATGTTTGTCCTTATTACTGTTCGGCTTAACATTAGTTTAATTTAGCAATAAAGATTATGGTATCTGCATTAGTTTAATGGTCTGCTAATGAGATTTGGCTCCAATTTTGTTCAGTTATGTTTAGTAGCAATACAAGAATATAGCTGTGGATTAATGTGCTTTTGAATTCAAAGTATATACTCTTTAAATATAGTTGTGTGAGTATGTTAGTTGTTGTGTATTCTCTTCAATTAGATTACTTTAAGATTATGTACATGTTACTTATGCTTTAGCTTAGAAATGAGGATTAAGGTATGTGTTTAAGGTGGTACACTATTAAGTATGGCTTGGCTTTAATTTGGTAAGTTTTTAGTTAATGTTGATGTGAAACTCAGTAGGTGAATCAGTTGTTAAAGCCTCTCTTCCATTTTTACCATAGGTGTTCACTCAATCTATAAGTTTTAATTCTGTAGCTCCTTTATTTACAATATCTTTGTTCAAGAATGACACATAGCTGAAATGGACAAGTTTGAGAACTTGGATCTTTATTACTGAATGACTTTCTTCAGTTCTTTGTGATGAAATAAAAAATTAACTTGCTTCAGACTAGAATAAGGTTGATCATACCAATAGGGAGGTTATCAGATACCCTCCATAGATGTTATAGAAGTTTTTCTTTAGTTTGATGCTGTAAAAATGCTAAAGTTTCTAGTTCAATTTTAGTTCACTGAAGATCGGATTAGATAATTGCCACCTTTGGCTATTTCACTGTTATATTCCTGATGTTAGAGGTGTAAAAGCTTGAGTTTATCTACTTTTATTCTAGAACAGATCTTAGAGATTTAAAAGATGGTCTTCTAAAGTTCACAAGTTGAACATTGTTTTATTTCTTTAGACCTTTGATGTTTGTCTTCCCAGTTTAAAATTTGACATGAGGTTCATAGCTAGTCCATAAATCAACCTGATTTGCTTTGGTTTTGGTTCTTTAAAAAATTATCTCAAATGAATGTTTGTTAAGTGTCCTTTTAAGTTCTTGGTTTGTTTAAAGATAAGAAAGTATTGATACTCATCCTTTACCCTTTCTTGCTTTGCATGACTTAGGGATTCTCAAAATCCTAAATGCTCCTGAGACGTTGATGATTTGGGAAAGCTGTTACACTTTTGGATTCGAAGGATGTTTACTGCATGATTATATGAGCTAATTTCACTGCCTATTGCTTCCTTGAACTATATGTTGCTATTATTTGCTGTTACTTGGTTATACTTAGTGGATACTGTCACTGGTTCACTAAATGTCCCTTGTTATTACTTGGCTACTGTTTAACCTCAAACAAGCACTGAATAAAGCTTGCTATAACTAGAATAGGAACTACTGACATATTACTGTTCTGCAGAGTTTCTTACATCTTTTTGAATTTGTGATGGTTTGTTTTTTTTTTTCCTTTGTATATCATTGCCCTATGTTGGTTTTATCCTAGCTGCTTTTTTTATTCAGAAAAAACATATAGCTAGCACTTTGTTTTGGTTGTTATTTACTTAAATTTTATGTTGATATTATCTGCTGGCAGTAAGTCTTCTTAAAGAGTTTGTTAGCCAAGATTACACCTATTTGTTTGCTTGTTTTCCCTTGATCAGAATCATGGTTGTCCTTTATCTGTATCTTGCAGCTCATTCCTGATTTGTTGTGTCTATCTGCCTTTGCTTATCTTATCTACATAATGCCTGCCTGGTTGAATACTGTCTTGGACTATGTTGCATCTCCCTATGTTGTGTTTTGTTTGGCCCATATAGCTCTGATTGCATTCTATCCCCATATATGTGGTTTCATCCTTGTATAGGTCATATTAAGCTTGTCTTGATTTTGTTTGCTGGACCATTATATCTGCCTATTGTCCCTTTAACTGTGCTACTAATGGAAACATATGGTGCACTTGGTTATTGCTTTTGCAAAGTAGGGGTTGCCTCTGTCTGATTTATGAGTAAATATGTTGTTGAACTGTGGATACTTGTTTGTTGTTGATCTTGAAAGACAGCAAAGGCTGGTTTGACTAAGGCAATTGATAGGCTGTGTCATTCTCTTTTAGTGATAGAACAAGTCACTACATTTGTCTATTGCATTTTGCCAAAGTCAGTTATGGCAGCTATGACTTGAATATTGGCTGCAGTTGAAGGATTACTCTGAACATTGTCACTTGTCTAGTCTGAGAAACTGTAGTTATGCTATTGTTCTTAGTGTTGCATTTATTAAAGTAAACAGGCCACTCCATTTGAGCTGGACTTTCGTTGAACTGTTGTTGTTCTTGGTGTTGCTTTAAGAGAAGTGTTGTTACACTTTAAGGCAAACATAGGGACTGGTTTAGCCTCCTTCAATAGCATGCCATGCTTGGGCTTCTAGAAGCCCTTTGATCTTATGCGGCATTGGAAATAAGAGATTGCTAACCCCCTTAGTTGTCTCACTTTTAGTTCTTGCTGTCTTATGTGTTTCATGCCCAGTCTAATGATTATGATCAGAAAGTCTGATCATTGTTGTTTGCTGCTAGCTTGAGACGGAGATGGCAATACATTATCATTGTTAAAGAATAAAAGCTACACTTGATCAGGAAAAGATGTTGTTCTTGAACTCTTCTTGGTTGTTGCCTTTGGGCTGCTATTTTGTTCCAACTACTACATTCTTGTATTGCATTCTGAAAGTTATATTGCATCCATTGGGGTGACATTTTAGAACAGATCACTACACTTGAGTGTAAAATATATTGGTATACTACACTTGGGTTGATGAAGAGTTGTTTAACTTGAGGCCTCACTTTTAAAAGAACGGATTTCTATACTTGATTTGAATAGATACTTAACTTGAGAATGCCTAGTCCAGAAAGGTTCTATCCCTCGGTGGGCAATGATGATCATAGTCTAGTTATAAAATAGGAACCAACATGCGTTTGGCGAGGAAATAGAATGATTGACGGGTCACTATTTCGCAGCCATGACATGTTCCCTTTTTCCCATATTTGAAAGAAGCATGATTTTGAGCCTTTAGTAATCAAAGCTCCTACAGTTTGATGTGAAACCGAGGGATATTATATTCTAATCATTCTCGTTTCTATTTTTGCGAGGTACGAATAAACAAGTTCGGGGAATACTACTAGGAAGAATATTGCACAATTGGAGCATACAAATGGAATCCAAGCAACATGGAATGACAAGAAGAGAAGTAGTAGGAGACAAGGCAAAGACTTGGACATTTGGAGCTTTCAGACGAAGAATAAGAAAAGAACGGAATTGCAACAAAAGGTCCAAGAAGGCGAGGAGATAGGCTTATCCGATTAACCTTTCTCCACCTTTATTCTCTCCCTCCCTTTAGTTATTTTGAAAATATTCTGTTTACTTGTTTTATTTAAGTATTGTTGGAACCTTTATAGATTAGAACTTAAGATTTAGAGTCGCCAAAACTGATTTTCAAAGCCATGTATAAAACAGATGTGAAATACGAATTACTCTTAATATAAGCTTACTTTTCATAATTTGACTCTAAAATGGGGTTGATGTATAAACTTTGGGAGTTTGAACATAAATGACTTGGATTTAAGAACTAAATTGAACTTAAGGAAGGATGAGAGATTAGAAACTGATAAGGTGAACCTATGAGGATTATAATGGTATGCCCTAATAAAAGTGAGAACTTTACTTAAAAACAGAAGATTTTTAAAGGACTTTTAAAAGGTAGGCTTATGTGGTGTTCTACTTAAGTTAAGTGCCCTCGGGTCTTAACCTAAGTGTCCAAGCCTGAAACCAGCACGCAAGATGTGATATTTTGCGTAAATGACATTCCTTATTGTGGAAATATAAACCTGAGCAATTTTTATCAAAAACAATTCAAAACATTAAGGCATACTATTAGAACCCGTAGGCAAACCACAATTGAGCGGATCCTTAATACCAGGGTGCCTAATACCTTCCCCGGGGGATCACCAGAACCCTTACCCATACTTTGGTTAGATTAGGATTCTTTTAAAATTTAACCGTTTTGAATGAACCCTTTTCGAACTGGTTTTCCTTGTCACACCCCTAATGAGGAGTATGACGGGCTCCGACCCATAGGTCGAAACCACCTGACTTAATAGTTACTTTGAACATCACCTACCATAATTCAGAAAACACCTGCACGCAGAAAAGGCCCAACATAGAAATCTCTGATAATTCAACACATATGTACATATGCGGACCGACAAGGTCGCCACAACATAATGTATATCATAAAGCCGACAAGGCTATCAGAAAAATATCAAGAACCCAAAACAAGGCCAACAAGGCCATACATAATACTTACATATCCCACTATATCCATGAGCCTCTAAGAGTATACATATGAACATATATTATACAAACAGAAAAGTACCAAAAGATAGCAAGCCTCGTTAACTCTGTCAGAGCCTGCAGCACGAAATGCAGCGTCCCGTGCAATGGGACGTCAGTACGAATAAAAGTACTGAGTATGTAAGGCAGGAGGGTACCAACATAATGAAGATATAATGTAACATTAATAAAGGCAAAAGAAAACCGAACATCTGGAAGTAGCGCAAAATACAATGCATGATAGAATTATTGGTATATATATATATATATATATATATATATATATATATATATATGTGTGTGTGTGTGTGTGTGTGTGTGTGTGTGTGTACATAACAGATAGTATCCATGCCCGGCCGTAAGGCTCGGTGTTATATGTGTAAAATCATGCCCGGCCATTAAGGCTCGGTGTTATCATCATTAGCCCGTGTCCGGGGCAATATCATAACATCCCCACTGCAGTGGTGTGCGCATTTCCGCGCCATGCCCGGCCGACTATAGCGCGGCACGATGTAGTAAAATAGTGCAATACATTTATTTATATGTATATACCATGTATGAGAAGTCAATGATCTGACCTTGGCCTTTCGGAGTGACATAAGGTCGGTAGCCTTTGAATAGCTTATGGAATTCGTATCGAGTCCAAAGGAGTAATCGATGACGATAAGTAAAATAATATTTTAAGAATCAATAAAATAACAAGACATGAAATACAAAGCATGGGAATAGAGTGGATTTGTTATGGAACACTTGTGTTTATATTCTAGTTGGATTCGTGCCAAAGAAAGAGAGAAACGAACACCTTACATACCTTATCCGTCAAGCCACCACTTAAAGAGTTCCTTACACCGATGCTTGCTCTTCACCCGAACCTATATATCGAGAAATACATCTTTAATCACACTTTCATCATATTTCCATCAACTTATAAGCACTAATTATTGAAGACTAATTTAGGTTATGAAAATTTGGACAGCATCTCCCCTATATCATCTACTTCCTCCAAATACCAAAACAACTCCCAAACAATACCAACAACATCAACAACAACATCCTTAATATTCTACAAGATAAATATGTATATTTTCATCCAAAACTCTCTTCAAACCTTAATCCATAAGCCAACGACATCAACACAACAAACTATAACTTTTATTCTTGTAAATATTCCTTAATCAACGTTTATAAAGAGAGAGATTCAATGATTCATACCTTATCTTTACCTAAGTAGAAATATCTTCAATATTTACTTTGTTTCCAAGCTAACTCCAACACAAAACGAAATTATAATCGCGACTACACGTTGTCGGACCTCGATTAATATTCTGTAGCTTGAAATTTACTCAAAATCCTCACTTTTATGTGATATAAGAGCTCTCTTGCCTTGCTGAATTTTCTGGATTATTTTGGAAGATTATGATGGAGAAAATGGGGTTTTTAACCCTTTTTATAGTGGCTAGAGTCGGCAGTACTGTAGCAGTATTGTTTCTGCTCTGTCAGCCTAACTTGTAACGCCCATAATTCTCTACTCCGATGTCCTATCAACTAGCGGGTTGTTGCATTGGAAACTAAACTCGACGAACTTCATTTTAGGATTTTTAAACACCTTAAAACTCCTAATATACATGGAGATATACCTCTCCAAAGTTGACCCAAAATTCTATCCTTGATTCTACCAACTTTTTTTTTCCCGACAAACTTATTTTCTTTGATTTGCTTGGTGCCAAAGTCTTCCATAGCTTATTATATGAACTTAAACCCTCGTAACCATGAGATAGGTGCATACAGTCTCACATATCCTAGAAAATGCTCCACGTCTACACTTAAACAACTAATGCCTAATAAATTTCACGTACAAGACTACGAGGTGTAACATTCTCCCCCCTTCAAAAACATTCGTCCTCGAATGTCGGAATACCCGAAGGTTAATAAAATTTCCACTGAACGTTAGTAAAGTATCTCTCGTGATTGGAGCACCTCTAATCTCCTACATGTCACAAGTCCCAATCACAAGTCCTACATGATACCGTAATTAATGACATGCAGTCATACAATGATTAGAATAATTTTTCTCATCTTATTGACTCTTAAGGGGGGGGGGGGGTGTTTAAATATAGCTCTTACCTTGTAAGTGATTTGCGGATATAGCAGAACCTTGCAAGAATTCTTTCTGAGTAGTATCATCTATGACGGGGAATAAATGGGGATACTTGGACTTCATTCCTGCTTCGGCTTCCCATGTCATCTCTTCCCTATCGTTACTCCTCCATAGAGCCTTTACTGAAGTCACATCTTTGTTTCGGAGCCTACGGACTTGTCTGTCGAGAATAGCAATTGGTTCTTCCTCGTATGTCAGATTTTTTGTAACTTGTATATCGTCAACAGGTACGATTCTGGATGGATCTCCAATACACTTCCTAAGTATGGAAACATGAAAAACTGGATGAACTGCTTGCAGTTCTGATGGCAGCTCCAATTCATAAGCCATCTGGCCTACCCTTCAGATGATCTTATAAGGTCCGATATATTGGGGATTAAGTTTCCCTTTCTTACCAAACCTCATCACGCCTTTCATAGGTGATATCTTCATAAACACCCAATCACCTACCTGAAATTCTAATTCTCGTCGTCGTACATTTGCATAAGATTTCTGACGACTCTGAGTTGTACGCAATCGTTCCTGAATAAGCTTCACCTTTTCAATAGCCTGATGAACAAGGTCTGGCCCAAATAAGTTTGCTTCTCCGACTTCAAACCAACCGGCAGGGGACCTACACTTCCTACCATATAGAGCTTCATACGGAGCCATTTTTATATTGGCATGATAGCTATTGTTATAAGCAAACTCTATCAAAGGCAAATGATCATCCCAACTTCCTTGGAAATCCAGTACACAAGCTCGTAACATATCTTCTAAAGTCTGAATAGTCCGCTCAGCTTGCCTGTCTAACTGCGGATGGAAAGCCGTACTAAGATTTACTCGACTACCAAGACTTTCCTGAAAAGATTTCCAGAACTTTGCCGTAAACTGTGCGCCTCTGTCTGAAATAATTGACAGCGAAATGCCATGAAGGCGCACAATCTCCTTAAGATATAGCTTAGCATAGTCTTCAGCAGTATAGGTAGTTCTTACTGGCAAGAAATGAGCTGATTTAGTTAGCCTATCAACAATCACCCAAATAGAATCGAATTTGCGGCAATAACGGGGCAATCCCGTGACAAAATCCATATTAATCACTTCCCACTTCCATGCTGGGATCTCCATTTCTTGTAATAAGCCACTGGGTTTCTGATGCTCGATCTTCACCTGTTGGCAAGTGGGGCATTGAGCTACAAAGTTAGCAATATCTTTCTTCATATCATTCCACCAGTAAAAGCCCTTGAGGTCATGATACATCTTGGTGGACCCGGGATGAATTGAATACCAGGAGTAATGAAATTCTGAATGATCCCGTCCCCAAGCCCAGTTACATTTGGAACACACAAGCGACCTCGATGTTTGAGAAACCCATTTTTGAATCAAGTTCGAAGACTGAGATCTGATTTTGTTGCACTCCTTACTTAATATTAATTAAAACTGGATCTTCATACTGTTGAGTCTTTACATCTGAGGCAAGAGTCGATTGGGATATATTCTGTAAAGCAATTCCAGTGTCTTCCGAATCTAGTAAGCGAACTCCTAAATTTGCTAAGCGATGAAGTTCTCTGGTCATTTCTAATTTTTCTGCTGGCACATACAATAGACTTCCCATTGATTTGCGACTTAGGGCATCATCTACAACATTAGCTTTGCTGGGGTGATATAAAATTTCAGCATCGTAATCCTTTAGCAATTCGAGCCATCTTCGTTTCCTCAAATTCAATTCCTTTTGCCTAAATATATATTAAAGGCTTTTATGGTTCGTATAGATATCGACATGAACTCCATATAAATAATGCCGCCATATCTTTAGAGCGTGAATCACTGCCGCCAGCTCTAGATCATGGGTTGGATAATTTTGCTCATGTTTCCGTAGTTGTCCGGAGGCATAAGCGATTACCTTACCATTTTGCAACAACACACATCCCAGGCCGGTGCGTGACGCATCACAGTATACGGTGTAACCCTCGGTGCCTTCTGGAAGGGTGAGGACAGGGGCAGATGTCAACTTATCTTTCAATTTCTGGAAACTCTGCTCGCACGCTTCTGACCATTGAAACTTGGCCCCCTTCTGAGTTAATTTTGTAAGGGGAGCTGTTATAGAAGAAAATCCCTCTACAAATCTTCGATAATATCCAGCAAGACCTAAGAAACTTCGGACTTCCGAAGCGGTTGTTAGTCGGGGCCAGTTCTTAATGGCTTCAATCTTTCGATCATCAACTTTAATACCTTCATCGGACACAATGTGGCCTAGAAAATCCACTGAAGTTAGCCAAAATTCACACTTGGAAAATTTGGCATACAGCCTTTGATCTCGCAATGTTTGCAACACCTTTCAGAGGTGATCAGCATGTTCCCTCTCCGAACGAGAATATACCAAGATATCGTCAATGAATACAATAACAAAAATATCCAAGAAGGGTAAGAATATAGTGTTCATTAGCGCCATAAACGCTGCAGGAGCATTTGTCAATCCGAAAGACATAACTAAGAATTCAAAATGCCCATATCTCGTTCGAAAAGCTGTCTTCGGAATGTCTTACCCTTTTACACGTAGCTGATGATACCCTGACCTTAAGTCAATCTTCGAAAAGCATTTAGCACCCTGTAGCTGGTCAAACAAATCATCAATTCTAGGCAATGGATATTTGTTCTTAATAGTCACCTTATTCAACTACCGGTAGTCAATACACATTCTTAGTGAGCCATCCTTCTTGCGCACAAATAATACTGGTGCTCCCCACGGAGAAGTACTTGGCCTAATGAAGCCCTTGTCTAATAAGTCCTGCAATTGCACCTTCAATTCGCGCAACTCGGCGGGGGACATACGATAAGGGGGAATAGAGATGGGTTGAGTGTTCGGATACACATCAATCGCAAATTCAATTTCCCTTTCGGGAGGGAGGCCTGGTAATTCATCGGGGAATACATCCTGAAATTCATTAACTACAGGGACGGATTGCAAAGTTGGCGGTTCAGCTTCAGTGCTCCTAACTCGAACCAAATGATAAATATAACCTTTGGAAATCATTTTTCGCGCCTTAAGGTAGGAAATAAACCTACCCTTTGGTGCTGGGGTATTTCCCATCCATTTAAGAACTGGTTCACCCGGAAACTGAAATTTCACAGTTTTGGACCAACATTCCACATTGGCATAGCAAGGGGCTAGCCAATCCATTCCCATGATAGCGTCAAAGTCCACCATTTCTAACTCCACTAGATCAGCAACTGTTTCACGACCACATATCGTAACCACACACTTACGATAAATTCGTCTTGCAATAACAGGTTCCCCGACCGGAGTAGAAACCAAGAAAGGCTTGGACAAAGATTCGGGCTTTATACCGAACTTATCAACCATATAAGGTGTGATATAAGATAGTGTGGAACCCGGATCGATCAATGCATAGACATCATAAGAACAAATGGATAAAATACCTGTCACAATATCTGGAGATGACTCAAGATCCTGTCGTCCTGCAAGTGCATAAATACGGTTCAGGTTGCTGCCAGAAGCAGACACCTGACCTCTTCCCCTACCTCTACTTATTCAGGCTAGAGAAGAACCTTCCAGGAGGGCGAATAGAAGAAGAAGAACCTGTGATTGAACCTGTCGGCTGAGCCAGGCCTCCTCTACCACGGGATGGACAATTTCCTATAACATGACCAAGCTGTCCACAGTAATAACACACCCCATACTTGGCGGCACTGGCCAGAGTGGCCTTTACCGCACTGGTCACAACGGGGCAAGGGAGGCCTTGCCTAGCTAGACTCTCCCCTATAAGAAGGAGCTGGTACTCTCGAACTTTGACCTGGTCCTGAATAAATAGGTCGATCATAACGCTGCCTCTGAAACCGGGAAGGTGCACTCATTACTGAAGGAGCTGATCTTTTAAAAGAATAGGGCCTATAACCTTCCTGATAAGCATCTAAATAACCTGTAGATCTGGCCCGTTTATTACGGCCCCTATTCGGGTCTTGCTCGATCCGCTGCTGACGTTCAAGGTCCTCCAAATTCTGAGCATATGTCTGAATACGAGCAATATCTATGCCGCTCTGCAGTGAGGCCGTCATATAATCTTTAATCAAGTGAGGCCCAAGTCCCGTCACAAAACGATGTACCCTATCTTCCATTTCAGCTACCATCGTCGGGACGTATCTAATGTCATGACCCGACTAAGGGCCGCGACGGGTACCCGGGGCTAACCACCGAGCACCACTCATTCTACTATTCATCATACCCATTAAGCGTTCTTTTATTAATTTCATACTCAATTCATAGGAAAAATCATTTTTTTTTCATTTGAGAACATAAATACTTTTATATACATAAGCCTTTCGGCTATCAAAATGATAATATTTATATCTACAGTAGTAACCTTGTGAGACCATATAACCCACAACTGCGTATCTACAAGCCTCTATTAGAGTGCTAGACATCGGGACGGGACAGGACCCCGTCGTGCCCAAAATATACATACATACACAAAATAATAATCGCGGCACCTCCGGAACAATGGAGTGCTCTCAAATCAACTACTACCTCATACGAGTCTAGATCAAGATCATCTCGCTGTCTACCTGTAGGCATGCACATAGCGTCCAAAGAAAACGGACGTCACTACGAACATTGTACTGAGTATGAGAGACACAAGTAATAATAATAATACATCAATGAGAATAAGGAAGCATCAAATAAGGAGCAACTGTAACTGACCGTCCATCACAAAGAAATGACGCATGCTGACTTACTTCATAATCCTTGTCATGTCATGTATGCATAAATGTATAAGTGTATAAGCTGCCCGTCCATATAGGCACGGTGTGATAATAATTAACCTGCGTCCAGGCCTCCCGCGTATGGGGTATAAGCTGCCCACTGCAGTGGTGTGTCTGCCCGTGCCATATAGGCGCGGTGTATTATCATCAACATATACTCATCATAATGTATGTATAATAACTCAAAGATAGCTATACTTTATCGAGGTGACATAAGGTCGTGAACCCCCGATTTCATTATAGGACATTTATAAGTGTTCTGCCTCACCTTGAAGGAAATAGTATATAAGGTGAGTGTGTACGATAAATTACATCATTAACTTTATGGTAATCTGCCTCACCTTGAAGGAAATAATATATAAGGTGAGTGTATACAATATATGACATCATTAGCGTTATAGGAACATCATATCATGAACTCTAGAATCTTTATACTTAACTCATCATCATCATTATTGAACTCATAATATATCTCTCATCTGATATGGCTATTCATGGACATAGGCTATTAGTTTTTCCGGAATGTAGAAGATTCATGGGGAAGAAAGAAGAATAGTGTCATCGGATTCATGCCATAGAAAGAAAGGACTAGCCTCACAAACCTTTTCCATTTAACTAATCTATCGCTTTCTTGTTCTCCTTCAATTCCCACGTTTCTACCTTCAAGAGAAGTCGCATGAACATTAGTTAATCGATTACTTAAACGTGCTTACTAAAGCTAAGGAAAATTGGGCAGCATTTATTTTGTTTATACAACTTTTCCCATATTCTATATCAACTCTCAAACATTCATAACAACATTCACAATATAATATACCACAATCATCATTCATCTACATTATCCGCATTTCACAATTCCTCTTCAATTTCTCCATAATTGTGATTATAGTTCGCTATTGCGTTTTCTCATATATAATACTTATTCCATGGTCTAAATGTCATTCACAATATATTTACAATCACAACATACCAATATCCATAATTCAATCCAAACCTTCACCTAACAATGTCACTATTCCCACATTTTTGACCCACTTTCTATATCTTTCTACAATCCATGTGTTCTTAACTTTCAACACCTTAAAGAACCAATAATGATCATAAAACTCACCTTAGATGATGGCTGAACAACCCTTGAGTGGAACTTCTCTTCTTGCAACAAAACCCTAACTTCACTCCCAAAAGAATTCTTGACTTAGATGGACCCTAGTAAGCTTTATGCACTTGACCCACTTGAATTATTGATATTCATCTTTGTTTTCCTTTGTATTCTTGTAGATGAAGTATGTGGAACCTTCTAGAGGTCTTGAGAGAGATGAAGAAGTGTGTGGGAAATGAAATTAATGAAGTGGGATCACATTTATATAAGTGAACTTATTCAGCCCGTCGGGACTTCCACGGACACTTGTACAGTCCGTGGAACATTACACGGCATGTACAAGTGGTCGTGGTTCACCACCTTGGGACACTTCATTGCTGTTGGGTTATACGGACCATTATACGGCCCGTATAACATTCCACGGGCCGTATAATGTTGTCGTGTAACTCACAGTTTTTCCGAAGTTGTTCTCGTCGTTTTGTTTGGTCTCCAATCCTTATACAACCTTCTTAACACTTGTTTAATACTTCATTAATGATCTAAACATCCCTATAACTCGCCCTCAAGGCCTTGCCAAACAATTCTTAACGCATTAATTTACGAAACCTTTCCTAAACCCCACTTATACTCTACTTGCCCTTACTAATCCGTATTCTTGTCAATTCATATGACTTCAATATCTTGACGTATGCATTCTAAGACCACTAATTATCTATCTTATAGTCCTAAGAACTTCCTGTTACCTTTAAGCTCGCAGTGGTTCATTCACTATGCGACGACATGAGATTTCCAAGGTGTAACATCTAGCCAAGGAGTTAAACTTCAAACTATATTCCCGAACGCTCATATTATTCTGACGAAGCAATATAAATTCATCAGCTCTAGCTCTACGAACCTCAGCGGGCAGATAATGATCCAGAAAGGCTCTGGTGAATTTCGACCATACTGCTGGAGGTGGGTTCGGCCCTCTCGACTGCTGCCAAGACTCATACCATACCGCGGCCACATCCCACAGTCTATAAGAAGCTAGCTCCACTGATTCTATATCAAAAGCATGCAATACCCTCAAAGCGCGGCCCATTTGATCTATAAAATTCTGAGGGTCATCCTTCGGGTTTGTCCCCGTGAACACCAGAGGGTCCAAGGTATAAAAGTCACGTACGCGGGAACTAACAACCCTATCCGGAAGTCCAGCCTGCCGCTGAGTCTGAGTAGCCACCAATCTAGTCAATAACTAGACTGCATCTCGCAAGTCCTGTTCTGTAGCAGCGGGGGAAGGAGCTGGAGGCTGAGGAGCCGGAGGGACTGGAGCCCTATCTTGATCTTCTGCACCAGATGGAGTACAGGTAGCATGCAAGGGGGTGGCGCTCCGAGCCTCGCTATGCCCTAACTCAGCTGGCGGTACTCTACTCGGGCCTTCCCCAGCAGTGCCCAGTATTCTGCAGACTTTCTTCTTCCTCGAAGGCATTGCTGAAAATTAAACACGGAAAGATTAGATAATTGCATTCTTACCTTAGCTCTATCGCAGATCTAGATCATGAAGAAAATTGTCTTCCTAAATGTCCTGTAGCCTCCTAGCTATAGATATGGTGCACGACATATAGATAACCAAGACTCTACTGAACATGGCTCATGGACATCCCTAGGACTGAACTGCTCTGATACCAATTTGTCACACCCCTAATGAGGAGTATGACGGGCTCCGATCCGTAGATCGAAACCACCTGACTTAATAGTTACTTTGAACATCACCTACCATAATTCAGAGAACACCTGCACGCAGAAAAGGCCCAACATAGAAATCTCTGATAATTCAATACATATGTACATATGCGGACCGACAAGGTCGCCACAACATAATGTATATCATAAAGCCGACAAGGCTATCAGAAAAATATCAAGAACCCAAAACAAGGTCGACAAGGCCATACATAATATTTACATATCCCACTATATCCATGAGCCTCTAAGAGTATACATATGAACATATATTATACAAACAGAAAAGTACCAAAAGATAGCAAGCCCAGAGTAGTGGCACTTGGCTGAAGCTGGAAAATCCTACTGTGGTTGCTCCTCGATAACTCTGTCAGAGCCTGCAGCACGAAATGCAGCGTCCCGTGCAATGGGACATCAGTACGAATAAAAGTACTGAGTATGTAAGGCAGTAGGGTAACAACATAATGAAGATATAATGTAACATTAACAAAGGCAAAAGAAAACCGAACATCTGGAAGTAGCGCAAAATACAATGCATGATAGAATCATTGGTATATATATATATATATATATATATATATATATATATATATATATATATATATGTACATAACAGATAGTATCCATGCCCGGCCGTAAGGCTCGATGTTATATGTGTAAAATCATGCCCGGCCATTAAGGCTCGGTGTTATCATCATTAGCCCGCGTCCGGGGCAATATCATAACATGTCCACTGCAGTGGTGTGCGCATTTACGCACCATGCCCGGCCGACTATAGTGCGGCACGGTGTAGTAAAATAGTGCAATACATTTATTTATATGTATATACCATGTATGAGAAGTCAATTGTCACGCCCCGAACCTGGGCCTGGACGTAACACGGCACCCGGTGCCTGACTGCATGTGACCGAGCGAACCAACTGGCTGACTGAATCAACATGTGATATCAAAACATGACTGAATATGGAAACAACTAAACACATGATGATATACTAAAGGTCTGGCTGAAATCATAATGCGGAAATACTTAGACAATCTGAAATATATCTGACTGTAGCCAACACGGCTAAACCAAAATGATTAAACAACTGCCAACAAGGCTAACATAATAAATGTCTGACTGTCTGAACTGTGTCTATGAAGACTCTAAGAGTACTGAATAATAGAGCTGTCTATAAACTGAAATAACTGGATAGCTGACAACGCCCCGAAGGAATGTGGGGCTCACCAGTAGCTGATACGTGCACTCCTAATTAGCTGAGTCATCAACCTGTGTATCGTTACCTGCATCGCGAGATGCAGGCCCCCAAGCAATAAAAAGGGACATCAGTACATTTGAATTGTACTAGTATATAAAGCAACTGAAGCAATAAAATACTGGAACTGAAACTGAAACTGAACTAAATAGGAAAGCAAGAAGCTGAAGTACTCCCTGTTCTGGATGAAGAATCACCTGTAAAACTGTAAATATAACTGTGGCCTGGGGCCCAAATAATGTGCACAAAAACTGTGGCCTCTGGCCCAAGCAATACGTATGCATAAACTGTGGCCTAGGGCCCAAAAATACAGATACAGGTGTTCAACATTAACAATTTACAAGACTGAGACTGGCTATAGCTGATAGCATGATAACTGTTTCTGATTATAGGACTTATGCAAATAACTGGTTATACACTGACTGAGACTCATGTGATAACAATGCATAAGTCTATAAAGATTACGTGTTGAGTTCATGATGTTCAAAGTGACAACCATGAACGAATTTTGTAACTGCAACCCTAGAAGATAACAGTTCTATATCATATCATGAAACTAGGGCTAAGCTATATTCTGAGTCAAATTGCGGACAAGTATGAAGAATGAGGCGTAGGGAGAATCATGAATATTCCCTAGCGTAGATAGTTAACCTCACATACCTTAATTCCAGCCTTTGAGCATAATACAATGTTCGTCAACCCTTTCAACTTTGATCTATATCAATACAAGTCGAAGGGATTCTATATTAGCAATAATATTCATGCTTTGGTCATCTAAGCATTTTATCAAACACTTAGTGGGCATGAAGCTCCACAGTCTCCATTAATGGTGATTTCTTCACCCAATTCCCATTCTATTACTCCTAGGTGATTCTACAATCTTAATTAGATGTAATTAACATCATTCTCCATCACCCATATGAATACAACAATCCCAAGTCAACAATCCAAAAACCCTAGCATAGTTCATATAATTCTCTTTATCAAACCCAGTTACTATTCTCCCAAGAACTTATCAACACTTTAATCATCATGAAACATCATAAAACTTACCTTAGTTATTGTAGGAATAAGCCTTGAGTTGAAATGCTTCACTTGAACAAAACCCTAGTTCCACCTTCCATGGAATTTCTTGACTTGAATGGATTTGATGTGTTTCTCACACTTAGTTTTTGTGGATTGATGAAGTGGATCTTTAGTTTCACTTGGATTCTTGCATATGAAGTGTTTGGATGGCTTTAGAGAACCCTTGAGTCGTGTAGGAGAAATGGGAATGAAAAAATGAGTTTGGGTCTCTTATTAATATCTTAAAATCTGACCCATCGGGCAATTCTACGCCCATTTTTACGGACCATCAAACTGATTGACGGACCGTCAAAATGGTCTGTAAAATTACCCAGCAAAAATTGAGTTTCTGTGACCATTTTACGCTGGCTTGAGTCAATTTGACGGACCGTATAATTGTTTTACGGACCGTCAAAATGAACCGTAAAATTGCCCAGCAAAATATGGTTTTCTGTAACCATTTTACGCTGGCTTGAGTCAATTTGACGGACCGTATAATTGTTTTACGGACCGTCAAAATGAACCGTAAAACTGCCCAGCAAAATATGATTCTCTGTGACCATTTGACGGACCGTATAAATGTTTTACGGACCGTCAAATGGTCCGTCAAAATTCTTCTGCTCGGACAGTCTGTCGTATAATGGGCATAACTCTTTGCACAGATGTCCGTTTGAGGCCCATAATATACCGTTGGAAAGCTATTTCAAGGGGATACAACTTGCATCAAGGAAGTTTTCCCAAAATCCAAATTAATTGAGGGTTTATGGTCGTTGGAAGTAAGACCTTCCATAAACTCACTTGCAAACATGCCCCGTAGAGTGGCTTCCAACTTTTCTTTGCCCAAAGACATTTCTTATAACTTAATTGGTTTTCAAAACACTTCCTATAACCCTCATATTGGTTCCATTATATTATCATCTTATGAGTCAAACTTTCGTCCGACGTTACGAGGTGTTACATCAATGATCTGAACTTGGCCTTTCGGAGTGACATAAGGTCGGTAGCCTCCTAATAGCTTATGGAATTCGTATCGAGTCCAGAGGAGTAATCGATAACGATAAGTAAGATAATATTTTAAGAATCAATAAAATAACAAGCCATTAAGATTTGAAATACAAAGCATAGGAATAGAGTGGATTTGTTATGGAACGCTTGTGTTTATATTCTAGTTGGATTCGTGCCAAAGAAAGAGGGAAACGAACTGGTCTATCATTTTTAGCTCAATCAAATCAGCTCTGGTCTGACGATCACATATCACAATGACACAATTTTTGTACACTTGCCTTGCTATCACGGGATCACCAATCGGGGTGAGTACCTCAAAAGGTTTAATTGGCCCGAGTTTCACCCCAATACAACCGGCAACATATGGAGTAATATAAGAAAGAGTAGAACCCGGATCTATCAATGCATACATATCACGGGAAAATATAGACAACGTACCTGTGACCACATCCGGGGAGGACTCAAGATCCTGTCGTCCGGCTCGAGCATATATACGGGGCTGAGATCTGAGGAGTCTGCCCTACCGGGCGCACTGTGGAAGAACCAGCTGCCGAACTTGTGGGCTGAACCCTAACTCTGCCACTCGCCTACGGGCAATCTCTCATCATGTGCCCAACTTGGCCACAAGTATAGCAAGCGTCCGAACCCTGGCGACACTGTCCGGAATGCAATCTACCGCATTGGCTGCATCGCGGTACTGGGGTCTCCTCTGACTATAATCTTCCCTGAACTGGGAATCTGAGGCCCTCGAACTCTGGCCCTGTCCTGAACGGAAGGAGCTATCAAATCTCCTACCTGTGAATCGGGGAGGTGCACTCGTCACCGACTGGCCCGAGTACCCAGAATATGTCTGTCTTGATCCCCCTCTATAACCACTACCTGCTCCCATAGATCTAGCCCTCTTGCCTTTCCTTCTATCACTATCGTTGTCACTTCTTTGTGGTTGTTGTCGCCCCTCTAAATTCTGAGCATGGGCCTGTATTCGGGAAATATCCATCCCGTCTTGCAAGGAAGCCGTCAAACAATCTCTGAATAAATATGGCCCTAGGCCACTTACAAATCTATGTACCTGGTCTCCCATGTTGGCCACGATAGTCGGGGTATATCTAGCCAAAGAATTAAATTGCATGCTATACTCCCGGGCACTCATATTTCCTTGCCTCATATTTAGAAACCTGTCCGCTCTAGCTCGGCGGACCTCGGGTGGAAAATAGTGACGAATAAATGCATCCACGAATTCTTGCCAAACCGGAGGAAGCGCATTCTCTCCTCTTGATAATACCCAGTTGTTGTACCACAAAACTGCCATATCCCGGAGTCTGTAAGATGCCAACTCCACGGATTCAGTTTCGGAGGCATGGACAATTTTCAATGTCCTCAACACCTCATCTATGAAACCTTGCGGGTCTTCATCCAGCTTTGACCCAAAGAACTCCGGAGGATTTAGACTCATAAAATCACGGGCTTTGATACTTTCTGCCCGATCACTTGAGCTCGCATTTTGTCATTGTGCCTGAGCGGCAACCAACTGTGTCAATAGATGTATGGCCTCGGTCATTTGTTGACCCGAAGCAACCGATGGAGGAATTTGAGCTGGAGCTCCTCCTTGCTCTTCCACATTAGGCGGGGTAGAAGAAGTGTTAGACAAGGCCTCATTATGTGATTCTCCTTCCTCTATATTCATCGGAGGCTCTCTTTCTACCCGCTTCTTTGTCGTAGTCTTGCCCTTCTGGGTAGCTGTAGCCTTTCCCTTTAGCGGCATTCTGAAATCATAACACACTATTAGGGAGGATTTAAATCTTATACACGGCTCTATCGCACGATCTCATGAGAAGAAAGATGGTCATTTTTACTAAATGTCCTGTAGCCACTTGTTTATTGATGTGGCGCGCAACACACTATAAACAAGACTCTACTAGACACGGCTTGTAGACACTTTCTAGGACTGAACCGCTCTGATACCACTTTTGTCACGACCCGGCTAGGGTCCGTGACGGGTACCCGGGGCTAGCCACCGAGCACCACTCGTGCTACTACTTATCTTGCTCATTTAATGGTCTTTTATCAGCTTTATACTCAAAACTGTAGGAAAATCATATTTTATATGGAAACATAAATACTTTTTAAATACATTTGCCTCTCGGCCATCAAAATAATATATATACATATAATAGCATCTCGTGAGACCATCTAACCCACACTGCACATCTACGAGCCTCTACTGGAGTGCTAAGCATAAGGACGGGACAAGATCTCGTCATGCCCAAAGATACATGAACATGAATATACACAAAAGAATCGTCATAAGTACCTCCGAACAAAGAAGTGCTTTCAATCCGCTGACGGCTACTGCTGGTCTGGGTCGAGCTCTCCTCCCTGTCTACCTATGGGCATGATCACAGCGCCCAAAGAAAACGGACGTCAGTACGAATATTGTACTGAGTATGAGAGGCATAAACAATGAAGTAGAACAATGACATAAAGGTAATATCAATATGGAACATATATATCTAACTGTCATGTATAAAAGAATTAAGCCATGTTGTCTTACTCATACCCGTCATCATATCATGTATGCATAATGTATAAGCTGCCCACTCATATAGGTGCGGTGTAGTAATGTATAAGCTGCCCGTCCATATCGTATCGGTGTGATAATCATAACATTAGCCTGCGTCCAGGCCTCCCGCGTCTGGGGTATCATCTCATGCCACCCACTAGTGGTGTCTGCCCATGCCATTTGGCCATGGTGTATCGTATAGCTGCCCGCCTTAGCGGTGACTGCCCGGCCAACTAGGCGCTGTGTTATATCATCATCATACATGCTCATCATAATATGCTTATCGTAACATACTTATCATAATACATGCATAAGGCTTATGGACATCTTTACTCGACCGGGGTGACGTAAGGTCGTGATCCCCCGATTTCATTATGGAGTAATCATTGACATTCTGCCTCACCTTGAAGGAACCAACATATAAGGTGAGTGTGAGCAATAAATAACATCATGCCATTTTAGGATCATCATATCGTATCTCTTATCTTATATTACCATTCATAGATATAGGCTTTTAGCTTTCCGGAATATAGGGACTCATGAAGAGGAGGAAAATTATGCTATGAGATTCATGCCATTAAAAAGAAGGGACTAGCCCCACATACCTTTAACGTTAACTAAGCTATCGTTCGCTTGTTCTCCTTCGATATCACGTTTCTACCTTCAAAAGAGAATTCGCATTCACGTTAGTTAATCGACTATAAGAACGCGCTACTATTTCTAGGGAAAATTGGGCGGCGCTTCCTTTGGTTATACTAATTTTCCCATATTCTATATAAACTCCCACACGCTCACAACAACATTCACAATATCGCAATCAACAATCATCATTCGTATACGTTGACCACAATCCACCATTTCTCTTCAATTTCTCCACATTTATGGTTATAGCTTACTATCGCGTTTCCTCATATCTAGTACTTATTTCATGGCCTAAATGTCATTTATAACGTATTCATAATCACAACACTCCATCATTCATAATCCAACCCAACTACTATCCAACCATGACACTATTCACATTTCATGACCCATTTACTACACTCTTCTATAATTCAAGTGTTTCAATGTATTAATGCTTCAATCATCATGGGAAGGTCATCAAACTTACCTTAGATGTTGTAGGAACGAGCCTTGAGTAGCGATGCTCTTCTATACCAAAAACCCTATTTCACTTCCTTTGCAATTCCTTGATGTAGACGAACTTTGATGTGGTTCTCACACTTGATTTCATGGATTTGATGTTACTGACCTTGATTTTCCTTTGGTTCTCTTGAATTCTTGTGAATGAAGTGTTTAGAGTGTTCTAGAGACTTCTTGAGTCGTGTAGATGAGAAATGAATAAATGAGCTTAGGGTCCTTTTAATAACTCAAAACCTGATTTTTAATGAACAGTAGTCGGGTGCACAGTGGCCGTAAACCCAGTTTACGGGCCGTATTCTGGTTTACGGTCCGTCCTTCATGACCGTATTTAAGCATATCAGAAACAGAAAGGTTTCCTGGAGTCATGGTGGTTTACAGTCGCAGTTTACGGGCCGTATTTCGATTTACGATCCGTATTCTAAGTCGTATTTAACCATTTCGTCATTTGGCAGAAAGTTGAAGTTTTTGGGATGTTGAAGGACGATGGCAGTTTACGGTCCGTAAACCACTTTATGGGCCGTATTATATTTTACGACCCACTGGGTCGAAGTGCAAATCTGTAACTTTCTCATTTCCAAAATTCATAAATAGTCATTCCCTACTTAGTAGAACATTGCACAATCATACACTTCGTTGGTCTACTCGTTGTACGTTCACGGAGAAATTTCCGAGGGGTAACACATCTCCCCTATATCATCTACTTCCTCCAAATACCAAAACAACTCCTAAACAATACCAACAACATCAACAACAACATCCTTAATATTCTACAAGATAAATATGTATATTTTCATCCAAAACTCTCTTCAAACCTCAATCCATAAGCCAATGACATCAACACAACAAACTATAACTTTTATTCTTATAAATATTCCTTAATCAACGTTGATAAAGAGAGAGATTCAATGATTCATACCTTATCTTCACCTAAGTAGCAAGATCTTCAATATTTACTTTGTTTCCAAGCTAACTCCAACACAAAACGAAATTATAATCGCGACTACACGTTGTCCGGACCTCGATTAATATTCTGTAGCTTGAAATTTACTCAAAATCCTCACTTTTATGTGATATAAGAGCTCTCTTGACTTGCTGAATGTTCTGGATTATTTTGGAAGATTATGATGGAGAAAATGGGGTTTTTAACCCTTTTTATAGTGGCTAGAGTCGGCAGTACTGTAGCAGTACTGTAGCAGTGTTGTTTCTGCTCTGTCAGCCTAACTTGTAACGCCCATAATTCTCTACTCCAATGTCCTATCAATGATTGGGTTATTGCGTTGGAAACTAGACTCGACGAACTTCATTTTAGGATTTTTAAACACCTTAAAACTCCTAATATACATGGAGATATACCTCTCCAAAGTTGACCAAAAATTCTATCCTTGATTCTACCAACTTTTTTTTTTCGACAAACTTATTTTCTTTGATTTTCTTGGTCCCAGAGTCTTCCATAGCTTATTATATGAACTTAAAACCTCGTAACCATGAGATAGGTGCATACAGTCTCACATATCCTAGGAAATGCTCCACGTCTACACTTAAACAACTAATGCCTAATAGATTTCACGTACAAGACTACGAGGTGTAACATTCCTAATTTTCTAAAAATTAGGTGGCAACTCTAAAATGTATCTTTTAGAGCACTATTAAGTAGTTGGCGGGTTTTTTCGACTTTCCCGATACGATTCACAACCATACTTTCCCGGGACACTTCCCTCCTTTTATGAGGTATGTGCGAGTCGTTAAAACTTTAAAATCCCAATGCCCGCTAAAGTATTAAAGCATTCTTCACGTTCGTCTTCCATAAAATCCAATACTTAGTAGTTGTTGAGCTAGTAATACATGAACTGTAGTAACTTTTTTCACGAGGCTGAATATCTCGTCATAATCAAGGACATACTCTCGAGAGAATCCTTAGGCTACCAATTGGTCTTGCACCAACCAATATCTGTCAAGACATGTTTTAAACTTATAAACCCATATACATTATATGGTTTTAACGTCCTTGGGTTTTCCCACTAAATCCCAAGTATGGTTTAGTGTCAAGATTAGAATTCTCTCCCCTATTGCCTTTCTCCACTCATTACTCTTTGAAGCTTCTTTGAAAAGGGTAGGCTCTTTGATCTGGTTAACCTTGGTTAGTGTCGCATTTATACTTGTTGTTTTGGCGTTCAGTCATGTAGACCTTCTTACTTGAGGTTTGAACTCTTCTTTGACTTTTTCTTTCAATTCATCCGGGGTTTCATGGACTCTAGTTTTCCATGGGATCTTATTTCTCCTTTTGATATCTCTTCTATACTTGATTCGTGTTCTTCACATACTGTCATGACCCGGCTAGGGGCCGCGACGGGTACCCGGGGCTAACCGCCGAGTACCACTCGTACTAGTACTCCTTAGGCTTATTTAACAATCATTTATCGGATTCATGCTCGATTTATAAGAAAGCCCGTTTTCCTTTAGGAACATAATGCTTTTATACACATGAGCCCTTAGGCTAGCAAAATAATATATATGTATATATTTACACAATGACCACGCCATGAGACACATGACCCACATTGAGTATCTACGAGCCTCTATGAGATGACATTTACAATTGTACACAAAAGAATCATCATAGGCACCTCCAGGACAATGGGGTGCTTTCAGTCAGCTAACAGCCTCTAAGAATCTAGAGCAATATCTCCTCCCTGTCTACCTGTGGGCATGAACACAGCGTCCAAAGAAAAAGAACGTTAGTACGAATATTGTACTGAGTATGTAAGGCAGGAATAAAATAAACAAACATAATAGGAAGATCATGATTCGAGAGGCAAAGGTGTAACCTCCACAAGTGTCATAGGCAATCGCATTACTTACATATATCACATTTTATATAATCATGGTATACATGTCATCACATCATATAAATCATCTCATCATAGTCCTCGTCGTTAACCCGCGTCCGGGTAACCATCATATGCCGCCCACTAGTGGTGATCATGCCCGGCCCTCTAGGCTCGGTGTAACATCGCAGCCCGCCTTAGCGGTGACATGCCCGGACATCTAGGCACGGTGGAATCATATGCAGCCCGCCTTAGCGGTGACATGCCCGGCCATCGTGGCGCGGTGGAATTATATCATCACAAAATCAATCATAACACATCACTCTTACACATCTCATACCATAGCATCATGTTATCATTTCTTGGTATTCCATGCATCCCATAGTCGTATTACAAGTTAGCATTATTTATCATCTTATTGTCATAGCATACATTAGCGCTAGGAGCATACATTAGGCTTTAAGGCAACCACACTATGTCAGGGTGACGTAAGGTCGTGAACCCCTGATTGTGTTATGGACATTTCATAGGTATCATGCCTCGCCTAGAAGGAAATAAGGCATAAGGCGAGTGGTAACAATAATAACATCATTAGCATTGTAGGAACATCGTGCCACAATTTCTTGAATCTCTATACTCTAGCTCATTGTCATTATTATCATGCTTATAGGTGATTCGATATATAGAAGGACTCATAAGCTTCATCTTATAGAAGGATTATGGAAAACTTGAAGGATTCATGCCTTTTGAAAGAAGAGTTAAGCCTCACATACCTTTCTCGTTTAAGCAATCTAGCGTTCGCTTATTCTCCTTCAATGTCACGTCTCTACCTTCAAAAGAGGATTCGTAGTAACGTTAGTTAATCAACTATAAGAATGCACTACTATTTCTCGAGACAATTGGGCAGCACTTCCTTTGTTTATACTACTTTTCCCATATTCCATATCAACTCCCAACACCCACAAAAACAACTACAATATAGCAATCAACAATCATCATTCATATACAATGACCATGATCCACCATTTCTCTTCATTTTTACCACCTTTATGGTTGGGTTCGCTATCGTATTTTCTCATGTATCACACTTATCTCATGGTCTACATGTCATTTATAACGCATTCATACTCACAACACACTAACATTCATGATTCAATTCAACTACCATTCACTCATGGCACTATTCACTCATTTATGACCCATTTGCTATGCTTTTCTACAATTCGGGTATCTTAACCTTCCAATACCTTAAACAACATGAAATGGTCATGAAACTTACCTTGGATGATGGTGGAACAAGCCTTGAGTGGAGTCTCTACTCTAGCACCAAAACCCTACTTCACCTCTTTTGGTTTTCTTTGAGGAAGATGAACTTGAGCTAGGTATCACACTCTTGTTTTCATGAATTTGGCGTTGTTGATCTTGATTTTCCCTTGATTCTCTTGAATTCTTGTGGATGAAGTGTTTTGGAGTATTCTAGAGAATTCTTGAATTGTGAAGATGAGAAATGAAATGAAATGAGCTTGGGGTCCCTTATACTTAACTTAAAAATCTGATTTTTGTGAACAGTAGTCGGGATGCACAGTGGCCGTAAACCCAGTTTACGGGTTGTATTCTAGTTTACGGTCCGTCCTCCACGACCGTATTTAAGCATATCAGAAACAGAAAGGTTTGTTGTAGGCCAGGGTAGTTTACGGTCGCAGTTTACGGGCCGTATTTCGATTTACGGTCCGTATTCTAAGTCGTATTTAACCATTTCAACATTTGACAGAAAGTTGAAGTTTTGATAGTTGGAGGACGATGGCACTTTACGGGCCGTATCGTGTTTTACGACCACTGGGTTGCAATGCAAATCTGCAACCTTCGCGTTTTCAAAACTCATTGATAGTCATTCTCTTCTTAGTAAAACATCGTACACTCATACTCTTCGTTGGTCTATTCATTGTATGCTCACGGAAAATTTTCCGAGGTGTCACACATACCTCTGGTCCTAATTATGTCTTCCTCCTTATCTTTCTTCTTCAAGTTTATATTGCAACTTTGCTCCAATTCTCTTGAATCTAGTAGTGGTGTCACTTCTCGAGATCACCATAATGATGCCCAATTAAATACCACATCTCTTGACACATATGTTTGATTAGTGGTGGGGTCACAATATCTTTATTCTTTTTCTTGTTCGTCATAATAAAAAAAAAATGCAGCAGACATCCTTTTTATCAAACTTGTTGAGATGATTTGGCACGAGCACATAGCACACACAGCCAAATACTCAAAAGTGACTTACGGTAGGTATCATTTTCTTGAGCTTCTCGATTGGTGAGATGAATGTCAATCTCTCCTATGACAATCTATTAGTAATGTGGATAACAATCTTTACACACTCTACCTAAAACAATGTAGGTACATACTATGTAGCATGTTTTCACATATCTCTACCATGTATTTATTTTTTCTTTCAGCTACTCTATTTTATTGTGGTGTGTTTGGACAGGTCAACTAATGCCTTTTCATATTCACTTGGATGTTGTCACTGAACGCACGTGATGTGTATTCTCCCCTTTATCCATACGGAGGCACTTGATTTTACTTGGAATATCATTCTCATGTTAGAACCTATTCAACTTTTAAATTACTCCAGACTTCCTCTTTTAGAAGTAAATCCACATGTACTTTGAGAAGTCATCGATAAATGTTATTATATATCAGTAACCTGCAAGTTTTAATTATGCTAGATTTGCTAGTAGGTTTTTAGAACTCATTGACCTTGTAGGTCAGGGAAACCTAGTGGGCTTGTAGGTTCCGGAAAACTTTTTATTTTGTAGGTTTAAAAATGCCCTTGTAAGATTAGAAAACTCATTCTCTTTGGGGCAATTCACAGGAATGCCCTTATTTTGGGGTGGTCTTTCATTTTTTTCCCATTAAATTGATGGTCTTTAAATTTTGCCCTTCACTAGAATCTCTTGGTTTCGAGTTTGAATCCCCGCTCAGTCAAAAATTTTAAAAAAAAAATCGCAAGGCAGAATGTTGCTACCTTAAGGTAGAGTTTTGCCTTCATGCATGTCAAAACTCTGCCTTAAGGCTTAACTTTATTACAAAATTCTGCCTTGCGAAATTGTCTTCTTTTTTTTTTATTGCGCCGGGATTCGAACCCCAAACCTCATGGTATTAGGTGAAATGGGTAAAAACTAAAGACCACCAATTTGAGGGGCAAAAATTAAAGACCAGTGCATTTGAAGGGAACTCCGCACAAAAAAAAAATGTTGTTTTGGTGGGTTTGGGAAACCATCCCTTGTAGGACTAGGACATATTTAGGATTTATGTAAAGGGGTTGTAATCGAGAATTTTTGTACTATACAATTTTCTCATTCATAGTGGAAAATTCTCTTTGCTTTTGTCTCGATGAATAGGCTTGGCCGAACCTTGTTATATTCTTGTGTTATTTTTTTTCTATTTGCTTATGCGTGATTGTGTGCTGATTAACCCACGATCTTTTGTAATAATTGACACGAATTGTTGTGGAAAATCTATTTAGACATGATTTACTATGTTTGGACTTATTAATTTTCAAGAAGACTACATTTTAGCTTCTTCTTTTTCGCTTGCCTGTTAGAATACTTTCTATTTGGACATGGTTTACTATTTTGGAATTATTACTTCTTAGGCTTTAATGCTTCTATTGCTCGGAATTTTTTCAATAATAGTTTCATTGCTTGCATGAATACTTTATTTGGATTATTATAGTAGAAATTAGATATTATTACAAAAATTATGTATAAATACTTTATTTGAATGTTCATTTCTATAAGTCGAAAAAGAAGCAGGTCAACTTATAGGGCTCAAAATTAAAATTCAAAATAACCAAATCGACTAATCTGAAATAAAATTTAAAACAATCGATTCAATCTGAACTTACTTGTTCAAAAATTAATAATTTAAGCTCAAATTTTTATATCTTATCTTGACAGCACGAATGCCCATGGCCCACCTTAGATATAATCCATGACACAACAAAAGGAAAACTAAGGAAGAAACGGAGTAAGAGATAGAATATGGGTAATATAAGTTGGCAAAATATAAGATTACGGTAGAGTATTTTTGTTCTGAAAATTTAGGGTTAAGGACATAAGTAGCCATCCGGAGAAAATATTGACAACCGGATGGCCACATAAAATCAAAAGACATATTGTAGCCAAAATGTATATACACTATCTATACATTTGTTAGACATTTCACATATACACATTTCATACAATATATATACAAATTATATACATTTTTCTATATAATTTGTGCAGAATAAATATATAATCAACATATGCTCAATGTATAATGTACACACTAATTATAAACATATTATACACTATTTACACAATGTATTAATGATAACAAGCTTGGTCAGAAATAATATATTCGACGGAAGTGACTTTCAGATTCAGTTAATTTTCAATTAGATCTGAAAGCTCTAAGTGTGTTTCAGGTAAGATTCACAATGGTGTGACGATGTGAGGAGCGAAGGAGATAAATAAAAGAGGATGTGAGTAGATATTCCGATTTGTTTTGCGTTTTTAAACCGACGGTCTTCGGCTCTCTTAGCCGGAAAATCGTCGAACCCAACTTAGATACTTCAGCCAAAATCTATCGAAATGAAAATTATGATTTTTTGGGGTTTGTGAAACATGAATGAATGGTGGTCGAAGCTGGATATTTCGATCGAGGAGCTCTATTTTGTGGTGTTTTTCTGACGGCTTCAAGTGGTTTTGAAGGAGGAGTTATAGTGGAAGGGGTGGAGATGGAGGTTTACGGTGTACGGATGGCAGTTGATGGATGACAATGATGAAGTTGCTACCATCGATGCTCTGTTTTTGTATCTAGAGGAGAAAGTGAGGGGTGAAAGTTTAGAGTTTGTCTATAAATTGTCTTTATTTTGGACATAAAGTATATTTCGGGTCATATAATTCAAAGTTGGGTCATTTAAATTGTTAGCACCACCAAAGATCGCATCTCAAGGGTGTGATGTAAACAATTTATCATAATGCAAGCATTAGTGATTGTTTTCATGACTCGAACCCGTAACCTATAGGTCATACGGAGACAACTTATCGTTTCTCCAAGGCTCCCTTCACTTTCAAGAAGTCAAAAAACTATTTTTACTACAACTCAAAATCACATAAAGGATATTTTTGTAAGCTAATTAGTTGGTCAAATTAGTGTATAAGTTTTTTTAATTTATGTATGCGTTTGGTGAACATCCAAAGTGCTTTTATGCTAAGTTTTACAAATCAAAATCAGTCAAAAGTCATAAGTTGGTCATTTCCAGCTTATGTTTTTAAGTTTATAAGCATTTTTAGTTTGATCAGATATTTTACTGTTTTATTTCTAATATCCTTTTAGTTTCACAATATTTTACAAAAGATTGTCTAACTCCCTCTCTATTCCATCTCCTTCGTTCATTCTTCTCCTCCTATAGAAAAATTGCAGGTAAATACTTTTGGATGATCTAGTTTACAAAATAATCAAATGTACATATACTATACATATAATATGCATATACTAATACACGTGTGTGTACATCAGTGTAAATGTTTTATATATTTGGGCTACTTATGGTAATTAACCTTAGCCAACGGTACATTATCGTAAGTTTTATGATTTTTGTAAATAAGCCGAAGGACTTATTAGTCATTTGAAAAGAAAAAAAAAATACTACTTATCATCTCTTGCTTCTTATCTATTAGTTTTTGCATTTCTGACCAAATCGTAACCGCTTATTTAATAAATAAATCACTTTCAGCAAAAAATATTATTAATCTAAATCAGCTTACCCAAAGTGGCTTTTAATTCTATCTGGCCAAGCACTTGAATTCTCCAAGATAAACACTTGTTTATGTTTTTGACAAAAAAAAAAAAAAAAAAAAAAAAAAGGGAACCCCATAAACAAGACAGCAACTGTAAGCCCCTCTTTTTTTTTTTTTTTTCGGAGCTCAACTATAAGCCTCTCACTAGTAATTGGGTAGTATTACAATACCAACAACCTACTTGATTCTTGAATCTTCACACAAAGACAGCTGTTGAGAAAAAGGAGAGTCTGGTTTTGGTTAAGCACTTAGCACACTGTTTGTCCCTAAAACATGCTAATACTGCTTAATGAAGAAAAGTTTGAGCTCTTATGTACATTACAGCTTAATGGACTCCTCGTCATTCTTTTGTGTATTTTCTATACGTTATGATGCAGTCAGTCTCTAAGGAGGTCGCATTAGGTCATTGATAACATGGTCTTCACGTTACTTTATGCCAACAACTTGTGACTCAAAATATACAGCCAAATTAAATAATTGAACCTCAAAATCTTGCGACCTAGTAGCACTATTTTCCATTAAAATCTTCCATTTTTGGATCGAGAATTTCAAGCATAATAATTAATAACTAATAATAATATTCATATTTCATTTTAAGTAAGGCCAAGTTGAGAATTTTTACCAAATCAATTCCACTTGGACATAATAGGTTCTGTCTGTCCTGTATATAAATACAGAGATGCCGCACAAAACTAAGTAAAGGCTTGAATACATCTCTAGCTCTGCACTTCTTTCAAGAATTCAAAAAGAAAAATCAAGTATAATGGCTTGCTGGTCTGCTGAAAATGCCACCAAATCTTTTCTCAAAACCATGAACATGGTAAGTACTAACGATGAACCTTACATATTTATAATCTTTTACAGTCAAACCTCTCCATAACGGTATTGTTTGTCCCAATTGATACAGTGAAATACTGTTATAGTGAATATACAATATAACATAATATGAAAGATTGATTTCACAGAAAACATGATTGTTATAGTGAAATTTTGTTATAGAGGATGACTATTATAGAGAGATTTGACTGTTTATGTTTCAGAGTTTCCTTAGAAATGATTTTTATTCTCTTGAATTTGTTGTTAACATTTTGTTCATCTGATTCAAAGTAAGAAAGCTACAGAGCCAAAGGGTGCGGAGTTCATTTCAGCGCTTGCTGCAGGAAATAATGCGCAAATCATGGTGGTTGCATGTGCCAATGATGCAGACTCCTCCACTCTTGCCCTGGTGGCTGCAGCTCAACAAACCGAGGACGAGTCATTTGCATCCTTCGAGGCATAAAAGAATTACATCTCTCCAAAATGGCTCTAGGTACGAAGTGTGTAGTCACCTTGAGTTTGTTGTCGCGACTCGCGAATGCTCAGACTCTACAGATGCTGCTGCCAAATTACTACAAAGAGATGCTGATTTCATAGCTGTGGATTGTAATATTCAAAGTCACGAGGAAATTCTTTGATCGTTACGAAAAAGCAGAAGGGAGAAAAGTACCATTGTTTTGGGGTACAATGCTTTCTGCAAGGAGTCGTGGTGGAGCAGCCCTTTACGGACGCAATTGTTGCCTACAGGAGAAGGTCTGCTGCTGACCAGAATAGCTGCGAAGGTTACCAAACGGGTAATGGAGAATAGAAGACACTGGATCGTTAAAGTAGATAAATGTGTTAGAAAAATAATATTTTTATCTAATATTTCAAAAATAATAGGACTATTTCTAAAGTTTTATTGGCTTTAATACAAAAGACTTAATCATACTTTATTAGCCTTAATGGTAGCATTTCATAATGGAAAACATTTGTCCGTTGCCAAACGGCTTATAAATTAAATATGGTCATTTGACAAATTGCTTTTATGGTCTTTTATGGTCTTTATTATTCTTAAATATTTGTATGGCATTAATGTCTGACTCTGCATATTTAGTAGTCCAACACGTGACTTTTATTCTGGACACACCCCTTGATCTTATGGTTTATACCACTTTCTGAAAGGTTTTACCATTTTGCAATTCGTCTTTTCTTCAGATATTAGAAGCTCTAAGTTGATATATATCATACATTATCGGTTCATCTTGGAGGTGTGAAAAAAGTACTCTTCTCATTATATATTGTTGGGTTTTTATGAGATAAATCTTTGTTAGATTCTGGCTCCTAGTTTTGTACTAGAAGAGCTTGTTGAATCCTGGGGGATACACCCATACCGGGTGAAATATCCTTAAGGACAGTGTCATTGGCATGCCTCAAGCTACGAAGAATTCTCTACAATTGTTCGTGATCAAGCATTTTCCTCAAGTGTAAAAGAAGTTCCTACAAGTGTTCGTGATGAAGAAAAGTCCCTACACGTGTTCGTGTTGAAGTATTTTCCGTAAGATTTCCAACAATCTTAAGGATATTTCATGCTATGTTCTTACGGGGAATTAAAAGAAAATAACTTAGTACAATCTGTCTAAGTTTCAGGTATGTTTCTGAATTATAGTATAATGGAAAAAAAATATGATCTAAAAGTAAAGTGGTAATGATTTTGATATGATTAATTTATACTTTTATTTGAAACTTTTAAGTTGTGCTTGGATAGTAGTTTTAGTGATTATCTTCTCTAAGATTTAATATTGAGTTGTGGGGCAGATTTCTAGTGTAAAAATTATAAGTGGGTTTATCATGATGTTCTACAAGTTTGAGATTTTTTGGTGAACATTTTTATATTGGATAATATAGACTCTGAAATTAATCATATTTTTTTGTCTTAGTCATTTGGGTCAACAAAATGCTAAATACAATGAATTGGTTTTGGGTTTGTGATGAATTTGTGTTGTTGTTATATTATTTTAGGTAGCTCTTAAATAATGTCCAAGCCATTTGAATATTTGTGGATAATTTATATTTGAGGTGGTAAGATGAGTGCAAAGATATGTATAATAATATGCATCTATATGTTGTGATAATTTTTTGAAAAGTTGGCTTGAAATTGATGTTTATCTTTATAGATTAATTTGGCTTGAAATTGATGTTTATCTTTATAGATTAATTATGGTGCAAGAATTTGTAGACCTATCTTTGAGATCTGTGTTTGTATAAGTTGTGTTCTTTGCACATTGAAGAGATTTGGTAAATTTAATTTAGGCTTTAAAATTATCTTGCTTGATGATTTGGATGAAGAAATGTTGAATTATGACAAATTTCTTTTCCTACAAATGTGAGATATTTATATGGAAATTTTACTTTGGTCCTAATATTTTTTTTTATGAGAATAATGTTGGACAAAGTCAACTTCATGTGTCAAATGATATGGTATTGATCAGATTCTGCAACACTAATAAAGAAGGTTTTGATGGGAATAATTATTATTTTGTGTGTGACGAACTATGTCATTATGCTCATAAATGTAGAGAAGATTCGGAGAATGATAATCCCGCTAATTAAAAATAATTTTGATTAAGCGGATGATATATTTATTGTGGTCATTTTTCGAGCGAATCTTTTGTGGCTAATGTAAGATATTGGGTGTTAGATGACTTTGATACTACTAATCATATTTGTGCAAGTAAAGTTAATTTTGAGTTCTACACTCAAGTTGAAGAAGAAGAAAAATGATTTACTTATGTTGGTAATTCAAGAACTACTCAAGTTCTTACAATAAAAAATAAAAAAAATAAAAAAAAAATCTCAAAACTACTTTTGAAAAATATTGGTGTTATCATTGGAGTGAATACTCTATTTGAAGATGATGAGGTTGTTTCCAAATTGTGGACAATAAGTATTGGAATTATGATTTATATGTGCTTACTATTTTTAAAAAAATACTTTTAATATCGATACTTATTTTTCTCATATTGTTTTTCTTAAAAATATTTATTGATGATGACATATTGTGAGTATAGCTATTTGGGTGAGTTATATTATTAGCTTGTTATTTATAAGATGAAATGTTTTATGAGAATTAGTAATACTACTTGTGAGGTTATGAAAGTATTGTTCCCCTATTTTAAATACTTTGAAAATGTGGGGGTTACGGTGTTATGAGGCATGAAAGTCCTTACTTTGAAATTTTTGAAATTATGGGGGTCATAATATCTTACTAGAGTTATTTTGAGAGAATGTTTTGAAAGTGATAATATTTCAGTTGGTCTTGTTATTCAAAATGTTTTTGAAAAAATAAAAATAAAAAAATTATGGTGTTATTTCTTTTCTCGGTACATGATTTTGAAAAGAACCAACTGATGGATAAGTGTGATAGTGAATTAATATTTGATGTACTAGAGAGGATACAATGATGCTAAGTGGATCTCAAAATCCACTAGTGAGTATGTGTTTACCCTTTGTGGGGGTGTAATAATTAATATGAAAATAAGCCAAGTAGACCATAATGAAATATGAGTTTATGGTTTGAAGTTGGCTAGTGATGAGGTTAAGATACTTCTTAGTGAGTATTGAGGTTGGAATAAAACCAACATGTATATATTGTGGTTGCCAAGCAACATTAGTTGTGTGAGAAAATAATTTCTTAATAGCGCTATTGTGAGATGTGATAATTTTTATAATTGTGTGAAGTCTGAGGTGAATTTGGCCGATTCACAAGACTAAAAGAAACATCGAGGGGAATGAGACTTTTGTCATTTGAGAAGATTAACAATGATGGTAACCCAACCTATGTGATTGGAGATCCCATGAATTAGGTTCATATGGGTAATAACAAGTCATTAGTTGATCAAAAGTACACTATTAAACTATGTCCCTTCCTATGGTGTGTGAATATAGTGCAAATCTGCAAGGCAAAGTGAGGTTGAGCTATAAACTCTTAATCCATTACCATATTCTTTATAGGTGGTGTATTGCTCTGCAGAATACACTTGATGGGTGGACCTATATGAGTGTGGAGTGGTGCCGCTCCTATGAAATTGTGACGGATTTCTAGAGCACTCATGAATACCAGGACACGCGCATGGCCTCTTAGCGCAAAACCGCGATAACGACAAAGATTGTGCGAGTATAATGTGATAGAATAAGACCCTAGACTTACAAAAGAATTTTTGGTTCATAGAAGTTCTAAACTTCACTAATTATTCTGTAAGTTTAATCTTATTTTATCTAGGTCTGGTTCATAGTCTACGGAACACCAGATTCGATGCATTGTACTTAGATGTGAAAACCCAACAAAACTTCTTATTTTATTTCTTCTATTATTTTTGAGATATATGGGGGATTGTTAGAAAAATAATAATTTTATCTAATATCTCAAAAATAATAGGACTATTTCTAATGTTTTATTGGCTTTAATACAAAAGACTTAATTATACTTTATTAGCCTTAATGGTAACATTTCATAATGAAAAACATTTGTCCGTTGCCAAACGGCTTATAAATTAAATATGGTCATTTGACAAATTGTTTTTATGGTCTTTATTATTCTTAAATATTTGTATGGCATTAATGCCTGACTCTGCATATTTAGTAGTCCAACACGTGCCTTTTATTCTGGACACACCCCTTGATCTTATGGTTTATACCACTTTCAGAAAGGTTTTACCATTTTGCAATTCGTCTTTTCTTCAGATATTAGAAGCTCTAAGTTGATATATATCATACATTATCGGTTCATCTTGGAGGTGTGAAAAAAGTACTTCTTCTCATTATATATTGTTGGGTTTTTATGAGATAAATCTTTGTTAGATTCTGGCTCCTAGTTTTGTACTAGAAGAGCTTGTTGAATCCTGGGGGATACACTCATACCGGGTGAAATATCCTTAAGGACAGTGCCATTGGCATGCCTCAAGCTACGAAGAATTCTCTACAATTGTTCGTGATCAAGCATTTTCCTCAAGTGTAAAAGAAGTTCCTACAAGTGTTCGTGATGAAGAAAAGTCCCTACACGTGTTCGTGTTGAAGTATTTTCCGTAAGATTTCCAACAAAATGTACAGGGGAAGAACATGTATACAAAGTAAAATCTCCTCGAAGGAGAGTGATAGAAGCCTAAATCTTGATAGATTATACCAAAATAAGCTAGTCATTTTTGAGAATTTTATTAGATTGGAATTGTAAATAGTTATTGGAAGAGACTGATTTGATGTAGAACAATTCAGATTCCATGCAGAACTATAACAATCATGTTTTCTTTGTTCAGATCAAATGCCATTTTGATAAACCTACGACATTTTTCTAGCTCTCTAAAACCAGATTCAAACAATTGTAAATCTAGAATGGAAGACTATTTGAAGTCTATGTACTTCCTTGGTTCCATAGGGATAGTTACTTTTCTGCTTCCCCACAACCAACTAAAGTAGTCTTACTAATAGTTTTTGTCATAATTGTATCTTCCAAAAGATAAATTATTCTCATCTGAATTAACTGTACAAAAAAAAAAAAAAAAAACAAGTAGATCGCCCGATCGGTTATATTGAGACGATAAGTGAAATTAAAATGAGAATGAAATTAGGATAGAAGAATGTCAATATAATAACCATACTCAAAACTTTTCTCTTATTCATTTCAAATTTAGAATTTGATGGGGTCTCCAGACTTTTGTTGCTCTCCATGGAGCTTTTGGCCTAATAGGTTTCATGTTATTCATACATTTCTGAAGGGATTCAGCAAATAACAAAAGATTGTTTAATTATACTCGAACTTCCCTAAATAAATTTCAAATTTTCAATTCAAGCAGAACCACTCTGTTCTCTTGTAGATCTGAAATTTTACCTCCAAGACCTATCATATTAAAGGCCTCGTTTGAAAAGAGAACGGATTTATGACACTCCAACTTAGGAAGAAAATCGCACATCGGCAAAACACAATAGAGATGCTAGCGCAAAGCGGATAATATTACTAGTAGGTGGGATCATTACAAATGGTGAGTCAGAGTTCAAGTGAGTTTAGGCGGCAAATCTCATACGGTGGAGCAAACCTCAGCGAGGACTCTGAGTCCATAAGAGGGGGGCGTACGTAAGAAGGCCTTACACCCTAGTGACGCATTTTGAAGTCATGCGAGCCTAGGCCCAAAGCGGACAATATTACTAGCGGGTTGGGTCATCACAAGATTTTCCTTCAAATTCTTTTCATAGCCGAAGTAAAAGTTTCATTAGCAGGGTTTTAGTTATGACATGGGAAACCATGATTTACTGAAACCATTGCTTGGGCAGTGTTCATGATCATTTTAGTGTGGATTTTAAACTTTTAATCATGCAATCTATTTTATCTTAGTGAAAGTAGTAGGAGAACATCTCCCTCGTCCTTCAAATTTTTAGTTGTAAGTTGACAATCACTGAACATATGCCTCAAGCTGCTCCAAAGTGTTACAGCGGCAACTACTGTTGAAATGTATTTAATAAATGAACCCCTGGAATATGAGACAGAAGGCACCATGAACGAACAAAGCAATAATCCAAGGTAAACGGAGGAACATCCATCTTTTTACAAATAGATTAATAAGAATCCATGAGACAAACAGAGGAAATTCCTCCGACATGAGAAATCCTAAGGTTAAATTGCGTACGAGATACAAACATTCACAAAATAGTCAAGTCCTCAGTCGAGGAAGTTCTCAGACTGAGTAAATCTTTGAAGCTCCAGTACTCGTGAGAGGTTAGTACGAATCAATCTCCAGCTAATAAGTTAGGATCGAAAATTTGCCAGAGGCAATAGTTGATGGAAGATCATTAGCATTAGGAAAAGTTAGCCAAATTACCAAGTTCTCGTAAGATTGTTTCCATGGTCGGTCTCTCCTGTGGACATTCATGTGTACATAACAAAGCAATTTTTGCTAGTTTTGCTGCTTCAGACTCAGAGAACCTTCCACGAAGATTTATGTCCATCAAGTCATGGAATTTGGACGATTCAGCAGCAGCTCGCATTGAACTGGTAAATTTTCGCTTGCCAGAGAGAATTTGGAAAATAAGCACTCCAAAGGCATAAATATCACTCCTCTCGGTAAATCGGCCTGTAGTAGAGTACTCTGGAGCCAAATATCCCATGGCAGCACTGGCCTTGAGTACTGAAAAGACAGTATCATTTGTGAGAAGCTTATGCAGGCCTGAATTGGAAAGCAATGGTTTGCATCGCTGGTCAAGGAGCACATTCTCAGCACAGATATTTTGATGCACTAGAGCTGGCTTATTCACCTTGCACCCGTGCAAATACTCAACGCCTGCTCAAGAAGATAACAGATAGATACTTGTTAGATCCACTTTATAGTAAAGCACTAAGATTGACGCTTGTATTAGATTGAGTGTCATGTTTGTTTTTGATAGCACAAATAAATAGAAAGGGAGAAAAGAAAGAAACCTTTTAAAGAGACGCCCATGCTAGTTAGATAGATGGATGAGACTTGAAAAAATTGTACAAACTGCTTCTAGGATCAAACACAGTCAAGTATAAAATGTTGATATGCAAATTTTCTTTGATTTTTAGCTTAGAAGTCGGGGTGTGTTTCCAACTTTCACATGTTTGGTTGGTCAAAATGTTTTGGAAAATATTTTCTCTAGGAAAAACACTTTTTTTAAAATGAGGAAAATGACTTCCCTAATGGAAGTAGGGAAAACAAGCTCCATAAGTGACATTCTAAGTTCATTGTCTCCTCCCCACCCACGCCACCCCCATAGTGTTTTGCTAGATTACATATAAATGCTCTTGGGATATATATATATATATATCACTTATTTACCAAACATTAGAAAATAAGTAAGAAAACAACTTGTTTTCCAAAAAAAAAAAAAAAAAAAAAACCCCTTCATACCAAACACACCCTCAATGTCTCGCCATTTGGTTGGACAAGGATACATATGAGCATTAGTATATAGGATTAGTATATAGCTATCTAGCCATAAAGTGCTCTCGGGTTTTACCAACCCCACTTTTGGTAAGAAGCATGCTTAATATCTTAAGTTATTAGAAGCAGGAAATATCTGACATGCATCAGTACCGGACAATGTTGAATTGTTGATATAGTAAGCACTTAAAAAGTAATATTACGTCAAATTGCTGCACTTTAGATCTTACAAGACAGAGTTGATTCGAAAACTAACCTTTTGCACTGCCACTTATGATAGATACCCTGGTGGACCATTCAAGAGCACGAGCTTCATCCTCCTTCACATCTAGGTAGTGCAACAAGTTTCCTCTTGGGACAAAATCATAAACGAGAAAACATTCTCCCCTACTTTTAGAGTAGCAGAACCCTCTCAACCGAACTAAATTTTCATGTCTCAGAGACGTCAAAACGTTTAGTCCTCTTAAAAACTCGGCTTCTTCTGACTTGCAACTAATTTTGGTAAGTCTCGTAACAGCAACAAGCGATCCATCTCTTAGAGTCCCTCTATATGTAGTTGAAAAGTTGCTCTTAGCCAATAGATTCTTATCAGCAAAGTACTGTGTAGCTGACTCCACCTCTTCCAAATTGAATCTGTAGCTCTGCAGAATCTCTTGGGAAACTCCACCATAACGCCGACCCTCAGCCAAGGGATCCCAACCAATCGAGTACTCAAGACTGACTAAGGGAGAACCATTCTTCCTATTAACCTCCTTGGTCTTGTCAGTACTGAGACGGCTATCACACATATCCAGTCCACCTCCAAGTTTCTGCTTTTGTCTTCTATAGTGCGTGAAAGTAAGAATTCCTATAGCAGACGCAATAACAGTAACCACGATAACCCCTACAACAACAGATGCCTGCGAGGTTTTCGATGACTTTGAGCAACCATTTCCGGTGCAGTTTAGATTGAGATTAGCTGTCTCTGGAATATCTCTAGTTGATAAACCACTTGAGCCACCTCCATAGGGCTCTGGTCTATTAGGATTCGAGCGATCCAAAGAGGTACAAATTCTCAACGACGGGAAACCCACTCCGCATAGTCCTTGATTGTTCTCGTACTGGAACCCTCCAACTAGTCTCTTCAAAGCTTCAAAAGACAGAAAATAAAAGACCAGATAAGATATATCATATTTTTGGAAAATTAACCTAAATAGCCGCTTACCCAACAGGGTAGGGGTAAGGTCTGCGTACATTCTACCCTTCCTAGACCCCACCTGGTGGGATTATACTGGGTATGTTGTTGTTGTAGCTGCTCACCCAACCATTCAAACTAAAAATACCCAGAGCATGTATAATACATGTATAATTGTGTATAATAAGTGCATAATCTATGTATACCGGCTGGGAAAAGTAAATAGTGATTCCAGCAGGCTATTGTTTTTACCAAAAGCTTAAAGAAATGACTGGTTATTATGTGACTATAGTACAATGTAGGGAGAGAAATTTATTACCAAGAGGAACATTGCCAGAAAGCCTGTTGCTTCGAATATCTAAGACTTCAAGAAGGGGAGCATCCGCAAGTTTTGAAGGAATTGAACCGAACAGGCTATTAGAACTCAAGTCCACCCTCATCAACACTCCCAAATCACCCAAGCTAGCGGGGATAGCACCAGTTAACTGATTGGATTGCAGAGCCAGGACATTGAGCTTCTTTAGATTCCCTAGTTGATTGGGTATGCTACCAGTAAGCTGGTTATAGCATAGTTGCAAAACTGTAGGATTGGGGATAAAATCCAAGAAATTATAAGTTAAAGACACACAGAGACAATAAACAAAATGAGGCAGAAAATAAAAACCCAAGAAAGTTAAACTTACAAGCGGTAAACCACTAGAGAGAAACTGGAGTCCTAAACGATTTTGGGGGGAAAAAAGTAATCTTTATGATTTCCAAACTAGAACAACTTTCATTTTGTGAAATGGAGAAGTTATTATTTTTCAGAAATGAAAATAACATCAATTTTTTTCTAAGACACCAAGTGTTAACAGCAGAAGCTCCTAGCTTTTCCAACAAGAACTCAGTACATTTGTTGAGAAATACATAGAAAGAACAAGAAAAGCCTAAAAATAGCTTCTTTTTTTATCAGAATACTAAAAGAAGCCCAAGAACCCAAGCAAAACATAATGCAAAAACAGAGAAGTTTCTAGACACTGACCTTGCAAGCTGGACATGTTTCCAAGTTCTGGAGGAATCTCACCAGAGAGATTATTCACATTCAAATACAGATCAGACAACTCAACCAAATTAGAAATTTCTTTGGGTATCTCACCATACAAGGAATTATAATGCAAATACAGTGCAGTCAAGTGTGAAAGCCCACCAATGGCCGGTGACAGCTTCCCTTTAAGCCCTTTACCTTGAAGAGAAATGTTAGCTACTTGACCCTTTTCATTACATGCAACACCTTCAAAAGAACCATCACATGGGTCACCTGAAACAGTCCACGAAGTTAGCAAAGCATTATCCGGGTCAAGACTGGCCTTTAAGTCCATTAAAACTCGCAACTCATCATTTCCATTTACAGAAACTGAGAATAGTATGAGGAGAAAGCAGAGAAATAATGGAGGAAAACCCATGTTACCACTTTGACTGGAAATAATGGTGGAAGAAGTGAGGTTCTTGTGGTTTCAGAGAAGTGCTACTGACTCAGTTGATTTCTTTTTCTTTTTTGAACAGTAGTAGTACTACTGTTTCTTTAAATGTGTCTGCTTTAGCGGTGTTTGTTTTATTAAAAATATTTGTTCTTCTGTTGCGTTTGTGGTGTTGTCCTATGTTCTTGGCTTTGATAGAACAGGAATCGAGGGAGGTTAGTAGTGGAGTCTAAGCGTGCAGCTAAGCGATACTGAAAGTAACTCTTCAACACAAAGACAAACAAATCTCTCTATATATTAGACAATGAGAAGGGACAAAGTTATGGAGATGTCCCCAAACCATTGCTAACATTGGTTACCAAAAAAAAAAAACTTCAATGATTTTGGGTGTGTTTGGTATTTCTTACAATATTTTTAATTTTTTCATGTTTGATTTATCAAAATACGGAGTATTTGTTTTAACTTTATAGGAAAATAAGTTTTAAAATATGAGAAAAATAACTTTTTAATAAAAGTAGAGAAAACAAGTTCAATATTTGACATTTAAAAACTAATTGAACTTACCATGGTTTAAGCAACTTAATAAGTAAAAAGTCTTAAGTTAATTAATCATGGATTAGTATAAGTCTATATATAAACGCAGATTATATATTTATTGTTTGGTATAAATATTTGATGCAGATAATTTTTTACGATGAAGGATATTCCCATCTTTCAATATACTTCATGTCACCCTCCACCCCCACTCGACCATCCCCACACCCCTACCTGCTCCAGTCCCCAAAGACTAAAGTATTTGTCTAGATTATACTACCTCTGTCTTAAAATAAGTGTCATCTTAGCAAATAAAAAAATTATCTCAAAATAAGTGTCCCTTAAGAATTCAAGACAAAAATTGGCACGTGTTTCCAACTATACACTTAGCATTAAAGAAGTAGTCCTCTTTAATATTGTTCAATTCTCAAAATAATCTATAATAAATAAGGATAGTTTAATAAACTCCATATTGTATTTATTGATTTCTTAATGGGCGTGATTTTTGTTAAAGTAACACTTATTTTAGGACGGATAGAGTATATTTTAATTTGGGATAATATTTCTACTCCCTCCGTTCACTTTTACTTGTCCAGTATTCCAAAAATAGATTTTTATTTTTTACTTGTCACTTTTAGCAGATCAAGACAAGACAATTTATTTTTTTCTGTTTTACCCATAGTATTAAATACTCACTTCAAATCATTTTTCAAATCCAATAAAAATATGCATCAATTAATATGGTTACATTGGTAAATTATATCATTCATTATTAGTATTTCTTAATTAAGGGGTGTACATAGTCAAAAGTGGACAAGTAAAAGGGAACGGAGGGAGTACTTGCTTACCAAACAACAAAAATAATTAAGAAAAATAACTTTTTTTTCAGGATACTTTTTTCATAAAAAAAAAATGTTTTCCTTCATACCAAACACACCATTTATTTTATAATTTTAAATTATTTTTAAGTTATATACACTGGTAATATTTTTTTAAAAAAAAAAATCCTTACACTCCCAGGTCATCCAAAGAATATCTACATGTAAACCTCTTTAAAATAATTAAAAAAGGAATCTTAAAAATAAGACTTTTTACATGTAACAGCATATAAAACTAACTTGATAGTGTAAAAATTATATAACTTAATCCCTTTTAACTTATATTCATCAAGAGTGTAAAAGGATTTACACTATCATATCACCTAAAAGATATTTACTATTCATAAAATGTAAGAATTGTATTTGAAAAATAAGGTAATTACTTGTTAAAACATATAAAGCTGAGCTAATATATAGTGTAACAAACATAATGATGTTTAAGTTGACATTAAGTTTTTTTTTGTAAAATAACTATTAAGCTGGTAGAACTTACAAATAGATCTTATGTAGCCAGAGACAAAGAACATGATATTTTTGTTGAGCCTAATGGCTTATCAATCGTTAATACCAAGAGCTTAATCGCCAGCCGGGTGATTTAATTTTTAGCTTACAACCTAAAACTCAAATAAAATATTTATTGCGACTGACGATATTTTTTCGGCAAGTACTCAATCAAATAACACCTTCGATGCAGATGGAAGAGCAAGAGAAATGAAGGAAGAATTCTATTCTCAACATGATTAATCGACATGCAATGAAGTACAACTAAATGCGCTGTACATTTTCAGAGAATGGCTTTTAACACGATAAAATAGTGGATCTAACTTCTTTTTGTATAAATAAGACATCTAGATAGTAGCAATTGATATCATTCATCATACACATAATCAATGGAACAAGTTCAATTCAATTATCTTTTTAGCTTTTTTTTTTTAGTTATTATTACCCCATGCACTTAAGCACTTTCTTTTTTGCGCTTTCTATAATTTCCTAACCTGTATTCCAGCCCATATCAACTTAGGTTCATTTTTCTACAAAAAGCATCCGTTTTGAGATACTTTCTTAAACAAACTTGGGAACTTAAGTAAAAGCGCGATTGTCATGCTAATCATCTTATAGAAATTGAGAATCACGGTCGCATTCGAAGAATTTATTAGTTGAAAACTCGAAATAAATTTCCAACCCCAGCGTATCAAAAGAACTCTGAATATATATAATTGTAATTAAAATATCATGTTCAATGTTCATAACAGTAAGCTATTTAACATCAAATAGGAATATCGAAATTAAAAGGTTTTAAATAGAAAAAATATAATTTTTTATGAGCAAACTAAAAGAAAAGAATATCAGTATAACATCAAAATTGGACAGAATACCAGTACAACTCTTGGAAAAAGTATGAGAACTTACGGAATAGACGAGATTTCCCCAAGTCAGCAAAATATGCGGAGACTTGGCATGACCTTCGTTTCGGGAAAAATGAGAAATATTCTATTGAAGTTGTTATTGCCCATTGGCCATACATAGCAGTTAGCACATAGAGAAAATGATAGTTTTATATGTTGAAAATTTGTGGCAATTTTTGTTTTGGTGTCATAATACCTGCTGTGGCTTTGAAGAATCTTTAATTTCAGCTCAATTAGCTTAAACTCTTCTGTATTTTCAAATTTATATTAATAACTCTTCCGCTACCGACAATTTAATGTTCACCCTCAATTTTCTCTTCTGTTCTTAATTTTTTTTTTTTTGGTAACTAACCTTTCCATTAATCACCGGTATAAGCCATTACAAGCATCATAGTTGACTGACTCAGCCAATCTATCTATGAAATCACAAATCAGACTACAAAGCTCTGAAGCTTAGCTAAAACATAAGATTTTGTAGCATAAGACTTAGCCTAGGTGGAGCTCTAACACAACATGTATATGCAATCTCCTTAGCAATGACTTCATACTCCTTGCTTCTCTTCTCGAAAATTCGTGCATTTCTTTCGATCCATAGGCAGTGAACATACTCAGTGTAGATCATTTTAAACAGTGAAGCCCTCTGTGTCTTGCCTTTGGTTGCCTTCAAGATTATCTGCAAATGTTGATCCCATCCAGTAGCAGTTGTTGGCTGTCTCTTTATCCAGGTTAATAGTCTACTCCACAGGGATTGTCCATATATGCATTCAACAAATAAATGTTCTCTTGATTCATCATGGTTGTGGCAGAAAACACAGGATAGATCAACTGGTACTCCCCATTTATGCAGCTTATCAGTAGTCAATAATCTACCATGCATCAAAACCCATAGCGTGAATTTGGCTTTTGGTCTTGCTGCATTGTGATAAATCAAGTTCCTCCAGAGGACTCTAGGTTCATTTCCTAACAGTTGAAAGTACACTTGTCTGATGAAGCTTTTCCCAGCTCATATATTCACTTGCACATGGTTCATGGTACTTCTTGCTTCTATCACTTTCCTGATCATCCAGCAAGCTTGCTTGGGGATCTGCATAGTGTTTATGTCGTGGCCTTTTATATAATATAGGTGCACCCACCTGATCCAAAGTTTGTCAGCTTTGTTTGCAAGATCCCAGTGAGTCTTTGCTATAGCTGCCTTATTCCACAAACTTATATTTGTCAAGTTAAGACCACCTACACATTTGGGAGAGCATACTCTAGACCAAGCAACTAGAGCCTTCTTAGTGATGTTGTTACTTCCCGACCACAAGTAGCTTCTACAGTAGCTATCAATGAGTTGGACCACTTTAGAAGGCAATACAAATAGTTGTGCCCAGTAAGCTTGGACACCGAACAAGACAGTTTGTACTAACTGGGCCCTGCCTGCATATGAAAGCTTTTTGGCTGTCCATGAAGAGATTTTGACCACAATTTTGAGGATAAGTGGTTGCCATTGCATGATGTTCAATTTCTTTGTGGATAGAGGAACCCCTAAGTATTTGAAAGGTAGTTCACCATATGAAAAGCCCGATAGTTGTAGAATTTCCAGCCTCTGAGTTGAGGATGCACCTCCAAAATACACTGAGCTCTTTCCTAAGTTTGCTTGGAGGCCTGAAGCATTGGAGAACTGGGTAAAGCATTGAAGTAGAGCATTAACAGAAGAACTATCCCCCCTTGCAAATAGAAGCAAGTCATCCGCAAAACATAGGTGTGTGATTTTCAATTTAGCACATCTAGGGTGAAAATGGAATGCCTTAACATCTGACAAACCATTTAGTCCTCTGCTAAGATATTCCATAGCAATTGCAAATAGGAATGGAGACATGGGGTCTCCTTGCCTAAGACCTTTGGCCGCGTCAAAAGGCTCGGTACCCTCTCCATTGATCAGGATGGTATAGTTCACTGACTGGATACACTCCATCACCCAAGTAATGAACTGATCAGGGAAGGATAAACATTCCATAACTTGCTTTAGATAAATCCATTCCACGGAGTCATAAGCTTTTTGGAGGTCAATTTTAATCATGCATCTAGGAGATATATGTTTCCTAGTATAGGATTTAACAAGCTCATGAGCTAAAATGATATTATCTCCAATTTTCCTTCCCGGAATAAAACCTGCCTGCGCCTCACACACAATACTAGAAACCACCTTTTGGAGTCTTGTAGCCAATATTTTGCCAATAAGTTTGTATAGGATTGAGCAGCATGCGATTGGCCTGTAATCCTTAACACTAGTTGGATTTTCAGTTTTCGGGACGAGTGTGATAGCAGTACAATTTATGGCTTTGTATAGCTTGCTTGTGACAAAGAACTCCCTGACTGCAGCAATAACTTCATCCTTGATTACATGCCAGGATTTCTTGAAGAACTTAGCGTTGTACCCATCAATACCAGGGGCCTTATCGTCACCAATAGAATTCAAACTGTCTAGAATTTCAGCATCAGTGATGGCGGAGCATAAATCAAGTCTTTGTTGGTGAGCTAAGACAGGTCCTCGCCTCATAACCATTTTGTTAACTGCTGGAAGTTGAGTAGCAGCCGTGCCCATTAGCCCCTTGTAAAAATTTATGATCGCATCTCTTATGGCCTGAGGATCAGTCAATGTAATCCCAGCAAGGGAGGTAAGTTCTTTGATCTGCTTTATGTGTGCCCTTTCCTTGACTACTGCTGAAAAATACTTAGTGTTAGAATCCCCAACCTTCAACCAGTTGACCCTAGATTTTTGTTGTTGGATGTTTTCTTCAGTCTTGGACCATCTTTCTAGGTTCTGCAAGATAAGTTTCTCTTTTTGTTGTAAATCATCGGACCAGTGAGTGATCAGCATTTCCTGCATTGCAGCCAAATCAGTCCTTGCTTGCGAGATTTTCTGTGTAACTGTCTTGAACTCCTCAGCATTTAATTTCTTGAGGGCTGGTTTGAGGATCTTTAGTTTGTGCCATATTTTCCTCATTGGTCCTGTGCTACTTTGTTGTGCCCATGCAGCTTGAACAGTTGGTATAAAGGATTGATGTTCTGCCCATACATTAAAGAACCTAAAAGGGACTTTAGGATTTAACTGATCAGTGTCAAGTGGCAGTACCATCTGCGCATGGTGAGAGACATTCGGGAAACCATATTCTAGTGTAAGGTGACCCCAGTTAAGCATCCATTCAAAATTCCCTATGGCTCTGTCAAGTCTGCTACATATCCTCTTATCTCCATGTTGCTTGTTGGACCAAGTGTAGTAATCACCTCTCCAGTTCAGTTCTGTGAGTGATAGGTCTTGCATACAGTCATTGAACTCCTTAACCTCGGTAACCTGAACTGGATTCCCATAGAGTCGATCTTGTGAATAAAGGAGGGCATTAAAATCACCACATATCAACCATGGCGTTGTATTTCCTGTAGCTAGTTCCCTTAGTCTGGTCCATAAGTGCTTTCGTAACTCCTCGGTATTAAAACCATAGACTACCGTTAATAAGCAGGTGAAATTGTCCCCTACTTTCTGGATCATACAATGAAGCAGTTGGGCTTCTTCAGTAATCTTGACTGCGTTGTATTTGTTGGGATCCCAGATAAGCCATATTCTTCCATTTCTAGCTGTTTGATAGTTGTGCAAGTGTCCCCAATTAGGAGCTAAGTTGTGACATATCTTCTGAGCTTTGTTTGATTTCACTCTTGTTTCAATCAGACCAGCCAACTTGATGCTTTTATTCCTTAAAATATTCTTTATCTCTTTTTGCTTGTATCGTTTATTTACACCTCGAACATTCCAAAATAACCACGTCATAGAGAGTTAGGTGATTGTCCTCCTTGGTCAGGAGGTTCGATAGTTGTTCCACCTTCAACTCTTGTCAACAACCCGAAGCTATTTTTCACATGGGTAGGGGTCAGTTTAGGAAAGGAGCTCCATAATAGACCTGGTCCAGGCAAGTGCTCCTCTACAGGATTTTGTGTTTGAGATGACCCTTCTGCATAATTTGTAGCTATGTGTATACTTGGACATGCTTCTTGTGCATGGTTCTGCTCTTTCATGGGTTCTAGTGGGTTTTGTATGGATTGAGGCCGCTTGCCCTTATCCCTGTTCACCACCGGTTCTATAATTGTTTGAGAAACCATATCTTTGTTCTACCATTGTTGGACTATTTTCTTAGTTCCTCTCCTCCTCTTTGACTGTGCATAAACATGGCCAAATTTAGGCTGCTCATCAGGACATGAGTGGCCAACCACTTGGCATTTCTTACAGAACATGGGTCGCCAGTCATAGTGAATTTGTTGCAAAAACCTTCTACCATTGGGATCCATCACATTCACCTCTTCGGGTAGAGGCTTAGTAGCATCAATTTCCACCAACATTCTAGCAAACGACACCCTCATTTGTTTGGCTGTGCACTCATCAGCAAACATTGGGATGCCTACAACACTTGCAATCCTACTAAGTGAGTCACTTCCCCAGCAGTTCATGGGAAGTTTAGGCAGCTTAATTCAAATAGGAAAGCAGGTGGGAAAATCTGCATCAAAATCAAAATCGGCAGTCCATTTCTTCAGTATAAGAGGTCGATTATTGATGGTATATGGCTCTGCGTATAACACCTCTTGCATATCAGCCATGGACTGAAACTTCACTATGAAATATCCTTCTTCGTGCATAAACAGGTCAGGGGCAGCAACATGTGACCAATTGTGCTTAATAAATCTGCTCATAGTGTTGTACCCAGGAGTATCTCCGATAACGTACACTATTAGGGCGCATTTCCATTTTCCTGTTTCTCGGTCTACCTCATGTTTATCCAGTTGAATCACTGCTTCGCCATTAACAATTTGCGGAGGAATGTAAGAGAGAGACATACCGTTCCCTACTGATCTGTTTTTAGCAAACAAGTTCACCCACGATTCCTCCGGTAATCTCTCCTTGTCTGTAATTTTACTCTGGTCCTTCGTCGCTGGTGTCGGTCCATTAGGGTTCTGCTGCTCAGTCACAATTGGTGTTGGCATTGGGGTTATTTCGGGTTTCTTAGCTGGTTCTGAATTAGGGGAATCATTTAATTGAAGTTGCTTAGACACATCACGGGTGGTCGGCATAGATTCAAGCGCCTTATGGTTCACACCACCATTTGAGGGAGCAGGCGTACCTGTAGGAGTAGTTGCCGTCCCCTTCCCTGGTTGTTCTCCAGTACCCGCTGGATCTACAAACGTTGCTAGAGGTATTGTCCTTGGTCTTCCTCTCCGTTTTCCGGCCATGGAGTGGTAGCACGGTGGAGAGGTCTCAAAAAACCGTTTCCCTACTAATGGCTTGTTTTGATATAACTCAGAGCCAATTTTTTTAACATGTAATTAACAGAATCTTGTACTTTCCTTTGAGCTCTTTAAAAATCGAGAAATTGACAGAATTATGTAAGGATTAAATGTACGTGGTTTGACGATTACCATATTCAAAATTCAATTACAGGTTTATTTAATTTTTTGACAAGTATGCCCTATCTATATTATTTACTTGTATATATTAAATAGTTTATTGAGTTTGTACTTTGAGTACTGTTGCAATTGTTTCCTGAGTCCTGATACTCTAAGGTGCATAGTCAAATTCACCTTAAAACCCAAATTTTGCTGCCGATCATTATTTTACAGTTACATTCTCTGTGGTGCATCATCAATATTCCTAGTAATTTTTAAAATTCCTTGATTATAGTTTTAGTTTATTGTATTTAAATTCGGGACATTTATGCGGTGCTTTCAAGCGGCAAAAACAATTATGCAAAAATACTCATTTTAAAAGAAAATTGCACTCCATACCTACTTAGAAAAAAAATATTTACAAAATTATACGGAGTAGGTATATATAATTTACATGTTGTATACCCATTAGATTTAGATATACAATAATGTGATTCAACTATTCTTAATGTTATATATCATTAAGGTATACAAAATATGAATTATATACCTTAAGGATATACGATGTGCATAACTGTTGCCGTGTAATTATTTAATGAGTAATTTATAAATGAGTACAAACGAGCAAACATTTTATTCCGTCTGGTTATCATGAAATATCTCCTTAAATTCGAACCCCACAACGCCAACACAAGCCTCTTTACCACGTTGTGCCTTTTACTTCAACTTGAGTTTCATCAACGATCACACACAAAAGGTTGAAGAAAAAAGTTGTTATGTCCAATGCGGAGCCAGAACATTTGATAAAGGAGTTCAAGAAAAAGGGACTGGATGAAAAAGAGTTAAAAAATGTTGTTACAAATAATTGAACCCACAACCATGGGCTCAATAGTAGGCGCCTCAGCCACTAAGCTGAGTTTTCCATTATGTTAAGGGGATGCAACATTAATATTTATGCATGAATTAAAAAATTGACCTCATATATCTAGTGTAATTTTCCGACGAAGGGGGTTCGATTGACACCCCTTGCACCCCTGTAGTTCCGCCCCTGTTATGTCATAAAGATACGTATATAAAGTTACCCATTCATTACGGTGATTTCAACTTCAGCATGCACTGGCTTCCATGTCAAAAAATATACTACTCCACTTCCTTAAACTCTTTCACTTAGACCATATATACTTTAAACAAAAAATCCACCAAAAGTGGCTTTATATTTCTTACAAGCAAAACAGAATGAAAAAGGGAAATAACAAAGCTAAAGAGGAACTATAGGCCACAATCTCTATCAAATATAATTTGAAAGAAAGAGGAGCATACCCTCAATTGTCTGTTAGAACAGAACTAATAAACCTGCTAACATGCTCTAAAATAATTTAAAAAGATCATATCTAGCAGGCATCTTTATTTTAAGCCTTGTCTTAAAGTCACTTAGCTCATAAGTACTTAATTTTCTAATTAAGATTTATTTTGGCTAGCACATAAAAAGTATTTCACCATATATATGTGTGTGTGTATGCAAATTAATTAAGTGAAAGCAATTTTGTTAAGCGTTAACAAATAGAACTACCAGAAGTTTTGCTTGAGAATGAATTTTTATAAAATATAAGGAAAAGAAGAAGAAAGATCCTAGTCTATTATTTGTTGTCTTTGTTAAAATATGACAGGAAATGTTGGATGCAGCGTTGTTGATAGTGGAGTCTTGGAGGTTAAAATATATTTAATTTTTTAAGCGAGACTTTTTCTAGAAATTAAGAAAAAACATCACCACCGTCCACAATAAAAATTTGTGATGGGCGATAACTATCCCTCCATTGTTAATCAGTGAATTTGAGTTTGAATCCTAGATTGAGTTTTCTTTCTGAAAGAGCAGTTTATTCTAAATGGAGATTTTCCACGCAAATTAGAATTAGTCGGACCTCATACTGAACACTTGTGTGAAAAAAGGTATCAAAGTTATTTATACTACCGTTCTAGTTTATGTGACACCTTTTTTAGTCAACTCTAAAAAATAATGATATCTTATTTATATTTGATACCAATAAATTAACCTTAAATTCTTTATTTTATCAATGATTTATAACCACAAAACTTTTTATTGCTTATCTAAACCACAAATTTCAAAAAAAAAAAAATCTCTTTATCTTATTTATCGTGTTTAATGAAATAGATTCACTTGTATGCGGTTCAAGTTAGTGGTCCTCTAATCACCAAGCCAAGATAGCAAAGTTATCACACCTTTTGTGAAAGTAATTGTAAAAATTGAAATGCTTTTTATCGGAGGGTCTGACACAGATTTGACGGGTTTTATTTGTCTTCTTTTAACTCCCTTTGCTTTCCCCCACTCTCCCAATAATTTCCAGTTTTTAATTACCTCGGCGAGAAGACTCCTACTCGTCGGCCCGATGAAATTAATAATTCAAGCCTGAAGTAATCTCATACGACCTACCCGTAACGTACTTACAGTGCTCACTCTTTTCCACCTTGGGCTATTGTCTGAAATACTGCTAATTATTTTTTTCCATGAAATGTTTGCAGTCATTCAATTCAATCTATTCAATAAAACTGTTTACAAATTTAAGAATTAAAATATATTTCATTCTCTCAATTTTATGATACATTTTATTTTTAATACATCAAAAAAAGAGTGATCTATAATTATTATTATAAAAATAATTTACCCTTGATTTATAATAATAGAATATGTAAAATTTGCTCTAAATCACTTTTTAAGAATATTCATTTCTCTCTTAAAGTCTTTGTGCAGTTGAACATTGTCCAGTAAAATAGGATTGAAGGAATATTAAATTATTTTATATTCTAAACTTTAATGTGATAATTTTTCTGTCAAATTATTTTTTAAGTCATTAATTTAATATTTTATCTTGGATGCGATCATATCAGCACTAATGCACCGGATCCCATCAGAACTCCGAAGTTAAGCGTGCTTGGGCGAGAGTAGTACTAGGATGGGTGACCCCCTGGGAAGTCCTCGTGTTGCATCCCTCCTTTTCCCCACGATGTGGATTTCACTGGATTGTTGTTGTTGTTGTTGTAATTTAATATTTTATCTTATAAACTATGATAATATATTCAGTATGACATATCATTTATGCCATAAGAATTTTTCACTTTGGAAATCACCATGAAAATTTCAAATACAACTTTCGTATTTTGAAAAACACCTAAAATCATGTTTTCACTTTTTTCCACTTTTTAAACTTTGAGTACATTCAAACAACTAAATATTTTTTGCAAAAGTTATAACTCAACACATCTCCATCTTCAACTACAACTTTAAAATCTCAAATAAAGTGAAAAATATTTGGTTTTCTGGGCCAAACGGCTAAAGAAGCAAAACAATACCTCGTACAAACACTAGGGGACAGTGGCGGAGCCAAGTGTAAGCAAGGGTTCATCCGAACCCCCATCGGCGGAAAATTGCACTATATATACAAGGTTAATTTTTTTTTTATGTATTTAAAGTAGATGTTGAATCCCCTTAGCTTCTTCGTGTGTTTACTTTTTCATATTCTGAATCCCCTTTGAGAAAATTCTGGCTCTGTCACTGCTAGTCGGTCGTATTGTTTGCAAATATTAAATATGTTGATTAAATAATAACGGGACTATTTAGGAAATATACTTCTCTTTAGATATTTGGATCATTCAATAAAAACTAAATATACATGTAATATAATATAAAACATGTGTTTTATTTTTCAAAAGCTAAATTTGGATAAATTTTTATTTTTATTTTTAACTTTAATCTTCTTAAGGGACTTTGAAAGAAGAGTTTTGGAGAAGAACAATTTTTCTTCATTGGCTAGTTTATCCCGTGATTTGTTTTCTCAAATATAACTAATTCAAGAATTGCTTACATCGAAAACAAAAATCCACCCAAACGCTTAGATTAAATAATCCCTATTTTATCCTAGGATTACTCGCAATCGCAATCAAATCGAAGGCCAACAGTAGTAATGTTGAAACTTGAAACGTACTGTGTGATTTATGGGGATTAAGTGAAGTTCTAATCGCTGTCAATTGCAATATGGAGAGGGATATCATTTTGTTGCATCATCTATCATCAATAATAGTAATAATAACCATGTTTATTATGCCACTACAATTGCAACGGACAAATTATAGGTTTTCTTTTCTTCCATTCTCGTACCACATCTAATTAAAATTAATACTAATATAGAAACAGAAACTTTGTACTAAAAAATGGAAGAAAAGAAACACTTTAGTTCGTCCGTTGTAACAACGATGTATCGATCAAAGAATAAAGGTGAACAGTGACAAATTAAGAAAGAATATTGATCGTTCCAACAAAACAAAGATTAAACCAGCTTTACTACAGCAATATATTCTAGAGTACATTTTATGATTTTAAGATAAAATAGAGCACCGTCTGTATATTCATCTAGCCTAGGAAAACACATAAGTAAATTTTCTATTTCGTCACAGTAAACAAGCACATCTCAATGATCGAAAAAGAAGCTTTGGATAACATGTACGTAGTAAAATAAAAACCAGTATTATGTTTGGTTTTGTGTCGTAATGTTGCTTTTTAGGCATGCTTAAGAAGCTGTGCCTAATTAGATCTGATAATTTGAGGATAATATTGTCGTGCCCATGCTTTTGCATGGTCTCACTACGCTAATCAATTGCTTTATTCAGGAATCCGCGACTTAAATAGCACAAAAAAAAAAAAAGGTGAACCAAACTAGTATAAAAAAAAAAAAAACATAAATAGTATTTACGCACGAAATTCATGCGTGAAAGGACCAAACTGCAAAAACATAGTTTTTGGCCTTTCACGCACGAATTTTGTGCGTGAATGGGGTCATCCAATTTTCTCACCACTTTCACGCACGCATTTTGTGCGTTAATGGTGTGGTTTTTTTTTTTTTTTTTTTGCGTTACCTTTCCAATCACTTTTTTTCCATACTTTGAGCAAAGATTAGTCATGTTTTAAAATCCCAAAATATCAATATTTTATATAAAACTTAATTTTTTTTTTTGCGTACAATAATGTCGGCTCATTACATCAAGTCCACCTAAACGTTTGGATCGTCGTTTTAGGGGTTGTAAAGTGCCCCGAAGCAAGTTTTGAAACTTGTAATATTTATAAGGTTTTGATTTAAGTGTTTTATTATATTTGAATGTACAAATTTAAATATTTGATTTAATAATAATTCATTCAATACGAGAGGTCTATACTAATTAAAAAATAATTCATTCCATTTAATTACAATACTAATTCAAAGCAATACAATAATAAATTACAATAACAATACAATCTTCAAGTGAAAAAATATATTTTACCCTTTCACGCATAGATTTTGTGCGTACCTAATCTGTTCTTGAAAGTGAAAAAATTATATTTTACCGTGAAAGGGTAAAATCTATGCGTGAAAGGGTAAAATATAATTTTTTCACTTTCAGGAACAGATTAGGTACGCACAAAATCTATGCGTGAAAGGGTAAAATATATTTTTTCACTTGAAGATTGTATTGTTATTGTAATTTATTATTGTATTGCTTTGAATTAGTATTGTAATTAAATGGAATGAATTATTTTTTAATTAGTATAGACCTCTCGTATTGAATGAATTATTATTAAATCAAATATTTAAATTTGTACATTCAAATATAATAAAACACTTAAATCAAAACCTTATAAATATTACAAGTTTCAAAACTTGCTTCGGGGCACTTTAGAACCCCTAAAACGACGATCCAAACGTTTAGGTGGACTTGATGTAATGAGCCGACATTATTGTACGCAAAAAAAGATATTAAGTTTTATATAAAATATTGATATTTTGGGATTTTAAAACATGACTAATCTTTGCCCAAAGTATGGAAAAAAAGTGATTGGAAAGGTAACGTAAAAAAAAAAAAAAAAAAAGCCACACCATTAACGCACAAAATGCGTGCGTGAAAGTGGTCCATACATACTGTTCTTTTTCAAAATTCTTTTTGATGACCTCATCCAGGGAGAAAATTGGATGACCCCATTCACGCACAAAATTCGTGCGTGAAAGGCCAAAAACTATGTTTTTGCAGTTTGGTCCTTTCACGCATGAATTTCGTGCGTGAATACTACTTATGTTTTTTTTTTTTTTTTTTTGTACTAGTTTGGTTCAATTTTTTTTTTTTTGTGCTATTTAAGTCGCGGATTCTTTATTCAGTTGCCGCACAGGTTTGGTTTATCCCTATCCAAGTCTTGGTAATGCCGAGACCAAATTATATAATTTTTGTCCAAGACATAAGGAGCAACATTTTTGTACTAGTGAATTCCAATGATCTAAGATACGGAGTTATGTGGTCATTTCTTGGTTGAAGAACAGTTTTATACAGCCATTTTTTGTTTAAAGCACAGCTCTACATTTTGTGTCTAGGTGTGAAACACACCTTAACCAATTCCCCTATTACCTAATTATAAGTTAAAAGGAAATCAAGAACACACTTTCTAAACTCCAATTTTTTTTTGTCCTCGTCCTTTTTGCCAATATGACAATTATAGAGCATAAATGTACCGTAATTGTAAGTCTTGGTAGACACGGTTTTCTAATACCTATTGTTGGAAGGTAATACTAGTAGGTACTTGATGAAATTAGTCAAGGTGTACAAATGCAGGTTAGCCCGGACATCATGATTAATCGTTATCCGGTCATCTTTTATCTATCATTTAAGATTTTGGCATACTTCTAAAAGATATATTTAATTACATTAAGCACAAAGGATTATTTTTCTAGATTATTATATTTTCTTCCTTGAATCATGAGTAGTTAATGACTGAATATATACCTTCATGGAGTAGTAATAGCAAGGATGGAAAAAAAAAATTAAAAGTAAGCGATGTTTTCTTTCTGAGTTTTCTAAAGTGATAAATATTTTGGATCAAATATTTTTGGCTAAAACAACAATTACAGGTACTTCTTTGTACAAGCATTAATTGATAATCTTAAAAAAAAAGAAACAATCTTCTATGAAACGTCAAATACATTGATAACTTAAATTTTTGTTTACACCATCTGTGCATATAACTTAAGTCCTAATTAATACAGACATGTTTAAAGCATGGCAAGTTTGTTTTCTTCGAAGAAGTTGATGGCAATGGACTTGTAAGCTTTTGAGCATGATAATATAACCGAATTAGTTGTGAAAATGATTTACTAATATATACTTTTCCACTATAATAGTATATCCGCCACTGACTTCCCTGTTTCAATTTTGTAAAGTACTGCTGCGGGGTGAAATTATATTCTGCATGGGCGACCAACTTTTTTTGGGGTGATGGATGTGTTTAGCTATTTGAGGTGAAGTGTGATTCTTGGTTGTATTATGCAAAGGTAATTTTGTAGAAATGGGAAAGACGATAAAGGAGCGCTCTCAGGTTGATATATTAATTGGAGTACTTCACTCTTCCTTTTCCGTTAGAATTATGATACCTTTCCCAATGCCTCTGCAAAAGGAAAAGAACAAGGCATCTAATTCTAACCCCCCACCTTTAAACAGTGCCTTTTTGGGAAGTGACTCAATTCTGCTTTACAAGCTTTTTTTTTGGTCCACCACCCTGAGTAAGATTCGTCAGAACCACTCTCTTCTCATTTGAATTCAACACCAAATAGCGAAATCGCTTCTGTTTCTGCAGAGCCATTCTCTTTTTAGTGTCAGCAATTTGAATTCTATAGCAGTAGCATAGCAAACAACATATACTATAACTTACACTACCGGAAAGGGTCAGATTTGCCCTTTGTACTCTAAAAAAATAAGCAATATTTGACCTTCGTTACATTTTTTCAACATATTTATCTTTTTCATCCAACTTTAGGGTCATATTTGACTCTGTACTCTAAAAAAAAAGACATATTTATTCCTACTCAGTTTAATCTTCATGTCCACCTTGATTTTTCTATATGGCGCCTACCTGGCTTTTTTTTTCCAACTAAATTCACTTAACCCGTCCCACCGACCCACTAAAAATTAATGAAATAATTTACCATGGTGATTGGTCAGTTTTGACTTTTTAGATGTCAGATCTTGGCCATTGGTGTCTTAGATTGAAAATTACTCTCTTTTTACTTTTAAATTCAAGTTTATTCATCATTCAATTAATTTTTACAGTATTTGGAGTTGAGAGTCCAGTAATGCAATTTTCTGTTATATAAAAACAAAAACTAAGAAACATGTATTTAAGCCTTGATTGTTGTAGCACGGCTGGATTTCCATATTCAGTACAAGGAAATTGAAATCCAGTGAGACTTTCTATGAAATAGCACTGGAAGTGTTACATGGAGGAAAATGCACTTTGTAGGAAAATATAATTAGGTGGAGAACTTCTTACGAAATGACAATTTGGAAGTGGAGAACTCAATGATTAAAAGAGAAGGGGAGGGGGGAGGTGAACCTAAATTCAGCAAGGAATTAGAAATCGATAAAGAGGGGAGAAGAGTCCTCGGAGGTGTAGAGACTCACGGCAGGGGGAACTAGATGAAAGAAAGATTATTTCATTAACTTTTTAGTGGGGCGGTCGGGCGGGTGGGTTAAAAGAATTTAAATGGTTAATTAGATTTAATTGGAAAAAAAAACCCATGTAGTCGCCACATAGGAAAATCAAGATGGACATAAGGATTTAACTGAGTAGGGATAAATATGACCTTTTTTAGAGTACAAGGCAAATATGGCCCTGAAGTTGGATGACAAAGACAAATATGTTGAAAAAGTATAACGAAGGACAATATAACTTATTTTTTAGAATACAAGGGCAAATCTGACCCTTTTCTGCTTATACTACAATGGTAGTACTACTGACTTATCTTAATTTATGTGAAGATGTTTGACCGTACAATAATTTAACTAAAGAATAAGATTTTTGAAATTTATTGTCTAAAATAAGGTACATAAATTTATGGGGCTAATCATCTCATTAGAGTTTAATTATTACTCTCTCTGTCTCAATTTATGTGATACATTTCCTTTTTAGTCTGTCTAAAAAAGAATGATGTATTTGTATATTCAGAAATAATATAACTTTAAACTTCTCCTATTACCCTTAATGAAATGACTTACAACCACATAAATGTTTATGACTTGTTTTAGACCACAAGTGTCACGCCCCAAAACCCACCCTAGACGTGACCGGCATCCGACATCATGAACAACATCAGAAGAACCTAACAATACAATAATAACACTTGAACCCGCCAGGTTCAACATTCGCCTCCAACAGTTTATAAAATAAAGGTAAACAATTCATGCATATAAGAATTAAATCAGCGGAAGTCTTTAGTTATCTATACTTGTCAAACATAACGACGTGCCCAAGAGTTAATCAATAACTCAATAACTACCCACAAATGTATACTAGGGAGCTTCTAAGATAAATGAGTAATAGTCTGAATCATCGGGACGCAGCCCGGACAACTAATGTAATGAATAAGTAAATCAATAGGGTGTCCCACGAATGAATATGTGGGCTCACCAAATCAGCCGCAACAACAAGTCCTTCCTAAACGCCTGGAGTATCAAGAACCTGCTCTTCTCCGTTACCTAACATACCATCAAAAATAACAATATTATGCCTGAGTACTTCGTACTCAGTGAGTGCCTCGGGGACAATGAATAATACGAAAATAAAGTAAAATAATACATGAAGAAATCAGTCTTGAGAATCATATGAAACCAACGTAATAACCGTTATTCAGTCTATGTATCTCAATAATAAGTATCAAAACCCATTTATAAAGCCTCTTGTCAAGTTACAACTTCAAATATGCATTTTAAATCAATTAAGATAGTCATCAACAATTCCATAAGAAAATAAGAATGTCACACATGCCAATACAGGCCCAAGAATCAAGCATATCGCGCATAGTGCACCACACCGGAACATATAATTCTCGGTGGCTATCTTTCCTCCCGAATAGCTAGGCATAAATCACACCGGACTATGTAGTACGCGGTGGCTATCCTTCCTCCCGAATAGCTAGGCATAAACACACCGGAATATGAAAACCTCGGTGACCACTCATCCTCCCGAATGGCTAGGCGTAAGCACACCGGAATATGAAAACCTCGGTGACCACTCATCCTCCCGAATGGCTAGGCGTAAGCACACCGGAAAATGAAAACCTCGGTGACCACTCATCCTCCCGAATGGCTAGGCAAAATCACATCCACCGAGTTCATAGCATAGAAGCCTATTCACAAATTGTCTCACAACAGTCACACCATATATAACATTAAAGTCCATTATGCCATATCGAAAGAATCAGTTATTCCAATCAATGTTTTGAAAACGCACAACTTCTTTACAAAGATTTCCATGTCCCAATTCACCAATGAAAATGTCATTACCAACTCTTAACTAACATTAATAAACATCTATCGTAGAGGGAAACATTTATAATATCTTATACATATATATAGGTTTTGTTACAATCTAGGTTTAATGTGGGTTTGTCCCCTCACACACATTAACCATTAATCAAAACATGTAATAGATTCCAAGAAACATGAAAAGATTACTTTTCCTCCCATTCATTAAGGAATCTTGAATAAAACTTATACTTCCAACAATAGTTTCAAGAAGTGATTTTCATCCAAAAATAAGTTTTTAAAAGAGAGACGTACATTAGGGTTTTGTATGAGAAGTTCACCCTTTTTGTTCAATAAAGAACGTTCAAGAAAAGAAGTCATGCATTCCAAAATATGGTTTTCAAAAGAGACATACAAATCACCTTCATAATCAAAGAATATGTTCAAAAGAGACATACATCCAAAATAAGGTTTTAAAAAAAGGGAGACATACCTTAATTTGTTAAACAAGGTTTAACAATTCACTTTTCTAATGAAGAACACCTAAACCCTAGCTTGAATCCCTTTGGAAAGAATTATGTTGCAACCCTAGGTTTTTGTCACAAGAATCATGTTAAGAATCATGGGTTTATTGTTAGGATTGATAATCAATGATTAAGATGTTCTTACCTTAGTGTTGGAGACTTGGGGGAATGATTTTCGTCCTTAGGGTTTTTGAGAGTGAAAAGAATGGAAGAAAAACTAAAATTTTGCAACTTATATAATTTCAGCCCGTCAGGCACAATCGACGGTTCAAACGACGAAGCGTCGATATGCTCCGTCGAATTCATCAAATTTCCAGTGAGCAATGCACAATCAACGGTTCAAAGGACGGACCGTCGATCAGAACGACGGAGCGTCGATCTACTCCGTCGAAGTCACCAAATTTCCAGCGAAGACAGGCTTCAGTAAAACGGTCATAACTCTTTGTACAAAACGTTGCTCGGGCTGGGCGACCTACCGTGGGAAAGATATTTCAAATATCTAAAACTTTCATTGAGGAAGATTTTCCAAATTCTCAACACATTTTCACGAAAATCGTCCAGAAGATAGACCTACCAAAACTTAGGCGAATTTAAGGGCCCTTACGAACTTCACTAGTTGGTTTGACTTCAGAACAACCATCCTCCACCCGAATTCATCAAGAATGGATTCATATAGATAAAATATCGTCTTAACACTAGAATTTTACATATTCACACCTAGTTTAAGTTTACGGGGTGTTACAACAAGTTTCAAAGTATTCTTTTTCTTTCTTAAACTCGGTGCCTAATCAAACTATATCATATAAATGAAACCGAGGGAGTACTAAATAACAAAAATGTCATTCTTTCTAGTTTCTAGTATCGACCAAAAAAAAACGTCACATAAAATTGAGACAAAGAGAGTATTTTTTAATATGTTGTAATGAATTATTTGTCCTATTTTTATGGTAACTATCTGATATCACTTACTATATATAATTTGTTACATTTATTATTGTTTAAGTAATCTGATAGTATAAAAATCTTATACAGATCATCACATGCATTACAATTTACAAGCAAGACCAAGAAATAAAACTGACAGTCTTATTACTTATTATTTGGAACGTCCAGACTCAACATCTTACGAGATCAATGATTCTGTATCTGCGTAATAAATTTGTGGCTAATCAAAGTTTGTTTAGGATTTCCCTTTTAGATGGTTATAACACATGCAAGCAAGACTAAGCAATATTCCACTTCGTGTATAGTGTGTCACAGGCATTACAAGAAACAAAAGGTCCTGTTCCAAAAGTTTGATATTTCAAAAAAATGGGAAGTGAAAGTGATGATCTAATGATCAAATAAAATGACTCGTGAAGACAGAATGGCTTTGAGCCTTTGACCACAATGAAAATGCAATTGGGTACAATCTTACTCTAGCCCTTTCTTTGTTATGGTCCCAACTCTCACGTATCCTTTCTATATGGCGGTCCATTCTTCTTTTTAACTCTAATTGTGGTACATGACCTCCTTTTGCTATAATAATTGAGCTGGATTGGAAAGTGCATGTCTGTGAAAAAATGTCAAATTAATGCGTATTTGTTAGTTAAGTAAATCTCTTATAAACACCTTTTTAAACTGTTTACCGCTAAAAAAAAAAGTTAGGATAATCGAATAAATTTATTGAAAATGGGGTTAAAGAGAAGCAGATCGTGCTCGTCTAAACTCTAAAAGTTTGTGAGGAACCCGGAAATAGTCTATGGAAAAACAGTACCCGGAAACAGTCTTAGAGAAAATGTAAAGTTGTTTCTTGTTGTATTCAAAGCTTGAGAGCATAAAGGTTTCTAGGGTTACAAGGGTAAGGAATGTATACTTGTTCCTTCTCCTAAAAGGTATATTTAACTACACAAACCCTAGACTTTTCAACATTCAAGTACAATTGATGATATGACGTGTCAACAATGTTAACGTCTTGTCGCACGGTGTTACGTAGCCCGAGGTTGACAGATGGGACAGGAGTTGTTGGGAGTGCAAGCCAGCTATGAATAGTTATCGGCTCGGAACAAAATGGCCCCATGCTAGCGGCTATTTAGCTTACAATGTCCCCGTCTCTCCAGTTCCTTCTCCTAGCTCCTTGTCTCAAAGATCCTAGATTTCCGAAGACACTTCGGAACATCGTAACCAGGGCGTCCTTGCGACGCAACGGGGCCCTTCTCTCAACTACTCCCACGCCTTCACGTCCTTGGTCCATTTGTCAACCCAGATTTTCCTCATACAGGCCTGGAGACGAAGAGTCATTTAAAGACCTTTTCAAAACCATTTCGTAGAGGGCGGGTATCACGCTCAATAGAACCAGACATTGCTATGTCAATAGTCAATAAGAGAGAGAAAGTGTTTCTTTTTTCACAGTCGTTATTCTTTTGTTTCACAAGCACATACCAAAGGCAAATGCACTGTAAAAAGTTTGCTCTCTGGACTGCTAATAACAATACTATTAAGAATGGACAACGCCTATGAAAATTAGACAAAACATAAAAGCATCTCTCCCCAGTTTAATTGGGGTGGCTTTTTTCTTGATGCCATTTCAGCTTCAATTTTAATCTTTCATTACCACTTTCACCATCTTTATCTTTCCTTCCAGTTAGGTACTGCTTTGCAGAATACATTTTGTGAAGAATATTAGGAGTACTTTTTATTGGATCTTTAATCCAACAAAACCTACTAGTAATTACTAATTAGCTAGTGTTTGACTTTTGAGGTCGAGGCTGCCTAAGAAGAAAGGCATTTTTGCATTTGGCTGCAATTAAAAACAATAACGAATTCACATTTTTACACTTTCATTTGAATTGCAAAATAAAAACAGATTCCCCAGACTTCAGGCATCTTCTCGTGAACCAGTCACGAGTGGAATTGCCATCATAACGATAAACTAATCCCGAACAGATATTTAATTGGTAGTATTTGGCTTTATCTTCTTATGATCACCATCAGATCCAATATTACAAAGATTTGATACCTGAAAAAAGGATACTATGCTGTAAATTTTCTTATTTACTATAAAGATAGTGTTTGGGACATAGAGTTTTATTTTAATTTCTTATTTTTAGATTTAAACCTTGGTCTACCATTATTATACCTATTTGATAGGTCCACATCTAGGCCACATTCTTGAATGTTGTAAAATTTCTTGCTTATTGCAATTCTTTAATCATGAGTATTTTTCTTCTTTTTTTTTCAGAAAAAAGTGGGTGCAAAAGTCTGTTGCTAGGAGTTAGACTAGAAAAGCATCTTGCTTTTTTAGCATTATTATTGGGTAAAACCCCTTTCCTGATGAATATACCGGAGAGTGATCTATAAAAGCAAAAGATTTTGCGCTTTTGCGCAATTGCAATATCGCCCCTTATGGACCTTATTATTACTACTTTATTTTACTTAGTAGGTTTTGGCCATAGATTTCAAATATTTGTCATTTTATTTGGAATTTATGACAATCAAGTTAAAGATGAAGTTGTGTTTTGTTACACTTTTTGCAAAGGAGAGTAGAGAACACTTCATTTGAATTTTGTGAAGATGAAGTTGAAAAACAAGTTATAAGTTGTTTTTCAAATATGAGATCCAACTTCAAGTTGGATTTGGAATTTTCATAGGCAAACATGATTTTCAAATAAAGTGAAAAATTACTCTGAAAAAAAGTGAATAATTCTTATGGCCAAATGGTCCTACTTCTCTTGGGTTTGGGTTCAGGTAAATCAACAAGGTCAAGTTACATATTTGGTCAGTCAGTAAAAATAATTACATTTCGCTAGTTAAAACATACAAATATATATACCGACTATTATTTTGGTGTGCGGATATAGAACATAAAATTTCCAAACAAGCATTCAGCACAAGCCCAAACTCTTGGAATAGAAGCACAAGCCCAAGCTTAAGGCTAGTCTGTGAGGGGAAATTTGCAAGATTGCCCTTCGCTGGGGTGGTCTTTAATTTTTACCCCTCAAAATGATATTCTTTAAATTCTGCCCTTCAGGCAGAATTTTTGCCCTTGCAAATTCTGCCTTAAGGTAGAAATTCTATATTTAGGCAGAATTGTGCAACCCAAATTTTGCCTTAAGGCAGAATTTTCCTTGCGATTTTTTTTTAATTGAGCTAGGGTTCGAACCCACAACCTTAAGGTGTTAGGCGAGGGGTAAAATTTAAAGACCACCCCAAATAAAGGGCAATCCGCGCAAAAAAAAAAAGGTCTGTGAGAGGGTTACCAAGAGAAATAATATGGAATCAATTTTCCTAGGCCCATTAAAGCCGACTTAGCTCTTCAAGTTGCTTCTCTAAGCTGTATGTTCAATTGTTCATACTCTTTCCAAAATGGAATTTCATAAAATTTGTTCACATAGTAGCACTTTTCTCGGTCCAATTCCTATGAGAACATCCTGAAATGTTTGACACAATATTATCAACAATATCATCTTTATATAACTTTCACAAAATTTGATTGTTCAATTTTTAACTATGATGTGAATTTTCTCTATAAAGTTGACTTGTTTTAATATTTTTACAGTATCATCTCCAACTAAAAAAATTTGAGGTTTTACGGTTTATTAAGATAATATATAAAATTAACATATTTTAAGTGATTAATTTATTCAGTATAATGAGTTTTTGAGAAACATATGCAGAAGCTTTTTCAAAATTTGAGCCGAAAATGTCTAATAGAAAAACTTTATCATGTGCATAGGTGCTTAATTGAAACAAGCTATAGTTACTGATAAGTTTAAGGGTTGTCAATATATATCTGCCCTTAAATTTTCATATCATTTAAATTCCGTGTCATTGGCACTTATGCTCTATTTTGTGGTGGTCTTCGATTTTTGGCCCTTGTAATAAATACTTTTTGGGGCATAAATCTATATTATTGCATTCAAATATCCCACAAGTTATACCCTGATTTTTGCCCCGTGCAATTTCTTCCATTCAACATTTCAACTACTTTTTGCACGGATTGTCCTTCAAACGGCACTCATATCTGTGATCTTTATTTTTTTTTCCTTGCTGCTTATTTAGCAAAAATATCTAGACATGCTTCACTTGGCATAAGTTCTGTAACATTTTTATATTCTGAAATTGAACTTTTGCCTCGCTTGGCACAAATTCTGTAGGAATTAAGTTATGCGACATAAATTGTGTTGTTTTTTTCAGATTATGTTGAGTAGTAAAAGTTTTGCCTGTTTCGACATAACTTGTGTGGATGTAATGATACATATATCTTTAGTTTATACTGCGTCAAAAGTGTTGAATGACAAAAATTAAAGACCAAGCCAAAAATTAAATACCACCCCAAAATAGGAACATTTGTGCAAAAAAAAAAAAAAACCCTCATTTCAACTCACGGTGTCTCCCAATGGGCCTCTCCTATTCTTTCTTATCTGGGCTAACATTAACTCCCATGGGCCAAACTGAAAAAAAAAAAAAAAAACACAAATGAATCGTGAAACATCCCTCAACCTTTTATTTAAACAAAAATTTGAATCCCCAAAATCATCAATCAAACAAAATCTACACAGCAGAGAGAGAGAGGGAATTCACAAGTCGTCAAAGAAACAATGGGTAAAGATCTGAGCAACGATCAAATCTCCTCAATGAAGGAAGCGTTCACTCTCTTCGACACAGATGGTGATGGCAAAATCGCCCCATCAGAACTAGGTATCCTAATGCGTTCATTGGGTGGTAACCCGACCCAAGCCCAACTCAAATCCATAATCGCTGAAGAGAAACTCAATTCCCCATTCGATTTCAACCGATTCCTTGAACTCATGTCGAAACACCTGAAACCTGAACCATTTGATCGACAGCTTCGTGATGCGTTTAAGGTGTTGGATAAGGATGGAACCGGGTATGTTGTGGTTGCGGATCTAAAGCATATATTGACCAGTATTGGTGAGAAACTTGAGGCTTCGGAGTTTGATGAGTGGATCCGTGAGGTTGATGTTGGATCAGATGGAAAGATTAAGTATGAGGATTTCATTTCCAGGATGGTTGCCAAGTGATTTCGATCGTGAGTATGAGTACCCTTTACCATTTCAGTCCTTTAAGAAGATTTTGTTATTTGCAATTCAAGGTTCTTTTATTTTTTTCTAGGAAATGTTTTAATCATGTATCATGATTTCTGAATGCACTTACTCCCTCCGTCCCAAAATAAATGTGTTTTTGCTCATTTCACGCCCATTATGAAAGACAATAAATACAAGGTGTAGATACTAAGTTACCCCTATTTATTAGATGTTTCTTGAGAATTGAGCACCATAAAAGAAGTAGGCATAGTTGGAAACAATTACTATTTTTTGTCTTCAATTCCTAAAGGGACACTTATTTTGCCAGGATGGGGTTACCAAGTGATTTCGCTTGTGCTGTGACTATTTATACTGTTTACCATTTCTTTTTGGCAAATTCTAGGTCTTTTTTGCTAGGAAATGTTTTTAAGGGAAAAAGTATGCTCAGTGTCTATTTTTGAAAATAATTACGCCACGTACTTTGAGTTTGTTATCCGATTTAACTCATATCTGTGTATAAACACCTTTTATACACTATTATGCACTTTATACAAGGTTGATACATTATGTATAATGCTTTCCTCCACAGGTATAATGTTGTATAATATTGTATATTGGGCTACGTGGCGTAATAATTTGCAAAAGCGGTACTCCCTGTTTCAATTTATGTGAACCTATTACCATTTGGGGGGTCTATGAGGTGGTTCTTTGATCACATTTTCCTTACATTTTTTCTATTTTATTTATAAATTATTATGACTTGTAGTATTTTGTATGTAGTTCCTAAATATATAAATCTTATTTTTACAAACTTGAAAAATCTATGTCAAAATTTACAATCAAAGTTATAAAATTTGATCCTCGTACTCCGAAAAGGTTCACATAAAATGAAATTTTCTTTGCATATTCAAGGTCCTTTTTGTTAGGAAATGTTTTAATCATGTATGACGATTTAAGTCAAGGGAAAAATTACGTGCTATGTCTGCCGGGAGAAAAATATTTACGCCACATAGCCCATATTTTGAGTTTGTTACCCGGTTTAGCCCATATTTGTGTATAAACACCTTTTATACACTATTATATACTTTTATACAAGGTTGATACATTATGTATAATGCTTTTCCCTAGGCATGGTGTTGTATAATATTGTATATTGGGCTACGCGGCGTATATTTTATGTTGGGCTGTCTATTTTTGAAAATTTCCCGTTAAGGTTGTTAATTCAATTTTTGAATGCACTTATCATGCTGTATTTCAGTGTTTGCGGTAAAAAGGTGTTGCCTTGAAATGTTTAAATTTTATGCGTTTGTCTAAAAAATATGCAGTAATAAACATATCTTTGCTTTTGAGGCTATGCAATTTGCAAATAATATGAGATATTTGCTTTTCTTGTGGTATCTACCTGTTGATATATAAGTTTTGGTCAAAGAAGCTTACTGTTTGCAAATTTTAGATATTTTTGGCAGGAAATATTTTACTCACACATAAAATATATGGAAAATCAATATTAAAGCGCACTCATTAAGCTTCAGGTTTTACTTAAATAGTTTCCTGGGAGAACTGCTTTGAAATGTGTAAGCATTTTGCATTTTCAGACAATATATTGTGAAAATACCTTTGCTTTTGAGAGCTGGTGCAATTTCCGAATAATTGACATTTTTGTTTTGTGCCAGAATCTACTCCTTGGCTTATGACTGAAATTCATTTGCGTAGACTAGTGGCTGTTGACATTTAAGTAGAGAGAAATGTCAAAATCTATTTGCTTAACTTGTAGTGGAGAGAGTTTTGGTGATACATGCGTTAGATAGATAGGATTACCAGAATGTAGTTAGAAGTTTTCGTTTGTTTTCTTCATTTTTGCTATTCTTGGAAGTGAAAGGGAAGAACCTTCGCTGATGTGGGTGAATTATGTTGCTCATTGTTCTGCTTAAGAGACTTCTCTTCTCTTCCTTAGAAGTATCAGCCCTTGGCCTTTGTATTCATCTGCCACATTTATGAGTTATTTTGGGCATTCATATTCACCAGATTTTATGAACACTTTGTTATTTGGTTGCAACTTGCAAGTTACTTTAAGATGTAGTCCTAATTCAATTGGGAAAATACTGTTTGTCAAAAGTCAAAATGAAGTATTCTGCAAGAGATTTTTAAGGAGGGTCATGAGCTTACTTCAACGGGATATGTTCTATATAGGCTTGTACAGTCGCACCACTGTATTGTTGAGTTCTAAGGAGTGTTTTAGGGAAGGTCATTTTAAACTATTTGATGATTTTGATATTCTAAAGGTAACTTTTGTAAGAAAATAAATACTAAGAGGTGTCCTGGGAGAGAGGGATAGCATTAGTGGGCCATTTCCGACGAATTGGAGTTCTGAAACTGTGGCAACAGCCATAGTCCACTGCAGTATGTGAGAGATGATGGTGAGTTACTTGTTTAAATAAAACATGGTGATTCTGGTCGTATATGGTTCAGGATAGCAGAGGGTGACAAACTGGTTTCTTGTCTGTTGGAAAAACTGTATTTGAAGAAAGGCAATTGCGCTCTAATCTGTTAGCTATACTTTTTTTTTTTAATAACCGCGGTGTCAGTGCCAGCTTGCGTGCACCTTGACTAATTCCACGGGATACCTCCCACCAGCAATAGGTCGTCCACCAAGGCTAGGACAAATTGGAAGAAATCACCTAGTGTTTTTACCTCTAGTCCTCTACTAGGATTTGAACCTGAGACCTCATGGTTTTCAACCCACTTCATTGACCACTAGGCCACACCCTTGGGTGCAAAAAGTATTTCTTATTTGGTATAACAAAGTCCTCTTTGTTCGCAAATTGTGTTCATTTCTTGATAACAAGCATCAGGTATTATGGAATGGGTTGAAAATACTTTCCATTTTATTAGGTGGAGCTTACAGTAAACTTTGAGTGCTTCATTGACAATTATCCTAAGTAAATCATATAATCCCTGAATGTGTTTTGGCCAGAGATATGTTGAGAACTTGCATGTTAGGTCAAATAGTTTTCATATTTTACTTGTAAATGTAAAAAAGAAAGTTTTGTGTTATAACTCAGTGACAACTCGTGCATTTTAAAGTGCAAGCATGAGTTTCAACTTCCACGTCTAAAAAGCTTGCTTTCATATCTGACAATTCATATGCAATTCTTTCACAGCAAGTTCACCAATTAAATTCTTCTGATTGACTTCCTTTTAAATCTCTGTCTATACTGATTCATCTATTGTACATCCAAATTAGAACTTAACTTTATACATTTGTCATTCATGAAAGCTTAAAAAACTGTCCTAGTCATACATCCCTTTTATTAATAAGTGCTCTATAAAGTAAGTTGAATTCAGTTCAGATTGCAGTGAAGCAAACTTTGGAGATTGGTAGGATATCCCCACTTCCCTCCTAAGTGAAAGATGCTTCATGTCTATATATTGTATCTCATGAGGTGAAAGTTATCTAGAAAGTTTTTCCATTCTCTGTAGGGAATAGGGATTGATCGTGGCCTATGCCAATAGGGAGGCATCAATGTCCTGTCTGTTCCTAATTTTGTTTGAAACCACATCTTGTAGGTTTTATTAGTCATGTATTCATTTTAATCTGCATAAGACATTGCTGATGTAAAACTTGCTGTTATGTCAGAATCCTATATTCCGTCTCTCTCTGTAATAATCTGGACAAAGAAGAGTTTTTGATGGCTCATTACATTAAAGCAGAAATATGCTTGAAGTACCAGGTCAAACTTGTGAAAATGGAGTACTTTGTCAATCTAAAATAGAAAAGATAATGCTGACATTTATCTCTCTCCACTCGTTTCTTACTCTGACTCCAAATACCTTAATTAATTTAGTCCTGTTAAGTGTTAACTAGAAAGAGGGAAAAGGCAGTCATGAGGCTTCATCCTATGGGCTGCATGATGGTACTTCAACTTATGCAACCTTGTTATGTGAAGCCAGATCAATGTTCTCCTTAATACCACTGCAAACTGTCTTTGTTGTATGTGGACGTTAAGGGAACAACATGACTCAACTTGTCTTTCTAGTTAGCTTTTGGTTTTTGCTCCCTGCTATGCACTTTACTAGAAAGTCTGCCTATGTGAACTCGTGCTCCTCCACTGATGGTGTGATGAGAGGATTATCAAGGGCAGAAAGTGCTTATTAATTCGAGCAAAAATATCTTTCCCTCTGTCTCAAATAGAATGACGGGGGATTTAGCGGCATCAGCAAAATTTTCTTTCCTTGTAGTACTAGTGATTTCCTTTTCAATCATGTGAGACCTGTTTTCTTGAAAATGACTAATGCTGGTAACTTTAGTGGCTTGGGGTTGATTTAAATGCTTTGCGCTTAGTCCATAAAATTGTAACACAGATGGGAAGGACAAAGAAGGAGAAGACTACCGATTCTAAGTAAATCCATAAAACTATAACACAGATGGGAAGGACAAAGAAGGAGAAGAATACCGATTCTAAGTAAAGCAATGAGCATCAGGCTTTCATAATGGAGGTCTCGGGTTCGAAACCCCCTGCCTACGACAGCAGGGGATTTGCCCTCTGGGTCAAGCTCGTCGCACAGGGCTTGCCTTGTGCGGGTTATCTCTCCTATGTGGTTTGCGGGCTATTGCACAGGGGCGGGGTTTACCCTGTGCACACCCGAAGGGTAGCGGCTGCAGGTTCCCTTGTCATAAAAAAGTAAAGCAATTTGTTTCCCTCTATCCATCGCCTTTTGGTTTAAGTTTTTAATTAGTTGGAGGAGCATTTGAGTAAGGTCTTAACAAGATTTTGAATAGGTTATCACTCATCGCTCGAGCAAACAAAAATGCTACAACTTCTAAGGATATTATAGACAAGGATAGAGGTTTTTGGAGAACTTACAGCTCTTTGGCCTCAACTGTGATCTGAATAAATAACAACTTGGGATAATTTAAAGAAACAAGTATCTAACTGATACTATCACTTGCACTTTGTTTGCCACTCTGTATTCAATACACCATACACCATATTATTTAATACAAGCTAATGATTGTATTTGTCAATGCACCATCGAAGCCCTCAAAGATGAGAAAAAATATCTGTTACGTTGAATATGAATGATTTAAATTCTGCGGTGAAGTTGGAAAGAAAGTTAATCCAATTGCAGACCGAATATAGTGTTGTAGACTGAATCTTGAAGAGCACATGCTTCATGCTTGTATATAAGCCTCATAGTTATCCGTGTCCCCTCGTACAATCTTCCACAGTGGGTAGGACATATAGCAACGTACATTAACCATGACAGAAAATGGTGCCTACCAAATTGCTTATTGTGCTTGGTCAGGAGAGGTTGGATGGGAATCATGTCAATTTTCAAGCACATCTGCTTGGAAAGTAGGGTCCTTTGCTTTGGAAAAGGAGTGAGAAGTTAAGTTCCATGGTTTTTGTTAGTCTATGTCATATTTATATTGTCAAATCTTGTTGGTTGTTTGGGAACCCACAAGATTGATATTTTCCCTTTTATGCAGTAATACTGTGATGAGAAATGGTTACATCTTTAGGTTGGCCTTTCCCCTCCAATACTAGGTTAACTCCCATAGACAAGATTTGGACCGTGTTAATGTGACGATCCTTCAATTTGATTAAGGTTTGGGGCTTGAATAGTTTTTCCTCCTCCTATAAGAAATGATTACGTCTTTTAGATGGCCTTTTCCCCTCCAATACTCGGTTAACTCCCATAGACAAGGTTCCAACTGTGCTAATATCGCTACCCTTCAATTAGGTTAAAGTGTAGGACTTGAATAAGTTGATCTTGGAAATTAAGAAGGGGTTGTGTTATGTTCCCGTTCTTTTTCAGTTTTTTCTTTCTCCTCCTCCTCTACTGTGATAAGAAATGATTACATCCTTTAAGTTGGCGATACTAGGTTAACTACCGTAGACAAGGTTCCGACCATGTTATTAGGTTAAGGTTTTGGGCTTGAATAATTTTTCCTCCTCCTACTACTACCAATAACTATCAACTACCACCAACCACTACAACTAACTATTATCGCTACCAGTCTGACTTCGCCAGCTCGTCTCCCGACGAGGACTACGGCCATGTAAATTTGTGCATAAAAGTTGAAGTGGGATGAAAACCATGAGAGACTAGGGTTCAAATACAATGGAGGGTTAGATTATTTATTTCTAGTTGCCAAATGTTTGGCAGCGAAATTATCTGATATCTGTTTTGGTGGGAGATTTTAAGGTACCCAATTGAATTGTTTTGTGCATAAATGATGAAATGGAATGAGAACCATGGTCAAATCTTAGTAGAGGCAAAAGAGTGCTAGAAGTAATATTATTAGTTGCCTAACGCTCGGTGATAAGAGTTATCTGATCAGATTTTAGGTACCCAGCTGAGTTGTTGACGTACCTGTGCGCAACTGAATTGACACTACCACTATCCACACACAAAAAAAAAACACACACACACACTTGAAAGCTCATCTACATGACTTTCAATCTTCTAAATTATTTGCTGAATGTTTTAAGTGTCAGCCAATAAGATATCATAATTATGGATATAACTTGATGCATCTTATGTCATGCTATTATTTTGAGCTTCAATACTGTCCTCAGAACAGAGTTTTTGCTGCTGATCGATATTTACTTGAATACTTCAAAATTCAACTAATTTTCTTGTTTTTTGAATTTTTCACATGCAGGCGATTTGAAATCTGTGGCTGTAATATTCATTGGATGAAAGCAAGAACCTGACTTTGAGTAATTTTAGTTTGGTCTTTCATTTGGCATGTTCAAGTGCATCTAATTTGCAATTTCCTAGGATTGATTTCGCTGTTTTTCACTTGTTATTGTCATTGAACAATTTGTTATTCAGATGTTATCCTGTATGTGGTTTTTGGCATGCTGAGACCCGTAATCATCTAGAACCTAAAAGTACAGTTGCTTCTTCCTTGGTGTATAGTTTAGACGCTGTGTAACTTAAACTCGTCTTTTCAGTGTTTCTACTTTCGTTTATCCTAACGGAGTCTTTGGAATGTTGATTCAAAATGATCTCGATGTATTTATTTAAGATAACTTTGCAGCGAAAAAAAAAGAGAGACCCAAATATGATGGATGCGCCGTCCCTTTCCGTGGTTATATGATTTTTCCACTTCTAACTAAAAGGAAAATGGTTTTCATAGTATGATACCCAAATTGGTAACAAATTAAGTTAAGAAAATAAGTAGAAGAGCAGATCAAAGGAAAGGAGAGGAAGAAGAAGATAAAATCGAGAACGACGGGATGAAGTGCTTTAACTTATATATTGATACCTACAAATAAGTTGTGATATCAGCTGTATACTCATATTGGATTCACGTTTGTTTGCTTAAATGAAAATACAGAAACTGAAGACATGCAGTAACAACTAAAACAAAAAGGACCAAGTCCGAATAACTCTCTGACAAAATTCTTGCTGAAACTGTTGTGTCATTTCATTTGATAATTATGTATTAATACCCCCTTGATGAGCAACATCCTTGTCCTCAAGGTTGAAGGACGGAAATCGAACCTAGAGACCTGACCATTGGACTAAACATTGAGTTACTGCTTTATTGCCCTTTTTGATCATCTTCCTAGCCAAAATAGAGTCAGGAACATGCTAGAATGGGTTGGATAGGTCAGTGACATGAGGGTGAATAATCATAGTTGGAGGAGGGACGAAATTTGAGCCGAGAGACATAAAATGTAGGATGAATTTTGATGTTAGGAGGAAGATGACTAGGCTACAACTCCAATTCTTTCAATAATTGAAAATACATGAAAGTGACACTACTTCAATGAGGCATTTCACAAGGAACCAAGCTAAAAACCTTCAAACATTGCAAGCTTTGTGGATGAAGATGGAACCTTTGGAAGGCTCCAACATGTAAGCGTTGAAGATATTTAATATATTAAGGAGCTGTTTGGACCTGATTTGAAACCATGAGATGAAATCATGTTTGGACATGCAATTTGGATTTCTTAAATTGTATTTTTTTTTTATAGACATAAAGACCCTACAAGTTGTGAAAACTATCAAAACTTTTCTAATTCTTATACAATCTTACCAAATGAGCAAGTCATAGTTCATAACAAAATTAATACGCTACTAGAAGACCTTTCTGAAAAATACAATATCAATTGGTCAAACTTTCAATAAAAAGGAAAATTTAACATGAATAGTAATGTAACTATGCTTTAATATAATCCTCTCACATGGTACGAACATAAATAACGGTTGGTAGAAGTTAATGAGGTTAGTAAATTGTTGGTAGGAGTAATTGTTAAAAATATCTACCAACTTAAGGGTCTTTTTTATAAAATATAAATTTATGGGTCAAGTTTTACATTTAAAAATTTTGAAATCATGATTTGAAATCCCAAATCATACCTCATGAGATGAAATCGCATGTCCAAACACTGATTTCATCTTATGACATGAAATCGCATGTCCAAATGCCTACTAAATGTTGTATCATTTTAATTTGCTTGTAACTTTAATGAAGGGAAATTAGGTCTTTCTTCACTACTTTTAGCCCTTAGTATAAATAGTAAAAGGGTTTTGCTATCCTACAACCATCATGTTTGACCAAAATATCCCTTCTTACTTCTTTGATCACTTTAGTAAATAAAGGTTCTTTAAATAATTTAATAAAAATCTTCCTCCTTCAAACCCTTTCAGAGTTTTTTTTGTGTGTGTGGGGGGTGGGGGGGGGGGGGGGGGGGGGGGGGGGAGCCACCCAGTTGCAAAATCAGAACCTGGGTGATATTTTATTGATAAGCAAAAACTGTACAGGGAGGAAAGGGCATAAAACCATACCCCTATGCAATATACAAACTGGACAGATCCATTTTTTGATGCATGCTGGCCATAGCCTTGGTACAATTATCTATTACTAGTATGATGCATGCCTAAAGGAAAGGAAAACAATTCATATGCAGGGGATAGTAAAGTGATGCATGAAATACCTATGCTCAGAAAACATATCACACTCATTTTTAATTAGTGCAATTTGTTTTATCAGTTACAGAAGCTCTAATGCAATCCTATTCTAAAAGACAGCTATCCTACCACTCAAGGAGTATCAAAGCAGTTGTTACTATTATTGATAGGCGTTGTTCTGATCCTTGGCAATTCCATCCTGTCAATATTGAGAATACCTTTAACTGATGTAGGCAGTTCTTGAAACTCATTGTAAGTAACAATACCATTATGAATGCCCCACTTGAGCTAATTTATCAGCAACCTGGTTGGTTTCCCTTAGGCAGTGATTAATTTGGATATGATGAGAAAATAATAAGCTCTGTATCCAAGTAATAAGCTGAGCTATGTTCCATGCACTTTTATCCTTCCTTGAATGGCTTGTACCACCAGTAATGAATCAGATTTCACAATGATCTTCCTCAACCTTCGCTGATGCACTTCTCTCTCAAGATTGAAGCTTTTGCATATTATAATTAGCTTTTCCACTCAAACCTTCTTCATCACTTAAAACTTGCATATCCTCCAATTTTCAAGTATTAAGTAAAATAGTCACCCTTCTTTATTCTGTGCTTGCCATTGTATTTCTTTTTTTTTTTTCAATATGTGCTTAAATTTTGTTGAAAAATTGGTGATGGGTATATGTATATAACAGATTTCTTTTGGTAGGTGTGTAAGATTAGAATAATAAATTTCTTTGTGACAAATCTTACTAATTTTCCTTCTCTTTATTCGTTTTATGCAAGTAAATTCACTCTAAGTTGTAATATTAATGAAAAATTGTAACGACCCGTTTGGTCGTTATTGCATTTCTGTCACTTTTGACCCTTTCCCGAGCTTAGTTAGCTCACTTTTGACCCGAGGGGGCCGTTGACACGCTTCCTGAGGTGTTTAGATTTGATTCGGGCGACTTTTTGTGAAATTTAGACTTAAAGCGAAAAAGAGTTGACTTAAAGTTGGCTTTTGGGTAAACAAACATTTATTGGAAATCCGTCGATTCCGAGAAGTCCGGATGGTCGTTTAGAACTTGTGTGTATATTTGGTTCGGTTTCCAATGCACTCGGGTGCATTTCAAGACTTGGGTTGGGAAGTTGAATTTGAGGTATTGGGGGTTGACTCGTTCAACGAGACCTCCAATGAGAATTCCGAGACCACGAGTGCATTCGTAGCGTGTTTTTATGTATATCTGCATATTTGATTCGTGCTCGGGAGGTTCCGGGATGGTTCCGAGGGTCGATTTCAAGTTTGGGAAGACATCAGAAAAATCTAGTGTCTGGTGACCGCTTTGGCGCGGAAGCGCGCGTGAAAGCACAGCCGAACCGCTAAAGCAAAAGCACGCACGAAAGCACTGGCCGAACCGCTGAAGCTGTTGCGCGAAAGCGCTAGCCTGCCCGCGGAAGCGGCCGATGGACCAGATTTCTTATTTAAAAGGCCCTTAGTCTTTCATTTAGTACTCACTCCGAAAATAGAGCTTTTGGGAGCATTTCAAGGCATTTCTTGGGGGAGAATCATTGTGGTAAGTTCTTCCATCTTCATTACCATTCCTTATTCCATTAATATTCATAGGAAAATCTATAAAATGTGCTAGTTTCTTTAAGAACTTGTGGGTTAAAAGAGAGTTTTTATGAGTCCTTCTTTCTAGGCTTGTAATCTTGATTAATTTATTGGGTTTATGCTAGATTATGATGTACCTAAGGTTGTTAATCATATACCTTCCATTGTTAGTGTTGAATTCTTGAATTTAAGAGTTAGGGTTTATATCCAAAATTGAGAGTTTTGCTTGAATTTCGAAATTGGATGAATCCTTGAGTTAATTTAGCAATTAGTTGATGGGTTTTGATCACCTAGTGTTTAATTGGATTATTTACCCCCGAATTTCCCGCTTTGCCCTTGTGGGCCCAGTTTCCCCAAATTCTAGGGTTGATTTTGACCTAATTCGAATGATAGCAATATAGGCATCGATCTTCATGATTTCTAATCTGGATTTCAAATATGCCTAGACTTTCTTGATCTTGAGGCTTAGCGAAAGGGCAAGGCTAAGGAGTAATTATTGGTGTATTGATGTTCGGCCATCCAGGTAGGTTATGGCTTACCCTTGGTGAGACTTTGTGTAGCAAAACATATATTTAGATGATATTTTCGGAGAAAGCATGTAAACCTTCGAGTATGAAGTTGGTTTGGATATTGTCTTAGGTTGGCTTCTGTTGCGTGATTGGGGCTAGCCACCCCATTGTGTTGTGATTCGATTTGTTCCATTATTGTGGGCTTGATATGGCGTAGTGATAGTAGATATCAGAGACTATTGATATATCTTGTTCATGATATTGTGGTGCCTCACTTGTTGTCATTGATTATGAGGATAGTGTTCTATATGACTTGCGTAGTCTTTCATGATAGTGTTGGCGTACCCATGCTTGGTACTTGTGATATTGATCTGATTATTCATGTTGACTCATACATCGCACGCATTCACATCTCTCATTATATATTGTTGATACATTATTGATATAACTGTGATGAGCTGAGCTCAGTTTGCATGAGAGTGATATGAGTAGTCTGATATCCGATGGTTGTCCCAGAATCGTGGAGTGTGTGCGAGTGATGTGAGTAGTCCGATATCCGATGGTTGTCCGAAATCGTGAATTGTGTGGAGTGATGTGAGAGTACGACATATGATGATTGTCCCGAAATTGTGGTTTGAGTGGGTACGTGGACTTCGCGGGTCCCCCATGGGTTGTGCTACCGGGACGTCGATACTTCCGTCCGAAGTACATATGTACACAACATTGCATTTCATTGGCATTCTTGCATCATTGCATTGCATTTTGGCTTATATAGTGATGATCTGGTGATTACTTGTGTTGTTGATTTCGATTTGGATATATTGAGACTTGGTACACTTGGGTTTAGATGCTTCAACCTAGGTGATGATGGATACTTGGTTCTGGTTTGTGAGTGACTTATACTTGTTGATTTATCTGCCTATCCTGCTTTATTGTATGAATTATGATAGTTATACTTAGTCGGTCGATGATACCTACTAGTACTGTGATTTTTTACTGACATGTACTTGCTGCATTCTTTTATAAATGCAGAGTTCTAGATTGGATCAGCTTCCGTCTCCCGTGGCTGATAGTCGCTATTAGTACAGCTTCGAGTTTCCAGGGTGAGCACGAGATGTTCGCTGCCTTGAAGACTCCTCTTATTATGTCTTACTTTTCCATTCTGAGACATATACAACTTTGATGTATTATTATATTCCAGACTGGTATATTTTCATTTAGATGCTCTTGTATGGATTAGACCAGATCCTGGGTGTATTTCTTATTTCCGCACTTTCTTCTATATTATTATCGTAAGACTTACGTGAATTATTCTCCTACGCTTAATTGATTTATTTATTTATGTCTTTATTATCGTTGGGTTGAGGATTCGCTTACCGAGGTGGGAAAGGTAAGTGCCCGCATGACTTAGCCAAAATGGGTCGTGACAAAAACAAAGAGAATTAGTGGTAGGAGTAAAATGAAATTAAGAAGAAATATATAGAGTATGACAATGAAAATGGAAAGAACTGAGAATTTCTCTAGCTTCGTCTGGGTTTTCAAGAAGAGAGAGGAGTCCAAATTGGGAGCGAGGGAGTGGAAAGAGCAGAATTTTAGCTTTTTTTGGAAATGACGAAAAACCCATTCTATTAGTGAAGGTATAATCTAAAATTAAGGATAATTTTGTCAAGTAAAAAATGAGTTCATTGCTATCCTTACAACCTTCATGTTGTAGAATAGCAAAACCCATAGTAGAATTTGAGCGTTTCATGACTAGTTTTTAACATATTATGAATTGTGCCTCTTGTGAGAGCTTTGAAAACCCTTTGTTGAATTTCAACATTTAGCCCTAGAGTCTGCAAGTAAGGTTACTATCTTCTTGAGGATTTTAATAGATTAGGTACTCTTAATTTCCCAATTAAGTGGTGTTTTGGTTAGTTTCTCCA